>NC_088884.1:133526668-134211668 GCF_037157495.1 Lathamus discolor | reverse complement strand
AACTGTAGACAGAGTAAAATCAACGGTCAGATTTTGCCCATTCCAGCTGCAAAAAGGAACAGTTTAACTACTTCTAATGCAATGAGTCACTGACACCAGGGATGTATCTTGGCTACGGTGGGGAACTTTGGAACAAACATCACTAGCAACATAATGACTTTTCCCATAATCAGCAGACATTTTGTCTCAACCTTTAATTTGGTTCAATGAAGGTGTGATGTCCTATGCCATACAGCTTCCTATTTACTGAGGACTGTCCAAAAATGGGAGCCTTGCTTTTTCTATACTATCAGAATATTCTGTCAACCAACTAAATGCTGGAACTCAGAGACAGTGCAGAGTATTTGACTTCTGTGCTGCAATGAAGCATGGAAATAATATTACTCACAAAGCATGTACACCATCTGCCACCTGATATAAGCGTACAGCAAAACCATTTATGTTCTAAAAAGTAGTTTAGTTTAACACTACAGGAAGAGTCAAGAAGAAATAGTGTGTTGGATATAGATCACAGGTTGCGAGATCATTCACCGCTGAAAAAGGTATTGCCAGGGCTGAAAGAAAAAACGTGAAAGTCCCTGCACAAGTCAATGGCACATGACAGTGAGAGAAAGAAACTTCCATCTCCACCCTTACTTCTAGCAAAAGCAATTAACATCATTATTAACTGGAAAGGCGTATAACACTTTGACTGTGAACGAGCAACCCAGGCAGAATTCAAGGGATTTAGAAAACATGAAACAAATAAATATAGTCTAGTATGTTTCATTTCTTGATGTCAACTCCACCTGCCTTCCTTGATCAAGTTTTCCAGCTATTCTGTGCTTGAGACGGTGAGCAGTACTGATCAAACATAAAACAAGCGCTGTAATTTATAGTAATAGTAAATGCTAAAACTGCCAGAGGTGAAACTCTCAATAAGCAATCCCAGTACCAAGTACCATGCAAACTGTATGCTAAACACAGTCCCTGTTCCTCACTTTACATCTCAAGTTACTGGTTAAGGTAAGATTATTAATCATTTATTGATCTGATAAAATGGGTGAAGTATTGCAGATGTTTTATGTAATACTTCAACTTTTCTCTATCATCCTTCTAAACTAAGTTATAAAGTGTGGGCAGCATTGAGTATGAACTTGAGTTCTTGAGTATGAACTGAGCTTTCAAGCTAAAATAGGAATTCAAAACATTAGGTGTTGCCTCAACGCTTCTTCACCATTTGGTGCTTTGGACATTCCCAAAATAATTTATGACAAACAGTGACAGGTAGTAAAGATGAAATAACATTTGCCATTTTAAATCCCTTAAAACGTTTGAGCAAATGCCACCTGCACCTGCCTCAAGAAGGACACTTTTGTAAAACTTCAGCTCCATCAGTTAAAGCCGCCCAACCATGACAATATAACAATGATTTCTTTCTCTCTCCACACACACATGTATATATGCATACATTTACCTATCTTCCTCCATGCTTAAATATATATGTTTCTCACCTATATGACATTTTGTTCAGATATTCTATCAGCTCTGGACTTTGTCACAAACACCATAAACTTGTGCGGAAGATCCCCTTATATCACGCAAATCCCTCTAGTCATCTCAGTGAAAATTCACCCACATTTTGCCAGCTTACAAGACCAAAGAAATCATTTTGGTCATCCACAGCACTCCTTGTTAGCATTCAGCTGCTACAGCCAGTACCAGAAAGCTATGTGAAACAGCTAAATAAGCCAGCTTGTATGCAACAAGGTAGCACTGAATCAGCCAAGTATTCCATTTTTGCTGACTGTGAGATGGAGACAAATGAAAAATGAGACTGAAGTGAAACATGTCTAAATGTACTGCACAAGGTAGTAGTCCCCATAAGAGTTACTCCACACTGACAGTAGGAGATGTAGATTTTGGGTTGTCTTTTTCTGCATGTCACATTTGTGATCTCATGTCAGAATATTGAGACTCAATCACTCTTTTTAAAATTAATGACAGGTTTCGAACTGGGCTGTGGCTTGTTAGAAAAAGACTGCCTGTTAAACTGATATTACTGACACACGAAACATGAAACTTCATTCGATGGATCCTGCAAATCATATATTTTTTTCTTGAATATATTTTCTTTTGTTGATTGTGTTTGCATGAACTTTTTATTTGATCAGATAAATAAACTTTTAAGAAGAGCAGATGCTGCTTTTAGGTAAACCAATTTAATTTATTGATTTATATTAATTTGCAGCATAGTACGTTATAGGAAAACAGATATAAAACCGAAGACTTACTAGGTCTGTTGTATCCTTGACTAGCCCTGATGCAAGACATTTCCTCAAGATGTGTAGACAGCTCCTGACTTTTAAGGGAAGGCACCCTTCAACAAGGCAAGATCGAGTCACAAGAATGTGACTACAGCTATCTGCAAACCTAAATGCCATTTTCTATCCTTTCATTTTCACTGAAGCTTTGAAGTAAATACGAAAGGAGCCAGAACCGAGCAAATTAGCTGAGGACTGAAACATTTTTGACATAAGTCTCAAATGCAGTTCAAGTCTTTTATACTACTACTTCGTTGTTCTAGTTTTGTTTCATCTCAGCATGAGTGATGGTAGTGATGACGGGAAGATTAGACAGCTGGCCTCAATTCCTCATGTTGGATACAGATAGAAACACTGTGAGATGCCCTCTTTCAGGAACCTCAGAGCCTGTGCAGCAGAAACATTTAACTATTTCTTGCTGAAGGAATTGTGCAACAGGAAGGATCCATTTCACATCCACTACTTCTGCAGGTCCCGTATGCTAAAAGATTTCCTCTGTAACTGGAAAGGCTGTAATTTCAAACCCATTTATAACTAATATGCTGAATTTACTGTGCCAGCATGAAAAACTCTCAGATTTCCTT
Source organism: Lathamus discolor (assembly GCF_037157495.1). NCBI lineage: Eukaryota > Metazoa > Chordata > Aves > Psittaciformes > Psittacidae > Lathamus > Lathamus discolor. The sequence goes on along the minus strand of NC_088884.1, from coordinate 134,208,781 downwards.
ACTGCTATAATGACCAGTAAGAAGTTGCTGAGCAATCCCTACTTTGATCCATTCACCAAACATGGGAAGAAAGCTTAAGAGTTTTTAAATATAACCAAGTCTAAGACAATGAAATCAGCATGAAATCTGACTTGGAAGTCAAAGCAATTACTTATTCCAACTATCATCCTCTAGAAGACAGTTTATAACTAATTCTGTCCCCTCTCTACCCAAATGATAGTTGCCCCTATTAATCTACTTTAACAGTCTGTGTTTCACTTCAGCTACCATCCACCACATGTCCCAAGGGGTAAGAATAAGGTCTCCATCACAATGTTCCCCATAAGAAAGCAAGGCAGTCCCAGGACCTGAGCAGGGTAAAAGTGGTAATGGTCAAAGACAGGCAAAGGTGACAAGCCATGTCTGGGGTCAGCCCAGAAAATCCAGTCAGGACCAGCAAAGACAGGGCAAGACATGGGTCTGCCCACAGCTCTGCTCAGGCAACAGGTGAGGCCCAAGCTCACCTGGATCCCCAGGCCCATGAGTCCATGGTTTCTGGGTTGGTGCTGGGCACTGCAGTTAAGGTTGTCCCACAAAACATCTATGATGCCAACTGGAGCACTCTCTGCAGTAATACGTAATGCTTCATAGAAGGAAAAAAAAAAATAAAAATCACAAGTGGAAATCAAGCATCAACAAGTGGCAGACACGGTAAGTTTACTTTAAAAGAAAACAGCAAAACTTGAGGCTGACAAAGGAAAAAAAATTACTGCAGAACTGTGTCTCCAGGCACAGGAGAGATCCTGCACATACTGTCCAGTGCAGTCTTCTTTTCTCATTCAAATAATACTGTCTGGTAAGAACTTCCAAAAAAATACATCAACTATGATTTATTATGAGCCAGATGGAAATGTTAGTATGTCGCTGTGACATCTTTTTCATCTGCCTGCCTTTTTTAATGTGGCTTCTGAAGCTGAAGGGCAGGTGCATTGTATTCAGCCTTATAGTGTGTTAGCAAACAAGATCCAGAGCATGTGAACAGATACTGTAAGTCAGCACTGACAGACAGAAACTTAAAAGGAAACAGGATAAAAATCATTACTATTCACAGAGGCCTCTTGCACAGTCAGCATCTAAGAGCCAGACTCATGCACTTTGATAGAGTGAAGAATGCAACCTGAATTCTTTCATTTCTCTGTGATGCCAACACCTGACATGGCAAGCCTTCTGAGACTGTGATCAGCTCTTTTCTCCTAGCAGAGTATTAATCTTACTTCAAAAAATTACTGGTTTTTTCTTGGGAAAATATTTATGGACAATTGAATACTTATACTCTATTGACAAAATCACTTAATGTGGGAAAGACATATGTGCCGTGTGTTCTTACTTATTTTTCCATAATGTCTATGAGTTCCTTAAGACCTTTATACTAGCAACAACACAAAACTTGAAGAACTAGGAAAAAAAAGAAAGAAAAAGAAAGAAAATAGGAGAGAGATAAGCTCTGCTCCAAGAAATATACCTGTCTCTATGGTAGAGTAAGGAAAATGGCTTACAGCAGATGAGTAAGGTGCTCTTTTAAAGAACGTCATTGACCCAGGAAGAGAGAGATCTTTATTACTTGAAGAAGCAGACTAGGGGAGATATCAAAGCAGGAGAGGTTATATACTGCCCATACAAGACCTCCTGTGACATCTGACTTGTATTATGGGATCTCATTTGAATTCTATTTTATGAGTGTAAATCATAACTATAGTTACATGATAATCTTTTCTTAGTCTGTCACTTCTAACTGGTGTTTCCATTGTGACATATCAAAGATGGTCTATTATTAATTTTTATAACATTTGCATTTTTAGCTATGTAAAGCATAAGAGAGTTTTACTGAATTAAGCTTAGCCTACCCACAATATCTGAAGCATACAGGTTGAATCATAGAATAGTTTGGGTTGGAAGGGATCTTTAAAGGTCACCTAGTTCAACCCCCATGTCCATAAGCAGGAACACCTCCAACTAGACCAGGTTGCTCAGAGCCCCATCCAAACTGACCTTGAATGTTTCCAGGGATGGGGCATCTACCACCTCTCTGGGCAACCTGTTCCAGTGTTTCACCACCCTCACTGTAAAAGATTTCTTCCTTATATCTATTCTGAATCTATCATCTTTGAGTTTTAAACCATTACCCCTTCTACCACAACAGGCCCTACTAAAAATTTGTCACCATCTTTCTTATAAGACCCCTTTAAGTGCTCGAAGGCTGCTCTAAGAGCAGGTGTCCCTGGAGCCTTCTCTTCTCCAGGCTGAACAGCCCCCATTCTCTCACCCTGCCTTCATAGGAAAGGGGTTCCAGCCCTTTGGTCATTTTTATGGCTCTCTTCCAGACCTGCTCCAACAGGTCTCTGTCTTTCCTGTGCTAAGGACTCCAAAGCTGGATGCAGTACTCCATGAGTAATGAGGAATAGAGTGGGAGAATGACCGCCCTCAACCTGCTGGCTTTGCTTCTTTTGATGCAGCCCAGGATACAGTTGGCTTTCTGGGCTGCAAGCACACACTGTCAGCTCATGTCCAGCTTTTCATCCACCAGTACCCCCAAGTCCTTCTCCATAGGGCTCTTCTTAATTTCCTGAGTACTATACAGTAGACATTGGAAACCAGATTCAAGATAAATATGGATGCCTCTATTTCCCAAATAGTGTCCCATGTTTACGTCTGTCTCAGCATAAGAGAAAAGGCAACAGAATCTTATCTAGAGTAAAATGGACTTTCAAAAACTGCATGAAAAAATAACACAAAAACCCTTCCTACAGATATGGCAGTCTCAGCTATGGGTCTTCATTTTTTATCAATAAATTTCCCCTCTAAACCAAGGAAGTATAATCTGTTTGTGCAAAGCCATATTCTGCAGAGAAAAAAAAAATGAAAGGAAAGGACAGAAACTCACTGGCACCGCGTTGTAGGAAGCCTGAAAACCTTTGCTGACTTCAGAAAAGCTGGTGGCCAAGCTTTCAGATGAAGATTTAGCTATGATTGCACTTTTAATTCAAGAAATTTGTTTCATCATTAGATGCCTGGTACACAGTGTCTTATTTTAAAGAGGTACACAAGGAGAAGAACAGAATGGGTAATGATTCCTGAACAAATGTTTTTTGTTGCTGTTCAGAATGGTATAAAAGTGTATAAACACAGATTTTTCTCTCTTTTCTTCACCTCCTCCAATAGCTCTTCCTGCAAAGGCAAAAACACCTACGAGAAAGCAGAAATCACCAGCAACAACTGATCTCTCCTGGCTTTGCCACATCTCCTCTATGTCACTGCCTAGACCCAGAAGAAAGTCACAGGAAGACCATAACCAAGGCACAAAGGCAGAAGGAGGAGAATCAAAATACTGTGCCTACATGCTATGGCATCTTACGCCTTTTGTAAGAAGCCTAAAATAGAAGCTGAACATTGTCATAGGAGTTGCTCTCCACCTGCTCTATGAAATAAACTTATTTACTTATGCTATGAATTCTAGCTAAGTTTTGATTTATTGAATTGGAAACACAGCAGGTTTACTAATGCCTGGCAGGCCACTTACCACTTAATGTACTTAGAGAGCAGGATAAAGAAATGTACAGGCTTATTAAACAGCTTATATGAAAACAGAGCAAAGCCAGCTCAGAAATATTTCTCCATATTATAAATTTTTATGTATAAAAATAGTAAGTTTTAAGTCCAAAGGCATCTTTGAAGAGATCGTATGTGGAATACAAGAGAAGTAATGAAGGACCTTACAACTGATCATATGAATTGTGGATATATTCCAGCTAGCTGTAGCTGCTCAGTCCACAGATATTTTTGTGTGGAATAAAAGACTGAAGTTAGAGATGATCTATTCTTAAAGGTTTGTGTCAGTAAGCAGCACTCCAATATGAAATTGAGATAATTTTCAATCCACTTTTAATGCCACATGAACAACGAAAATAGCTGTCATAGCAGTCATCTTGGGCAAATTTAAATTTCTCCTAGCAATTTAAATTTCTCCTAGCTTTTAAATCAAGGTTTTCTTCAATATTTTACTGGAGAATAAATCACTGACAACACTGTCCTTAATTTCATTTCCAATTCAAACTTATATGGTGATAAACTCAATTTCTTAGCTTCTTTTTCCTTGCTTCATTATTGCGCATGTCTACTCCCCATTCCTCATGTTCTCAAGCATAAAGTTATCCTAGCTGCCTGTTTTTGCTGACTTGCTTACTTCATGATTTTTTCTGCCATATCAGATTATTTCTATCATTCAGCATCACTTATTGTGACACGTCTAGTAACAAAATATTTAACTAAAACAGATTGAGAAATAGATAATGCTGTAATTCCTGACCTCATCCAACTTTTTAATTATGTGTATTATCAAAGTGTTTAGTGATGGCTAACAGTATATGACCACAGAAAATAAAGGTAGGTCTTCATTCGTGAGCTCCTTGCATTTCTTATGGAAGTTGTACTATATAAATCCTAGATTTGCATTTTATCAGCTAAGGCTCATCTGTCCAATATTTTCCATTCAACATACTGTTAAGTGCTCAGCAAGTGCTGAAGATGGTCAAAATAGCTCATCGTAACTACTAATACAGTCAAAAAAAACCCCATAAGCGCACTATTTGTTGTGTCCAGAGAGAATAGTGTGGGGTTTTTTCCAAATTCTCAGTGCACTCTCTTTTTTTTCTTGTCATGCCATAACACTTCTGTCTATGTAGTCTGGCATATCGCTAGAGCTAAAATGCCGAACTTGGTAGCATAATAAAGCTGACTTGCAGTATACAGTCTTTTCATAAGTTCTTGAAAGATGATGGTTATAAAATAGATTTGCTTTGGGTAAGTGATATATTTTAAAGGGCGCTCTATGGAACAGATGGGGCTGGCTGGCACAAACGTACAATACTTGGCAGTGAAGTGTGTGGTAAATCACTCAAACAGAAGCAACTCAAAACAGTCGGTTCAATTAACCAAGGCCCTGTTAAACCTTTTGTCGTGGTTTAAACCCAACCACACAGCCCGTCCACTCACTCCCCCGCCTTCTTGCCTTCCCCCTGCTCCTAGAGGGATGGGAAGGAGAATCAAAAGAATGTAACTCCCACGGGTTGAAATAAGAACAGCCCAGGAACTAAGGTATAACACAAATCACTACTGCTACCACCAATAATAATAATGATAAAGGAAATAACAAAGGAAGAGAATACAACACCTCAACACCAGCCGACCAATAACTCGCCCCACTCCCCCCAGCTGAGCACCAACCGATACCTCGTCTAACCCTGCAGTCCTAGACTTTCCAGGTAACTCTCTGTTACATCCTGGGCATGACGTGCTGTGGTATGGAATACCTCTTTGGCTAGTTTGGGTCAGGTGTCCTGTCTCTGCTTCCTCCCAGCTTTCCCTGCTCCCTGGCAGAGCATGAGGCTCAGAAAGTCCTTGGCCAGACCAAACATTTGAGCAGCAACTAAAAACATCAGCATTATCAACACTGTTCCCAGGCCAAAAAATCAAAACACAGCACTGCACTAGCTACTAAGAAGGAGAAAAATAACTGCTACTGCTGAACCCAGGACACCTTTTCAGGCTCAAACCAGTGGCATAACCATTAGCATTTGTAGCTAAATGTCAGATCTACTATTACTTTTTCATGCCCTTGAAAGTAAAACTTCATCAATGGCCAAAGCTCTGAATGTGAATTTTAACATTCAAGGATTTTCTCAGTTAGTAGCTCAACCTTAAAAATAAGTACTTGGCCTCCAAGCTCTCTGTTGGACCAAGTGAGCTCCAACCTACAAGTGCATGTTAAGCTGACCCTACATGTATGAGAATTAAAACACGAGATGGACAATCACCTCTATTTTAAAGAATATCTCTTATTTGAAACCTGATGTTTACTGAGTAAGAATTTATTTTGAATAGATTAGTGTATTTATCAAGCAAAGCCATGTAAATAATTCTGCTGTTACTTCCAGTTCAGCTTTGGCCTTCTCTTTTCAGTCTGTGATCAGAAGGTTAAGGTGCCCTCTGCAATGCCCATTGATGCATATTCCTGCTGTTATCCTTGTGACAGTACACAGCAACCAGTCAATATGTATCAGGTCATCACACTGATTCATCTGAAAATTAACTTTCTGACAGCAATAAGAAAAAAAAAAAAAAAAGAGGTTTCAGACATCCCCTAACTGCAAGTAGGAGATGACAGGCATGTACAGCTAAAAGTAGGGAGAACAGCAGGACAACGCCAGCTGAATCCACAACTCAAGTCACAGATGTAACTTAATTTTAGAGGTCAGCACTTAAGACTGATTTAATTTGGGTGGTAAAATCCTGCATGTACACCTTATTTTTTTGCACTCATGTCCTATTGGTTATTGAAACACATTTAGTAGCCATAATTAAAGTCTTACTTGGATCATAGCTATTAAAAACTGACATGCAACTTCCTTAAGAGTGCAATCTGAATGGGGCTTTTTTTTTTACAAAAAAGGTTCAAAAAATAGAAACAAATCAAGAAAGTATCAGGCATCTGAAGATTCCTAAAGAAACAAAAAAATCCAGTTGACTTCATTAGCATGTATCATTGTAGTTTTGGCAGGATTTCAGCTATACAACCAAGTAAATTAATTACGTTTCTTCTTCCACTAACTTATTTCATGGTAACTGACCTCATTCTCTTGTCCTTAATGCATGCTGCCATTGCTGTTGGCTTTACATACATATGGAACAGGCAGATCATCTACTAACCTCCACTTTTTGATTCCACACCCTCATCCTCTATGCAGCTCAACACTTCGACTACTCTAACACTTGGGTTCCCCTCTAGGGCAGGAGAATTATTGTTAGTTACGTTTAGCAGGTGGGAAAGCCACAACCTCTGATTCTTTATTGCCTTTATCTTGCTATGTAGGGTATAGCAGTTATCTATGTTGCTCTGATAGCATCTTGGATTACCTGGTCAGTAAAGAGCACAACATAATACTCACAAGCATGAAGGGTTCAAATTTTCAATTGAAGATTCTAGATGAACAAATTCTAGCTAAATTTATGAGTGCAAACATTATGCAGGATTTTTTAGCATTATCATCCCTTTTGATTCAGCACAATTGATAACAAACTCCAAGGCAAGAAAGAATCTGGCCTGGAAAGCAGCTGTTAGATGTGCAAACAGAACAAAACCATTCAAAACTTAAGATCATCTGAGACAAACCTCTTCCTCTGATATCATTTCCATGCCTACATTAAATTTAATTTCAGGAGTTGCCAACAGAAAAAATATTACCTCTTTCTCCCTCAGGTGCTTTGCAGTAGTTCTTAAAAACAAAAACATATCCATCTGTAATTTATTAGTTCTACTGAAACCATGGGGAAATGTGAAAATTGGTGACTATATATCAGGCTGTACAAAAAAAGCTTTTATTTACAGCTTCTTAATAATCCCTCTATGCGAGTGGTAACACCCTTCAGTCCTGATTTACTGAATACTATTCCAAGGAATCCCTGCAAATAAAATAATGCCTTTAAGAAAGACATTTACTGTAAAATGTCCTTCCCATTCATTTTGCTGTTGATAGTATTTTTTTTTTATGCATTTTTGTGTTCATGTACATAAAAGTGTGTCTCATAAGGTACAAATTTTTACTTGCAAATATCATATGTGATAGAATAATTATAAAATAATTTGTACAAGTACAAGAAATGTTGCAGAAGTCCAGTTTACAGAATTGAGGCTTTCAATGAATGTCTATATGTAAAAGAAAAGACATTAAAACGCAGAAACCCCACTGGACAGGGAAAGTATTCAGTTTTGAGCAATTCCGAAAGAATATGAGAATTTCAAAGGTGCAGAAAAGGCAGAGTAAATATGAATGCAAACAGATAAATACTTTTATAATACAAACACAGTATAATAGGGGAATTCTGGCACAAAAACATTCTAAAAATAGGAAGATGAGATTCAGTGAGCTGGAACTCTGGGCATAAATAGTAGAAGAAAAGATCAAGGAATTAGTCTAGCATCTGGAAACTAGCCACATTATGGTAGTTGGAAGCTAAGGCCCACAAAGCAAACATCTTGCAACTTGGCACCTACAAAATCTGTTTTGACTAGCCAAAAAAATAATAAACATGAACATTGTGAAGACAGATTCACATTCACTGGAGTCTGAAAAGAGTATGAAGAAAGATTTGGAAAAGTGCGAATTGCTCCATTCATCTAATATGCTAACTCTGAAACCTATCTGTAGTAATCTAGAGATACCATCCTGAAACTGATACCTTATATAAATCTCAATATCATTAACTCTCTATGCAACAGAGGTGGCCTGAATACAAAAACTATTAACTGAGTATTATTTTAACAAAATTCTAGATTTAATTAATTTATTTCAAAATCCTAAATGCTAGTCAGAAATCACCCATGGTTTTTTTTTCCCCAAGCTTTCAAAGCCTTACAGCTGACATTTTTTGTCAGATCAAATTATTTTAAAACTTAGAATGAGGGGCACAAGGTAAAACACACAGAAATCTAAGTAGTACAAAGGCTACTCCAATTATGTTCTTTTTCAAGTTCATTTTTAAAAATCTGCATTTTCCCTTCTTTTTCTGAAATTGATGTAAAATGTCCAGATTTGTTAAAGTTAAATCCATGGGCCCAATCAGAACTAAACCCTTTCATAAATATGTGTGCCTTTTCCTACCACTCACTAGTGTTAACTTTCCAATATTAATACTAATTTTGTTCTTTCGTGTTATATAATAATGCTCTTAGGCTTTATCATAGTCAATGAACAGTATCGTAAATATGCAAGTTTTCTGTAAAGTTTTGGCTTTCAACCTTGGAGAGAATTAATTTGTCTTTAAGAATTTTGCAATACATGGGCATTTTGTTCACATAAAAACTACAAATTTAACATTGCAGGGAACTATTAACAGCTAAGGAAGGACTGAACATAGCTAATATGTTAATTAAATTTGAAGCGTTGAGACTCGCTACTTCTAAGAATCAACAAAAGCAAAGTCCTGAGAAGGAAACTTTGCCAGTAACTGGCCAAGCAACATTACCTGGCATCACAGCAAGTCAGTATGTGGCAATAAGCCAACTTCTAAAGCTTTCATCAGCTGTTTTAATCACCAAAGATTATTAGTCCAACCTTAAGAAGCTTATGTGATTTATCTTCATGGGTTTGACAAAAGAAAGTCAGCAGTCATTCTGAGAGAGGCACTATTATTGTGCTCTGTGATATTTTAGACTGTCAGGAAGTAATACAATGTACGTGATACACTCTGTGTAATCCTTACATTCCTGATTGTATAAGCCACAACAGAAAAGCTCTCTGTGATGATGACTGTGCACTTCAGTGTGAAATTGGACATAATGCAGAACCAGTGTTCCTCTTTTCTTCCCTCCACAACATAATTACATGTTACGGAAATGGAGAAGAACCTATGACTGAAAGAGAAAGGCTCATTCTTCCTCTTAGAAAGGTTGCATGCTTTCTCACTAGATTGTTCCTTCTGCATTGAAGTGAATAATGTAAAGAAGTAATTTTTACAAGGTTCTTAGCTTGTAGCAGAGAAATAACTGATGGATTTTTGCTACAAACTATGTTAGATTATGTACAATACATTTGTCATAACAGAGACCACATGTCAACCACAGAAGAGACACCGTACAGATCTGAAAACACAGGATGATGGCAATTTCTTAAGCAAGCGCCTCCAACCCTACCCCAACAGGCACTCTTGCTTCCATTCCTCAAGTTTCCTGGAGGGATGAGACAGCCTTCTCCCAAGATAGCAAGGCTCCCCCTTGCCCCAGTGAAGTGGTACTAACCACTGTGAAAAAGCCACTGACTCACAAGACATGGCAGTAGCCTTCACTGGCCATCACTTCTATTCTCAAGGCAAGCAGCGATCTTTGTAGTTTACTAGATAAATAATTCCCCAGGATACTAGATTTTCCATAATATGTATAATACAATTTACAAAGTCAAAAACAAGTGAAAAGAAGCACCCCACTTAAAGCTTAGTCTCATTATCAGATTTATAGTCCTAGAATATTACATTGTGACAGCACTGAACTCCATGGACAAAAAAACCATGTTGACTTCATAGCAGTCAAGAATTGTCCCTGGTTGATCTCTTTGGGACTCTCTTTGTGAGCAGTTAAACCTAACCCATTACCTTCCAGCAGTCTACAGCATAAACTTGCCCAAATTCATATGCAAACAATACTACTGATATAAAAGTGTACTCTGACAGAGTTTTCACAGAAACACTCTGATCTTGAATAAGATCATTTCCAGCTTCAGTTTTGGAAAGATTTTTGGGATCCTTCATATCCTGTTTGGGATCCAGTCATATCAATGCTAAATACTAGAACAAAACTGATTCTGAGAGATTTTTCAAATGGTAGAGTATTCAATATCATCTGATAATCTGGTTTGACTTAAAATTTGGAATCACTGGATTGACATTAAAACTAACCAAAGATCTTAAAGGAAATGGAGAGTGGACAGAATAAGTATTTTCACTAAAGAAGGTAGATGCCTTGTCCTTCCATATTAACCATCCTTTGTCAGAAGTTTATTTACCATTATATGTTGTTAGTGACCAAGAATGATCTTTGACTTTCTTCATTAAAAGATCCATCATCTATACCATTTATTAAGTAGGTAGCTGTTAAAAAGATGCCTTCTTACATTATTCACTATTAATAGAAGATGTAGAGGCAGACAGTTTTTACACCCTCACAGAAGATACATTTAGGTTACATTTAGATCACAAGAGAAGTACTAATGAGTTTTTTCTTTTTTGTCCCTGCACATGAATCACCGGTAAGCAGCAATATAAGATTTAAGGCTTTATTAATAAATACCAGAATTAGGAAATTGCTGAAACTAGTTAAAAGGCCTCACTTTCTTCAGTCTCCTCCTTACTTACATAAAATATTACAGTTTTCTTATTGCACTGTATTCTTTTTCATAAAGAAGTTACCAGTTTTACACGCACAAAGAAAAAAGTTGGAAGTTACAGACCAGCTCTATGAAGCATTAAGTTTAATGAAGTACATTCTTCTCTCTTCCAGTAGATAGATCACAACTGTATTTCTTGTCTGGGTCTACAAGCAGAAGGCACTGATAGTTTTATGTTCAGGACAAGATTTACAGTTTCTAATAAGACAGTTTGTGATCTACCAAAGAATGGTTCTTCAGACTTTAACCTCTGTATTGAAAAGTAAAGGTGCTATGGAAACAAATCTATTAGGAGGAAGTCTTGTGGTCTGTTATTTTTCACTCTTTCCCCCATTTTTATAGACACAAGTCACAAGTACTTTGCAAATGCAACAACTCAGTGACCATGCAATGAAGCAACCATTCTCACATCTGTCCTACATGCCTACCAGTAAAATATAGACTATAGTACTATCATTCCTTAAGGTTCGGGTCTACCAGCTCTGGGAACACCCTGACCTCCTTCACAGCCTAGAAAACAGACAAATCCTGCATCATGGTCTGCCAGATCAAATAGCCAACTGAATGCCAGAGCAAGAGGACCGCACACAAAGAGCAGCCTGTCAACACCTCACCCCTTTTAAGCTGAAGTGTCTGCAGATAAAATTCCTCTGTCACTCATAACTGAGGAAACAGCACACAGTAAAAAAAAAAAAAAAAACAAAAAAAAAATCACATCAGACCATTGAGACCAAGGCTATTGAAGACAGTAATAGCATGAACAGCTTGAGTGGGACTACATGATTGTCAGAGGACTATGCAGTTCGGACTGGACTTTTACACACTATTTGGTCTCTCCCTCTTTAATAGTCTCTTCACCTTCACACCTTTTCATCTTCTCTTGGCCTACTCTGTTTTCTTCCATTCTACATTCATTTTTTCACATTTATTATATTTCATTACAACTTTACTTGCCCCTCACCCCCAAAAAAATAATTTCACTTCAGCTGATGTTTCCTACTACCACACTGTTCTCTGTTCATCTATTATGACTTTTTACCTCAGTCTTAAATTGTATAAATCTTAATCTACTTTACAATTTCCTTGCAATTGAGATTGCCTTTATTATTTACATTTGTCAGGTGCCTGCCAAAAAAGGTATAAAAATATAACTAGAAAATTCATCATTAAGAACAAGGTTCTTCATTTTGGAATTACAATTAATAACAGGCATTACCTTTAAGAATTACGAAATTCACAGTTTAGTCCATACGCAACCAAAACAGACAGCAAAGAGAAACTCTATGAAGGACTCAAAAATTACATGGGCTGAATTATTTTGAGATGCTTTAGTTTCACAGGTAATATGAAGGCCTGGTATCACATAGCATATATGCCATGACTCACAGGAGGCATCTGCAAGCTCAGGTGGCCTCTTCCTGATTTTCTGCCATTGTTACTGTGGCTCTTTTGGTCATTTCTTGTTTGGAATTCTGTACATACTATCACTCAGACAGATGGTGTTACTATATATATTTTAATTCAGAGATATTTCCCGCAGGTAGCAGAGACAAACAGGTTTCATAAGGAAATGCAAACAAATACATATAATAAGTCAAAATTACTGTGTGTTAAAAACCTGTCCAAATCTAAAACTTCATCATTTGATACAAGGTTTTCAGTACCTAGAGTCCTTTGCATATTATGCAACAGGTCATTTTATGATTATTACAATTATTTTCTGTATTCAAGTATGTACCAGCTGTCCCACCAGGGGAAATAAAATAAAAAATAAAAAAAAAAAAAAAAGAAAGAATGACAGTCCCTATTCTAAGGAATTGACAACAACAGATTGTTGTAAAATACAAGAAATTAGGAAGCACAAAGAAGTGCTGAAGGAAACTGAAAGAAACACATAGTTTTGCAATAAATATTATCATCATTGTTCCATCAGAAATTACAGCCCGGTAGTAGTAGTTGGGAACAACTTGGGTTTAGACATTCTGAATTTGAAGAACAGGCTGCAATTCACGTAAACGGTACAGATTTTATTTTGCCTGCCTTTGGGGCTGTTGAAATATTTCTTCTCCTCTGTTCATTCCCTTCTCCACTGCCAGCTTAATCCCCTTTTCATAAGGTGTTGCAACATTGCTCATACAGAGGAAGCCCAGCTCCATGATGACAGCTGCAAAACTGATAGCTTTTCCATGTTCCACCTGTTTTATACACATGAAAACAAATCCTCTTGCAACAATTACAGGCTAAAGTGAGACAGGCTGTATAAAAACGTGCCCACACCAACAGGCAGCAACTGAGAAGGTGAGCAAGACAGTTATCTCAGCTTTCTTTTCCAAGTTGTTTGGCAAGGATACTGTGAACATTATAGTCGCCTAGCACAGAATTTTTATATGAACACCTGAAAAACATGAAAGAAAAGGAATGCAGATTCATGAATCCAATTTCTAAATCTCTTTGTGTTTAGCCAGTGAAAGAAAAAGATTTTAATGAAGAGGCACATCCTATTAATACTTAAATGTGTGTGAATCTAGCACAAAACCACTGTCCTAACAGAACTGTTAAGAATTTACAGAATCAGTCATAACCAGATGTTATGCATTTTCCTGAAAAACCTTCCTACAAGTTCAAATTTCAGCTTCAAATTACAGTCAAAACCTCCTGGCAAAAATTATATAACTAAGCAGGAACAGCCCATGGCATCTTTTACACAAACATTATAGTTAGTTTGCATGACTCATGGGTATGAGAGAGCAAACCTACCTACGTCTGCGGTGAATGGCAGGTGCAAAAGTCAGGCACCCACCTTTGAGCACTTCTAGTACTTCAGTTTAGTGCCTAGTTGTCATTCACCCCCCCTTTACATCACCTTCTTCCACTACAACTGTCAGGAAGCCCGAAATACAGTTATAACCTAATAAGATATTTCCGACTAGAAAAACCCAGAAGATTATTGTCTTACATTTAACATACGAGTGTAAATGTAAACTTCAGTCAATTAACAACATTTATCCCAAGTCTTATTTTTAAATTATATAATTCAAGAAATTCAAGCCAAGGAATTCAAATTCTAATGGTATGCGGTTAATCTCTTTAGTTCAATAGAATTTACTTGAGATAATTTAAGATGAAAAATGCAAATACACATAAAAGAAATATAATTTATATTTTTAGTATACTAAAAGTTGAAAAGTTTTCTCATATCCATCAATGTATGACACATTGTTTTCTCTAGTTCTGCATCTGATCTCTCACAACCATAATCATCTAGGATTACCATTAAACATGTACATGTTTTTAAAGGAGGCTAATCTTACTTCAGTTTGAACTAGACAGGGTTAGACATGAAAGTCTGCGTGAACAGTCCATTTCCTATTGGGACTCATGCAAGCTACCTGTCCTCTGAGGCTCCGATTTTGCAGCTGTCATCTTTCCCAGCGTTTGGGCAATGAAGGAATCTTTTGTTCTGCTGAAAAGTGGTGCATTGTTCCCTGCTCAGGTGCCCAGAACAAAAAGTATAAGAGAATACAATGAGCTTCTCTCCAGACTGGCTTAAAGGGGTTTTTTCTGTATGGAAGATTTTTCACTGAATGAAACTTTCCTTCTGCAAACTAAGAAAAATTGCAACTTTATATTTAAGACCTTGAGATATAGGATAAAGATTCCAAAATATTTTTAAACGGCATTAAGTGTCTAAGCCAAAAATAGTCTCTTTACAAACATAACAGTAATGTTATGCGTGTATGTTTTTATTTTGCTTGAGCTATGCAGGCACTTTACTTATTTCAACAACAACAACAACCAGGTTATTTCCAGACATTTCCAAAAAACACTACTCTGCTGCCTTTATTTATTCTGGTTGCTAATGAGAAATCCCCACACAATGAGTTTCCCTCAGCTTGATGCCCCGAATTGCAAGAGGAAAGCTCTTCAGTATTATTTTTGCCAATTTTATATACTATTTTAACGTATCCCATCAAAGAAAGGGGCTGCCTCATCACTTCTAACTCACATTAAGATCATAAACCCAAGACGAGTTGCAAAGGACAATTGACTAGCTATAGAAAAATTCCCTGTGAAACACATTCTTGGATTGAATTTCTTTCATACTCTCAGGTATATGCTCAGCTCCCTACAAGATTTCACACGCTGGGGAAAACCCTCTGGAAAGAGAGGGATTTCTCTACTTTGAGGAGCAACTTTCCTCATTCTCAAGGGAGATAAAATGTCAAAGCACAGGTTTAGTAGGTGGATAAATAAAAGTCAGTTCAAGGAGACACGGACTTGTAACTCAAACAAAAACTGGCAGCGAGTCTGCATTACTATTTTTGTTTGGATTGGAAATGCACTTCCAGTACAAATCTCTTAATATTCCTCAGTTAACATGCTTTGATTTGCATTACAGGATTGTCTCAAACCACCCAAAATGGATCCCTTCAGAGGAAACTAAACCAGGAGATGAGCATCTTATTAATGCCAACAATGGGTCAGAGTGCTCTAACCATTAGCTGGCATGCAGATCAGGAGACCAGACTAGAGCTATTCTGAAATAAAATCTCCCAAACATGCACAGCATGGGTTCTATGTCCTCAAAAATCAACTGGTTTTCTTTCTAGATCTGCTATATTCTGCTTTACTGCTTGTCAATATGGTCATGCTGTGAAAGAGGCAGACAACAAATAGGCGTTACTAGATCAAGGGTACTTGCTAGGTAGCAAAAGGTGATGCACAGCATTTGACAAAACTGAAAAGGTCACCAAACTGGCTGAAGCAAAAACCCATTACCTGTTAAAAACGCTGTTTTCAGGACAGATAAGGATAAGACACCTTTATTCTACCTGGCTGTCACAGTCTTTTGAAAGAATCAGCTATTCTTTTCACATTCTAATAACTACTGACTCCACTAATGAAAACTCAGAGGCTTTTAAGGTTAAGAACTCACAAATGCAGTACACCCAGTAGAAAACAGTGCAGATACTCGAGAAATATTTAGGCCAAGACCATTTTGGCAGAAGCCACATGAGCTAGGAGCAGCTTATTTTATAGTCGTGGCTCTTTATCTCATTTACACCCTACTGAGCTCCACCCAGCAGGTGTATATGCTCTGAATTAAAGGTATAGCATGGAAAAGCACTTGAGATATAAGCTGTGGTTAAATAGGAAATATCAGTTTGCCTCCTAAATACTAAATGGGGTGAAATAAATCATGTTTGGTAAACATATTCTGATTAAAATAGTTAAGATCTTTCTTTATTGGATGCAGTGAGGTAAGGTGTTCTTAAAGGTGAATACATACATTTCTTAGATGCAGGCTGTCATAAGGTCCTGCTCATCACTGCTTTGTCCATTTTGTACCAGGAGATGGTGTGTAAAGCTACCAATTCAATACAGTAGTACTTGACCTCAATTGCATGAAAAGCAGAAAGGTAGGTACAGGTCATTAGGTAATTAACCCCAGAGCTTACTGCTCACAGCCTTTATCATTTGATATGTGTTCATCCTGACAAGTTAGAGAGGCATGTGGTTACTATGAACGCACCTTTGAGAGATGCTTTTTTAAGTTGCAATAATTAACTTTATTTACCAGCAAGTATAGATACAACTTGTAAAACTTCCACAGTTCTGTGAAGCAATAAATGTTTCTTTTCTTACACCAGCTATATTGACCAAAATGCTTAGAGAGGTAGTAGTTACTCAAACCCTGCTAAGGAGTCCTGTGTGGAACATTCTAATATTCAAACTCTGTGAAGAACCTTCCTGTGTTACCCAGTTGTAAGCATGCAGTTACAGGTACAAGGTTTTTGCTTGCAGTATTACTCTTTCTATCCTCTCTTCCTGTCCTTTTCCCAAAAACTGATTACCCATGCAAAGTACAGCATATTTGTTCTCCCTTGGCTGCTGTTGTTTTGCACCAGCTTGGTACAGGTGCTCAGAAGGTTTGCTATATCAATTAGTGGATTTATCTTTTAACTTATGTAACACTAAGTAACCCTTCTAAATAGCTCCCACATTACGTATTTCAGATCGTGAATTTAGAAAGGTTTGTTAAAATACTGGAAATACAGGCCCAGCAAGATCACCCACACTCACATATGGGAACAGTAGGTGGAACAGAAAACCTTTTCCACCTTTGCAAAAAGCTGTTTATCTACTAATAGAATTTAGTAGGAAACTTCCAGTAAGTACAGGCTTTTCTGTAACCCAACCTGATAGTGTTTGTTTTGCCACCTGAATGGATGAAACAGCTCCCAGTGGAAGTGTTTCACCTCTTTCTACTTGATTGTTATATATCTGCAAGCTGAAAAGCAGACTGCTTGGACCCTCACCTCTGGAGTACGCTATTTTTCACTACAAGTCTAGTGAATAAGATATAGAAAGACAAAATTGTCTTCTGCTGATTAGGAGCAGCAAACTCACATCTATGCTCAAGAGAGGTATGAGAGAAGACATGTTTTCTTGTAATTTTGGCTGTCAGAGAGTGCAGTTTCAGACTAGATGAGATCAAATTTAATGGTCACAAAAACAGGTATCTCCATGCCTCATTTCTGTCTCCACTTGTGTGCTCAAGCCCCTTCTTTTGTGTAAATGACTTTGTGGCTTCAGGGTGTCTCAGCTCAACTGAGTGATCTGATAGAAAACTAAAGAAATTGAAAAGAAAATAAAAAGATTGGTTTTCTGTCAGATCAGCAAACTGAACCAGTTCATCCTATGAACATATTGCTCCAATAAATTTATTGGCATTAATAGAGACAACAAAGTTCAAAATCGCACACTTTCGACAGTGTTGTAAAGAGTGGGGTGGGAACGTAGCTTGTAATAATTAAAAGATAGAAACATTCTGTTTGGAAGATAGCAGATAACAAGTTGACATTTAGGGATTCTTCAGGGTGTTTTTAGTGAAAAGTTACCATTACAATGAACTTATACTCTCAGCCTGCAAAGAAATGCAAATAAAACCTTCATTATCTTTCTATACTCTCTTAGGTAATGAATTTCAGAATAAACAGTAATGCAACATAACAAACTATTTTTAAAACTGCTCGTACTTCAATCAGAGGTGAATACAAGAACTGCTCCTACAATTTCCTAGGTTGCATGTAACATTTGAATAAACAAAGCACTGTTGACTGGGATATTTGAAAGAAAGCTCTGTTCATCAAACTCTTTAGTTATTCCAAGAAATGTAATGGACATTCCATACACAGAGAAAACTAGCTCATGTAAAGTTTGGGAAATTACCACAATTTAATATTACAGAGATGTCTTTATTTTTCATTAACATTTTGCATTACTCTTTCACCAATTGAATTCTCAGACACAGATTTAACAGTTTGCATTTGTAAAACAGAGACACATTTCCAAACAAATATTTCAGCTTTCTTTTTATCTCTTGATACGCTGAAATTATTTAGTACATTAGTTATTTTCATTAATATTTTGGGGGAGGATTGAGACATTGCTTTAAATTTCCCTTCCAGTCAAAGAAACTGCTGTTTGCATGTGTAGCCCCAAAATAGTTTAGATCTGGCTCTGCAAAGGTTTGAATTACCACCAAGTGACTAACTTTGTTCAGGTAAATATAAATATCAGCTTTCAATAAGAAATCAAGTGCAACAGGAACAGGATGAGAAATATATAATACATACCAAATCTGCATTTGATAGTTCTTTTGTAAGTACCTGCATACATTTGTCACTAAATCATTGTTGAAAGGCAGTTTTCCAAGAACAATTAATACTCTTCTAGAACACTCTTTAGCAAAAGGACCAGAATTAGGGCACATACTGGACTAATTTTCTGATTTTAGCACCATACTATTTAAGTTTACTGATTTCCCATAGAAATGTACTTTTGTCCACTAGCTGCAGAAAGTCATCCTTATTCTGGTGCTCAGTAGCAATTAAAGGACACTGATGTCTAAGCAAACATTCAGCTATTAAGCTATTTTTCTGCAGTGCTCAAATACACTGAAAGTTACTCCTGTGACAGACTAAGCAACTGCATGGCACAAGTTTGTGTTTGTTTTAAAAAGCAAACAGAGAACAAGAAATGCAAACAGATTAAATAGATTCTCTTCATAATACACAATATGCTGGGAAGCAGGCAGCAAGCCAGCCATAAAATTTGCCATTACACACACCACCTAAAACACCTTTCCATTATGGCCTGTGATTTTGTTTTTACCCTTCATACTGAAAATCAAGTTGATGTGATGGAGATTTTAAGTACCCTTAAACTGTGTTTATATTATCAGTCATTTCAGTACAGTATTTAGACAGACAAAATGCTAACAGCCTTACAATTACCTTTATTCTCCATGATTTTTAACTCACATCTTTTGTGCTTTGTAAGTACTTCTCTTAGGAACATCATTTTGTGATTCATCCTTATAGCCTAACAGGGCATTCAATGACATTTGACAAGAAGGTTATCAAATACTTCAGATACTAAGTACCTAGGTACTTCAGGATATTAACATCCGCTATAAAATATGCATATTTTTAAAATCAAGTACAGATTTTCAGCTATTGCGTAGTGAGGAAAAATGATTTTTTTATTAATTTATAGGTTAGAACTGGATGATCTTAAGGTCCTTTCCAACCCTAACTATTCTATGATTCTATGATTAGTTGCTATTTCTCTATTAAGAACCATAAACCCTAATTTCTATAGAAGTTGGAGCATCTGCCATAGTAGGAATATAATTCTATGAATAATTCCCCTTGAGAGACAGTGAAAACATTATCCTGCAATATTTATGACTTTTGTCTATAAAGTTATAACCAGAGAAAATACACAGGTTGAAACTTAGTTATATATGCTCTGTAGGGATGTCATTCCATTAAACTATTCTTATAGCCCTAGAAGCTTTCAGTTATAAAAAGATCAGGAATGGTAAATATTAGTATGACTTCATTTTACAGAACAAAATGTCACATTTCAGCCCAAGAAAGAAGTAAAAAGGAGAGGAAGGCTGGCTTCTTGGTATCTGTAACCTGACCACATTATCTAGCTTTATTTCTGATCATTTGTGCTAAATCTGTAATGTGAGTATACTTCTGCCCTGGGCCTCCTGGGCAAAAAGCATGTTCCACTAATCTCTGGCATGGCCACATGAACTTCATTCTGTATTTTGCCACCTTAGGGTGACACACTTTGGCCTTCTAGGCTCAAAGGCTCAGGAGCATTCAGAGTTGTGTGCATCAATCTCTGTACCTTGAACTGTAGTAGAAAGTCTTCACGGGAAAAGCCACATTGCATATTTGATACAGACAGGACACAATATATGCTGACCAATAAGTTTCTTTTATTCATTTTACTAGCAAACCAGGCTTTTAAATCATGTACAATCTTCTGGACTAACTCTTCGCTTTATCTGCTTCTTTAGCTCACATAAGCAATCCCTTTTCTATGATAAGCAGCTGAGAAATACTGCTGAAATACTCATCATTTGGCTAAGCTTTAGTATTTTAGATCACCTTGCAGGCTGCCTTCCTTTGAAGAGAAATGCATGCAAATCTATTGCAGATTTACAATCGTCAGTGGAAGAGTTTGAGGTTAACAAGGTTTTCTGTAACTCTATCAACTTGTAATTTGCCTCCATTTCAAATGTTGGCAGGGAAATTTTGTGCATCTCAACAGTTTTGCACCACCAGCCCTTTACCTTAAGATGCTGTATTTTCTACCTGGCTAACCATCCTTCTTTGATCTCTGTGAAGCCTTGTCAGGTGGAAGTTCTCCTAAATCCCTGAGTTTCTTTGGGCTCTGTTTGGCTTCACAATAACATCCTAAATGACTGTATACACCTAACCTCTACCTTCTTTCTTTTTCCTTTTGTTTCCCCAGGGAAATACCTGGAGAGTTAAACTGGGTATAGGTGAAAGATGGCACACCTATACTGTGTAATATAACTTTTGCCATGAAGAAAATGTTAAGCCTTCTTGCAAAATACAAAGTTTCAAAAATAGCCTTCACTAACAAACACTTAAAAAAAAAAGCATTACTTTTTGTTACTGTATTAATAAAATAAAGAAGCTTTACTTTATTTTCGTAAGCTAAGTACAGTAACCCATTTTACTGATTGGGGATTTCTTGGCTTAAGACCTCTTACTGCACGTTTTGTGCAATAAGTTTGCAGATGCAAGACAGCATTGAACAATTCACATATTAACTCTAAGATTACAGTCTACTGTATTATTGCCATTGTAAACTAACTTTCCCTCCAAGTTGTAGATTTTCTCATTCTTTCTGATTTTTGGTGGTATTTTTACACATATTCTTGCCACATGGATAAATATTTTTAGCCACGCTTCTGCAGTATACTTCTGGTTACCTGGAGACCTTGTTTCATTCTATAGTGTCGGTGTGCTTTCACGTTTTCTCAGTTTCCCATTAACCTTCTTCAAGTTTGCACAACTCATTTCACAACAATAAATAACAACAGATTCATACAGAACAGAAAAGAGATAGCAGTGTCATCGCCAATTTATTTGAAAATGTTTCTCCACATTTCTGCTTTCTAAAGATAACGGCCTTCTCAAACCACTTTACCATCTAAAAGTGACTGTTAACAGCTGCTTAACAGAATATGAAAGAGTGGATAATTATGGAATAACTGGTGCAGAGAAAATTTTCTCACTATGCAAATTAAAATGTATTTTGAAATCTACCTGGAGAAATCTCCCTTGTACAAACTACCAAATAGCTCAGATTTTTAATAACAGACGATACTTCCAGCATGTCAGAGATAAGACTACATTTGAATCAATCATTCTGTCACTAACCTCAAATATAAAATTACTGTCTGACACATAATTTGTGATCAGTCTACATACAAGATTATGTAATTAAGCAAAGATCACCTATTACTTCATCTTCCACCTTTCATTCTCAATTTCCACATTACAAATACAAAAGCAGCCATGGATTTGAAATAGTTCTCCAAAGAACCAATTATTTCTCCTCTCTTTCCAAAGAGTATTCATATGAGAAATACTTAGTGTTCCTGTAGCAGAGTGCTAATTATGCAAGACAATATTTATGTAGAAAATTGAGCCCTTCTATGATTTAATTTTCCTAGAAGACTTGGCTGAAAAATGTACCAGGTCTGGCTAGGATGAAGCTAATTTTCTTCATTGTAGCCAATATGGTACTACATTTGTACTGATTTTTGCTAATCACACAGGATGTATTCTGATCACTCTCACCTCCATCAGCTCAGTTTGCAGGTTGAGGTTTATAAAGTAGTATTTCCAATCATTATGGGAGTAGCTACAAAAATTCTACTTCGCAAGCACTCTTCATGACTGAGCAGAGTTCCATTAACTTACTCTGGCCTCTGATGAAGATGCTGCATAAAAGACATGCTGCTACCCTTGTGAGCCCGAGCTTTCATGCACTGGCAATGGATATTGGCATAGGGTCAAAAGTTCCCCCAAGAAAAAAGCACTGTTAATGCTGCAGTAGAAGGAAAAGCTGCCTTTTCTTTTATCAGCTGATGGCATTTTTACAGATATCACATTGCAACTTTGTTTTCCTATCCCAGAGAAATATTCATGAGCATAAACATGCAAGAAGAGGCTCCAAAGCCAACTGTCTACATTCAGAGTGGAAATTAATTCTAGTTCAAGCAAATTTATTCTGCATTTTCCCTGTTCCTAAACCTCATTGACATTTGCACTAATGTTTCCTGTCTAGTTCTTTTCAAAGTGCTGATTATTTTATGTAACGTTTAACTTCCCCTTCATTTCCTTCATTTTGAAAATTAAAACGAAACAAAACCAAACCAAAACAAACCAAAACTGTCTTTGTATTTTGTTTATCAACATACATAGGACCTTTCACAGAAAAAAAGTGACTGTGAATTGTGATGATTCCATTTCCTGGGCTGATCTTCCATTTCACCAGGAAATTACTAGGGCTTATACAACCTAACAAAAGACAGGTAATGACTGTTATTCCCATTCAAAAGGAATGTCATTTGTAGCTTGTGAACCAAGTCTCAACATTTGCACTAATTTCCTTTGTCAGTAAAATGATTCATGCTGCTCTGCTATTCTACTACTATATTACTACATGTAACTTTCACAGCTTAAATGACCATAGTCTCTCTAACAATTGCAAATTTGAGACTGCTTTGCAAGCCAAGGCTTTAACTGCTCATGCAGTGAAGCTGCTCTTTGCTCTTGTCCAGCCACAGAAGTGGCTTGTTGAGGAGCTGGAGGCCACGCTGGTGCCAATAATGAAGAAAGACAAGACAGCACCATACTTACATGCAGCTCTCCTTCGTTAGGTGACAGAGGAGCTGGAGCCAGATGTGTTACCGCAAGTGCTGCCAGGGCACAGCATCACCTCAGGGGCAGGGAGCTGAGGTCCATCATGGTACCCAGACGGTCGGGCAGAGTCAGGAGTAGGGCAGCTGTGGGTAGTCCCAGCCCCAGGCATCGGGCAGCTCAGGCGGGGACATGCCAGGATGCTGGCCCAGAGGTGGGTCTATCTTGGCAAGGCCCATGGCTGGGCAGGGCAGGGCTGATGGGGTTCAGGAGGCTGCAGATGTGTTTATTCACCAAATCTGAAAGGCAGAGAAAGTTTTCATGGTACAAAATTGCAAATCACAGGATGAAACCCTCAGAAAAGAACAGCCCAGGCCAGCAGATATGTGCATATTGCCACTCGGTCCTCACTGTGGAGATTGCCTCTAAAGCCAAACAACGGGAGTCAGAATTGAAACTTCCCTGTGTATCATCCAGTTAGGACCCCTTCCTGAACTTTAAAGGCAGTTGTTACAGTATAAAAGAGGAACATTTTCACTTAACATGGACTTTTTACTCTGTTAATCATACATATTTTGATCCATTTATCTTAGTAATCCATCTGCCCAGACCTGACACAAAGGCAGTCTTCAAAGAATTTTCATTCTTGTGAGAGAACCAACTTACGGCTTCATTTGTACATGTCTGAGTATTGATACAGACATGAATAATCACATTACATCTTTGCATGGCTGTTACTTAGTTTGGGAAAATATGTTCTGAAGGGATGTCAAAGATGCTTCATTTTATCCCATATTTTCTGAAAGACAGCAAATGACATTAAATCAGTGGCATGCTGTTAAGTTTTAAAGAGTATGAAACTGTGTAAACTTAGTAAACATTGTGTTTAACAGAACAATAAGATAGAACTATACTTTGCAAACAAGTATCATTTGTACTGTCTCTATCTGATACTGTATGATTCAACACAATTTCCTTTTACCGGAGAGTGAGCAGTTTCCTGAAAGGTTCTTTTTCTTTTGGAGAACAGTTTCATGGCTGCAGTTAATAGTTCTTATTAAAGAAACAGGTTAAACAATATAGCAACGCAGAGCTCAGTTGTTATAAAGATATCATTAACTCAGTAGAAGTTCTTTAAATTGCTTATAGATTTTTCACACGCTGTCAGTTACCTGTTATAAAAGAGTGCTGCAATTCTCTGTATGTCCTCCAGGTGTAGCATTTTCACAGTTCATAAGCATCTGACTCACCACTGATAACCCTATGCAGAAAACTGCTTGAACATACAGCTCAAGATCCGTGCGAACTTGCATCCAAACAGTCACAGTGACTTCAAAAGATTTGGACAGGGTTTGTGTCAACATGGAATCTGGCCCTACATCTATAAACAAACCACTAATTTCAGGGCAATTATGCTACAGATAAATTTTACCAAAGCCTGTTTCTTGGTGTCTTTTTTAACTTCAGAAAAATGATTTACAAAAGCAATCCCATCAAACTAGATTCAATTAATTCATACTACTGTTGTGAATGTATTACTGCTTCTTTATTATTAAAAGTAATACTGTAGTGGCTTTCCTAACAATTTGTTTAATACTGTTTAACTGTACCCTATCTGTTCTCAGGTAGGGTACAGCATACCCTATCTGAGAACCTCAAAATTATTCTTGATGTTTCAGATCTTCATTACATAATATATTTGGAGCCTAAGGAACAGAATAATCAAGTTTTAAAGAGAGAGGAAATGAATCATGTAGGTTAAGGAACATATATATATATGATCCAGGTTTCCTCTAATTCTATGTGACTGGGTGTTTGGATACTCAAAGGAAAGACCTCTGCATACTCTTCTGTTTGGGTAATTTGATACATATAAACAAAACACTTTGCTAAATCAGACCTAATACTACTAACAAACACCCTTTAACATGCATTGTTTCCACTTTGCGGGAGCAGGGAGGCAGAAGGGCAACCTCTACTTTTTCCATTGAAACCCTGGATGGAAAATATAAGTCCTCTGACACATGTAAACTCATTTTCTTAATAAATTTCATGGCTCCCCATGGTGCAGAAACAACAGTTCAAAAAAAGTGTAGTAACAAAAATTCAAGCAGTATGATATGAACCTTTCTGGAGGCTAATAGTGGCTTCATGTTTTTGTCAGTTACTAGTGGTGGCAACCATTAAGATCAGGTGGGTTTGTTTTTTTTTATTGCTCAGTAAAAATAATTTAGAACAATTTAAAGAATCCTCCCAATATGCTGGGAGATTGTCATTGAAAGATCTTAAGAAATATGCTAATCTTAGTCCATGTATACTAATGTACCTGCTCTTGAGAGAGATACTATTTCTGTAATGTTTCACACCAAAATGTCATTTCATAGGTTGGGTGAGGGCGCTGGTTGATGAGAAAATGAACATGAGCCGGCAGTGTGCGCTCGCAGCCCAGAAAGCCAACCGTATCCTGGGCTGCATCAAAAGGAGCGTGACCAGCAGGTCAAAGGAGGTGATTCTGCCCCTCTACTCTGCTCTCCTGAGACCTCACCTGGAGTATTGTGTGCAGTTCTGGTGTCCTCAACATAAAAAGGACATGGAACTGCTGGAACAAGTCCAGAGGAGGGCCACGAGGATGATCAGGGGACTGGAGCACCTCCCATATGAAGGTAGGCTGAGGAAGTTGGGGCTGTTCAGCCTGGAGAAGAGAAGGCTGCGTGGGGACCTCATAGCAGCCTTCCAGTATCTGAAGGGGGCCTATAGGGATGCTGGGGAGGGACTCTTCATCAGGGACTGTAGTGACAGGACAAGGGGTAACGGGTTAAAACTTAAACAGGGGAAGTTTAGATTGGATATAAGGAGGAAATTCTTTCCTGTTAGGGTGGTGAGACACTGGAATGGGTTGCCCAGGGAGGTTGTGAGTGCTCCATCCCTGGTGGTGTTCAAGGCCAGGTTGGATGAAGCCTCGGGTGGGATGGTTTAGTGTGAGGTGTCCCTGCCCATGTCAGGGGGGATGGAACTAGATGATCTTGAGGTCCTTTCCAACCCTAACTATTCTATGATTCTATGAAACTAGCATTTGGATTTCCACATTTCCCTGTCAAGTTGTATCATTTTTTTTAAATCGAAACAACATTCATCATTTGTACAGTCAGAATGATACTTTTATCCTAGGAAATGTCATGTCTAATTTTTATATTTGTCCATCAATATAATGAAGGACTGAAAATTCTGATAGAATCACTGATACAGATGGAACAAAACTGGATCATAGCTGAACTGATGAAATATCCTTGTTTAAATACTCTTTAAGTGACATTCAGATTCAAATAACAGACTCTAAACAGAGCTACTGCCAGGGTCCCATTAGTATTATTGATTCTTGATGGTTGGTGTTTTGTATTTGCTTGACAGTAGTTCCCGTGGTACATGGTAAACAAGCAATCAGCTCAAGCCAACTGAGGCTGACAGCTGCTGCATAAAATAAGTTCCAGTAACTCATCAAAATAGAAAAGTAAGCTTTAGAAAGCTTCAGTCTTTGTTAGCCAAAACACACCATAACTGGAGCTTAGATCTGTCTGCGTTGGAAAAGCATTGAGAACTGAGGTAAGCTAAACTTCAGAATAAACACACAGATCCACATTCTTCTTCCAGGCTGAATCTTTACTTACATGCTTGGGCATGCTGCCATTTATCCTCAAGCTATGATTCCCCAAATGTCCAGATAAGGCACTGTTTAGAGTATACTTCAGCTCCTGTCTGGGAGCAAACTTGTGTTTTTCTTTTATTCTTGTGTTTTTCAGAAAGCAGGCAGTGTACCTATCTCATCTGAAGGGAACATGTGACCAATTTTCACATAAAAAAATAAAAGTACTAAGTTCTTAGAACTTAGAAGGGATTAATTTCTAGCGGACTACAATTCAAGACCATAGCTGTTACATAAAATGAATAATTTCATTATTGGTTATTCACAGCTAAACCTGAAAACAAAACGAAATCCACCATTTGCTCCTATTTTCCATTCTCTTTATAGAACTATATTAAAATAAT
This sequence comes from Lathamus discolor, assembly GCF_037157495.1. Lineage (NCBI taxonomy): Eukaryota > Metazoa > Chordata > Aves > Psittaciformes > Psittacidae > Lathamus > Lathamus discolor. Next base: position 134,181,501 of record NC_088884.1, on the reverse strand, counting down.
TTTACTGAAGCAGGGTATGCCAAAAATATTCATTGGATTAATAGGTTTTCAGTTGGAAGAAAGTGTGAGCTTTGGTTTTCAAGATCATTCACACTAGACTGTGAAACATATATAGAAGTTCTAGTTAACCAATCACATTTCTATTTTAGTGGCCATTTATTCTCGTCAGAATGTAAATATTTGTGCTTTTAATGAATGAATTTCACACACGAAAAGTATCACTAGCTTGAATATAGTATGCTAATGAAAATATCAAGTGAAATATGATAGATAAACAAAAAAACAGTTACCGGGTCAAAAGCAGTTAAATGATGTTGCTGAACAGTACTGGCGTCTAAACAGGTTTGTTACACTATAACTAGAGAAGTATCAAAACCAGTTTTACTTAAACTGGTATGCCCATTTAGAGTCAGGGTCTAATGTTTTTTCTCAATGATTTCAGGCTTAATAAGCTGTCTTTTTCTTAATGACCTTAGGAAACCCAACCAAGAACCAGCAGTTCCACATTATAACATCTCTGGTTTACTTAAAGCCTAAACACTGTGCAGTAATGGCTATCTCAGTTGACCTACCAGTAACCCCTGTTTTGACCTCTACGAATAACCCTCTCTCTAGAGGGCAAGAAGTTATTCCAATTATAGGGCTTACCGATTCATCTGTTTCAGTGGAAAAGTCTTAAGTAGAAAACATTTCCAAGTCTTGCCTGGGTTTTTACAAGCCGATTTTCTCTGAAGATTTCATTATGACACTAGAAAGAATCTTGATTGCCCTTCCCACAGAAAAAGATGGAAAAAACAATATAATAATTCAAGCCATCAAACTTGAAAATTTATTTTTTTGATTGTCATATTTGTTTGCCATATTTGCTAGCTGACCAGCTCAGGAAATCCCCTATCCTGCCCTTTGCTTCGCAGTATTCATTGTCACTATATAAATATCTTTCTACAAAAGGCAGCAGATTCCTTAATAGGTCAGGAAGAACATTCCCTCTGCTGCAGGATCTTTTCAATGAAAATAAAATCCACAGCCATCCAAGATCAACAATGTTATTAAGGTAAATATATCATACAAATATATGTTAACAGGTAAAGGTAGCAGAGGTACCAAAAAGTTATTACAGCATTTAGTTCTTAACCTTTCCAAAAGCTGTTGTATTCCTGAGTACATTTATGGATCCGGCACCATTCATTTTCCAGGACAGTGACAACGTCTGTACTAAAACTGACATATTTACACAGTTGCTGATCAGTCATAGACCATAATGCGGCAAGGGGGGTGCGGGGGGGGATTCAAAGACAAATTTAGAGTACAATACATTTGACCTCTGAGGCTCAAAGGTGCAATATATTTATTAAATATGCTTAAGACAGTAGTACTTTTTCAGAGCATACATTAAATATAGTAGCATACATGTTTCTATATGCCTGAATAGTTTATATGGAAAACTGTAGATGGTCTGTGAAATTGAGGTAAGAATTTGACCCATCATTATAGACAGTTATCAGTTTCTGTGTTGGAATACTTTATAGAGCAGAGCACAGCATAACCCTAGCAGAGACTGAGTTCTATTGCAGCATTAAAAACACATACTACTGTCATGTGTTGTCAGTGCAAATATATCTTTAGAGAGTTATTTCTTACTCTCTTAACTAAAACCTTGTAAAATACCTATTAAAAAATCATTTACCATAACAAACATTGCCAGTAAATCTTACATTACATCTCTTGACATCTAATAATAAAATCTTTCTGGAAAATATGTTTTTCAAGCAAGAAATGAGTATATTAATTTTTTATTAATTTAGTTTTGGGGATAAATATGCCTGCTCTTGGGATTACTAAAAAATAAGTAGGTGCTCTTTAAAAAGGTACATTTTTAAGCAATATAATAAAGCTCATCAATAGTTACTACTGTTATGATAGTATCTTGGCAACATACTATTCCTCTGTGGTTTTCCTTTCATGGCATTATTCATTTGGACAATAAGAAGGAAAAAGCAGTTGAATATTAGCTATGCAGCAGCTAGTACACAAGCACATCTTTCTGTTTACCTGAGGTATTTTCTACCTCTCAGTACTTGAAGCCACAATTTCACTTTTAATTTATAGCATTTTGACCTATTAAAAACATCCTAGTTCTATTAGCAGTTCTAAATTAAGCCTGTTACTATGGAAGTTATCTATATATGATTTTGACTACTTAGCTATTGAACGTGCTTAAAGAATGAGACATAAAACAGGGAACATAGCTCAGAAAATTGAAAAGAAAAAAAAAGCATTATTTTTAGGTCAGAATCTCTTTCTTCTGGATGAACAATGACTGTCAATAACGTTGCTCTCTGGAGAGATGGGAAGTAAGTATCAAATACAAATTGGCAATTATTACATTGGTATAATAAGAAAACATCAGGGAAGCTCTTTGTGCTTATCCAACACAATCACATAGTAAAGTGCAATTTTTTTCTTTGTTTCTTTTTTTTTTCCCCTAAACATTAAATAACTTCATACAATGCTATGTTTTATGGTATTTTATGTAATCTACTTTATACTGAGAGGCATATTCTGCATATCAAGGTTAAGGCATTTTTTACATGTTTAATCATCAACATATAACACGATACTGGAATATGCCCTACTGTTTAATGACTTTGAGAGTTTACCTACTCACAGGAAGAGTAATATCAGAGATGATCTCTGGTATCCATGGAATTATTCTGGCATTATAACAGATAAGCCAAAACCTCAAGTGCTTGGCTTGCATGGTGTCTGTTACCTGCTGTCTTTAGTGTATGCAGAGAAGATGGCAGGAGGCAGAAATAAGGGTGCTGCACAGGAGGGAAGGTGAGGTAGAAGCTGTAAAACTACTGTTTTCTTGCAGCAGTTCCCTGCCACAACAGCTGCATACCCTGAGTACCCTTGGACCCCGCTGAGTTTCAGTACCAAGCCCAAGCTTCACGTCTCTCTTTGCTTCAAAGCCCTGTATGCTATTCATCCTTTAAACTAAATACTTAATTTGCTATGAAGTAAAAAGTGGCATTTCATAGCCATGTAGCACATGCTTTTAGCATGCAATGGAGGCTTCTCATTCATTTATATTCCTAGTTCTACGAAGAATTGGTGCATATAAGACTATTACCTAACACATGGATTCGAAGGAAATTAATTCCTTTCGCACCAAATACCTGCTGGGTGACAAAAAGCAGGACAATTAGCTGACCTTTTCCTTGTCACAGGAATAAAGAACTGGCACAGTGCCAAATGAATGGCTTGAATTTTATGTAGCAAACTGAGCATCTATTCTTGTTTTTACTAGCAGAACATGACATGGTAGATTTTCTTCTCTCCATTCCTGCAGCATTATAATTATAAGGATAATTGATTATCCTAATATGAGAGATGTTTCACACATTAGTACAGCAAGTTTAACTTTGAGTTATAAATCAAGTCTGAGATTCTGGTTTTCTCCTTTTCTAGGATTCAAAGAGATATAGGGGACCTTTTTTTATTGCTTCAAAAGTAGACCATCAGTAAAGTTACCATGACTCATGTCCTTCTTGCCCTTACCTTGACTCACTATACAACGAAATTTTCCATATTTCCACTATGTGGCACAAACTTTTTTTAAGTGCCTTAAGCAATATATGTAATAAACAGGTTTTGGAAAGCATTTAATAGAATACAGTTTTAGGACAATCAGATCTTTAAATCTGTCTGTCTTTCCCTGAATTTCTGCAGACCCTAGGAAATGGGAGACCCTAGACAATCTCAAAAACCCTTTAGGGAGTATCATTTTATGCTCATTTGTTCTCAGGTCAGCAATGACAGCATGCTTTTCTTCTCTTTCCAGAGAGTCTTTTTGGAACTTTTATTGCTTTGGTGTCTATGCTTCTGGCCCTGGGTTCAGCTGGGACCTAAGCATAGTCATTCTTTAACAGGTTCTTTTTAGTAAGAGGTGGTTGTCTACCACTATCACACTGCTCCATCAAGCTAGTAAGAAATTGGTCCCAGTTAATTACTGCACTGCAGAGCCTCTGTATCACACTGCCCAAATCACATCAATATTCATAAAATTCTTAGGTATCAGTTTAATTAATGAATCAAAAATAAGGACTTTGACTGTGCCAACATGATGCATTGCAAATTATGTGGAATTATTCAGGTGCCTTGTTTCGTGTGTGGTCTACAGAAACAAAATTTAGAAAGGAGCTTACCTAGTAAAACTAATTACTTTGATTACAAAAAATACCAGAGTTTATATTGTATATCTTTTTCTGATATGAAACATTTGTGTTTAATCTCTCTTTTAATGGTTCAGCAGCAGCAGTTTATGTGGTCTTACCTCAATAAGAATTCTTTGGCTAATAGAACATACCATAGCATTTGTGATATGAATAGAAAATCAATGCTAGTACATGTGGTACTTCATCCAGTAAACATGACATTCCAGAATGTGAATGTGAACAATATCAGTAAATTCCTGCTTTGAAGTCAGTGGTAATCTCTAATAGACCTAACAGCGGCCACATTTCACCTGGCAAATTCTACAATCTGTCCTTAAATACGGCTGTAAAATCTGAAAGTAAATAGTTGACAAGGCCCGTTAAGATCAGATTACTTGACAAGTGTGAAAGGCATTAGAAATTCATATAGCTGTCTGAGCATATCCAGTGAAATTGCATTTCATGACTGATTGACATTTAAACTGAATTAAAATAAGCGTGAGCTCAGCCATTATGAGAAATCAGAGAAACCACATTGAGGGAACATATATGTTATCATGGTCTGTAAAGAAATATTCACACCCTTTTAAACAGCAGATAATACAGTCCTCAGTCAAGGTTATTCCCTCCCAAACAGATTTTATGGTGTCTAATAAGTTAATATATCATAACTCATAAATTCTCAAGAAAGCAAGATGTCCACAGCCTCACTTTCCCATTGTCTTAATACCTCTCTCCCTCCCCAACTCTGCCCCTCCTTCTCCCTTCCAATGTGACTGCTTTAATGCCCATAAACAGCATAGATCACACTTTTTTTTCCACAGGGGGAAAATCAATGTAGTCTTTCCCTTTTCAGCCTGGTAACCTGTTTTCATGAACATTCATAGATCTTTTACATCCCTACGCTAGTGCCAAATTTGCTCTGCAAATTGATTTTTCTATTTGAATGATATTAGGGTCTTATTGTGCTCCAACCGCTTTTACCCACAAATGTACACCTGTATTATATCTGCAGTCATGTATGTAGCAAAGCAGGCTGATGAGCAAGTTGGATGATACTTCACATTTTTCATATTATCGTTTTGTGTGGGTATGTAAACCTCACCGAAGTGCCACAAAGAAATCCCGAGGGGGTTTCTTACATGTATAACAGAATAGTTGCCAAGCATAACCTGAAGTGATCAACCATAAAAACCACTAGTTACAAATTAACAACTTAAATAATTCAGGCCTCTGCCTTCAGAGCTGACAAGACAAGACCATAGGTGCTTACTCTATGTGAGCTGAAAAACTAACACTGGAAATTTACTGTATTGGGTCCTATAGGTATTACTCAGATTCATAATCCAAATTATTGTCTATTTTCCCCTTCTCATAGTTTTTCCGTCTGCATTTTCCTTCAGATATCTGAGCGCTTACCCTCTGAACACCAGAGATTCTTCAGAAAATTGAACTTCATATAAGACCAATTATGTAAATTAAGGTGATGGCAGTAATAAGGTGATATTTAGGCACTTAGCATCATTTAAACTCAGAACATTTCAACCTTGAAAAACAAGTTTGAAAATATGATTATGGGTGTTGAAATTCACGACCAATTCTGTGTTTATAGCAATGTGAAATTTTTCTGTGCTCATTCGCCAGATGCATTTAGCTGTGCATACATACCAAATATGAACATTAAAAGTTAAATACACAGTTTCTGGGTTTCACAAGGACTGCAGATGGATGGTTTCCACTCCTGAAACCTGTCATGTTGCTGTGAGGAAACAAAAGTATGTTACTGAATCGCAGCATAATTAGTAGCATAAATTATGCTTACACAAATTACTTCTCAGATATACATATCTCACAGATACTGTATGTGCGCACATGTGTATGTGTTACAGTGCAAGGCAAATATTGCTTGGGGAAACTGGATGTTACATAATTTCAAATTATTTAGTAAAGAAGTCAATATGTGTTTTATAATTACATTTATTATATTTAGTGTCCAGATGTAGGAAATCTACAAGCAGAACCTGATTATTGATTGAAAGTTATTTGCTTAGTTTTGGGGATTACTATAAAATCTGGAGGCAGGTTCCTGTACCATAGAAATAAACTGAACAATATCTGCTTCTTTGGGTCAAAACTTCAACCTACTTTAGAGATATTTGCATATTTTAGGACATAAAAAAGTATCTGTTGGTCTGAAGTATATGAAAATATTTCAAGGATGTAAGAACTAGAAACTTCTATTACAACACATTATTTGGATATGCATAAATAAAAATACTCTATTTCAAAGTACATTTCAAATTTCCCTGAATTCTGCCATCTTGGCTATTTTGGAAGTTTATTTAAAAGTTTAGGGCAAAGTCAAATGTAAATTCTAGAGATCTGGGGTCTATTTAGCTGCTTGCTGGAGTCTTATTGTAGGGCAAATACACTCCAGGTGCTTCTGTTCTGCTCTCTGTCTACTCTCTCTTCCCAGAATGTGACTGAAGTGAGTAGCAGCATTTAAAGTCTTTAACCTTTAGACAGTCCTAAAAGCATTCCACATCCTCCTGAGCATCACATAAGCCAGTGTGGTGTTATGTACCCTGGACCCATCGGCACATCTGATTTTCAACATGCAAACCTTTACTTGGAGGCTTTGATAGACTGTTAGAAATTACAAGGAAAACAACATAAATGCTGCACGTAGATTAGCAGATCATTATTAGCCCTTTGCACACTAAAAGCTGAAACCTCCTTGATCCTAGACTATAAAAAGCCTTCTGAAGCATTTTGAGCTTCTCTTTGATTCTTGGCCCAAGCTTTAATTTTCTCACAGTACTGCAGCTCTGGGTTTCATTAGGGATATCTTCTCAAATTCCTTTGTGCCTCTACTTTTTTGTAAATGTTACTTCCACTCTCACCTATACATACTCTCCACCTGTGTCAAAAGTTAACTGATGATATCAAAATGTTTCAAACAATGTCCATTAATGAGCATTGTTTAATTTTTTTTCATCTAATATAATTTGGTTTTGTCATTTCCTTGTAATATAAAACTTTCTTATTATCTGTGTCAAAAAGATTAATTTCTTATCATGTTGTTCTCAATTTCTTTCCAAGTATTTATATTTTGCTGCATTTTCAGCTAGTTCATTTCTTCCGGAAAGTTATTTTCAACTGAATATTACTTTTGATATATGTCAAATGCCAACTCCTTTTGTGCAACCAAAGCCAGGAAGACTTGTACCTTGCAAACATGCACTTATTAGTCCAAAATATAATGCATTATACTCTCAGAATCTTTAAATTAATGTGAATAAATATTTTCAGAGAAAGTCTAATTTTATAACTATTATTTAGCTACTTCTTATAGCCGTATGATAAACATATAATAACACTAATGTATATTGAGGAAAATCAAAAGCAACCAAACACCATAAATTCAGATTTTTAAAACCACTTGATATTAGTAGTAAAATGAATATGCAAAGCCATTGGTTTTGTCTGGGTTCTGCTCATCAGAATGTCTACATCTCTATTAACTGACAGATTTCTGGAAGTTTGGTTTCTGACTCATACTACAACTTATCACCTTACCTAATCCCTAATATTAATTAAAATATATATTACTTCTAGTGGTGGAAACCTTTACAAGATCTAGAAAATGTCAGGAGGGGAGGGAAAGAAAACGACAAGAACACCAGAGTCAAAAGCAATAGAAAGGAGGGAGAAGGCCATTTTGATGGCAAGTCTGGTTTTGAACGCTGAAGCCAGACAGAAGAGGAAACTTTATAATGATCAGAACAATGGGATGAGAAAATGGAAAGTTCGTTGTGATGATAATAATGCTTGTTTGAGATAACTGTTCAGATCTAAGAAATTATTTTGGTGAAATTTAGCCTTCGAAACATCTTTTTCCTTTATACTAAAAATGTATCTTCAATTCTTTGACTGCAAAACTCCGTAAGTTGTTAAAATCTACTGGTTGTTATGGTCAGGACTAAGCATATGTAATAGAAAAAGAAAAAGAATTATTTTTTATAGTCTACTAAGTGTCATGAAACATCTAGGTATTGCTCACTAATACGTTTGGATTTGAAGCTATTTTATATCTCTTGTCAGACTTTCATTTAGCTCTCTCAGGATGAACTGTTTAAGGAAGATTTCAGCTACAACAGCACGGCTTTTTCTGAGGAAGAGATTTTGGCACTGATCAGTCTTAAAAGTTCTCGCGCTGAGAATCTCCACTCTCGTATCTTCAAGAGCAGGAATCTAAAAGTTGGCTATCAGTGGTCCTGATGCGAGATGTACTGTTTTCTGTCTCTGAATTATAAACCTTTCAAGGTTTCTGTTTGCACATGGTCAGTCAAGGTTTCCACGATTCCACCTGTACTAAGCATACTGTTGCCCAAAGACACAAGGATGAAATAAGACATTTCTATGATTGCTCCAGATAATTGCTAAATTATATGACACAGGACCCGGCAGCTGAAAGCAAAATGTCAATTTCTCCTATCCTCAAGTACCTTTCAGCTGGCTCCCACACAGTGCAAAAGAAGAAGAAACTACCTGTCTTGAACGCGGAAGAGTGACAAGCATGGAGAGACAGGTTGCAAGTTTAAGAGTAGGAGGAAGGAGTTGCAGAGTTAGGAAAATACAAGGGCCATAGACAACACAACTATCTGAATTTCAGAAAGATGCAAAGGAGCCAGTGTGCTGAGAAAGACACGTCCAAAGGAGGAATATGTGAAAAAAAATAATTTGTTGTTTTAGAAATTATTAGAAAGTGGGAACTAAAAAATCAGAAAAAGGCAGAGAATTGATGAAGTTAAATCCGCTAAGGTTTTATATGATGCAGTTACTACCAAATGAGAAATTTCAATGATGCATCTAACATTTGTGAGAGGTTGCAAATAAAGTTAGCAAGCACTGCAATTACGTACAAATTGTATTCAAAAAAAGGAGGTATTCTTTAAAAAAATTGTTCTTCATGTCTCAGCTTTGGCATCAAAAAATGGACACAGTAAATTTGGCCTTAATGTCTTTGCACTTGAGTTCTATAGCTGCAAAAAAAAGGGATACTGATAATACACTTTCAAAGGGATAATAAAGATAGGTTTAGGAGTAGCCATGAAGCAATTAGCTGGTGTGATAAGAGAACCAGAGAAATTCCCAGGAGAAGAAATGAATAATTCTTCAGTCAGTCAAGATTTTGGATGATGTAATGTAAATAAGGCCTGAGGCTAAACCACATAGTGAACAGGATAAAAAGAAATGTTAGATAACTATTATTCACTCTGAAAGCCAGAGGACTCCTGTGAGACAAACTGTATGTGATTAAAAGCTATATCAGAATTCATATGCACAAGAGGATGAAATAAGGTCAAGCGGGAAATGCTCATTCCTTTTTTGACTTTTAAAATTTCAGATCTACTATTTCAAATGTCAGAATGGAGCAGCATTTTTGGGTTTTCTAAAATTACTAAAATTTTAATATTAGCATCATAAGCAAATATTGTTTAGATCTGCAGACAAAAAGACAAAAGATTATTAAAAAAAATTATTCACTATACTCATGTACAGCTGAAGTCACCTGTCTTCAGGTGCTTCGTTTGTATTGTAATCACAGTGCGTGTGTTTCTCCTCTCCATGATGATTGATGAAGGAGCTGCAAAACACAGCAGACTGTAAGTCACTGGGAAACCTGCTGATCACCACCATTCTTAGGTAGCTGAAATTCTATCAGATCCTCATTACCCTCCAAGTTTTCTTGCCTTTTTCTTTTTGATCTTCTCAGTCCAGTGGTATCCAGAAAAACTTCCTGAGCTTTTCTTTGGCTTTGAAATACTTTACCAGTGTCATCTTTGTCATGAACATACAAAAGGAAGTCAAGTAAACTTTTCCAGGCGAGACCCTCTCACCCTCTACCCATCCCTCAGGCTGCTCTAAAAACCTTGCATATACAGTTTATGCCTCACTTGATGACTGGCATTGAAGTAGGCTCTTGAGCCAAGACAGATACAATAAAAACATATGCTGAAAATACAACCAGTTATTTGATTGATGTAAAGAAAACATACACATTTCAACTTGCCTTGCAAAAACTTAATTAAAACATTATTTCACTACATTCTCCATAGTTAACCAAAACTGGATTCCGTCTGAATATAAATTTAAGCTTTATTTATGTAGAAAAAAAAAATAGAATATGTATTCTTTAATTGAGTCTCATACTAGCTATAATTCTCATCACCTTCACTAGCTTTATTGTTTCAGTAGAGTGACTGATGCACTACTATTTCCATATATAGCGGATGAACTCCCTATCCTAAAAATAAACCATATATACCTCCTTTTCTTGCTACCTGGTGACACAGAAAGCTGAAGCATCTGAATTTGTTCTCTCAGGCTGATTCTTTCAAAAGTGTGAATGGGTATATTTCTCCTGAGAGACTCTATGATGGACCAGGTATCACATGCCTGTGTGCTTCTAACCATAAGCCAGTTTGGATACTTGCTATGTGGAAGCAATATTAAGTACGTCCTGCCAACTGTATTGTATACTCTGGCCAATCTGACAAAGAATGTTTCTACACCTGAATTAAGTAAAACTTGGTTTAGTCAGATAATGCAGTAGGTTACTGATTTTATGTCAATGACCATGCACTTTGCCAGGAAGACAGAAAACTCATTCTTTGTCCTAGCAGCTCATTCTTGGCTTTGGGAAAAACAGTTATTATACAGCTTCCTTTAGCAAGCTGGATCAAAATAATTTGTTTGAGGAAATTTTTAAACAAATTCTATTCATTGTTTTCATTAATCCTTTAGTTACTCTATAGCTTTCCTCTACTTTCCCATTTCTTTCCTTCTTTTAATTAACTCCTCTTGTATGACCTGTAGCCATAAATAATATCTCACCAATTTGTACAGCATCATGGCAGCTGTCAGAAAAAGAACAGTGCCTTCCTTTGCAAAGCCAGAAAATTGAAGTTTCCAATTTAGAGAAATGTAGTCTGGAGCAAAGCCACACAAATACAGAGGCAAACACTTCTCACTATCAGATCTGTTAAACAAATCTGCTTTTGCTTAAATATAATATTCTCAATTGATCTTACTTCTAGGTAATCTATAATGTGGAAAAACACTTGGCCACATCAAGTGTCCCTTTACTAGCTTAGCTTCAATACAATACTTACAAAAAAAACCCAGATTAATCCACCTCAGATTTCTTATGAAAAACATCATGCTAGGCTACCATATACCAGATCACACAAGAAATTGAAGACGTGGGGATGTACAAAATGTATACGCAAAAGTTTTTAGAGCAGGAGGGACATGTACAGGTGAGAGGGTCTCATCTGCACATATCCTGATCTGGTTTATGCATCACTTTGAGTGCTTGTACAAACAATAATATATTGCCTGCTTTTCAAAAGATATGTATTTTACTGACATCCTGGGAACAAACTGCAGCAGCCACATTCATTTTTAGGCACAGTAACTAAAAGCGTTATTTTGCATTTTTTTTTTTATCAGTAGTGAGATAAATTTGTATGTATCATTAATAAGGTTGTTTTAGAGCTAATGACTGATTTCAGGATGTTGCTGGGGGAAGTGGGAAGGAAGAAAGTAGACTCTGAGGATAAGGGCAAGATAACCCTGCATTTGAATACCTCTGAGAGCCTTTTTAAGTGAAAGACTTCTCATTCTTTGAGATTTGCTTTTTATAAAAAACACACATTTGATAATATTTCTGCTTGAAGAAATAATGTTTAAGAATAAGGACTGTTGTACTTTACTACATGTATTTATTATACCCTCTTTTAGTACACGGATAAGCTGTGAGTTGTACTAGTAGCCTTCAGACCACTTTAGAAACTACACAAGTCTTACTGTCTGCTATTTTCCAATCCTGAATTTCCTATTATTTTCAGGTACTGAACTTTCTCCAGTCTTCAAGTACGGCATGTTTTTCTTCTTGGCTGTTTCTCAGTTTCAGCAATTCAGAAAGTAATGCTAAATGTTCATGATCAGAAGTATTTAACAGAATGTTTTTAGAGTGTTTTGACTTGAAAATGGTTAACTAATAGTCTAATAGAAATATTGATGTCTATCAGCACAGAAACCAGGGCTATTCTAACAGTAAGGTAAAATAGTTCTCCACTTTGGCATCTGAGCTCAGACTTAAATTTTTCCTAATGCACTTTACTGAAAGTTAATGAAGTCATTCTGTGTCAGTCAAGTTCAGACATGAAAGTGATTCAAAACACAACATTTGCAACTTTCATTTTAGGTTTCACAGGGCAATAAAACAGTTTGCTAATATAGAACAATTGTTAAACTTGCCTGATTACCTGTGGAGAGGGAGGATTCCCAAATGGACACCAATTGGCTGACATTAAACTGGCAGCTGGTTAGCATTACCAAAATGAATAATGAAGTACCAGTGACATCTGGATGGGTTCTAGGCAGGCTCTGATGCATCAAGATAATTTCTCTGCTTTAAAGAGTGATCCTTCCAATGTCATTGACCTGATGATAAAATGCGTTTTCACTTAAGCTGTGAAGTGCTATGAAAACAAAGAATTACAGTAACTGCTAAAAAGAATTAAACAGGGAAATGAATAATAAATAAAATTTCCTCTCTTTCCACTTCCAAGCCAAGTATTGGCATGATGAGATAATGCAGTAAATGTCACAATAAAATGACAGAAAGTCAAGTTTAACCCAGCTAAGTGCTCTGACACAGTGGATAAAATCTTCCATATACACAGTAACTTTTGGTGTGATGATTTATCAAGATTTTTTTTCAAGTAGCAAATGCATTACTTTATAGATTTCCAGTAAGATATATGACAGAGTTTTCCACTCAGCTCAGTGACACACAGAGGAAATTATAGAACATGACCTTGAATAAGAACATCTTCCTGCATTTTGCAGTAACATTAAAAACACACTGATGCCACAATTTCCTCGTCTATTATTGTGAAACACACGTTATCTTTGAATTCATTTGAAACAGCATTTGATGAATTAAAAAGACGAAACCAGTTGTTGATAGTTCAAAATGTTGCACTATATTACTGCAAGCATTGTTTGAGTATTCAAGGGGAATGTACCTGTATTCTTAAGAACAGAATACCTTGCAACAAAATGTCACTATTTTCTTCTTGCTGATAAAACACAGGACAGTGTAATTATTCAGTGTAACTACTGCTTAACACTCTGAAAATCTGTTGGTGTATGCCTATCGTCAATCAACTATCTCAAAATTACTCAGAAAAAGAGGATTCCCTAGTTATCACAGAGGAAGAATAACATCTTTACTTGAAGTGTCTGAGGCAAAATGAACCAGTTCTTTGCTTTTCATACTGCTATGTTGCCCAGGAATACCAGCATGCTCCCCTGAAAAACCTTTCCATCACCAAGCCAATAACTGCACTATAAATAAGAAAATTTTATAGAAATTGGTTTGGGAACGAATGGAAGGCCTGTGTTTTCTTTTCAACAATCCTAACTGTCAGACTAGTTCAAGTAATTCCAGGTGAGTCCCTGAGGGATAGTAAATATGTCTCAAACTTATTCTAAGTTTCTACCCTGCATGGTCTCCATGCAAAACGAAGTAAGTTATGAACAACAACAACCAAATGACAGATCAGCTGTTCAAAATTCTGGTTTCACACCCTAAATAGGAAGGGACTAAACAAGTGGCTGCAGAAATTTTATAATTATTCAGGAGGCTTACATCATACTTTGTCACTTTACAGAAGATGGAGCAAAAAGCAGCAGTGGTAGCCTTTTGTATGTCTTAAGAATTTATTTTGATGGCAAAAAGAAATTGCTGTGCAGATTCTATTGGCATTGAAGGTACACATCCTCTGCTGGTTTAAAGAAACACGGTAATTTAAATATGCATATTTTATGGAAAATGTCTTTTGCATGTGTAAAGGATTTTAAAGTTACATGAGCTTTTTATGTATTTCGTTGTTTATACTTTAACACCACATACATAATTCAATCAAAAAATGAATTTTTATCATAAAGCAAAAATGTTCTCTATTTTGCCAGCACATCTATCAGATATTTCAGCCAAATTTACATATTTTTTTATAAGTTTAGACGTTTATTGTAGGCATTACATACATACACTGTTTGCCATGCTTTTCTGTTTTTTATCAGTAATTGCAGATTTCATTAATTGTTAGCTTGCTATTTTTCACCTCTCAGTGGCTGTTGTTTTGTAGGGGAAGATCTATAGTAATATAAACTATCGGGTTAAAAAAAAACCCTCCACCTCTTAGATTGACAGATATAATCATGATAGTCTTTTTAAACTTAAGACCAATAAAAAATAAATTCTGTTTTATCCTGTTTAGCCACAACAACAAAGCAAGGGGGGTTTTCCTACAGATTTAGTGTAAAAGTCCCCAGATGACAAACACAAAAGCCTAGATATCAAACAGGATGAAAATGCTGATGTTCAACACCTGCACTGTGTGAGGGCCAAGAAGTAAACTAAAGCCTTTGCTAACCAACACACCTGCTTGACAGTGCAGTTTTTAACCCTTTCCTCTTCCTTCTCAAATTCCATACTTTAAATAGGATAGGATTGAATGATGCAATCAAAAGAGATGTTAAAGCACAGTTCTAAAACAGAGACTACATTCTGCCTTATTGTCAAAATGTATCAAATGACTATTTTATTTGTATTAAAAGGCTATTTAGCCTTTTAGTATTGTTTAGTTTTTAGTAATACTGGAAAGGATTACTTATGGCTACAAAATTTTATAGGCTATGTGGAACTGTTTTCTGTGCCTACCAAAATATTTGTGCCATCACATTGTTATATCTGACCTGGCATATGCTGTTAAAAAAACATGAGTGGTCTAATCTTTCTGCTTTTCAGAGCCTGGAGTGGTATGACTAAGGGCCATTCAATGTCATTCAAAAAGAAGAATATTTGACAGCTTTTCCTCTGTCATAATTAATACTAAAAATTATGGTGACATTATTAGGTCCTCAGTCAATTTTAACATAAGCCACACAGGCTAATTGCCATTGTAGGTAAAAGCAGAGTGCCTAACTGTGAAAACTTGTGACACAGGCAGTTAATTTCTAGTTTTAAATTGATGTTGCTTTCTGCTTCTTTCACCATTCCCTATAGAAAACTTCTTTTAGTATCTTCCGTTGTTGCTTGGAAAGTTCTAAAAAATCCAAAACCTGTAACTGAATACTGGAATAACATGAGATACTGCATATAGCAGGTAGTTTTGTTTCTTACAACGGAAAGCGGGGTCAAAGCGGAAAGGGTGAACTTGATTCAGTACAGCTATTGCTATGCAAAACAGGCATTTCCCCCCATACCTCACTGATGCCAGGGTATGATTACACCAATGAAGCAGCAGTATTTTTCATGCTCCACGATCTCAGAGGCAAGGACATGTGCAATTTTTTATGTTAATTACTTGACCAAAGATGTTTCAAGTTTTGGTATGCAACACAAGATTATTCATTTCTCCCTCGTAAAACTAAATAATAACCAAAAGTTTGACAACATCTGTGTGGAAACAAAGAAAGGGCAAAACAAAGTTTCTTTTAATTTGCCACCTCCTTTAGCCCATCCTTTTAACCTCCATTTGAACTTTTGCAGTAGTTAAATTGTAGATTGACACTTTTAAAAGACCTAAAAAGTGCTGACAGTGTTGGAATAAAGGTTTGAGCACACTAATAGGTTTTAGTGTCTGAAACTTTTGATAATTTGGCCCTGAGTGTCATGGGTCTCTTTGAGTAGATTCCATCTGTCCCATAAAGTTATGTATTGAATCGTTACACAGTCCTTTGATCTTCTCTGTGTAAAGATCTTCATGTTCCATAAAATCAACAAGATGTCCTCATTCACTAAAAAGCCAGATCTCTGACTTGGTGATAGGTGAGACTACAGTCATTGTTATTGTATGTGCCTTTTCCCCTTTTGTCTATGTCACATTTCGATTGCAGGATGACTCAAAAACTGTGATGAAAAATACATCCATAGCACAGCTCAGAGCAAACTCATACACAGTCCTTCCTTGCTGAGACTCTCAGCCCTACACCCAGAGCTTTCTTCAAGCTACTTAGGAGCTCTGTAAGACCCCCAGAATCACCAGTACTGGGGAAATCCAAACAAGGCTGAATCCCAGCTGGCCCCCAACAGTAGCAGAAAATGAAGCACTGCGAGCCCTCAGGTGATCCCCTCACCCTGCCCCAGCATCCACACAGCAGGGCTGCTGTGTCTGAGTACTTTTACACAGACAGATGTAGGACAGGATTTTCCCTTAGTGACTTATCAAGTTCATTCAAGACATACACTGCATATCTGGAAACACAGCCCAGGTGCTTCTACTCCCTATACCTTCATCCTCAAAACTCGTTTAGGTCCATATGTGCACTAGTTGGTGAAAACAACCTCTGGCAGTGCAAACACTATGTTTAAGATTGCCTGAAATGCAGAAAAAACTTATTATGACATGAAATTAAATTTCATTTTTCTTCTTATCTCCTAAGAAAACCTTATTCACTGTATTCATTTAGTTTGCTGTTTTATTTAAATATCATCAGTAAGAACTTTTTTCCAGCCACTTAGCACATCATCAGTTAATGATATTATTAGTACAATTATATTAATTAATAAAGGTCCTGTTTTCCTGTTACTATAAATGCTATTAATAATGAGGTTGTATTCTGTGTCATATCATTTACTTCCAAAAACAGATGACAAAACCATGAAATGTTTTCATGTAATTTACAGTTACCTCATTAGATGGCAGTGTAACATTCAAAAGAAATGTTTTATTCTTTTATACATATTTATTTCATATTCACCAAAAAAGTAGCTGATTTTATGTTAAGTGATAAATCCAATCTTCTTCTACAGACAAATTTAGTTTTACGTTTTGGAATGTTACAATCTATCATCTGGAAGCGTATCTTAAATTTAAATGCTGAGTGGTGATAACTGAATCAAGATATTATTCTTCTTGCAAAAAAAATATAACTTTTAATGAATAACATATTATTTACTGTCATCTTGAACTCATAGGGTCTAGTCAAGAAATTTGTGTTGCAGAAATCAATTTGTTCAGAGGAATGATGGTTTTAAACATTCTTTGTAACTTTTTGACCTTTAGGATAGCTGAGAAGCAAGCTAGCTCCAGATGAAAGTTCGGAACTACTTTAATATGTTTTCCCTGGTAGAAAGAGTCTTTAGAATGCCAAGGATCATCAAAGAATTATTCCTCTTGTATCATAGATACCTATGCTGCCTATCTACTACACTAAAGTCTGGTTTGTGCTGCTCCGTAGTGCAAAGACTTGGTATCTTAGTTTTCAGAAATCCCTATTTTTCTACAACTGAAAGCACATCTCAGGACTTTTTTTCCTTTCCTAATTCCTTTATGCTCCTTTCATCTCTTGATACATATAGCAAGGAGGAAGAAGTATTAAATAGTTGGTATGACCAATAGTGAAGTAAATCAAATCTGTTCAAAATATCTAGTTAAGTTTCATATTCTCCTTTATTTGCAATTTTAAGTTTAGCAATGCGGCCTGTGCTGGAATGGGTTTTCAGGACTGGCCAACAGTAACTTGCTGGTTCTGAACGAGAATCTTGCCTTGAAATCCAATCACTTAATAGTTCTCACACTAATAAAAAGCCCTAGGCTACAACTTATTATATACAAGTTATTCCCATCATGCTAGGATACATTCCTCAGACCTTGAAAGCTTCATACATGATAATTCATAGTACTGAAGACACAGACAGCTTCCCTTGAACATGCTGGTTTATTTTGAATTGGTGAAAAAAAAGTATTTTCCTGATACGATGAAATCTAGCCTTTCATTACAGTTAACTGAGTAACATTGTTTTGCATGGAAAAAAGTTACTAAATATAAAAAACATTTGCAAAGAGCTGCAGAAGGGTATTTTTTACCTAGTGACCAGGTAATTGAAATGACATATGAAATTCAACGGAAAAAGCTATCTTACACAGTAGCGGCCTCCAAACTAGCTATTGAGACTCAGAAAAAGGATCTAGTGTTATGGCAGGTAGTTCCATGAAAACAGAACTCATCTCAGCTCTCAGGAGCAGTCCAGGAAAAACAGTCAAGAAAAATGATAAGGCTTACTTTACATGGATTCGTTCTTAGAGCACAAACAAAAAACCATATACCTATATCATGAATTTAGTAGACAGTTTCATCAACAACAAAAAGAATAAAAATAAATTGGCAATAAGGATGTTCAAAGGTACCCATATAAGGTACGAGTCAAATAGAGAAAGAGAGAAAGAAGAAAGACAAAAGACAAACTTCTGCATTGAATGTATAATTACATAGTGGAAATCACTTAACTGCTAAAGTTTTCATAAGCTCAGAGAAGTTAAGACAAATTTGTGGAAAACAAAGAACACGTAAATACAAACATCTGAATACAAAGGCATTGCCTCTGATTCAAGAAACCCCTCTGTTGCAAGGAGTTGGAGGGTAAAAGGGTGCTGGGGAAATAACACTGTATGTTTGTCCTGGACATATATTCCCCTCTGGCATTGGCCATTAGATCGGACAGGAGAGTGACTGACAGACATTCTGGTCCAACCTGATACCACTGTTCATAAGGAAAAAATACTATTAAGAATAATTAATGCTATGTACATGCTTCAGACTGTTCTCAAGTGCCACGTGCTTCAGATGGCATCCTTTTTTTTCCCCCGGGAATGAATTCTGCCTTTGAAACATACGAACACAACTTCCATGTATAAAGCGTTTTTTGCATTTTGAATCACTCCATCCATGCAGATCTATACTTCTATATTTTTTGCAAATCAGTAGGCTTTCGGTCTTGCTGGAGGAATATTAAAGAACTACACTAGTTCTTCTTCAGCATTTCTTTATCAGCAGCTGTTCTGATAGCAGCAGAACTTTTACTGGGAAAAGAAAGAATTCCCTGTTAAAAAATGCAGTTTACATTTCTCCCTCTCTGCAATATACTTGCTGCCAACAAGGTTACTGATGTACTGTTTCTTCTGCTTGTCCTTCTCAAGGTTACAGAGCTAGTACTGCAGGTGTCTGATAAGAGAAAGCACCCTCCTTAATGTTGTACTGTCCTTCCATGAGCAGAAGTCTCAGGCAGTGTGCTGAAGTGGACTGGTTTTGCTTCACAATATTCCTTGAAGGATTTCTATGTTTCAAATAACATCTGATGTGACAAGCATTTTAAGAATCTCTGGTTCTTTAAAATTCCACCTATTCCTCTGGAAAGGCATGCTAGCAAAATGCCATGTCCTTTACTGACATTTACCCTGAAGGCTAGGAAAGCATTTCTGTGCTAAGTGGAGTTCTGAGAGTACAGAATTACAGCAAATGTCTTGCAAAGACCTATTTTAGGCTAGTTGTTATTCCTGCACTCTATCGCAGTTGATTGGTTTTTCCCATCTGTGTGAAATTATTCTTTAATTCCTTGTGTTTACTCCAGAATAAACATAGCACAGATTTGGTCACAAACCTGTGTCTCTGATAGAAATGCCTCTTTGGGACTGTCTTCATTTTTGCTATATTTATAATGTCATGATTATTTGCCCCCTACTTTTCTTTTTCAAACTTCATTAAGAATATAAGATTCTCTTAATTTAATTTTCTGCTTCACTTTACTAGCAAGTTACTCAGTTCCACGAAATAGAATAGCAGAAAACTGACATTGTTATTGGGTACTTGGAAGAAAGAAGGCTACACATAATGTGATGAGATGACACAAGTCTATTAAAAATAGAAGGAAAGAACACAAACAGAAGAAATTATCTTAGTATTGATAATACATGAAAAAAAATGGTTTCCAATCTTTTTCTGTTTTTGCCATCTACATGGCTATGAACTGTTGGGGTTTTTTTCCATGGTAGCTTTAATATAGCAAGCAGAAATATAACTTTTAAACTGAGGTCTTTAAGAATGAAATCCAGGACGATGATGATGAGGATGAGGATGATGACGATGATGATGATGATGAACATTATTATTATTCTTATTGTTATTAAGAATAGTTGTTATTGTGTATAGTATAGCAAAAAGATATCGCAAATCATGTTTTATAAGTTCATTAAGATGCATTATAGGTGGCTACAGCTCCCAGTGAAGCTGAAGCACTTGCTAATGGCTCTGCAGTATGTGTTCTATCATGCCTTCATGTTGAAATATCTTCTGGCAAAACTTGTCTTCTCGTTGGACTCAATCAGATACTAACTCAGATTTGAAACATAATGTTCTCATATTCATGTTTACTAATACATTAATGTTTCAAATTTTAAAAATAATTCATTGAAACATAATTTTTCTTTTTTTTTTTTTTAATACTAGAAAAACATAAATGTTCTACAGAGCCATCTGGGGATTTAGGAAATTTTAAATGTAATTCATATATATGAAAAACTACAGAAGTGAATATGAGCACGTAACTCTGTTAGCATGTTTTATTTATAAGTGAATGTGTCACACCAGGACAGAATAGATAGCCCAAAGTGTTTAGAATTTTGTATCATCAGTTATTGTTGCCAAAAAAAAAAGTTACTATAAAATTATAGTTTGATCAGCATTCGCTATCAAACAAATTTGTGCTTCCCATTTAGTTTGTAGAACGTGTGAAAAACACCACTATGGTTGCCAGTAATCACCCTTGTTTGACTATTTAGCTGGCAAATAAAATACAGAATGCTGAGGGATATGAAAACTTGTACCTCAAAAGGCCTCAGGCACCACAGCTCAGACAAAATGGAAAGTGGTGCGTAATGCTACTGAACATTTTTAAAAGAAAAAAGTTCATCTGCCTTTTAAGGATAGACAGCCAATGAGATTTGCATCAGACCCTTTTCTGATCCTGCTTCCCACCTATGTAACCAAGGACTAAATGCTAGTGTTACTGCTGCAGGCTAAGGTAGCAATGCTGGGTGAGGGATTTGGCATGTCCCAGGAAGCGAGGCAATGATTTCCTTGAGAGCAGTAAGAGATGCCTCTTCGTAAAGCCAGGGCCAGCTTTACAAAATCCAGAGCTGCCTCTCACAGTAAACACTAAACAGTACAAGCATCTGTGGCACAGCCTTCATCAGAAAGGTCCAGCTCTCTCCAATTAAACAGGAGATAAGGGATGATCAAGGAATTCAGGCTATAGCTTCTAAAAAATTAGAGGGTAATTAGGAAGACTTCATTTCCTCATGAAGCTGAATGTGACTTGTGAAGGGAGGTAAGAGGATATGTATGTAGAAGAATCGATGACTGACAGATCAACTTTTGGAGGGAATCAGCTTCATGGAGAGAATACTTTGTGCAAATAGTCAGGGACTTGGGACTGGGAATTGTTCATAATACATTAACCCCATCCTGCCATTCTCAGTGCTTTGGACCACTTTCTAATTCTGCCTTTCTAATTCAATAAAGAGAAGCAGAGATGTTAGCCAATTATGATTTAATTAGATGAGTATTCCCCTATATTTCCAATGACCTTAAACAGATTAATTTCCTGCTACACTGTATATATTTACTTTCTGGTAACAGGAAAAATAAATGCTATAACTCATAAGTCAGTAGCAAAATACATTAATTTTAGTATCATTACACATTTATGAATTCTATATAGAAAAGCAGAACACCAGCCAATTTCCTTCTCTTTTTTTTTCAGCTATGTGAAGGAAGGAAAAAAAAATGAAGTTCAAAACCACCCAAAGATCAAAAATACATCTTTTGATTATTTTTACTTTACTATCAGATCTCTTCTCCTGATTTGAATAGGTTACCTAGGAGAAACAATGTATAAAAGTCTGTCTTTAGATCTCTGATAGGAAATCCCCACTGCAGCAATAAATATTGTATCTGTGGCAGGCAATTGGCAAGCTACCTTGATCATGATAGTCCCTGGCTGACAATCACACAAAAGTGAGACCAGAAAGTATATCTTAAATGTTTCAACACTTGGATTTTCCTAACTACTCCTTTCAAGTACTTTATGAACAACTTGTATATAGATCAAAACATGCTAATTTCATCATTGCTGGCCAGCATCATAAAAGAATCGTATGAAAGCATATGGGCACACTCACCAACTTTCTAAGCAACCAAATCTTCCATGGAACTATTGAAGTTTCTTCATGAGATAAAAGAGTTTGATGTTTTGAAACAATAGTACCTCTTTTTTTAATATCAAAACATATGAGAGTGCTATATGTCATTCATTATCTGTCACCTTTTCATTTAAAATGCTTTCAAGGGGCTGCCTAAATACGTAAAAGTAGCAAGGGCTAGTACACTGCACTGCCAAGATAGGTTTGATTTTTGACCCTGAATACACTGCCTAGTTCCCCAAATCAACAAGGAAAAAAGTATCAAAAAACATATGCAATACCTGGTTATGAGATTATACCTTATTTCATCTCTCTTGCAACAGTATTTGAAGGAGCACTGAGGAGCTGCAAGTGGTCTGTTCTCAGAGATGTGCAGGGATAGGAAATCCATCCTAAAGAGTAACCTGAAGAAGGGAGAGGAGGTAAGAGCATTAAGAAAATACAGATTCACCATATGAAAAACATCAACAAAGCAGATAGAATGTCTTAAGGCAAACACTGCTGATAACCTAGAATTAGATGACTTGAGCTTTTCAGAGGGTATGTGCCTTGAATAAAACCTACAGAAACATCTACATTTTACTTATTGCTGTTGTTTGCTAGCACCATCATCAGTATGAAGAACACTTTACATAGTTAAAATTAGCAGACACATTCCTAGATAAAGGAATTTATCACTTGATTACAGTAAACTTGAGGAGTTAACTGAGGTTATAAGCCACAAAACCAGAAGCACTACAGAAATGCAGGTATTTGGGGCCCAATTTGTAGTAATAAATCAAATGTAATATGGCACCTGCAATGGTACTTGAATATAAACCTGAGACATTTCTGGTCACATCAGACAATTTCACGCTGCACCTTACAATGCTCAGCAATCACAAAGCACGAAACTCACCCCAAGAGACTTTGTGATTTTGGAATGTGTATGCATGACACCATGAATGTGTGTGAAGTGTGAGTGACTAGATACTATGCCACACACAGGTTTAGGGTCTAGTGTTTGTCAGTTTTTAGTTTATACATAAAGATTATAGCATAGGATTAAGCGTACTTGGTGACTGTTAAGTACTGAATTCTAACTCACTATGGAAAGTTTGGACAAAGCAATTTTCTCACAGCAAAAATCTACTGCCAGTTTATTCAAAGAGGAATAAGACTGTAGCAAGATCAGGTATTCTTTTGGATTAGCTGGAAAAAGATTAGTAAGAAAAAAACAGGTATCCAGATCCCTACAGTAAATTATAGGGGGTAGCTAAAGTGGTTTCTGTAAAAAATAAAAAGGAAAAAGAGAGAAGCCTCTGATCTATGTTAAGAGCTGCAGATCTCAAAGTTTGACTGGAGGGCCAGCAACACAGCATAGCTTTGTAGAACCATGACAAGGAGTTTCCTGAACAGGAAAAGCTACCATCTGACATTTTAAAAACCAAACCCTGTTATAAATGATATCTGGAATAGAGTAGCCTACAAGCAGGCATCTGTATCTTTGTGTTAAAAGTTACCAAATGTATAGGCCATTTTAATAGGCCCATTCTGCAGCAGGCTAAATCTCCTGACAAATTTGCACAGTCGAGTGTGTTATAAGGCTTTTCTGTGGTTATTTAGCTTGATGATTTATTAGAAATACTGTCCCCTTATAGGTGTTTAAATTAAGATCTAAAGACTTTAATAGATAATCCCAAGTTTGAATAGCTGGAGGAAAAGGCAGAACAAAAAGCATAACACAATTCTGACTTTTCATGCTGTCATTGGGTTATGCTACTTTTCAGAAAAAGTAGTGATGCTAAATCTAAGAGATGAAGACACAGTCTTTGTTCAGCTGAAAAGGAAATGAGTTTCTGGATGGAGTTCAAAACTTGATAAGCCACCTGATCAGTAGGCTCTCTAGTAACGAAGACTTACTAATTGTGAAAATCATCTTGGAGCTTGCAAAAAGTCCTGAGAATATTCCCCTTCCTACCATTTCACCTCCATCACGTTCATGCCAAGTTCCAGCCAACTGGCTTACTCCCATATTTCTGCTAAGAAAAGAAATTATATTCTTCTGGCTCAAGCAAAATAGGAGACATAGAATTAGCATTATTAGGATATTCATGACTTGGCAGCTAATATTACTTTATGCTCCTACCTAGAAGTTTCAGCACCACAAGGGTCAACTGCTAAAACTCGTAGGTCTAAGCACTATCATAGGTGTAAACCCATCACCTAATTCTGATGTTCTCAATCATGTACAGATGAAACCACCCTAAGGCAAATCTAGCCACCATGAGACCCATGTTCATGTCTCTGGCACCTTACAGCCACTGGAATTAGAGATGGATGGTAGATCTCACATAAATAACAAAAAGATAGATATGTTCCCTGAAACACTGAGACTGTTACTGCCAGGAACAAAGGAAATGTTGTAATTTTAGAAGCATCTTCCATGAATATATGCTAGTATACATATAAAAAGATGAGATTTGGGAGACAAATGTGATTTAACTTGAGCTCTATTCATAAATCAAGTAACACTCAATACTTGAGGATATCCACAGCAGTGGTTTGTGATATTTTAAGTGTGAATAAAGCATGATTAAGTTTTCCTATAATTAGAAAAATTATATAAACCAAGACTTTATCACAGACTTTTATTAAACTCACTTTCAGTAGAACGCCTTTCTAAAACTCTTACTCCTTTCCCCATGAATTGCAATTACTACAGATTCTCTGTGATAAGAGAACACCAAAACCATTTTGGATGTGTTTGAAATACAGAGCGCTACTGTCACCACTGTGTTAATTCAGTATTTTCTCTCTTTCCTGAACTTCCAGAATGGTTCTAGTGTCTGATCACGTTGCAGATGAAACAGTTATTTTGGCAAGCTGCCAACCAATTTCTGTTTGAAACTTAATCTCTCTCCAACTGGCAATAGAAGTAACTGTTTGACCTCTTCCCTGTTTAGGTTTTTTTCACCGTACTTGCGCACAACTTATTCACAAAGATGTCATGGTTAAGTATGTTCCACCTGAGAAGCTTTTACACCCTTCTGGCTTTATACCCATGAATCTCGGACTGTTAAGGGTTCTTAACAGCACGATAACGCAGCATTGTCAAGTGCTGCAAAACTTTGTATCAACAACTTAGCTACAATTGGTGCCATAAACCAAACTTTCCTGATTAACATTTTGATAGAATAACTTCAGAATGTTCTATTCTTCTCTTTAGCATAGACAAATTTATTTATTGCCTTGTACTGAGACAAGAACATGTATACATGACACTAAGTATGTCAGACATACACTGACACTAAGTAAACTAACAGCAACGATTTCACCACAGCAGCTGAATATACCACAGCAAAGCAAATTAAGAGAAATGTCTAATAAAGTGCAGGTTGATGCAGACATCCAGGAAGTGTAGAACTCCACCATCATGTTCTTCAATGTTGTAAAATGCTTACTTCTCTTTTCTGCCTTGTAAAAGGAAATTACCCAGAGGAGAACTGACTAATCCTAGCCAGGTCCTAACCTTAGTCAGGATTCTACTGTGAATGCCCAGAATATAACCCTTATTTCTACTCTCTTCCCCATGCAGTAGAGATGTGGTGTGGTCTGATCTCATGCAGCCATTGTTATGTTCCTATAACTTCAACCTTCAAATAGTTGCACTACCAAAAACCCCACCAAATAAGTGCAGCAACTTTAACAGCAATGAAGTCAATAGTTTTTTCTCTCATGAAAAGCAAAAGGACCAAATGCAGAGATTTCCAAAAGGCCTCCTTGCTGATAGCATCTCCATGCAGTATGGAACAAAACTTAAGCATCTCAACCACAGTGCTCTCAGTATTTATGACACAGGCTTGGTCCAGTACATTAAGGCAGTAGTGAAGATGCCTTTACGGTGTATAAAACTGGCTGAGCTCTGTTTAGTTCTTTGCTGTACAAAAAAAGGAGCATGGCAAACCTAACAGTTTGCAATGGTATAACTAGAGCCGTGATACAGTGGTACGAATATGATTACATAAACTGAAAAAAACAAATTATAACAATCACACCGATAGCACATGTGGCTGCTGGTAAAGACCTCTGTTTAAGTAAAGCTTCACAAAGCTACTAAAGCATGATTGTTTGGCTATGAAAAAGAGTTAACAAAGCACATCAAGAAATCAAAATAGCTGGAAATTGAAGCTGATATTAAAATGTACTTGCTAAATTACTCTCACATGTCAGAAGTTAAATTCTGCACAACCCTGGAGCACTACCAGAGTGCATAGCCATACCAGCAATTTGAAGTTTCAGGTAGAATCAGTGAAGCTGAGCTGTCACACCTGAGCATGAGGATAACATCAATAAGCTTATGACAGAAAACCTGAAGATACAGACAGGGCCAAACTGCTCCATGCAAACACAAATGGTTCAGACCAATGAAAGGACTGTGTGCCTGTTGACTAGCACTCTCTTTTTCTGATTATATCAGCTTGCCTAATAAGAAAATACCCCTTTCCAGAGGCACTTGGGTTCTCCTATATTTTATATCTATTACAGCTGGAAGACTTCCACAAAAGACCGTTAAAAATACTACCATCTGCATTCTGACCAAGAGCACAAAGATTAATAAAAGTAACAATTTTACTTCAAATATGCTCAGAAGTCAGGGTTACCCTTGGATTTCAGAAAATCTCCTGCATGGCCAGTATATTATTTCTGACACAACTTAGAAAAGAAAGCAGCAGAAAACAAAGCATGTGAAGAAATACAGAACTGGCATAGAAAACTCAATTTCCAGCCAGCTCAGAGATCAAAGGGCCAAGTTTTACAGCTACTAGGAGAATCAGTGAGAAGCAGAAAGTGGGGCTGCACCTTCTATACAAACTCCATAACTACCTTGAATGGTTCTCCTTCCCTGGAAAAAAGGAACAGCAAAAAAAAAGAGCAGCCACTGACATTTTCTCTGCCTTCAAAGATTTCCACTGATCCTCTTCATATTACAGCACCCCCATAGCTTTCAGATTGATAGGGCTATGCAAAATGTAATGAGTGGTAAACTAGATCATTAATTCTACTGGTTACACAAAACCAACCCCTCCCCCTTTATCCAGTTGGGCTTTCTGAAACCACACAAATAAAACAGCCACTGACAACTGAAGTTATTAGTCTAAGGACATCTGAAAAGAGCTATTTTGAGGTGTTACTTTTGCATCTGCCATTTTCAAACTAGAAAAACATTAACTGCATCTGAAGATCATGATGGACAGAACATAACAGAGAAAAAAGTAATGCTGCAAGTAAAATGAAATAGGAAAATGCGGTATCTTTCTTCAATGGCAGTACATGAGAACTGAAAAAGGAGGCTGTGACAGATTTTTAATGCTCTGGAGGTTTTATACAGTCATTCATCACCACCATACCTGCTCCACTACATTTTCTTCAAGGATTATTGGCATATATCTAAAATGGGAATGGGGCAAGAAAATTAAAAGTATATATTGCTTTCTTCATCTGTATGTTATCTAGGTGTTTGGATGCAGAAGTTTCAGCTGATTATTCACCACTTATCCCCAGTTACTGTTCTGGAGTATACCTGTGTCATATCTGTGAAAGAAAGATGCATAATAACAATAATAACAAGGACTACAGCCTTTCCCATCTTCAAAGTACTTTTGAGGTACTTGGATTAACAGTAAACTGCTAATCCAAAGAAAGATAATTCTATTTTTGGCATGATTTAAACACTGTGTTTGCCAGAAATGCATGGAATTATGCCCTAAGCAGCAGCCGCTGTTCTTTTACACAACTTACATGGAATAAATTACTTTTTAACATGCAAAGAAAAAAAAAAAATCTATTTAAAGCAAATACTTTAGCTTTCAGTTATTGATCTATTTCAGTTATTGATCTATTGATCATCTATGGATGACTCAGTGTCATCCATAAAATCGTTATTTCATGATAAGTTGAAGTGCATTACAATAGTATTTTATTAAACTGCATTCAGTGCACAGTAGATCTTCCACTGCCTGTTTTGCAGACTATTATAACGAAGCCTTTAACCTTTCTAAGTTGCATTTTGCTAGCCACAAGGTGCTGAAACACTTTTTTGTGTATCTGCATTCAACTTCTATTTGGCAGAGCGCAAAATTATTTTGTCTGCAGTTCATCAGTAATCTATGCTCATCCACTTCCTGTTACAGATTGAAAGAAGTTGAGATATAGTAATGGCTCTAGTAAGTGTGTTATATACTGGAAAATGCTTTTTGTCAATATCTTGGTTTGACATAAATGATGCATATGAAGTACTTGAATCGCATCCACAAAACTGAGCTAAAATGAGCTGGAGTCCACTGGGAGTGTTGGCACCTGAAACACGAGCACACCTCTGGTGCATTATAAATACTGCTGCCCTCTCCTGGACTTTCTTGCAGGCCTTTTTCTGGACCAACCTTTGCCATGGAGGTGGTAATCACCTGACAGCAAACTTTAGCGAAGTTTAGGTCTAAATCATATAGATTCTGTCATTAACCATTAGTATTATATATACATATACATTATATATATTAGTATATTATTATATTAGTATATATATTAGTATATTGTATATACATATACATTATATATATTAGTGTATATATATACACAGGGCAGAGACTTTCCCATTAATCAATATGCAGATGAGTTTGTGCTTCATAATTGACAGTTCTGAGTTACTGTAAAGTAAATCAGTGTGATCTGTTGTATAGCTGTAACTAACTAACATACAGACATAGCTCATCTTTGTCCTGACAGTCTTCATACAAAAAATTCCACAGAGATTATTCCTTAAAGGAGCAATTAAGATGAGAAAGTAGCCTCCTTTGGCTCCTCTGCATTCAGTGGAAAAACAACCTTCATCCACAGAAGCTTTCCATTCAGCAGTATCAGAAACCTCTTACTCTGATACTGTTTTTCCTTGAATGCATTGATAGGGAATATAATTAAAATATATAGTGTTGAGAATCATACATTAAAATTTTAAGTAATTCAGAGAATATTTATTTGTTAGTAAAGAAGGTAGTAACCATTTGGCAAAAAGAAGAAAAAAAGAAATCAAGCATGCTGTGATTTGCATCAAGATTTCAAGAGCTAACACTTTTTCTTTCAAGGTAACTGCAATACACATCACAAATGTTGCAGGTTTGAAATGTTACACGTAGTGTGCTAAGTGACTCTCAATTAAAAAATGACAGTAAATCAAATAAAGTGAAATAATCTTTAATTCCCTTTTTAAATGTGCATTGGAATTCAATACAGATCTGTAAGGCACTCTCAGGTAAAAAAAAATCAAAAAATTAAACATTCTTTTAAAAAATAAAGACAGTCACAAGGCAATGGTATGTGCAGAAAATATAACCTCATCTGTAACTGATAAACAATGAAATATGACTGTTCAGGTTTTGGATGCATTGCAATGTAATGTCATTTCTGCCTCACGACACTACTCAAGTGTAAATATTGGCACTGTAAATGATTTTCCATTGGGGTTAGGGGCTTGTATTCTCTTCATATCCCAGTAAAAAATAAACTCTTTAATAAATAAATATATAAAATAAATATATGCTATCTGGAGATGTATAAATAGGTCCATCCTGAAGAAAAGTTCCAGCTCTATGATGCATCAACATCTAAGATCCATTGCTAAAGTGGAGACACTATGACTTCATATACAGTTCTCAGGATTTATTACTATTTTACAGTCCATTTATTTCTATTTCTTCCAGCTGTCGTCTCATCAGCATGATGCAGGTAGTCCTCTGCTAATTCACAGACTATAGGTAATCCAGACAAATTTGCCAAGATTTTGTTATTTTAAAAAAGTCACACTCCAGCTTCCCTCTGGTTACTGGCTACCAAACAGTTCAGCAGGTTTGAAGGAGGCCGGTCCACTGTCAGCTTTAAGGCTTCTTTCCTAAATCCAAAGGTTATAAAATAGATGCTCGCCTATCAAAAAGTAGCTTCTTCCAGTCCATCGTCCCAGATCTCTGCAGGTTCCTCATGCTGGTATTGCCATGAAAGCAGGGGCAACAGCTCCAGTGTGGGGGGGGTTTCCCACAGTCACCTCCCTCCTCAGCTGTATCCTAAGACATCTTTGTACAGTTCTGGAACTCTTTCAGGATCCACAGGCCGGGGCAAGAAATGAGTGAATTTCTGGTGTCTTTTGGACCTTGCCCCATCTCTGGGAGTACCGTCTTTGTTAAGTGCTACAAAGTATCGACGCCCCGAATCTCCATGTTTGTACACATTGGATGAGTAAGTGTTGTACCAGTTCTCTTCAAACTGTTCCCTAAAGATGCATTCAGAAGTTAGTTTCTCCTACAGAAAGAAACAGCAAAGAAAAATAAGTCAAGCTGTTGCTAGATATCATAACACACGTAAAGAAAATACATGATAAAAATAAACAAAATGGTTTAGGCTCCGTGTAGCCTTATTGTTGTCAACACATCAAACCCCAGAAGAGTATGTAGACCTGACACTGAGTATGGAAGCCTACTTTAATCTTCATTGTTTTTAAAACTGGACCCGTACATATACAATTTTGATTTTAAACACAAATTAGAAATTTATTAACATCTAAGAAGGCATTATTTACGATTTAACTAAAATACCTGGCCTACAGGAACTCTGTTATGTAAAGCTGCATCTACCATTCTAGAAATGAGATTTGGTGGAGGGACTCAGATGCAATGGAACATATCAGGAAGATACTTCCATGTGTTCTTTGTGGTGTGCATCACTTCCCACATTTTAAACCACAAACAAAGGAATTGGAGAGACAGAGTATTTTATCTCAAGATATTTTAAGACTTGAAAGGAGAAGAGTCTAAGACTTACTTCCCTGAAAGTATTGGAAAAAAATCAAAGATTACATTTTTACGGTCATATGTTGAAGTTATTCAATGGATACAAATCAAATGCTTCATTATTCAATGAAAATATTCCAGTCAGGATCTACAGATGCTGCCAATACTCTTGCACCACTTCAATTTTTAAACAGTGGCATCTAACTTTGACGTGTGGTATTGTACACTTTTGCCCAGCATTTGAAAGATTGCTTTTATGTTAAAAAGCTGGTACCTGGAAGTACCATCCGCTGATTTGTAAAGGAGCATAAGGCTATGCATAAAGTATGCCAGGGCATTATACTAATTGTTGTTT
Organism: Lathamus discolor; assembly: GCF_037157495.1. Classification (NCBI taxonomy): domain Eukaryota; kingdom Metazoa; phylum Chordata; class Aves; order Psittaciformes; family Psittacidae; genus Lathamus; species Lathamus discolor. The sequence continues at coordinate 134,149,988 of NC_088884.1, read as the reverse complement.
ATTTGTTCCCTAAATATCCTTTTATCTTTTTTGCAGTTGCATTCAATGTTTTTGATGATAGAGTATGCACTACGATACACTGGCAGTATTGATAGAAAGAAAATTAGCAAGCAACTTAAATGCTGTTTGAATACCTGGTTTATCTATTTTTTGTCATAATTTAAGAGGAGCATTTCTTTTTTGTTCTCTTCATTTAGGATAGAGAAACTTTTCTCTTCAAATATTTAGTATCCAAGGGTATACTGTATACTTTAAAAATGTGTTATACATTTCAACAGGAAAAGATGTTAGTGTTTTGAAAGCTAAGATGACCTCAGCTAGCTACTTGAGGGGTTTGCACAGTGCTAAGAAGTGAATCAAAACTTCAGTATGTATGAGCTGACTTGAAAGTGGTACTTACAGAGCCATAAAGTTCTCCCTTCTCGTTCATTCCAAGATAAAGGCCACTGTCCACGCCTCTAATACTGACCAGTCCCACTGCCACACTGATGAATTCAAGGATACCTGAAAAAATAAGAGAGATTGCTTAGTTCAACCTGTAAGCATACAATATGTAGCATCCAAAACACAGTAGAAAACAGTAAGTGAAAATAAGTAGAAAATAAGTAGAAAACGTACATGTGATAATAAATGTGGCTTAGCTCTCTGAAATTTCAAATACTGCATTTGAACATGCACAGGAAAGCATCTGAGAAGCTGCATCTAGGAACAAGAACCCTACATCATTTAAGAACCTGGGCTTTTTTTAACACTGAATATGCAAGGATTTTACTCAGCACTGACGCTAAAGCCTTCAGTACTATGTGGCTGGAGTCAATATTGATTACACACTATTTGCTAAACTGCCTACTCAAACATTGGAAGATAGGTTTGAATTACCTGAACATATACTTTACATTCTCTATAGCGTTATCTTAAAAAAACACACCCATTATTAGATCATTTGAATGGAAATCAAAGTACAGATGGGAATTTTATATAACAGAATCTACCCACAGGAAAAAAAAAAAAAGTATTTGCCAGACATCTTATCTAGCATATGGGCCCACACCTCTTGACACAACTTGCTGTCTTTAGTGCAGGCTTTTTATGTGCATGAAATATGCTGCTTGTTTGCTAATGTTTGGGTTATAGTAATATAAATAATGCATTTGCCCCAAAATGTAATATATATTAATAATATAAAGTATTCAAGAGATGAGGCACTATTTGAAGCCTGAATTTGGCAAGGGTAGACCGACATATTTAACCAATTGATATGCACAGATTACAGCACATATAAAACATGAAAGAAAGGGAACGTGTGAACTGGCTTTTTGGAAGTTGTTAGCAGTGTAAACAAAGCCTCAAAAAGAAGTTGTTCTAGAATCATATCTGAGATTCTGCTGTGCAGCACCAAAACCACAAAACATTTTAAAAAGTCTGAATCTAAGACAGGTGGGTTTAAGTGGTGCATTTGATATTGACATTTGTCTACTTGCTGTGTTTATAGTTACTCTTTATCATTTAGGACCACTTTTCAGTCTCACACAGATGGACTGTCTGGACTATACGACAATTTAAAATGTTTTGAATTTTAATTGAGCTTTGCAGGTTTCGTATTTATATTACCACGCAGCAAAGAAAGTAAACCCTTTACAAAGAGTAAGCATTACAAATTCTGCTGCACGTAAATCATCCTAGTCTTCCAGGTCCTGAAGCACAAAGTCCCATAAAAAGAGGTGGAGGTATTTTGTCTTTCTGGTATCGTTTTCTAAGCCAGCCTTTTTCAAACTCTAATAAGCAGGTGATTCAACCCACAAAGCAACCACATCAGACAAACCTGCCGAGAGTAGTGGTAGCATAAAGGAAGAACATTTCTAAAAAGCCCAGTAAATGTTTGATCTGGGGCTTTTTCCTTTTTTTTTTTTTTTTTCCCTTTTAAAGCAAAGATTTATTTCATGTTTACATGCTGTAGGAAATCTTCCTTCTCAGAAGAACTGTCTGTTTAACTACTGTTCTTTTACTTCTGAAAACACCCATGTGTTATAAAAGCAACTAAGAGCTATTCCAGCAGATTGTTTTGACTATGGAGAGAACGATAGGAAACTCTTTAATCACCTTTTTACGACTGCTAAATCAATACACACAGAAACTCACATGTACTTGACAACGGCAGGTTTGTTCAGATGTCCAGTTCCTACGACTACTACCTAGGATTTACTCTTACATCACAGGAAGCATTTATATTTTGGGGTTGCCTTCACCTGCTTTTGGTTTATTGACAGATAAGTTGACTGGGAAGCATGTTAAGGGTTTGAGCAAAGAGGCATTTTAGGCCCCTCTGCTTCAACTTTCCACCCTGCAAACCAAAGCAGCCTAACCCAGTCTAAGGGTCAGGATGCCCATGAGCTGTATTACTCTACAAAGACTCAAGCAGCTGGGATATAGACAGGGAACACAGAAAAAGTCGGTAGGACTTTCGACCCTCCCCACTAAACCTGCAGGCGCATTACCGCAGTGACAGCCACCCAAGCAGCAGCGGAGCCCGGCAAGGGATGCGCAGCCCCTTTGCCCTGCTGCAGCCCCAAGGTTTGATGTCGCTTATCCCGCCGGTACCGGGAGCTCATCCCCCTGCCCAGCACCACCGGTCCCGCACCGCCTTCCCGTTAGCATGGCAGCAGATACACGTACACACTGACACGCTCGCACACACACGGACACGCGCGCACACACGGACACGAGCGGGAGCACGCTCCTGCGCAGGCCCGCAGGCACAGCGCGACCGGGGCCGTGCCGCAGCCGCCTACCGAAGAGGCTGTGGTCCTGGCGGGTGCCGCGCACGCTGCCGTCGGGCAGGATCTGCAGGTGGAAGCCGGTGCGGCAGTACAGCTGCCGCCGCCGCAGGATGCCCTGCAAGTGCGCTAGGTCCGCTGCTGCCGCCGCTGCCGCTGCCGCGCCGCCGCGGGCTGCCCGCTCCGGCGGGGCTCGGCGGTCCCCGAGCAGCGCCGGGCGCTCCCCGGCGGGAGGGAGCAGGAAGTGGGCGCCCACCGGCTGCCCCAGGCCGTCCAGGCCGCCCAGGAAGCCCCCCACCTCTGCCAGCGGAGCCATGGGGGAGCGGGGCGAGCGGGCTAGGGCACGGCGGCGGAGAGCGGCTGCCGGCCTCTCCCGGAGGGCATGTGGGGGTGCGCAGCGGGGCCCCAAGCATGGGGAGCCGGCAGGGCCGAGCCGTGCTGAGCTGAGCCGAGCCGAGCCGAGCCGAGTGAGCCAGGCGGCGGGGTGGTGTTTATACGCCCCGCGTGTGTATATATATATACGGCGGTCCCCCTGACATATGCTAATGAAGCCCTCAGCGGGGAAGCTGCGTTTGAAATTGTAAACCAGCTCCCCCTCTCCTCGCACCTTCCTCTGATCTGAGGCGGCGGCGGGGAGGGAGCTCCGGGCGCAGCCCCCACGCCCCACCGAACGCAGCCAGTCACCGGGGAGGCGGGGGAACGGAGCGGAGCGGGCAGCGGGGGACGGGCAGGCGGGAGCGGGGCCCGGGCGGGAGCTGCCGGAGCATTACGTGGACAGGTGCAAGGAGAGGCAGGAGGGAAGAAGGAGAAAGGGCGTTACCTGAGGGTTAGACCTGCCCAGACACACATGAAAGGGAAAACACAAAGATCTGACAGTTTTACTCCCTGTTTCTGAAACGCTAATAAAATGTACATGCATTACCCTTCCCTTTTATCGCTTCAGCTACAAGGAGGGGAATTTCTACAGAAATTGGCATAGTCGGGAAGGTGTTTTCCCCTCTGCAAATTCTCCCTCGCATTTAATTTATCGTTAATGTGACATGAAACCGATTTATAGTGCCTGGGTATCGACACTTCGTCTTAAAGGCAGAAATGGGCATGATGTCGTGGTTTGGGATAAATATTTTCAAAACTGCAGAGAAGAAAGATTGAGAGGCAGCTCCCCTAATCCATCTTCTTTGGGGTTTTGCATTGGGCCCGTAACCGAGGTCTGTGAGCATCACAAATGAGCAGTAACATCATCTACTGAAAGATCTCTGTTGTCTTCCTACAGTGTTTTGAATAGATTTAGGACTTTGCTGTCCTGTTCCAGATGAGCATATGCATTTTTTTCATCCCCAGAGTAGAACAGTTCATGCACATAAATGCATTGGTGGAACACGTGTTCATTATTAGCAATGGTAAAAAAACCTAAGAGCTTGACTTTTCCCTTCTTTGCTGCTTTTTTCTGTAACGTCTAATGAATTTTAGGACTCAAACTAGCGTTCAATATATGCAATGCAGTTTCTTGCCAGTATAAAACGCAAAGATCTCTCATAGTTTTTTCTTTCAAAAGTTCAAAAGAGAACCACTTGGTGGTTTAAGATTTCATTTAAACAAAAAAGTTGCAGAGAATCATGAAAGATTAGTTCTCCCGTCTTGCTCCGTGGTCTTTTCAGTCACAGTCTAAATCTGAGAGATCAAATGGATTTGCCTGCTTAGCTTTATTTGCTATGGAGAGTATAGGGCTAATTAATTGGCAGGTGCTTTAAAGCAGGTAATGCTACACCTTTTCATCATTGCAGTCCTCAGTACTGCCCCTGTGTGCACCTGAATTATAAAAAGGTTGCTTTAAAGCAAGTGATTTACTGTGGAGGGATTTAAAACTGAAAAAACTAACGCTAAATACAATGATCAGATAAATCACCTCAGAGGAGCGCACGGGCGGACCTGCTCTGAAGGCAGTTACAGATAGATGTTATATTATTTTACCTTTCAAATAACAGGAGCCTGTCATGTGGTGGGACCCAAAAATCCACCATAATCGAGATTTCAAAGCACATCTGTGTAAACATTATCACATCAGTGTAAAACATCAACCAATGAGCTTTCTCTTTGAACCAAATCTACTTAATTGCAGTGCTAAATCAAAGAAATAGATCAAAGTTGAATAATCTATATGGCACCTATTTCTCAAGTAGCCTGTACATTGATTGCTCAAATACACCTAAAACGTTTGAAACACGCATCAAGTATTTTTATTGACATGATTGGCAGGTTAAGATCAAACTGTTCACCACAGCTGCTAAGTTGCAGGACATGTGCTAGGATAGTACACCTAAATGGAGGAAGTTTATTATTCTATGCCTAAAGATGCTCCAGTACACATAATGTTTCTGAGTCCAAGCAGTACTCTCCAAGTCCTACAAAGAGTAGAGGGCTCTTCTGATTTGATGGCACCACTGTCTCCAGTAGAGAACGGTTCATTTTTCAAACAAACTCCAAAATCCTCAGCCATCATACACTGGAAGACCCTTATGGCTAAATCTTTCCTGTCATATAGTGGAAACATTTAGAGTGGAATATATAACCTCAATCTTTTCCGAGTGGAGTCTTTAATGTCTGGGCACTAAACCGGTTATGCTGTTTTATAAAGTATCTAGAAAAGAAACAAAAAGATAAGAAATTTTTTTGTGTTTGCACTAGTCACGTGACAGGAAAAGATAACACTGAAGATTTATTTTTTTTTTGCACCTTCTGAGACTATACCATGGGAAGTTAAATAATTTTGAAGAGTGTTTTTACAAGAGTACATAATTCAGCTTAAAAGTATACAGTACAATCTAATCGACTCTACGTATACTTCCTAGAGACGGCACTTTTAGTGTCGTTGAACAAATACATATGTGGTCGAGTTTTTATTTCCATAGCAAGTAGTTAGGGCTTCTATAGACAATATAATTACTGTGTATTTCCTAAGAATTCCGTACTGTCATAGGCAAAACCTGGTAGCTACCAAGGGAGTGAAGAAAGCAATGGCCTGAAATCTTTGATAGTTAGGCTATATATATATATATGTCTATATAGAGAGAGATGGATCTAGGTTTCTGTCAAGGTGGATAAAAAAATATCTGTTGGCTGTAAAACTTTATGCCCAGCAATTTATTGCACTTTTATTAATTTTAGAACTCCCTTACAACAGTGCTGTGCAAGCCATAAAATTTCAGTGATAAAACACTGGCTAGGAGAATGAAGGGGGGAGGCCATGAATACATGAGAAAGCAAACACGGTGTGGAACAAAAAACACTAAGTAGAACATAAAGGAATATGCCCAGCTGGAGATACCAGTGTGTCATGGACAGTTCCAGATTCGTCCTAGATTGGACAAGAGAACATAGTTGGCTGCTTTCAACAAGATGAGCACAACACAAAGAAGTTACAATGAGAGCTTTTCTGAGCACTGCAAACTTGAGTAAAATAAGGCGTTTTCTTGCGCAAGATTTACTAGGAACAACAGAATAATTTTCATAGATCCATGTACAAATCAGGATATAATCTAATGATCTAATGCCTTTTGAATGCAATACATGCAGACTTAGAAGCATTCAGAACTTCTTCTGAACTGATGAAGTTACAGGTATGTATGCATGTATACATACATGTATATATAAATATACCTACCTATTTACAGTGCTGTAAAAATTATTTTTGTATGGAAGTTCTAAATTTCTTGCATCTTCATTTTTGTTTCTTTAAATGAAGACAGAAATTCATAGAGCTTTTTAAGTTTCAGGATTTTGTTGTCCCTGCTTTTGTGGATACACATGAATAACTCCTGCATAAGTAAAATGGGACAGAGAACCTGCATAGTGAACACACATTTACACCCAGTTCCATCCAGTGAGAATGGACCTTTTCCATGTACATCAACATTCAAATACTGCTTTTGTCAGCTTTTATATTAGTTCTGCAAGTGGATCACTGGATAAAAACTACCTTGAGTTATTTAAATTACATGGTTTCTAAATCAGCACACATAAGATGTGCAGACAGCTTATGGTTTTTGACTTGCTGCACAAATATATTGTGCTCTTGTTCCTAAGCAAGCACCTCAGCAGGGAAGTTCTGACTAACATACCCAGGTGTAAGTTGTTACAGATGCGTATTCAGTGTTTTGAAGTGAAGGAAAAAAAAAAAAAAAAGGAAAAAAAAAAAGATTAGCCTCAGGGTGTTATTGAAAAGTCATTAAAATGGTCATTAACCAATTTCAGGGAAACAATGTGAGCAGGGAGATAACTCACAGCCATGTCCACAGTTTAGGGAACTCATGAGTCATCCAGCAAACAGGTTTACTTTGGGGCACTACACTGACCAAAAGTGGCTTCTTTTCTAATCAAATGGAAACACTAGACTATTTTTAACAGGTAATTATACTGGTGAATGATGTCTCTTAATGAGGCAGCTAGAACTGAAAAGATCCGAGAGACACATTGTACAAAATTTTCCAGACTGGATGTTTAGTCATGTAACTGCAGAAGAAATACTTGAGTTTCAGTCATGCTAAGCACCTGAAACTATTACTGTCTTGACACCTAAATATTGGCCTTTGTATTGGCCTTTTGTCATTTAGTACAGAGACGTAAAACACATTTGGAGATGAGACTTTGCTTGGGAAACATACATATAGCATAAATAAAGCAGTAGACATGAAAAAAAATAGTTTTTAACAGATGGGAATAATGAACTGAATTACTTGAGGAATGAATTGGCTTACAGTATTCTAAAATGTTGAAAGAAATACCGTAACTATCATTCACCCCAGATACCTGCCTTTCCAGACATAGCTCTGAGGTAATTCAACCCTGGCCATGATTACAGTTGTATGATGTCAGATTGCTGGTTGACAAACATGGCCACGATTCTCCCTTGACACAGTATCATAACCACTGAAACGGTTTCTTAAAAAATGAAAATGCATGAGAGTGGCTTAAACTTATTAAGGCTGACCTGTTGATGTATGCTTGCAGCCCAGAAAGTCAAATGTAATCTGGGCTACATCAAAAGGAGCATGGCCAGCAGGTTGAGGGAGGTGATTCTCCCTCTCTACTCTGCTTTTGTGAGACCTCACCTGCAGTACTGCATCCAGCTCTGGGGCCCCCAAGTGTAAAGACGGATGGTGCTGTTGGAGCAAACCCAGAGAAGGGCCACAAAGGGATGGAGCACCTCTCCTATGAGGACAGGCTGAGAGAGTTAGGTTTGTTCAGCCTAGAGAAGAGAAGGCTAGAGGGAGACCTTAGAGCAGCCTTCCAGTGTGTAAAGGGTACCTACAGGAAATCTGCAGAGGGACTTTTTATAAGGTTATGTAGTGACAGGACAAGGGCAAATGGGTTTAAACTGACAGAGGGAGACTTAGATTAGATATTAGGAAGAAATTCTTTACTATGAGGGTGGTGAGGCGCTGGCACAAGTTGCCCAGAGAAGCTGTGTCTGTCCCATCCCCAGCAGTGTTCAAGGCCAGGATGGACAGGGCTCTGACCAATCAAGTCTACTGGGAGGTGTCCATGTCCATGGCAGAGATGTTGGAACTAGGTGATCTTTGAGGTCCCTTCCAGCTCAAACCATTCTATGATTCTAATTAAGTTATAGTTTGTGTCTTTTCTGAAATCTTGTTCATAATAATATACAAAGCCATCAATGATTTAGGGGGAAAAAATGGTTGAAACTCGGGAAAAACATATTTACACAAAGACTGAGGCTGTACCTGACCATTGCAAAAAATACCCTGTGTTATGCTGTGACTTGAAATGTCTGTGTGCAGTTTATGAAGTTTTGAGGTAATGCAGGTGGTGATGCTGGCTGCAGCATGGGGAATGACCCAAGTGAAATGCCAGACAGTGCCTATCGCCCATCAGCACCAGTCAGGGATAAAAGAACATGATCACCTTTAACAACTGGTCTTTAACTAGCTCTTGGTTATGCTTACGAAACTGCCTGCAGCCAAGAGTGTCAGAGGAGAGGCTGTTGACATGGCAAGTGTCTGTTTTCCTGAAGAGAGGACCTTATAACACAGGAGTATGGAAGGGTAGGACACACCATGGTTTGGGGTCCCTGTGAAATGAACAGCAAACACACCTGAAATAGGGCCAGGAGAATCTCCCTCTTCTGAGAACCTGGGATACAAAGAGAGATATTGGACCTGGGGAAGGCAGCCTACTGGTATTTAGGAAATCAAGTATTTAAATTGGGTGCCAATGCATCAGTGCAGTAAGCAACCAAACAGGAGTGTTATTTAGATCAGTCTTGAGAACGGTGAAGGACAACTCTTTGTTGGCAAGTTGGTTAGCTCCCTGTTTCACATTTAATTTCTAAAAACTGTTACTCATGGGACTAAGTGCCATTTACGGTCACTTTGCAACACAGTTCGAAAATATGCAATAGTCCGCCAGACTGTTTGTCAGCTTTCAGTAAATTTTAAAAGCAAAGATTTAATATGACAAATGCTGTATCACAAGCAATGCTGTTTAATTTCAGTTTATGTGAAAAAATCCTCATGCTTCTTGTTTCAGGTGTATATTGGGCATTCCCCAGGAGTTCTGAAGGCTTTGGAAACACATTGGGTTTTACAGGACTGGTAAGAGTTGCATCAATCTTCGTTCTAGTAATGGTAACTAGCATCATTGGATGCTTCTAAAGCCTTAGCAGTAAACCAGTGACCAATCTTGCTGCTGCAGCCACTTGCGGCCTTCACGGCTGTGAAACCAATGAGGTACCCTTGGAAGCTCTTCCTTTTACGATAGGAGCACTTCCAGGTTATTGCAGATACATTGCAAGGCTGTGTTGGCACACTTTCTTGAGTGCAAGGGTGCTGAAGCAAAGGGTCCGGCTCTGCTACGTTTCTGAGCGCACACAGTCTGCGTAACAAGCTGCAGCGAGGCCCAGCAGTCATGGCAGTTTCCACCACGGGAAGACACCGCCCTTCCTAGGCACTTCGGCTTCAACTGCCCGGACCCAGGTCCACGCCTGCTCTGTTCCCTGGTGTGCAACCGCCCCGTGTCCCACCACCCCGGCTGCAGCCCGCCGCGGGCACGGAACGCCCAGCCGCCTGCTGCCGCCTGTGCCAGAAACCGGGCGAGCCCCTCGGGGGCTCCCGCAGCCACGGCGGGAGCCGGTGCCAGCCTCGCTGGCGGGTGGCGCTGGGGACGCGGGGGTCGCCGTGAGAGCTGCGGGGCCACGGCACCGGGCACGCAGACAGCCGCGGCACAGCGGGGCAGGTGGCGCGGGGCGGGGACTTGAAGGGGCCTCTCGCTTCCCCACCCCTTCCCCGCTTCTCGCGAGGCTTGTGCCGGCACCCCTAGGGGCTCCGTCCGCTGTCGCTGGGGCGGAGCGGCGGCCATGGCCGCCCTGCGCACCCTCCTGCGGTGGCGTCGTCGGTTGGGCCCCGCGCCTGGTGCGCAGCCGGCTCGGCGGCTGTGGGCTGGCGGCGGGGCCGGGACGGCGGGGCTGAAGCGGTGGCGACGGGAGCTGGGCTTGGCGGCGGGGTGTGCTCTCGCCGCGTACATGGGGTACCGGCTATCCGACCGGCACCGGGAGCCCTCCCGGGAGCCGGCCGCCGGCGGGCCGGGCGGACCCCGGGCGCTACTCTCCATCCCCGTGGCTGCCGCTGCCAAGGAGACGGTAGGTGTGTGCGCACGCCGCGCCCCTCACGCCTCACGCACGGCCCAGCGCCTTCGCACTGTGCCGCACTCGGCGGGCAGGCTCGGCTCAGCGCGGCGGGGATGGAGGAACGTCGCTCCCTTCCCCTTCGCTGTGTAAAGGTCCGTGCGAGGCGGTGGCGCAGAGGTGACTGCCGAGTGGGGTCGGCCCGTGGGCTGGGAGGCGAGGCAGGGCCAGCGGTGAGGGCAGGGGCCGGAGCTCCGCGCCTGTCAGTGGGGCGTCGCGGCAGGCAGCCGGCCTTGGCTGCGCTTTAGAGCGTCAGCTGCATGCGTCCTCCACGGCTTTTCGACTCTGGAGCTGTCCTCGGCGAATTTTTCTTCTTTGATAGAAAATAGTGTTTTGCAAATGGAACTGCTGCTGATAGTGCAAAACCTGTCCTCGTCTTCTTTGTATTTAGGACAGTTACCTTCTTACTGTAAAATGTTCTGTAGGGTGAAAGTTCTTGCAGAATTTTACAAGAAGTGATGGTGTATATGCATAGCGATTGGTGATAAATAAGCAGCACTTCAGTTGAACTAATTCAGCAAAATCACCATGGGTAACAAAAAGCAGTTGATGTGAGTCTGGAAAAGAAGTTTCCTGTATTAGGAAACTTCATGACAAAATTTTCTATCTCAAACATTACATTTGAGATAGCTTATACCATTATGCATGGTACACCTGTAGCATGCTGTACATAACGTATGGTGATGATAGTAGTTTCCTCATTAAAAAATTGGGTTCTTTTTAAAATGTCAAGAGCTGTGATTAGGCAGTTTGTCAATATGGCGTCTGCTGAGACTGGAAATCAGTGGTACAAACAGCGTTCTTTCTGTGGATCAAGTCTATCTTATAATATGCTTAGGAAGAGGATCTGTGTCTTTGCAATGGAGGCCTTCGGCTTAACTGTAAATGTTGTTAGCCCTTTTGCCCTGAGTCGTTAGGCAAAAGGCAGATTCTATTAGCAGCATCCTTTATGAAAGGAAGTGGAGCCAGGTGTTTTTTATTATTTGTGTGCTTGTTGTCTTGAGTATGTTACTATGGCACAGAAAACCAAAGGCAAACTCTTCCAGCTTTTCATACTGCCTTGATTTGACAGAACTTTACATTTTTACTTAGATGGTCTTAATTCTTAATTTTCTTTCAAGGGAAATACAGCTGCTACACCCTTGGAAGGGGTGAATTTAGTGTGATGTGTGATTATGAATTTTCACTTCACTATAAAACCACTGAGGTTACAAAGTCAGAATTAAGGTTATATTGGAACAATGTAAAAAAAAGTATAAAATTTGTCTTCTGTGTGTACACAAGACTCTTTCTTCAAGACAATCGCCTTGCTCCTTTGTGAAAAGGCTCTAATTAGTTCGGTTTTCCATTTGCATAGTAAAAAATTTGAAAGATTAACTAGCACTCAGTTTGTGTGGCCAGAGTGTATGCACAGCATGACATCTCAGAATATTAGCTTTATGTTCCATTTTTTACTTTCTGAATGAGGGGTCTCACTGATTTTAAATTTCAGATCTGAGTGCTCAGCATTCCTGAAAAAATGGCCTTTCAATTGAATCCCACCAAAAATGAGGCTCAAATAGTTGTGGAATTTTTGGTCTGAGGTAGTGGGTTGCTTCTGCTTTTTTTATTGTTGACTGTCATGTTGCAGAAGGGCTTATGTGTCAATGGGGAAAGACCATAGTTGGATACCAGATCTAGCTGGTGAGCTACCAAGGATAGTTTGACCATGAGCTCCATCTGTGATCTGTACTCCCAATTATGTTTGCCCTCTAGACCTGTGTTGAGCACCAACTCTTTCATTACAGGTTTCTAAAACACCTCCAGAGGTGTCTTCCGGGGGAAAAAAAAAGGTGCAAATACTGTGTTCAAATTGCGTTGAATGGTACTCTGCAGTGGTTTTGTATTGCAATGTCCTTTATTAGAAGGTTGTATTTATGTTGCTTGAGTGACAGTAACTTTTTAGTTCCTAATTTTAAGTACTGAGCTTACACCTTAATAGTGTTTAACAGCTTAAAAGACATAATGTTTGAGATAGAAAATTTTGTCGTGAAAAGTCGTATAGATTTTATTGGGTTCTGTCAGGTAAGTGTTATGAAGATAAAGGTTGGAGCTCATGGGTTTACTGCAGAGTGTATTTAAAGTAATGGCTGGAGAATGATAACCTGCAGTTTCTGTATAGATGAATTTGAAGGAAATGTGATGCACTTTTTGCTAAGGAGGTTTTTATGGTTCTGTCATCTACTGGCCAGCAGAGAATGATGAGGCTCAAGCATCTTGGGATCCTCTCCAGCTGCTTTTGAAGGTCAAAGACCTTTATCCTTTATTCCTGATGCACAAAGTCTAGCAATGTTTTCTGAGGCTTTCTAGGTTTGTCCTTCCCTCACTTCCCTATTTCTTTAGCTCCCCATTTAATTTCCAGTCTCAGTCTGCTTTTCATGCCACTAAGGCAAATCATCCAATATGGTTTTTTACTCCTCTCATCCAATCCGACTTTTTCTATTTCATCCTAGTATTTCCATGTCTTGGTATAGACATTTACAGCAGCTGGTAGAAGCAGTTACACTGAATGTTTCTGTTGTCCCCACCAGTAAGGTTCTGACGTAGAATGACCATATAGCAGGTGGAAATTTTGGGAGACTTGGCTAACAAATTGAGTATTTTGGGGTGATGGTTTGCATAGGCTCATACCTTAGTTACTTCTTAGCAGAACCACTAGAAAAAAAACCCAGTACTGATGCTAAACCCTTGGAAAACCTGAAATAATTTCCTTTAAAACATGGAATTGCTGGAGATTCATAAAGAATTTACAAATGTCCTAATGCGGGAAAAACAAAATCTATCTCCTCCCATAGTTTTTGGTTCCATTTGAAGAAAATCCATTCTGAAACATTAATTGATGATGGATAATTTAATTTTTAATGGTTATTGAGTAGTAAGTTTTTAACTGCGACAGTATCACAATGTAAAGTATTCAGATATTCAAAGTGTTGAAAAGTATTTAAGATAGCTGTGGCTGTCTCATCCATCTTGTTGGGGTTTAACCCTGGCCAGCAGACGCCACACAGCCCAGAACGCTGCTTGCTCACCCCCGCTGCTCCCCTGTGGGGTGGGGGAGAGAATTAGAAGGGTGAAAGTTAGAAAAGTCGTGGGTTGAGATAAAGAAGACATTTTAACAGGTAAAGCAAAAGCTATGCACACAAGCAAAGCAAACCAAGGAATTCATTCACCATTTCCCATTAGCAGGCAGGCGTTCAGCCATCTCCAGGGAAGCAGGGATCCGTCACATATAACAGTTACCTGGGGAGACAAATGGAAAGATAAATGCCTTCACCCTGAATGTTGTCCCCTTCCCTGTCCTTCTTCCCAATTTTTTTTTTTTTTTTACTGAGCATGATACTGTGTATTATGGAATGTCCCTTTGTCAGCTGGAGTCAGCTGTTCCAGGTGTGTCCCCTCACAACTTCTTGGAAGCTAGGATATGTGTCACCAACATGGGGTTAGTGGTGTGGCAGACATTTCAAACAGGCCAATCTCATGTGGTCAGTACAAAAAAATACTTGCTTGACTAAGCATATCACTAGAGGTGTTTTGGTAGAGAGTAAGATTTGTTACAGGACCAACATGAAGCTAAGCTCCCTACGGGATTCCCTTTTCCCAGACCCTTTCTGAGAATGACTGCAGTCTTGAGGACCAGGGGTTTATTTGTGATTACCTGGAGCAAAATCTTAGACACAGTAATAAAGCAACAATTTTAATTCCAGCATAATAAAGCAACAGTTTTAATTCCAGCGTTGCCACTGCATGACATTTCAGAACCAAAGTAAAATTCTGCGCTTAGAGCTGCTGGTTTCATATCTGAAGGTTTTGGTCCAGAGTGGGAAAGCTCCGCTAACAGACAGTTTCTTTAAAGTCTAGGAGATGCTTGTGCAGAGTAGGAAACTCTTTGTAAAAAATATTACTTTGATACAGGTTCTGTGTGCTGACAACTGAGAACAGTATTGGCTCAAGAAGAACCTTGATTCAGTATACTGCTTATGAAGTATTTACCTTGTTGGAATAGCTGAGGGTTTTTTTCCAGAGAAAAAAATTACAATTTTAGAAAAACTTAATCCGATCTCAGAATTCCTCAGAGTAGTTAATATTTGTCTTACAGTTCCTGGCTTCTGTGCTCCTCATTTTCAAAAATACAGTGAATTTGTAAAGCTTATTAAAATGGTCTTGAAAATACCAATGATGTCTCTTTGCACTCCAAAGAGATCTTTTCTGTAATCATGTTGTCACTGTGTAAAGGTAGTGAACTCCAGGTCTCTCTGTTTTTACGGAATACTCTGAGAATCACATCTTTCAGAGGTGATTTAGGAATTAAAAGGTGGGCAGGGAATGGCAGACACAGAATGTGTACTTTATCATATTTCTTGAAGGCACACTGATTTCCAAGAGAAGGAAGCTACATACTTCAGATGTTTCCAGAGGTTTTTTTTTTCTAGTACCTCAGCAGTACTGTCAAACTCTCTGTCTGTGAAAATACTCAAAAGGTCAAGTTTATTTGTAGCAGCACATTTCTAAGTGGATTACATAATGTATTTCCATCTGTATAATGAAGAACAAAATTTAACTCCAAAAAGTAAGGCAGAGGCAGAGTCCCCTAAGGAGGAGACTCCTGCATGCTGAAAGAGGATGCTGTTCCAAGAGGCGCATAAAGCATCACTTTTACAAGAACCACTTGTAGCTAACCTTTTTTCATAAGCATGGTGCATTTCATGTCATAGATCAAGTGGCAAATGTAGGAAGATGATTTGCTCTTTGGCTGATGACATCTGAAACTTCACGGTCATCACCCTGAGAAGGATACTGTGCCAGGCAGCTCTAGTGAGCGATATGCTGATGGAAAAGGAACATTTACCTCTCAGCATTGATTCTGTGGTTCCTCGGGATGCTAAAAAAGGATGAGACGTGTTTGGGACAGACAGCTCCAGCTACTACTGTGTGTTAGTCTTACAAGCAGTGAAGCATATGGCAATGTATAGCAGCATATACACAGTGACTAAAGCTTCTTGAAGAGCTGTTAAGAGATTAAGTAATTTCCATATGAAATTAATGTAAGAAGGACTGTTGGAGAATATTTTATCATAATACTTATTTTGGAAGATTTCTGGAATGGCTGTGCTTACAGCTAAACATTGTTACCCCAAGGATTTCCTGTAACAGTATTTTATTTGAACAGGGCCCTTTTTACAGCATTTTAAGCACATTCCAGCTTCCTATGCTTGTAAATATTTTAATATAATAATGGCCTTATCTCAGTGAAGCGGGATCAACTGACACAGAATTGTTGGCTGCACTGCATCTAAGTAGTCTGCTAGAAATATAACTTCAGTAAGCATCAAAACAGTTTTGTCTACTTGGGATTTTCCCACACTGGGAACTTGACGTTTAACCTTTTGGCCACCCAGCATGAAAACAAAATGTGCTACTTTTATCTACATGGGAGCATATTAAATAAGCCTCAAGTCAAATCTAAACGAAGGAAGTAAGGAAAAGCATTGCTTTGAAAACCTTTTTATTTTAATAGTTTGCACAGATTCTCATTGATGGAAGACAGATTACTTTGCAAGCAAAAATTCAAAGAAACTCACTTGAAATAAATTAAAGATTAAACTACTGTAACAGAACATTTATTTGACTGCAAGCAAAAGGTACTTTTAGTAGTAAATGTTGGCTTCTTTAGCTAAAATAGTCTTACCTTTATCTCAGTTGGAAAAAGCCATAGAACACAGATTCAGCTTGGAACTCTGCAAAGTTGTGGGACTTCATGTGGTACTCTTGGAGCTTTTTGCCTTGCGTGCACATGCCACATATATATATATTTTTTTACCTATTTGTTTTGTAAAATACATTGCATTATTTGTAGACATTCTGAGAACCTGGGAGCTGGGAGTATTGTTCTGGGTTTTGCAGATTACTTCTGCAGAGCTTTATAACCTTGTAGGCATGAGTTTTTCTGCCCGTTTACCTGACATTTGAGCTTGTTTCTATGGGAAAGCCAGATTTAATCCATTTTAGAAAGTGGTTTGAAATGTCAGCTCTGTGAAAATTATATATGTGTATATACATTTCTGTGTTAGGGGGATAGCAAGAAAATAGCCAAAGATATTTTTTTTCTCTTCAGCTGATTTAATCTGTGCTGAGAAGAGTCACGCAGTCTCTGTTCTTAGTTTTGCAGAAGGCAGATGGAAGCCAAGACCGTGCGTAACATCACCCCACAAAGGTGCTGTATTGGCTTAGCACTCCTTCTGCAAGATATGGCACAGGAGGACAGGAGGTAGGAAGTGAAATACGGAGCAACAACGTACCAGAGTTTGAGGGAGGAAGGGCAGAAGGATGATAACCAGGAGTTTTCTGATTACAACTCTTAATGCTGAAGAGTTTTTTGAGAATAGGGAAAAGATGATATATTGTTCTTGAGAGCTAATGAGCTTGCCTCTTTTTATTTACTTCATGAGTTGTGAAACTAGGACAGAAATTCTGGCTACTAGCTAGGTTCTTGGTTTCAGCTGTGGCGCTTTTGTTTTCCTGATAGTTCCCATAACAAAAGTGGGTTGGTGTAGATGTGCAGATAAAGCAAAGCTAACCTGCTACACCTAAAATGAAGACAATAGTGCTGTTGGGAGATTCGTGACATGCTGCTTGAAGGAAATGGCAGTGTCCAGTTTTTAAAAGGCAGAGAACCATAACATAATATGATACAAGATCATAGTAATTAGTAAGTGGGGTTGCCAAGAAGGTTAGTAAATAGAGCATAAAAGAAAAAAATCTCCCCTCCTTTTTTTGTCAAAGAGATGTACTTTCATGAAAGTTTTTGAAGATTGCTGATAATTACAGAGAGATTTAGTCTGGATAAGCTCTTGAAACTTCAAATAGAAATTGGAATCTTACTGAATCTTGCTCATTCTTTCACCTGAGGTATTGAACATCTACTTTCTGTGTCTTGTTCATGTGTCTGTTGGATTCGATACTAATGCTAATAGTATCAAATAATAATAATACTAAATACAATAAGATTGCCTAACCTGGGCATAAATATGAAATAGATAAATTTAGAGCAATTGCTGTCACTAAGATTCTCAGCATTAGTCACTGCTACTGGATTATGATCTGCTAATGTTGGGGAAAACACGGACATTTCATATTTAAATGCATGCCTGAAGAGGTGCAAATTGAGCCTATACTTTAGAATGAGTTGGCCTTTAATTTAGCATATTGATTATTTCCTTATAATTGCAGCTTTTATGCAAGAGAAGGTTGCTGTATCATACATAAACTGTTAAGCAGTAATAGAAAAATGACAGCTATAAACAAGAAACTTGGACAAAAAATAGTAGTATTCCCAGCGATGGTTTTATTTGTCAGTTTGCCAAGTTATGTTCTTGCAGTCTTCTGCAGCCAAACCTTGTTTTTTATTTGGACACTTAATGTGTGGATGAGTGTACACTTAACTGTACACGTTAAGCCCTGTGTACATTTGTTTGAATTCATGTTGGAGCAGTAGCAGAAACAACTTGGTTTGGTTCTTTCAGATACAAGCACAGTTCAAAATAAAGGGGTAGTTTTATTCCTTGGAATAAAATTGTCCTTGAGCTTGCAGTTTTCCCAGAGCTTGCTGCTGGAACAGGTGATAGCTTCTTTGCATAAGCTGCAAATTTCCATGGCCTAGGTTTTGAAACAGCTGTTGTGGAGTAGATCCAGGCATTTATCTGGCTAAAAATTACATCACCAAAACAAAAGTTCTCAGTCAGATCAATTCCCTTATCCAATTTGACACGTGGAAAAATGAATATAAAGTGTCAGAGTAAGAGCATGCAGGGTGTTGAGCTCTTTTCGGTGGTAGGCTGCATTCTTATCAGTTTACAATGACTTTGAACCCGAGTGTGGAAAGCAGGCATTGCTATATACTCAGAGTGAAACTGTAGATTGGCTAAAATGAGGCAGAAATTAAGGTTTTGCAGACCTGAGTAGTTACATGAGTTAAGTTTAAGAGTGTCTTGAAAATTCCTTGTTTGCAGAATGTTATTTTATATTTATAGTAGCATAGAGTACTTTAGATAATGTTGAAATATGTGTCTGAGAATTTAGCAAATGCTTTTCGAAGTGTCTCAAGCAAAATATTAAGCAGTAGTATCTGAGAAAGTGTGAATTTCTTGAGAGAGCAAAGAATCTCAACATGCTTTCCAAATACTAACAGTGATCAAAACTAAGGTGATATTTCTTGAGTGGTACATTATCTACAGATTTTCCTGATTATGTATGATTGATTATGAATGATTACTATTGATTACACCTACTGTATGTGTAATATGGCCTTGAAGCAGTTTCTTTTCTGAAAATTGACTTTGCAGAAATACAGCTTTATTACTCATGATTACAACCTGCATGTGTTAAAAAGCATGTTTCTAGTACTGATAAAATAACATGTATCAAAAATAAGATAGATTATTAAACTTCAAATACAGGGATAATCAGTTAATGTCACTACAAGCTCTGTCAAAACAATTGAGTCGTGTAAATCCCACATGAAGGCATAGCTTGAATGCCGCTGGACTGCTGAAGGATCAGTAAGGCCATAACATTCAAGCAGTCAGATAGGACAGAAATGTTTTGGCTTGCACATGAGTATGTCAGAAGAGAATTCAGGTTTTTTTCTGTTTATCTAAAGTAAGTTTGTTGGTCTAGCTGTTAGATTTATTTTTTTTTTTCCTCCCCGTATTTAATTTGGTGATCATTTGAAAATTCTAAACACCACAAAGACCAGGCTTAAAGCTGCTTCTCGGGCAGAAATGCAGTGTATTTATATGTAAAGTAGTGTTCTGAAAATTAGATGATTGTATAAGCATTTCTGTTTCTTTCCATGATGGACTTTTCCATTGAAATGAAACATTTTCACACATGTACACACCTACTAAAAGGAATGATTTCAGAAAGACTAGGGACAATCCAGAAGGAGAAGTACACAGTCAGTAGTCTCTTTTTCCTTTTAGAAGGTTGTTTAAAATCTAAACTATTGCAATACTGAGACTCCCATATATAAATTCAAGAAATTGTGAGTCTTCTGTTACAGTGTGTTTATATATACATGATTTTTGTGTGTTCTTTTCTGAATAGAAATCGTTTGACTTCCTTCAAAAGCACTTTTGATCGATTTTACACACATCATTTAATTTCCTAGTTACAACTGAAGCCATAAAAATTTGTTTTGCTGCCATAATCTTACTAATGTGAATGAAACCTGTTCTTAGAAGGGTTTTGGAAAACCAGTTTCCATTTGTAGTTGAGGACTCATGTCTTAGTGTACAGAATTGCAGGCATCTCCCAACTTATCTTTGTGTTTATATGCCTCTCTGAAAAACAAAATTTACCTGTTTTATTAGTTGTTAAAAGAAAACATGAACATTAGTTAAATCAAGCGCTGCTGATTGCATTTTCTTAGTTTGACACCTGAAGAATTTCAGGGA
Source organism: Lathamus discolor (assembly GCF_037157495.1). Classification (NCBI taxonomy): domain Eukaryota; kingdom Metazoa; phylum Chordata; class Aves; order Psittaciformes; family Psittacidae; genus Lathamus; species Lathamus discolor. The sequence goes on along the minus strand of NC_088884.1, from coordinate 134,130,024 downwards.
TTCTGTATGAAATGACAGGAACAGTGAGAACAGTGGCAGCTTGGGGTATTTCATAGGTAAGATGAAATTCCTGTTTTAGCATACTGGGAGGAGTTAGCTATGTCATCGTTTTACCTTTTATAAAACAGTTTGTGAAAGATTTATACTTTTCATTTCTGAAAAAAACTTCAAGATACTTACATTTTCTTCAGGATGCTGATTCCACGGAGTAGGTTGCCTTGTTATGGGCTAAGAGAGGTTTTGCATAGTGGTAACGTATTTTCTGTTATAAGGTTGGACAGTGTAACACAAAGATGTAATAATTTAGAACACTTACAGTTTTGTACTACTAAGTTTACATGTAAATCAGCTGGATGGTAAACATACCAGAGACTCCTGACATCTATAAACTCTCATGAGGTGTGAAATTGCTGCCATATGGTACTTCTGCAACTCTGGAGAAGTAATTGTGCTTTTCTTTTCTTCTGTCCCCAAGTATGGTAGCTTTAATTGCACTGGACTCTTGATACAGTTGTATTCATAGAAGATTTACATTAGGGTATATTATGAGGTGTCTTGCTTACTCTTGTCAACAGCTGTGCTCTATACTAAGAAGCAATATAAAAAAATGTTATTTCATTCTCTTCTGGAAATGTTGGAGAACTAAATAATTTTAGCAGAGTTGTTTAAAGTTTTACTGCCTAAGTTACGTGGATTTCCTTGAGTCAAAGTTGCCCCTTCTTCTATGATTCAAGAGCCTAAGTTCTCTCATTTTCTTCTTCCTTTGTAATTTTTTCTGAGCTTGGGTAGTGTCAGCAATTTGGGTAGTGTCAGCCTAAAGATTGATTGCTAAAATTCTAGAAGACTGAAAATGAAATCAGTGAAATCCTGATTGTATTTTCAGCTCTCACCATACAAAAGTATTTGGATGAATGGAACTTATGAATTATCACCCTTATATTTACAGTTTCTTTATGGTGAATGGCAGTGGAAATTGTAAAACAAAACTTTTTTTGCACATTAAAATTGTTTCCTTCTTTGTTTCAAGGTTACAGAAAACAGGTCAGACCTTGAAGATTTGGAGCTTTATGCAACTCCTCGGGAGCAACGGTTTCGCAGGTTTGCCAGTTTAGAATTTGAAGGACAGCTGTATATGACCCCATACGACTTCATTCAGGCTGTCACAAGTGATGAGCCCAAACGTAAGCAGGAATTTTATATTGATTAAATTGCTTGGGAAAATGCCAGTGGTGTCTGTTATTTTTTCATTTGCTTTTGATTACTACTTCTGTTTCTGATTGTGGTAAAAAGGTACTGCGTCTTCCAGAATTTTTTTTTTAATAGTATCCCCAAGTGCATGCAGTCAGTATCCTGATTATTACTAGATTGTGAACATCTGTATACTTGTCATTATTTAAATGTTCTTGTCTTAGAGGTCAACAGGTGTGAAAGACAAGAAGTTCATTTGTACTATTTGCACTGACACAGTTACTGTTACTTTTTTTTTTTCTTTTTCCTGAGCAGGTCAGTATAGGTGTAAAACTCTTCCTCCTCCTCTTTGTAGTTTCTGTGTAAATAGGCAAGATATGAGTGTCCTAAATAATTTAGGATAATTTTATTTTGCAATTTTTGCCATCTTAAATTGTTATCTGCTATCATGTTGGGATTTTTTTGCCCTACAGAGATTTTACAACCATATCACATCTTTCTAAATAACATGCTTTGACTAAAAGTTTCAGTCCCCCAGGGGATCCACTTTCTATGCTTAGAAGTTGCCAGACTTAAGCACTATGTGTTAATTAAATTAATGAAAAATAAACTATCAACTTTAATTCACTTATTGTAAAATGTTTGCTTTAAGTATCAAAGGATAACTAAATAGTAAGGTGATCTATTTCTGATCTAGTTTGATTTCCTGGCCCTCAGGCTTGCAGTGCATTGGTAGCAGCACACAACTTCTGGGGCAAGTGAGTATCTTTGCTCAGGTGTGACATGTATAATAACTCACCTTAAGTCTTTCTTCCTAAAGTCTATACCACAAAGCTAGTATAGAGAACAGTCAAAAGCAGCTAAAACAGTCAACGGAGAGCTTAAAGCTCTGCACAGATGTTAGATTTTTCCCCTTTGTTCTCTTAACAGTAACAAAACAAGAGGAAAGAATTCAGCCATGGCACATCAGTCGTCAAAACTTCTGTAACTTTTGAATAAAGATATAATCTCATTGTAACAATAAAGACAGAAGCTTAGATGGTGAAAACTTGGAAAACTTTGAAACTCTTTACCAGAAAGCAGGTCTTCATTCTCTTTTTTTAGCTCTGCAGTTAAATGAGAGGAAGCAGATTCCTTATCACAGAAGTTAATACAAATACATATCAGCATTTTACATCTACTTCCTCTGCCCAGATGTCCAAGTCTTCCTTTTTCTGTTACTATGGAGTTGAGTTCCACCACATATGGTCATGAAGCATTTGTGCCATATACTGGACATAAGTTAAACAGTTTAACTCAATTTAATGACAGTTTGATTGGCTCGAACACACTGTATATATGATTTGCTATTAAGATTTTTCCATGCTAAAGAAAATTATGTTTCCTGCTCTCTGACAGCGGGTATTCAGATTTAAAAACAAACCAAACCAAAAAACGTTAAACTCACAAGGACATTCTGTTCCCCTCATTCCAAAAGTGAAGAAATCTGGAGTTGAACAGTTAGGCAGCCTTCTGAGTGTGGCAAATCTTTTATGTACCAAAATCCTTCCTGTGCATACAGTTAGTCTTTGAGACTGAAATCAAAACTATCCTGTATGTCCTTTAGTTTTATAGACTAGTATCAGAGATTACATGACTGAGATAGTTATTTTGAGGGATAGTGTAAGAGGCTGTAACTAAGTAGAAGTGGATGACTTCATTATAGTTGAAGTCATATTGTGTGGGACATTTGGAAGAAGGCTGACAAGTAGGAAATAATAGATGAAGTAGATGACCTGCAGATTACCAGTTCGAGCTTTTGATCTCCGGCTATGTTAATTTTAACCTTCGTACTGCAGCTTTGCCAAAGTACCGCTTTGTCTGTTTTGGGCAAGCCTTAATTTTCTGCCTTGCTCTGTTGCAAGTAGTAAGTTTAAGGAAGGTATTTTTCTGAATAAAATAATTCATTCTAAACATCTTATTTTGTATTTTTGGATCATTTTGTAAATAAGCTGCAAGTTATAAATAATGGAGTCCATTCAGGCTGACACAGTAGAGCATCTATATTTTGCAGGGGAAAAAAAAAAAAAACAAAAAACATTCACCTGGGTTTTTTTGTGGATGAAGACTAGAAAGGTCTTGAGTTTTGTCAAAAAGCAAAAATGCCCTTTGAAGAGTAATAATAGTAGCTCTTTATGTCTACTTTTTAGAAAAGCTAATAATACTAGACCTGAATGAGATTTGTGATGGAGTGAATGCGTCTACTGTGGTTGATTTACTTTGGAAATCTTGTAAACCCTACAAAAGTCAAGAGGGTGTTCACTTCCTTTTTTGATTAAACACTAATACCGTAAGAGTATGTTTTCTTTTATAAAACATAACTTTTGACTACAGATGGTTATTATAAAAAGAGATATATGATAAATGCTGTAATTGCTAATGATTTTTTAGTGCAGGCTTTCATTTGGGAAAATCTAACAGTTTTAGCAGTCATGCTTGATACATTTTTATCGTCTGTGTATATGTTTATATATTTAGAAAGCCAGTTAAGAGAAGAGGAAATATATTTTGTTTCCTTTAGCTCCAACTATAGTACTTTAGAGTAATTCTGAGCTGTAAGATAAATTTTCACTTGCTTGTCCAGAAAGAAAATCTATATATCATGTATGAGACTGGGAAATTATCTGATTGGAAAGTTAGATATATTTATTCTGCAAGTTTTTTATGGTAGGCATAAACATTTATCAATTTATATGGCAAATGAGGTTGTTGGGGAGGTGGGCGAAGTATTTAGTATTTTGAAACAAGACTTTAATTGATGTTAAAAAATTGAACTGAAAACTACATGAAAATCTGCTAGCTCATGTTATAATGTTCCTTGATGTAATTTCACCATAGTTAGAGTGGGATTTGTGGACAGTCTTGGTGCTAACCTTTACCAAGATGTAAGGCTAAAATTTCAGTAAGTTTCTAACCATGAACTAATGATAGACTATAGTGAGTAGCTTCTGTATTGTGGTAGTTACTTCATGGAGCATGGAGTTCATCATAAGGAAGGGATTTCTAATGCCAGAGCGGTTTGCTCTAGAAAATGAGCCTTTACCAACCAAAAAGTTATGGATTTGACCACACACTGTGCTACTTTTTGTACCTTTGTGAATTCTGATATTCATAGTGCTTTATCTTAATATTGAACCTGTGTATGTTTCTCTTGAGTGTGACAATGAACCTCTTGGATACTTGTAGACAACCATTGTCAGATGCAAGTATCTTTGCTCCTGGAGTCTGTCATGTAAGGCATTATGAAAAAAGCATATACTCAGTCTTACTCATCAGTTTTCAGTGTTAACAAGCAGTTCCAGTTCTGAACTGGGGGCCCCCTTCAGCTCCTCTGTTAAGACTACTAACAAAACATTGAGCCTGACAGAGGCTAGAAGAGGAAGCATGGATCTGAGTTATTAGAAATGGCCAAAGGGAGTCTTGGCATCTGCTGTAGTTTCCAAGACTTTCTTTCTGTATTTGTTTTAAAAGGTATGAGTAATCCCTGAAGCAAGAGGCAGAATCCAGGTCTCCCTACAATCTGCTGTGTAATAATGCTGCTACTGCTGCTACTAAATAATAATTTCATAATATTGATAACACTGGTTAACATGAATGCCTTGTATTTCCTGTTTAATCTTTTAATGGTGTATTTTGGAGGTAGAAAGTATCTTTTCTCACTGAACCAGAGTTGGATTAAAAACTATACATCTGAATTGGTTCTTTAAAGTTAGGAGTTTATTATGTATTAAACTAATTATTTCTTAAATACAAAAGAGGATATTTTGGAATGAGGTCAAGTATTATCCTCATGCAGTAGGGAATATAGCTCTTTGGCTGGAAAACACAGTATAGGTGAAGTCCAATTTTTATGGCACCACACTGGCATAACTAAATTCTGTGCATTCATAACTTTGTCTTTTGTTGCAGGTACTAAAAAGTGGCGATCCCTTTCAAAGCAGGTGGGAAATAATTCCTGTGCTGTCTTAAAACCGTAGATTTCTATACAGATACTCTCTTTCATGCAGTAAATTTAGAGTCACAGGAGAAATAAGGGACTCTTAATATTTATTCTTTTTAAGGGAGAAAGAGACTTTAATTTCTGAATTTTTGTCACTTCAGACTCAGCTGAGTGCAGAATCTCAGATACTTTATCAGCTGTGCCTGTTGTAGTTGATTTACTGACTTTCTCAAGCCTCTGTCAGTTCCTTCCTCAGCCTACATCTGACTTGAGTTTCTTTAGTGTTACAAGTGTAACAGGTGTATGAAAAACTGCTAAGTGCCTCTTATGTTTTTCTTGGTTTTTTTTTTTTTTTTTACATTTGTGCAACTGCAAAAAGACTGTCATTATCCCTGTATTTTAAGTAAAGTACATTCATATTCATGGATGAAGTTTGCTTTAGTTCAGGTTGAGTATTTTAAAAGAACAGTTGCTTGGAACTTGTATGAAAACCTTACTGAAATCCAGGGGGACTTATCCTTGGCTTCAGTGAATATGAGCAGTGGTGAGTAATTTCAGCAGCAAATCCGTTACATGTCTCTCTCCAATTCTGCAAACAGTATTTATGTGGATGAATATTTCTTGTAAGAATCATGTGTGCAAAATTTATGTATGTGCTTGAGTACTTCCAGAGTCATTGTGGTAAACTGAAGTTAAATTAACTGGCAGATTTGCATGCAGTTCCTTGTCTTTTATATTGATTCGTAATATTTGCTCATAATTTGTTAACTATTTCATCAAATATTTAAATGTGTACTTTTATCTTTTTTAAATCTTCTTTTAGGAGCTGAATCAGATCCTCATGGAAACACCACCAGTTTGGAAAGGATCATCCAAACTTTTTCGTAACCTTAATGAGAAAGGTAAGGGATAGTAGTTTATTTTCCTGAACCAAATTATCACTTGTATTAATTTATTGTGGCTGAAGTGATATTATAATTTGAGTCACATCTTCAACAAGATAGAAAGCATTTGTTGCTTTCCACATTTTACAGCATGGAAAAGTGTTCTTTAGTCTCTATAATGTTTTAATCATTCCATCTTTCAGCTAGGCTCTTCAAGTGAATTGGTATTGTAGAGTTTGTTAAACTGACGTTTGAATGTTTCAGATTCAGTTCATTGTAACAAAGAATGATCTATAGACCATAGGTAAAATATTCTAATAAAGGCACTATCTCTTTACTTTTTTTAATAGGCTCGGTGATGTGTGATTATTTTTAAAGACAGTAATGATATCTTCTATCACTAAATAAGCATTTTCTTCACAAAGAGACAGTTTCAGAAATGCTATATATCCCTTCAAATTCTGCAGATAAGGATTTTGATAGCTTTTAAAGCACACATTATTGGTAAATGAAGAGCCAAGAGCCACTTCTGGTCTCTTTTTTTTTTTTTTTTTTTACGATGGCTTGCATGCAGACATTTGAAAGCTATTTGTGCTACATAATCCACGTATTCCTTTGCTTATATTCAGAATGGGAAAGGTCTGGTGGAGCATTTAAAAATATTTTAAAAAGCAGCCGCAAGTGATTGCTATGAAATAAAGATGGTTTAGGAATGTTTAAAATAAGCATGCCAGAAACAAAATTCCAAGTTTTTGTGTGTAATTGATGGATCTATTTTAAGTGTAGCTCAAATTTGCTAACGAAGTAAGTATGCACGTCAGAGGAGGATCTCAAGTTTGAATCTAGTGCATGGAGGTGCTTTTTTTTTTTTCCTCTGAGTCTGCAGCTGGAACTCCAGAGATGCAGAATCTGGCACATCATTGCACTGTATTTTCTTGTTATTTCCTTGCTCTAGGCTGCTTTCTATGTAGTCAGAACAGCTGACTTCTGAAATATTAGTTACGTAAAAATTCAGCTTCAGAATCTGTTACATCAGTATGTTATCAGTGAAAAAGAAACAACCCTGTATGTGCTTCGTAAGTATGTAATAAAATGTCTGCAGTGTGCAGTCTTAATTCAACAATATCTTACTTCAGTTTTCTGCCAGTGAAATTCTACAGAAGTTTGTGGAATCAGAGGACACAAAAGTGGCTTTGTAATCTGGTAAAATTAGTAATAAGCTTTAGCAGTTCCATAGCTTTTCAACATCCTTTATAAAAAGTGAGTTCTATTATCCCTGTGTATAGTTAATAGAAGAAAAGATGATGGGTCTTATGACTGACAAGTTCATTCAGTAAGCTAGTGAAAGGAATGGGGATAGAATTCAGGTCTCCTTAATCCTTAATTAGTGAGGGGTTTTTTATGTATTAGTTTATTAATTTTCTTTAAAATGTGCACATTTTAATATGAAGAAAGTAGCAAAAGCCTATGTCCATTTATTTTGCTGTAGTTTGATTTAAATCAGATGAGCCACATAGATTTATGCAGTTGTTAAGTTTTATTTTTATGCTTTATTCTAGAGTGACCTCCCTCTCTTCTTTTTTAGTGTAAGTTTTTTTTTTCATTCAGTGTCATTTCAGAATCTTTCTCCCTCACAGCAATCAACCAGAACTATCTGCAGCCACAATATACCAGTACAAACAAAAGAAGAGAGTGCTTTCAAGACCTTTTATATTGCTTTCTCAGTAGTACCAGTGAGGGACTGCTTAACACGCACACTTTCTTCCTCTGTTTTACAACAAAGAAGGTGTCATCAAACAAACAAAAATACATATTTACATGTATTGACTGGCTATTAAAAAACTCTTTACATCACTGGATGAGAACCTTTGAGATACCTGATTTCTTGATAGCTGCTTGTCCAAACAGATTCAAGCAGAGCTTTGAAAACTGATTTCTGCAAGCAGCTGTATAAAATTAAGAAGAGAAAGCATAGAACATGTCTACTTAAATGCCTGCATTTAATCTTTGCTAACCTTCAGTGTGGAGCTGAGGAAAAAAATAGGTGGTATTAACAATAATTAATAGCCTTCCTAACTAGATCTACTCACAGTACTATAATCTTGATTTTTGACTACTTAAATTTGCTCTTTGATCAAAAGGTGGGAAAAATTTTATTTTTTTTATGAATGGAGTGGTAGTTGGATGGGCAGTGTTTCAGCTAGTAAAGGTTGAGGGTTTAAGATCTGTCTGGTTGGGTATTTTTTCTTTTGTGTCTGAGGATAGGCAACCTGATTCTCTTGAAGGTCCTCCTCTTTCAGGACAGTCGCTTTTGGGGAGGAGTATTGAAGTACCATTGAAGGTTTGGAGAGGCATTTGGAAATTTGGACAGATCCAAGAGAAATATAGCTGAGATTTTCATATCTCAGCTATTCAAGAGGACGGAGAGTCCCTCCTGAATATTATTACAGTACAGATTTAATTTAAAACTTTTGGTGCTGTACATATTAGTAGAAGATGCCAAAGTATCTTACTTGAGCATTGGTGGAAATGCTGATGTTAAATGTGTTCAATAAATGTAAAATCTACCTTAATAATACAATGTTTTGAGTCTGATTGTACAGGATTTTCAGTGAAAAAAGATCAGATGACTTTACATGCTTTGTTACATATTCATGTAAGTCAGATTTTAAAATATATTTAAACATCCAAAGATGTGGCTGTTTTTAGGAGAGTGTTTGCACCTGACTTGGACTGAAATCAAGGAGACAGCCAGCAACTTTTGAAAATCCCAGTTGATAGACATCTTTACTCTCAGGCATCTAGTTACTTTTTTTTTTTTTACTCTTTTGAAATAGTCTACTATTGTGGACTGACTTAACACTTTTAGTTTTGGAGGACAGACAAAGTCAATTGATTAGAAATCAAGAACCAGTTTTGCTAGTTCAGCCTCAAAGATCATTAGAGCTAAAGGCGTTTGGGAAAGCTGCAAGTCACTGTTTTCAGTTCTTACTGAACTGTAAGGTGCTTCTTTTTATTGGTACTCTGGGCATTCTGCAAGGTTATCACTATACCCCACAGCTAGAAAAGCAGAAATACAGGTTGTGGTACCAGACATGCTATTCGGATATTGACTTCATCTTTAGTTTAAATTTTTCCTTAATCACTGCTGGAGAGAAAAGGAAGTGCCATTCCACACTGTGATTGCCTTTTGGCATCTAATGAAAGGGTAAAAGCTTAGAATGTATTCCTTAAATTCCTTCTGAACATAGAAAAACGGATAGTACAAGTGTCTCTGACAGGGTTTAAAAATATTTAATAAAATTAATGCGTTCATTTAGTATGAGTTTTAATATAAGCTTCATGTAATTATTGTGAAAATGTTCATAGAAGGACAACTCAAAATATGTACTTTCATAAGTAACATGAAGCTAAGTTTTCAGTTAATATAGGGCATGCACTTAGGAAACGTATTGAAGTCAAGACTTGTATTCAGATAGTACGTATTGGGGGGAGCACTATTAATGTTCTCATACTGTTATAGAGTGTTGTCATGAGTTATTGGTGGGGCTTTAGGAAAGAAAATCAAATACGTAATTTGTATTAGCTTCTGAGTATCCAGCCAGCTTCTGTTTAATGAGCCATTCTCCACTGACTGTACTTGTTTGGCTGGTTGGAAATATGATGCTCCAGTGCAGCCTTGGTTGTAGCGATCATGAGATGGTCGAGTTCGAGATGCTCAGGACAGTGAGAAGAGCGTGCAGCAAGCTCACTGCCCTGGACATCAAGAGAGCAGACTTCGGCCTCTTCAGGAACCTGCTTAGTAAGGTTCCATGGGTTTTAGCCCTAGAGGGCAGGGGGGCCCAAGACTGTTGGTTGATATTCAAGGATCACCTGTTACGAGCTCAGGAGTGCTGCATCCCAACTAGAAGGAAGTGCAGCAGGAGGGCCAGGAGACCTCCTTGGGTGGATAAGGAGCTGCTGAGGAAAGTTAGAAGGAAAAAAGAGGCTTATAAAAGGTGGAAGCAAGGATAGGCAGCCTGGGAGGAATATAGGGATGTTGTCTGGGAAGCTAGGGACCAGGTTAGGAAAGCTAAGGCCCAGTTAGAATTAAACTTGGCTAGGGATGTGAAAGATAACAGGAAGGGATTCTATAGGTACATTGCAAATAAAAGACAGACTAGGGACAGTGTGGGCCACCTCCAGAAGCTATCGGGAGAACTGGCAACACAGGATTTGGAGAAGGCTGAGATTCCTAATGACTTCTTTGCATCGGTCTTCACTGGCAAAGGCTCTGACCACACCACCCAAGTCTTGGAAGGCAGACGCAGGAACTGTGAGAATGAAGACCTTAGGCCCACTGTAGGAGAGGATCTGGCTTGAGACCATCTTAAGAACCTGAACATGCACAAGTCCATGGGACCTGATGAAACCCATCCGCGGGTCCTGAAGGAGCTGGCGAATGAAGTTGCTAAGCCACTGGCCATCATATTTGAAAAATCATGGCAGTCAGGTGAAGCTCCTGATGACTGGAAAAAGGGAAATATAGCCCCCATTTTCAAGAAGGGGAGAATAGATGATCCAGGGAATTACAGACCAGTCAGTCTCACCTCTGTGCCTGGCAAAATCTTGGAGCACATTCTCCTGGAAGGCATGCTAAGGCACATGAAAAACAAGGTGCTTGGTGACAGCCAGCATGGCTTCACTAAGGGGAAATCCTGCCTGAGCAATATGATGGGGCTATAGAACTGATGGACAGGGGTAGAGCAGTTGATGTCATCTACCTGGACTTGGGCAAAGCATTTGACACTGTCCTGCATGACATCCTTGTCTGTAAATTGGAGAGACATCAATTTGATAGGTGGACCACTCAGTGGATAAAGAACTGGCTGGATGGCCGCACACAAAGAGTTGTGGTCAATGGCTCAATATCCGGCTGGAGACGAGTAATGAGTGGTGTCCCTTAGGGGTCGGTATTGGGACCTGTCTTGTTCAACATCTTTGTCGGTGACATGGACAGTGGGATTGACTGCACCCTCAGCAAGTTCACCAGTGACACCAAGCTGTGTGGTCCGGTTGATATGCTGGAGGGAAGGGATGCCATCCAGAGAGACCTTGACACTCTTGTGAGGTGGGCTGATGCCAACCTTGTGAAGTTTACCTGTGCCGAGTGCAAGGTCCTAGACCTGGGTCAGAGCAGTCCCAGGCACAGCTACAGGTTGGGCAAAGAAGAGATTCAGAGCAGCCCTGTGGAGAAGGACTTAGGGGTGCTGGTCGATGAGAAAATGAACATGAGCCGGCAGTGTGGGCTCACAGCCCAGAAAGCCAACCGTATCCTGGGCTGCATCAAAAGGAGCATGACCAGCAGGTCGAAGGAGGTGATCCTGCCCCTCTACTCTGCTCTTGTGAGACCTCACTTGGAGCCCTGTGTGCAGTTCTGGTCTCCTCAACATAAAAAGGACATGGAACTGTTGGAACAGGTCCAGAGGAGGGCTACAAGGATGATCAGGGGACAGGAGCACCTCCCGTATGAAGACAGGCTGAGGAAGTTGGGGCTGTTCAGCCTGGAGAAGAGAAGGCTGCATGGAGACTTCACAGCAGCTTTCCAGTATCTGAAGAGGGGCCTATAAGGATGCTGGGGAGGGACTCTTCGTGAGGGACTGTAGTGAGAGGAGAAGGGGTAATGGGTTAAAACTTACATGGGAAATTTAGATTCTATATAAGGAGGAAATTCTTTCCTGTTAGGGTGGTGAGACACTGGAATGGGTTGCCCAGGGAGGTTGTGAATGTTCTGTCCCTGGCGGCGTTCAAGGCCAGGATGGACAGAGCCTTGGGTGAGATGGTTTAGTGTGAGGTGTCCCTGCCCATGTCAGGGGGGTTGGAACTAGATGATCTTAAGGTCCTTTCCAACCCTAATTATTCTATGATTCTATAGTCAATGTATTCCTCCCCTAATATAGTCAAACCCAAAGAGACCCCGCCATTCCATAGATCAATATTTTAGACAACTAACTCATTGACCAGCTTGAATACAGTCACGTGTACACAAGTATGAATATGCATATGCAACAGAAATTGTTCTTCTTATATGTAGATTTAATGTTTTCAAGTTGGATGTGAAGACAAGGGAAAACTAATATGGCATAACATACATTTATTTTTTTTGTCTTCAGGTGTGATATCTTACACAGAATATTTATTCCTCTTATGTATTTTAACAAGTAAGTATTTTTGGAAGCGAAAAAAACAACCAAACAAAAAACCACAAACAAAACCAAAAGCTTTCTTATAAATTTACAAGTTCTGCATGCGTTGTATGTTGTAATACTCTTTCCTTTCCCCTCTCGTGCATGTCATGCATCTCTCTGTCCATTTGAACCTCTCCTGTCCTACTGGAATCTTGTGTCACGTTTTATTTAAGTGCTTTATTATCCAGAACACCTTTTACTTAGGTGGATGCCTTTACTGATGACAAAGTTGAGCCATACACTTCAGCCAAGGTCCAGTTAAGAGCTTAAATTTATTTTCTTCTTTGAAATTCCTATAGAAATTCTAGCTAAAGTTCATAAAGGATACTGAGTAAGGGGAGAAGAGAATGATACAGTGTTCTTTCACCTATTAGTCCATAATGGGTGACATCAGTGAGACAATTGTAAAATACAAAATCTGCCAAACTGAAGTAAATATTTATTTATGTTAGAAAACACTAACAAAATTGAATACATATTCTTCTAGCACTCATAAAACCGAAGTAGAGTAACTTAGAGTAAACTAAGCGTGATATAGACTGTGTTTTGATTTTTAGAGAGGTATTTTTTGTGAGGAGCAAAGTGTTTCACTTCTATTCTGTTTGTATGTAATTAAAACACTTTTATAGAATTTGGTAGTGGGTTTTTTTCTCCAGACTTGATCTGGATTCTTAGTATGAATCAGAGCAGGAACTTGACCTTGAACCCTTACAATCTAACTGTTGGATCAATGGATATTCTTCCATAGTTTCCTTGTTATCTTTACTAACTTCTGGGCATTATTCATCCATATCGCAAATCATTGAGTATCACCAAAATGTTGCCTGAAGCTTCACTTACAGTTAACCTTCAAAATCCTCATATTTCAGAAATAATTCAAAATTCAAGCCTAATTTTAAATTTCGGGGACTCTAGGCATGTAAACGAGAAAATTCTGGGTCTTTTTCAACACATCATTTGTTTGACCAGAAGTTGCATCTTGTACCTTTTTTCACAAAAATTTTAAAGTGTGTTTTAGAATGCTGTGTTTTCACAGGGAATTTATTTTCTACAAATGTGTGTTTTGTAGCATAAAATGGACTCTAGTTGTGAACTAACACTCTTAACTCCCCAACCGGCCAGTACTGTGTGATATTTTTTTAGATATTCCATGTTCTATTTCTACTTTCTGTTTCCCCTAATCTAGGAATTTGAGAGCATGCCTTCTGTTTTCATAGCATGGATAATACTGTTTTACAGATATTATTATTTTACTATGTACACAAATGTATTAATTCAAATTAGTTGAGGATATGGCTGTTATAAACAGACACCAAATAGTTTCTTGGAGTTTTATATTCGATTTCTTTCCAAGCAAATAATTTAATAGGGAATTTTTTTTGGCAGAGCCACATGCAGGTTTTAGAATTGCTTTCAACATGTTTGATACTGATGGCAATGAGATGGTGGACAAAAAGGAATTCTTAGTGGTACGTATATTTTCAGTCTTTGAATATTTTTATCTACTTTTGAAATCCATATTTTTTGTCTGTCTTCAGTAATCATGAGAACATGATCTGTTCACTGAATGTAGTTGTTGTGTCTTATTTAATGTAAATGGCAAATGTAAATTTTAAACAGTAGCTCCTTATTACAGTGCACAGGTGAGTTGCATATTATTTCTGAAGCTTAATTCCAGTTTTACTCTGGATCTTTTTAATTGCTACTGCATTCACAGGTAATTAGCTTATTAAAGTAATATCGTTGTATCAGTGGTCAGAAGAATAATTTAATTACCATAATGGTGGAGGGACTTGCAAAAGAATCTTTTCCTGGGAGACCACTTCACTTTGTCTTTCATTTTGCATATAAACCCAGGTGACCTGAAAATACTGACTGACGTAATGTGGCGCTATCATCTGGTTTGGACAAGATTTCTAATGAAATAAAACATACTGTGTGTGTATATATATATATATATATATATATATATATATACACATGAAACCCATATGCTGAAGCAATTTGTTAATTTGGGGTTCATTGGTTTCTTTTTAAGGAGAAAATTACTGATAGCAAAATTGATTTGGGGCTGAATAATTTTCATGTATGTAGGAACAGTTGGCAGAACATCTAGAATTTGGCAGTAGTTTCATTACACCCATGGTTTTGTTAATTACAAATCTGAATTACAGTATTTTTCAAACTAGAGCTTTACTCAGTTTATTGCTTGGAAAAAGCAGTTCTGTAAATTTTTCTTGCTAGTTATTTCATCAGACAGTTTATTTTTCTTCTGGTTAGAAATCTAAACAGTCCTAAAAGGCACATAGTTGGAAAGAAAAACTGGCTTTATTTCCCATCATTGAGATTTGGGCATTAAGAATAATTCATCACTTGACAGAAAAATCTTCAAAAAATCTTTAATGACCCACTATAATTTGATTTTTATCATGATAAATCTGATAATTGCATTGTAAAATTCTAATACGTCATCATTTTCATGATAGGATCCACTAAGTACGGAAGAATCATGTTTGCACTGATAAGTATAAGATTAAAAAGCCTTGAAACGAGAGGGCTATTTCAGGTTTATGTTAATGTCATTTATTTTCTGATTAAAAAAAGAAAAAGGGAGAGTAGTTAATGCTATTCTAAACCAATGTCACTGATGAAGTACAAAATTGGTAATTTTTTAAAAAAATCATGAAATGCCGAAGATTACCCACTCCGCACTGGGGTTTCTGATTTAACGACGCCTACATGGTTTTACATTAACAAACTCCACAAGGCAGTATAAATCACAATTTTCTAAATTGGTACTATCCGTACACAGCAGATGTCTGGGATTACTCAGTTACGGCAGAAACATAGTTTTTGACATTTTCAAAATTATCATTTAAGATTTTGTGTTTAGTGGTTTAGACAAGCTTTCTGAATACTGCGCAAGGCCTTTATTTTCTACTAAACAAGTAGAGGTGATTGATAGAATAAAAATATTTGTGAGAATTTAATCAGATGTATTTGCAGAAGATACCAGTTTTTCATACTTCTTTTTGTGTAGTTGACTTTTTAAATAAATACGGTGAAACATATGAGAAAAAGCCCACTACCTTTCTGAAGAACAAGAAAATGGAGCAAAACATAAAGGTGAAACAGCCACATGGAATGTATTTCAGTTTCAGACCATGGTTTATCTAAAATGAAGGCGTCCTAATTTCTTGTGTGCTGTTTCTTAATTGTTTTCAAGTCAAGTTACAAGGTTTGATTCATATAAGCTATGCTAACCTAAAGAAAAGGGAAACAAACTGAACTTCCCTCAGTTCTCCTTTTCACGAAAATGAGATCTGACATCTTGCAAATAGTGGCATGCTGGTCATTTTTTTGTATTCCAGTATTAAATATGCACAGTTTTCCAATTGTTAGTTCCTAACAACCATCTCTTCCAGTTGAGGGAAAAAACAGCTTCCATTACAATAGCTAAATGGGAGGAGGTTGAAGCAGGAGGCTTTGTCTTTCAGAAGCTGATGCTGAAAATTAAGTAAGCATATAAGGCAGGAAGCAAGAACACCATTTAACTGTAGATATTTCATCTTTCTTTCTAATTATGCTTCTATAGTCCTCTTCACATCTTGATTTTTATTTGCTCTCTGCCATGGTTCCTGATAAAAACTCCTTTTTATTATTCTTTTCCTTCACCAGTCTTGGTGGATAGAAGAAAGCAGAATTTTCAAACATTAGATACACTGTTCTCCACCTATTATTGTATTTAACAGATGTGTATAAGTTAAACCTGATCCTAAATGCTTGATTACCGTGTCAGTGACCCTTCACAAAGTACATCAAAACCAGTGTCGTGGTTTAAACCCAGCCACACAGCTTGTCCACTCACTCCCCCCACCTTCTTTCCCTCCCTCTACTCCTGGAGGGACGGAGAGGAGAAGCGAAAAGAATGCAACTCCTGTGGGTTGAGATAAGAACAGTTTAGTAACTAAGGTGTAACACAAACCAGTACTGCTACCACCAATAATAATAATGATAAAGGAAATAACAAGAGGAAAGAATACAACACCTCAACACCAGCTGACCAATAACTCGCCCCACTCCCCCCAGCTGAGCACCAACCGATACCTCCTCCAACCCTGCAGTCCCCATGCCTTTCCGGGTAACTCTCCATTACCTCCCTGGGCATGATGTGCTGTGGTATGGAATACCTCTTTGGTCAGTTTGGGTCAGGTGTCCTGTCTCTGCTTCCTCCCAGCCTCCCCTCCTCCATGGCAGAGCATGAGGCTCAGAAAGTTCTTGGCCAGGCCAAACATTTGAGCAGCAACTAAAAACATCAGCATTATCAGCACTGTTCCCAGGCCAAAAAATCAAAACACAGCACTGCACTAGCTACTAAGAAGGAGAAAAATAACTGCTACTGCTGAACCCAGGACAACCTGTAAGTCAGAATGTTAGATCTAAAGTGAGAAAGACTAAAGTAAGTAGGTAGATGGATAATGTCTGTGTAAATAAAAGTAAATACAATAGTTGATTCAATGATGCTGCAGCTGTGATAGACCTAGCCCCAGAACATGCATTTGGCATCTCTACTTTGCCTGCATGTGCATCCTCTCCTGTGCGCCTGGTAGCAGGGCACTCTTTAAGTGTTCCCATTTGAATTCTATCGAACATTTAAGGTATACTTCATAGAATTGGAAGTATAGCTAATACTGCTCAGGTTTGCAAATGAAGAGACTTTGAACATATTGGTGTAG
Source organism: Lathamus discolor (assembly GCF_037157495.1). NCBI lineage: Eukaryota > Metazoa > Chordata > Aves > Psittaciformes > Psittacidae > Lathamus > Lathamus discolor. The sequence goes on along the minus strand of NC_088884.1, from coordinate 134,113,010 downwards.
GGATCATATGCAATTCTTGAAGAGTATGTGTAGTGAAGAGTTGAAAAACAATTTTTCTGATAACAGCTTTAGTGGTCTTGTAAACTAATTCCATGATGTTTGTTCTTTCTTCTTTGCTTATGTCATAGGGTGGAGGTCAGGGAACAGAAGGATTGTGTTACCTTGTTACAGGAGATCTTGGCTTTGCTGCTTTCAGCAGTCAATTTCATTATCCTCTTTCAAACAAAGTTCCTATGAAAGTACTCCTAGATCCTTTTTGCATTCCCTTTTCTACTCACTGGTATCCTATAGCATTTCTTCTGAACAAAAGATCCATTTCCAGAAGTTTAGCAAGTGCTTTAATGATGAATGCAACAGAATCCTATTCCCTTTGCCTCTGTGGCAGGGGAAATACATATAAGGATGCACTGCTTTTTTACTGATCTTTTCTGGTTTTTCAATTGCTGCCACTCCTCTCCTACTTGATGGCTTGTCACTTCACTTTTCACAAGGTATTTTCTTTCTGCTTCTCTCTCTTCATTTGCTTTTCTTTTTTCCACAGTTTAGCGTTGCAAGCAGTGTAATACCCTAGGCCATCCACCTAAATGTCATATCGTGACTCTTGTCAGCATAGGTTATGGTAATTTGTGACCGCAGGTTTGCAAAAAAGTGAGAAAAAACATAACAAGGTCTGTAAATTTGTCCCATACTCAAAGACATATACACACAATATTCTGCTCTGTTCTGGAAAGAGACAATTCCAGAACACAGTAGTCAATTTTGGAAATTCTTAAAACATTAATTACAAATTCATCTGCTATTTAATCTCTAAACACTGTTCATTTATTTCAGTGGTGTTACACCCCTGCAGTAGACCTTGCTGAACCCTTTGTCTTAGTAATCTGCCTTCCCTGAAATGCAGTATTCTGAAATACAGTTTGATAAATTTGCGTGTAGAATTTATCACACACACTCTATCTTTCACATTCTGATCCCTGGGGAGCTCTGTGTCCATGTCACTAGAGTATCAGTTTTTATCAGACTCTTGGTAGGTGAAATCAGGTCTTTGGAAGAACTCCCACAATTGTGTCTGTATGCCATGATGTTTGGTTGTGAAAATACCATATTCTAGGTAGAAGGATTTTTTTAGCCACAGCATTTATTCTTTTTTCCATTCCACTTTCAGATTACCAAATGCTGCAAGTGGCAGTACAGTATTTTCATGTGCAGGTTTTGAAAGCTGAAGTTTGTTGGTAGAGATATAGATGGCATCTTACATACTTAATACTGATCTCTCTTGCAGTGAAAACTAAGCATTGTAATACTTTTTTTCTAATTGTTTGGGAATATTCGCAAGTATTACTAGAAATAAAAATAGCTAAATAAAACAGGTACTTAAAGAAAAGAACAGACCAGTGCTTGGAAGACTTTATAATTTCAAAAAATAAGTATGCTGAAGAATCTGTATGTTTTAGATCTGGTATCTGAGGTTTTCTCAGAAGTCATGTTTAAAGCTCTTAAAGCAGAGAAAGTTGTGAAAGGGGTATTTTACAAGACCTGAAGGTATTCTTTGAACAGACTTGAAAAAAAGGGTACTTGCTAAATTATTCTTGAGTAGTAGTTTGTTGCTGCTGAAAGGGAATGTTTCACCCCCACCAGGTGTTTCCACTCCTCCCTTGTGCCAGCAGGAGTAAGAACTGATCTGGCTGGAAACTTAACAATATGAAAAAAAGATCGATCCATCTGACTACATAGCCACACAGACACTAATTCGTAGCCGACAAGAAAGGATGCACCTAGAGGTGGTGAAAAGGGCTGGACCTTCCCCTTTTATTATAGGCTTGATTAGCTAAAATGTAAAGCTAAATAGGTTATTCTTAGTATTGTGCTCCCAAATAGAATTATTATACCTTGTGGAGAGAACATTTCCTTTTTCGTTTCTGTGGAATGGTTAAGGTCACAAGAGGAACATGAAGGCATTAATATGAACAATAAAGCACCACTGAAACACTGATATTTTTAATTACAGTTTGTAATGTTCCTCACAATGAATTATTGTTATGCACGTGAAATAGCCTAAAAACTGAGTAAGAACAAAATGGTTTGTTTTTTAGCTACAAGAAATTTTCAGGAAAAAAAATGAGAAGAGAGAAAGAAAAGGAGATGAACAAAAACGTGCAATGCTGGTAAGTAAGAGTAGTAACAGCTGGTAGCTGGTTTTCTGGATTTTTTTTAATTGATATAGGATGAAATTGTGTATTTCATTAATCACTTTCTTTTTTTTCAAACAGTAAATTCATATCATTAAAATAATAGGCAAAATTTTATAGATAGAAAAAAAGCAATATTTAGCCCAAACTGCAGTTATTTAAAAAATCCCTGAGTGGTCTATAGAAAGGAAAAACTAGTGTTTTAATAGTGTATTACATATTATGACAGCCGCGTTGATTCCGTTTGGTGTCTATAAATTTAGGGAAAAGTGAATAGTAATGACCCAGTGTTATTGTCTATGAGAGTGAGAGATCTCAGTGGCAAGACCAAATTATACTCCTGCTCGTAACTAACTGAAGCTGTTCATGTAGACATACTGATCCTGATGCTAAAATAGCAGATGAAATATTCAAGTGAACTTAGATTTTATATTCAGATTTACTTTTTTCTTAAATACTGATTATGACCAATGAAAAACGTTTTTAGTTAAATATTGGATACTCATGTAATGTCAAATTTGCGGCTTTTATGTGCACAAGAAAGGTAAGTCAGACAAGTCTGTGGTGGTTTGTCTGGAGGATGGCATCAGTAGCAGGAACTTATTTTACTGTTGGACAGGTAAAATCAGGGACAAGTCCCTGTCAAGCTCACAGCAGAATTAAACATGTTCGTTTGCATATGTATGGCAAAAATTCTCTATCACAAGAAAGTTTTTGTCATACGTGCAAAGCTTCTCATAGTGCCCATTATCTGAAACCATAGGTGCTTGATCTCGGGTCTTTGTCCTGAAGCCATAGGAAATCTGCATTTCAAGAATTAGCTACTTTTCAAACCTTCCCTGAGCATAAAAAGGGATCTTTTCTTCCCACCCAGAGAGACCTGTCCTTCTCCGTTTTTCGTTTTTCGAAACTGTAGGTCAGCTGTTGAGTCTTTCACACACTTTATTCTGAACAAGGAAACTTACACCTAAAGGAAGTGCTTTAGGCAAAAGTAAGGATTGTAAAATGGAACCTTTCTCCTGAGAGTAATCTCTGCAACTCTGTACTTCTCTTTTGAAATTTTGAAGAATAAGATTAAAGACGAACCATTTTTTCTTCACTGTAATTCTAAAAACAAACAAATCTAGTAATATATAAAGTTATGCTTGTCTTAACCTATTCTGTTGTCTTTTTTTTTTTTTTCCTCCCCTCTTCTTTTGGCGTCATTCTGACGTGATACCTGGTTTGGCCCATGTTTGCTGTATGTCAGCGTCTTCAGCTGTATGGATATCATACTTCTACTAACAGTGTATGTACTCCGGTTATTTTCAATGTATGCAGTCTTCACCAGTGAGGTGAAATAGTCTGCTATAAGAAAATTAACTGTATTTGTCTTTTTCATCAAGTAAATTGTTTCTGCTAATCAGTAAAAATGTGATGTATCTTTACTTGCATAAAAGTGCATTCTTGTTGCATGCATTCTGAAACAGGCAAGCGTACCCAGAGGAAAAGTTGCTCTATTTATATAAAACGAAGGAAACGTTATTTTGACGGGAAAGGACAAAATATGTCTTAAGAAATCATTGACTTGTTTTTAACTAATGTGTGTAATTTAAGTCGTTCTATATGAGTCATTTAATCCAGTTCTCTCTTGTCTTATTGTGTATAATGTGAAATAATAATTAGTCAAATGAATCCTTCACCTCTTAGTTCCTCCCCCTGCCAAAAAAGAAACTAGAACTAGAGAGCTTTTATATTTTTGTGCTTCACTTGGAAAACAAATAAATAAGAACTTTCAATGCTGAACTAGAATAGGATCTACATAAAATGGTGCCTGTATTACACAGGTGATGGTAAACTTAACTTTCAATCAGTTTTGAGGAGTGGGAGAGAGAATCAGCAAGAGAGAGATCTTCTGGATTTTTTAATGTCTTCATCATGATCTAATTAATTTTTGGATCACAGCAGAAGTCAAACTGTTGAAAAAAAAAAAGATAATTTGGTATTTGAAGTGAGGGGAGGGAACCTGTGAGAACTAGACAACTAGTGAAATTCCAATTTTAAAATCTGTTTCTTATAAGTATTCACAGGAATGCACAACTTTATTACCTGTGAAGTCAGCTCATACAATCTGGGCAGTATGCAGGAAGGAAGTCTGTTGAATGAAAAGATGCAGTGACATGATGTAGATGCTGCAGTGTTGTGAGAATAATGTAGGGAATGTAAGGCCTTATGAGTCAATGGATTTTAGATCAGGCTTCACTGCAGTGAAAGATGCTGTAGAGTGGTTGCCGTATTCCTGTGCTGCCTCCTGTTTTAAAATGAAACCAAACTAGTTAGGCTTTCCTACTCATATAATAATTTTAGTAAGTAATAGTAATTTTAGTAAACAGTCTCCTTCTAGATTCCAGCCATATCCAAACTCATTATCAAGATGATGCCCAGGTGTGCACCGTGCTTTTCTGCCCTCCTGCAACCTGAATGGAGATCACCGTGTAAAGGAGAGTCAGATGTATAGGAAATCACAGTATCTGACAAATCCCCCAGTCCAGAAAATTGATTATTTTGGGTTTCTGTTTCTCGTACTGAAACAAGAAGTGTAACAGCTTTCAGTTTGCCTTATTGTCCTGGGGAGGTGAGGATACTCAAGACCAAGGAGATGCAGCCCTAAAACATTTGGGATAGTCCAGAGTGTTGAGCCCTCCTACTCACTTAATCCTTCAAATGAGAAGTGTCAAGGTCTAGTCTATAAGCCATAGAGTGCATACAGCAATATTTTAAGTGGGTTAAATGTTTCTGTATTTTTATTTGAATAGGTTAATTCTTTCAAGTCATGTTCTGGGGCATATTGCAGCCGTGTGTTGAGGCTACTTCAGCATGTATTGCATGACTCTTTTCTCTAGCCATATGCTGACCAGAACATGATTAATTATGATGAGATGCATGTAAGATAAATAAAATGTGCACACCTACAAGTACTAATTCCATTTGATAAAGTAAATCTCCAGTAAGAGAACCAATTCAGTGAACACTTCAAACAGATAATTACAGAATTGTATGCAGAAAAGAATGAGGTTTTGTTTATTCACATGACCCAATAAAACATCAAAGTGTAAGAGGGAAACTGCTAAGGACTTAACCCTGTACCACACTGAAGTAAACAAATTATATGAGTTTAGCAGTTTAGGACTGAATGGAATTATATGTGAGAATACTGTGGCCATGATGCAGGAACTGTTACTCCATAATAAGAGAAAGATACATAAAACCAGAATTTTTCAAAAAGGAAACAAGCATATAATATACAGTAAGCATGGGTATGATTTGTGGTAGTTCATCATGTTTCTTTGATAACAATTTACAGAAAGCTGAACTGAATTGGTTAGTGGAGGAAGTACGTAATAGAACTTGTAGAAGCAGTACATAAAATGTTGACATAATGTAGAATACATAGAGACAATAAACCTTCAAGTCTGTACCGTATTCTGTATGATAACAGTGTAGGTTTATACATCGCACAGCAGCATAAATCTTCTAAGAGAGCAATGTGAGCTGAGTCAAAAAAAAAAACAACAAAGTTTTTATTTGTAATTAGAAGATTAAACTCATTCTGCCTTTGTTTTGCTTGCCCAGATGGATGTGAACGGGGAGCCCTGAAAGTAGGAGACCTAGTTTATATTACCTTGTGGAGGGAAAGGAGAAAGTTCATTCAGTTGCAATAACCCAAACCAAGTTCAAATAGCCTTCTACTGTCTTTAGGGTCATGTTCCCTAGGTTCCGGCGGGGTAGGGGGAGTGGGGGGTGGGAGGAATGTGTTGCATAGTCTGCCAAGAGTAGTTGCAAGATAAGGGAAGATAAAGGAAGGTCTGTTTTAATAGGGGAGGATTTTTCAGGCTTTCAAAAATGAAACATTTCAGAGCAAAATGTAAGCGTATTTTGCGTGGAGAGATTAATCACTTGTTTTCTATTTAAACAAGGTAAGTTTGATCCTCAGATGTGCATAGTGTTTTCTGAATAAGTATGTTTCAGTTGAAGTTGGACTTACGAGACTTGTTTTTTCTATTTCCATTGGTGCAAGTATGTCCTGATTATTGGATGAAGGCAATTTTAGGTAGCTAGCTGTATTGTAATATTTATATTTTGAACAATGGGAAATTTTGTAAGTACATAAATTAATGTTTTTTTGGGGGCAACACAGAATTGTTTAAAAAACCAACAGCAAAATACTGAATTTAAATGGATGTTTTCTCTAATTTTGTTCAGGAAAGTGGAGTCTGGTGATACTTTTTGCACAGCCAGGTTATGAGTAATAAGCAAATAGCTGTAACAGACCAGTGTTCTTTTAATTTATAAAGTGTCATTTAGCTGGATAGAAATTTCTCTGTGTAGAAGCAAAGGAAGCAAGCCATGCTATTGAAGATCAGTTGGGAAAAGTTTTAAAGTCTGTAAATGGTTGTTTTATTGTTTGTTGGTTTTCAAACAATTGTGCTTCTTGAAACTTCTGCAGGTCCTTAAAACAGAAGGAGAGGACCTTGTTCCCAGAAGCTATTGGGATACTTTGAGACGTAGCACAAGCCAAGCACTCTTTTCGGACCTTGCGGAGGTATAAGCCAACCTCTGTCTCTGGTCCATAAACATACTGCTATTTTATTTATTTATGTTCTGATTATTTTCCTATTTTATGCACTTTGAATCTTCTCTTCCTTTTAATTATTAAAAAAAAAAATAACAAAACAAAACCAAACCAACACTGAAAGTTCTAAGATGAAATAAATTTGGTTCCATGCAGTGGGAATAATAAAAAGTTGTAATTTCCAAGTAAAAGCCAAGTTACCTTTTGAAAGACTTGGAAGATCAAATCCTCTTCAGTCCTTACTGTACAAAGCATTTGGTAACATTAGCAGTGATGATATTTCACAGTTAGAGAAGTAATTCAGGAAAACTTAGTCATTTAGGATTGGTCCAGTGATATGACAACTTTAATGAGAGTTGAAGCCCTCTAAGCTTTTAATGTTTTTAGGTCCTTAAAGTGCTTATCTTCACAAAAACAGTATCACACAAAGATTGCTTTAATTGTCGGATCAAACCAGGAATGTTATAAGTTATATTAATTAATCTTTTTTAATATCATGCAATCGTTATGGAGGACTACCAGTATCACTGAGCTGTCAAATAAATTTCCATAGTGCTTTAAATTCTAATAAGATTCTTGTTTTATGAATCTGCTTTCAGATAATTGAGACATTTCTTTGTATTGATCATTTAAGTGGGTCAGAAAACTAGATCATTTAGGCTTTACTATGCCCATACAGTTAGGGTGCTTGCTCTGCTGGGTGTGGCATTATAGGGCATACAGCGGCTCCCCACTGACTGATTTCAAGTCCCATGCTTCATAAGCAGGATCGTAATGAGAAAAGAACAAGGAACTGAAATGGACCTCCAGGATAAAATGATCTTTTTTTTTTTGCTTCATAAGCAATATGTGCTCATTATTAAAAGAAATTAGTGTTTTGTCCCTGCTGTTCCTCTGCAGAAGCTATTGAATAACCTTAGGATTTGGATGGACTTTTTCTAATTTCCAGGTTAAATTTGCTCATAGTCCCTTTATACCAGTCTGTTGTCCCTTAATTTTCATAGGGCTTTTTCTTCTTTAGTGTTAATCTTCTTACTCATGGTTGTATTTATAAATGCAGTCGTAGCCCTCAGTTTCAAGTATCATAGAGTAAACACAACAAGTTTTTTTGTTTTTCTCTTATGGTAGAACCTGTATTTCCCAGGTATCAAATAGACCTGTACCTCTCTCAGCTTGAGTTCATTTGCCTTTGAACAAAACAAAATGTAGTGTTACAGAATTCAGTTTTATACTACTATTTGTAGCAGTACTCACAGTAATAATACCCTCATAGTAATCTTGCAATAAAGCAGTATACCCAGCCTTTCTTTCCTTGCTTTTAAATTGATGAGATCCTGTATTAGTCCAGTTATTAGTCCTTATTTCTTCCACCATATTTTAAAACCCAGAAAATCAGCATTCTTGTCTAGTCAGACATAGATGAGAGAGTGGGCCACTCTTTTCATTAACTATTTAAGGAGCTTGAGGAACTGAGTTTTCTGAATTAACTGTTGTCTTAATCTACAGTTAGCTGGCATGGATTCAGTCCCAAGTATAGATGGACTCAAGTTTGGTAATTTCTACACATCTTTAATTTAAAGACAGAGATTTTTTTTACATCTGGTGCTTTAGACTAGTAGCTGTAACTACAATGTAATTGAAGCTTAGCAGCAGCTCTACTAAACATTGATTTAAATGGTCTGTAAAATGTATAAAAGGTCTCTCTGCTCATCATTTTATGAAGAAAAATCATGTCCTGCATTTGGTCCTTTGCAATTTCCCACTTCTTACCATAATCATCTTTTATCTTGCTTGGGTTAAGGTTGAGCCAGCTGGCTTTCATCCATATTCTTACCTCTCCCAGGTACTTTCACTACTGAATAATATTATAGCCATCTGTACTAAGAAAGTGGCATAAAGCTAGGTGACACTGGCATCTGTGTTGTTTCATAGCCTTTTGAGAAGGCCTTGTGTAAGTTGAAAAGGGAATTAAATAAGGTTGCTTGTGGTGGGAATCAACTTACAAGGTCTCTGCTCTTTATTCATCACGTGCAGTTTCTTTCTAGGACAGCTTACAGTACTGTTTCGGCTATTCCTAATTTGCAGCTGCACCATCCTGTTGGAATATGCTAGTTATCACTGAATTCAGTTTGTGGGTTTATTCTGAGATTTCTAAATGAAACCGGGAATCAGTAGAGTCATTATGGCTATTGAAAAAATCAGGGATTTGAAGCAAGATCTCGTTAATTCAAGGCATAATATGCATACTTCATTTTCAGAATTTGTTGCTAAAAGTGGACCATCCCTTATGGGAATAATTTAGTTTTAATCAGTCGTCTTTAATCAAAAGCTTGAAATTATTTTTGCTGAATATTAAAATAGATTTACTGCTCTTTAAGTTAGGAAATGGAGAGGAAAAGATGTTGCCATTATGCAGCAAGCCAATAATGTGACCAAAACACTTGTCTCTCGTTTGTTTCTTTACCTGTGTTTGTATTACAGTTAGTAAAGGTAAAGAGAAATGAGGCAGGGCTTTATTCTCATTTAAATGACTGCACAATATATTAGATCAAAATAGAGGCTCATTTTTATATATGGAAACAGGTGTGGTCATTTCATTTTCACTGATCTAAAATGCTAAATTCAATTTTTATGAACAATAAATAATAGTTTTAAATGATTAAGGCTTTTTTTTTTTTTTTTATCCTTACCCCTTCAGAGAGAGGATTTATTTAATGCTGTCAAGTGCAGAAGGAGCACAGGAATAATTTTCAGCTGCCTGCAGTTCTGCAGAGAGGCATACTGGGTTGAGTTTCTGAGGTGCGGATTTTGTTTGGGTTTTACTCTTTTAGAGAGGTTGACCAAATTGAAATTGTGAAAAGACTTACAGATTGTATTTTTTAAATAGTTCTTTAAATATGGGTGAATGCAGCCTAATTCTAAGGTTTTGAAAATTTATTTGCAATATTAAAGTCTGTAATTTAACATTTGATACCTTTTCAGGGTACTTGAGGGATATTGTTTGAATGTGCTTAGGGACTTAATTGCTTAAAAGACATAATAAATCAGGGTATCTGCATTTCAATATATTGTGTCCTGTAGTGGAAGGTAACAGTATTAAAAGACAAATAGTGATTACTTCTCTGAATTAGTTTGCTCACTTGAAGAGTGGAGCTGTCTTAATTGAAGAACATGAAATATCTTTCTGCCTCCATGTACACTATGTCATCATATTTCTCCCTGGAGAAGAATATGAGGATAAAGAGGAAGCTAGAGTACATGTAATACAAACTTGAGAATCTTAAACCGATTAGACTAAAGTACAGAAAAGTCTCTCTCACTTCTTTTGTTGGCTGTTGAAAGGAGGGGGTTTGTGTTGTTACTGCCTAATGTTTTTCCCTGTTGTTGATACATGAATACTCCTAATGGGTATTGCAGTTTACATTTTTTACAAATCAGTACGTAAATTTGAAATTAATATAGTATATTTCAGAGAATGTAGGTATGAAATAGTTTTTCCTGGTACATGATGTTGAATTACTGCATACTGTTTAAAATTTCTTTCCTGGTTTCTTCATGTAGAGATTCTCCATCTGCTATAAATTTTACTTATAGCCTCTTCTGTTATGAAATAAAGTCAGACTTAAAGGACCCTTTAAGTCCAGCTTGCAGGTTCATATATGCAGATCTTCACAGATATGTATAAACAGATTTTTGTACTTATAGTAAATCACATAGGTTCATGATCTATGACTGTGGTGATAAATTAGTAGTTACATCTCCCATACGTACTAGGTTTCTGTACTGCGTATTCTGTTTTGTACTTTAACAGTAGAGTTAGTAGGCACACTTTGAAAAAATACTGTGTTGCTGATGGGTGGTAGCTTGCCTAGGAAGAGCAGAGACTACTGGCTCCCACTCTTTGCTTTACTTCTGTCTTGCATTTGTATGAAAGAGGAGAGCTCAGATAGAAGGTTCTCCCTAGGCAGGTGCAGCAAGGAGACTAAGTATAACAGCCTTTTGAACTTCAGATGTTGGCAGACACACATTAATGCAAGACGGACATTGCCATGGTGGCTGTGGCTTATTTAAGACCGTTTTATTGCTGACTTGTATTACTAGCTCTTCAGTGTATCAAGAGTTTCTTTTGTAAAAGAGGTAAAATCAGTGCATAGACATGACATTAGGGGTAATGAGTATGCAGTAAAAAAGTGGAATGTTGCACAGTCACTATACACAGATGATAGTTATTTCTGTTTATATGCGTGTCTTCTTATTTACAACTCTCTTGCTATTGCAAATGGTCAAAATTAGTTGCCATTACTATTCTAATTCTGTGCCTTCAAATATGGTAGTTACTTATTAAGGAAATAGTATGTGTTCAAAGATTCATGTGTGATGCAGAGACCACATACTCGATAGATAAGGAACATTCTTTAGAGAGTGAGTCAGAATTACTTCATTATTTCAAAATTTCTTACAATTCTGTTGTTTTAAATATATTTGGGCAATAAAATTTTAACTGTCATTGTCTGCTACTTATAGAAAAGAATATATAAAGAACACCTGATTGATATGAATAGGTTTGAAATACAATCCCATACTTAATAATTTAGAAATATAAAATAGGAGTATATGAGGTAACGTTCCTTAATTTCTTTGTATTTGAATAATAGAAGGGAAAGGAGATGGTGTAATCAAAGGGATTTATTTTTATGGTTTACCTCAGCTGACCAGAACATCTTTTTTTGTTTGTTTTTCTTTTTTTTCCCCCCAGGTTTCTGGTTTTCTTTTTCATGCTTTTTCCCTTTCATTGTAGTTTCCATTCCATTATATTGCTGTTTTAAGTGTTTCCTGCTAAATGCAATTAATAGCCGAATGCCATTTTGAGTGAAAATTGCATGACTAAATTCAGTTAATGTTTCTTAATACAAAACTCTTTTTTCAGACCGTGAACATAAACCACAAAATCTTTTGAGAGAAATGTCTATTGTGATGATAGGCATTCTCAGATTATACTTCTGTAACTAATCCAATCATGGCCTTTAATTTTTTTATTCTAATATTTAAGCGTGCTGATGATATTTCAAGTTCGCTGTCAGATACTACACTGCTTGTACACTTTTTCGGCAAGAAAGGAAAAGCTGAACTGAACTTTGAAGATTTTTATAGGTGAGTCTCAACTTTATCAATTCCCTGTAAAATACACTTGCGTACTTGGTCTAATTAATACGTATTATATTACTATACTATATTATATTACTCAGACATACATAAAGTTTATGTTCCCTTTGTGTGCATATTATATATGCAAAGAACAAAATAAATCAGTAAGTCTACCAACAAAAAAAATCCTGTACTAATGCTGCCACATTTGCAAATTTGGTTAGCACTTGTGTACATAGTTGGTTTGGGGTCGAAAGATTATACTTCAGCCCATCTTTATTGTATACAGGAACCCTTCTTGAATTTTAATTAGTTTTATTTTCTTCCCCTGTTTTTCAGTGCTTCAAAAAAAACTTTGTGTGCATCTTTACTCTTAGGGACATGTATAAATGTGAGGATTTTTCTGAATATGTTGTGTAGGCACCTTAGAACAACCTCCTTTGGGAAGAAGTGAAAACACAGTGGAAGCTATCAGCTTAATTATTACACCAGTTAAAAGAGAGTTTAAAAATATAGGGAGAGTGCCATAAAAACAAAGCCATAAAACTGTTTCTGTGTAATTGATGGATACAGTATTTACTGAAATATTAGTAAATACTCCCTATACCTATTGTCTTTATAGCTATCACTTAACTGTGCATTCTAATCAATCAGATGTTTGTAAAATTGTGAAAACTATGTTATCAAAAGTATTCAGTATTTCACATAATACTAAAAACTGTGTCATTAAGTGAAATTGCGATGTGAGTTCAAAACAACAACCAGAAAAGATGGTACTTTTTCAAAACTCATCTAGTTAAAATATCCATCTGTTGCTGTAAGATGTTGTGAATGCTAAAGAGGTCAAAACCTAGAAGACATGTTCTAGTGTAAAAGAGGGAGCTATCAAGTTTTATTCAGTGCCACTTTACTAGCTCAGAAAAATCATTAAACTATGGATTGGGAAATACTGTTGTATGTTTACCTTGCACTTACACTTTTGCCGAGACATCCTTTTGATTTTAACTCTTCGTAGTTCCTGGAAGTCAAGTTATGTATTGGTAAGGAGTGTTGCAGACAATGTCTACAGGATGGGAACCTTTGTGAGCCTCTTGACAAGGAAGTTACAGGTTGACAGTTGGATAAGCTCCCAGTGCAGTACTGTGATTAGAGAGCTAATTCCATCCTTGGGCTGTATAACTAGAACATCAAGCAGAATCAGGGAAGTTATATTTCCTGTTTATATGTAGCTGGTTTTATACTTAACCCAGTTTTGGTGTCCAGGATATACTAAATATGTTGTTAATCACAAGAATTTAAAGAAATATTCTAAGAAGAGTGAAGAATTTAAAAAAAAAAAAACAGGGTTAGATTGAAAGGACATGAATAGTACAAATGCAAGGTACTACTGCTTGTTCCTATTTATGTTTGTGCTTACAGATTTATGGATAACCTACAGACAGAAGTTCTAGAGATAGAATTCCTTTCCTACTCTAACGGGATGAACACCATTAGTGAGGAGGACTTTGCCCATATTCTTTTGAGGTATACAAATGTGGAAAATACATCAAGTTACCTGGAAAACATGCGCTGCAGGATTCCTGAAGAAAAGGTAATTGTTTAGCTACAAGGACAGCAGTGGGCCACAGCATCCAGTCCCAGTGTCATTTACAGGAAAACAGCCTTGTTGGACTGAATGTGATTCTGTCACTAAATTAATTTGAACCAGGATTTTATTGTGATCATAAACTGTCTCATGTTTATCAGATTACATCCTGAATAAAATGTAGAAGAGTAAATAGCAGAGAATTATGTTCCATAGGATTTAGGCCGTAATGTTTTTGAAGTTTAGGTAACAAAGCTTTGTATTACATAAATATTCACTTTAAGCAGCAGGAACCATGAGACTTGAAAAAGAACCATTTTTTAGCAATGAGGGGTTGGTTTTCTTCTGTTTTGCATGACCACTGGAATAGCACCTCTTCAGAAATAATTGACATTCTTTGTCTAGTTGTTTATAGTCTTAATAATGGATCACTTCTATATAATTGTTGATGGGTATGTAGTTCTTACTAATTGCTGAAGAGAGAAAAGGTAATAAAAACAGTAAAGGTCATGAGGTCCTTCATTTGTTTAACAACCAATGTGTTGTCAGAAGTGTACCTGAGAGAAAAGCAGTGGCAACTATGTATCAATGGTGATCAGTAGGATAATGTTAAAAGTAGCCCTTCAAATAGAGGATGTTTTGGATATACTCCTTTTGTTTGTGTTGGAAAGATAGATGTTTCCTAGAAATGTAACTCTTTGAATAGCTATATATTTTAATAGCATTGACAGCAGAGCTTGTGAAAAAAGGTAAAAAATCAGTTTGGACAGTTTTGGTTTGGTTTTGGGTTGTGTTTTGTTTGTCTGTTTGTTTTTTCTTTTTTTCTTTGAGGAATTGTATTGTAATTTCAGTCTACAGAGGAATTAAGTTCAGTCAGCTGACCTGATAGAAACACACCTTAAAAATCAACAGCTTTCTGTTCAAGTAGCTGGATTTTCCTATTCTTCTTATGATTGAACAGCAAGTAGGTCCACTGAGAGGTGAATGTAGCTGGGGGATAGAAAGGGAAAGCAGGGCGGTCTCTTTTGCACCAGATTTAAGACAAAGTGGTAAGATTGAGACCTAAAAGGTCTGCACAGCATTCAATATTCAAAGCCAAGACAGTGCACCAGAAGTGGTACAAAACTCTTTTCGCATGATTTGCAGATGTGGTTGTTTTTTTTTGTTTAGGGTGGAATGAAGATTTCCATATATATGGGAATCTGGAAAAAATACGTTTTGGGGTTTGTATAGCAATGACATCTTAGGTAACTGAAAAATTACAGTTGTAGGTATAAAGAAATACTTCTTTGAATGGCAAAGGTTGAATAAGTAAATATAGACACTGTCTTTTAAACCAGGGAAGTAGTCTTGGAAGTTCATCTCTTAAGTCTTCTAATGCCACTATTCTGATGGCAAGCCTTCCACAGTAGTTTCCTCTTCTTGATCTCTTGTGGGACCATCAGTTAAGGAATACTTCCACGAGAAAGCTGTGACATGCAGTTACAGGTTTGCTTATGCTGCATTCTGGGAATACCCTGGTACTTGACCAGTAACATACATCAGTATGTCATACACTATACCTCCCATAAGTGAAAAAAGATGTTGCCATTTTTCATAGCTTCTTATCACTGGCTTGCTAAATGCACTGTCAGTACAGTGGAAAAAGTAAATTCCCAGGCTTTTGAGAATGGACTTTGCATCTTACTGCCATGGAGGCGCTGTTCATATACATGCACTTTTTACACTTGTAATAACATTATAATTTGGAAATTATAAAATGTACGCTCTGTTTTGTTGCAGTGATACACTGCAATACTAATGCAAACCTAGGGATTCCATTTAGAAGAAAAATTAGTCTAAGCTGTGAAGTAATAGGCAGCTACTCTCACAGTTGGCGATAT
Source organism: Lathamus discolor (assembly GCF_037157495.1). NCBI lineage: Eukaryota > Metazoa > Chordata > Aves > Psittaciformes > Psittacidae > Lathamus > Lathamus discolor. The sequence goes on along the minus strand of NC_088884.1, from coordinate 134,097,596 downwards.
TAATCTTCCGTGGTGCTGTATGTAGAAGCCTCTAAAGCAACACGATGATTATTTGGCGTAGTGCAGTCATGTTAAAATGTTCAGATGGCATGCTGCCTGCTCACAGGATGTTTTCCTCCTTTTACTAACTAGATGCCAAGCAATGATTCATTTAAGCTGGCATCTTGGATTGCTACAAATAACAGCTCCTAAAGAAAGTCTGTGCATTTTTAACAGCATTGATAGGCATGTGTAACTGCAAGGTTTATGTATTCAGTTGTCACCACTGCTAATAATTCTTCTGGTGCATGTTGTGTTTCCATTTTTTAGGGTATCACATTTGATGAGTTTAGATCATTTTTCCAATTCTTGAACAACCTAGAAGACTTTACAATTGCAATGCAAATGTATAATTTTGCAAGTCGTTCCATAGGTCAAGGTAAGTATATTCATATAAAAATTTGTTGATAAAGATACACAGCTGTTGACAAAACTACAAAAATGCTTTGGAATTCGTAGTTTGTAGTTTTAATGTCTCAGGTAAATGGCTAAAAAGGCTAGGAGTCCAGCTTTGAAAGGAAAAGGCTCAGGTATATCATAAGAGGTATGATAAAGGTTTACAAAGAAGTCATATAAGGGCTGGATAAGCTGAATGCAGAATAGTTAGTCACCACATCCTACAATGTAAGAGTTAGGAGACACTTGATGACACCAGTAAGAGATCAGTTTGAAGCAAATACAAGCATTTCTTTACACAGTGGGCATCTGGAACCTGACCTTCTACAAAGGTTGTAGAAGGAAATGGTGTCAGAAGGTCTGAAGAGGGATTAGACTGATTTTTGAACAACTCAGTAAGCGGGTGCTGAGAGAACTAGGCAGGTATCTTCTGACTAAAATCATTAATAACAATAGTTAAGATGGTTGGGGAGAGCAGGTGAACAGTACATGAACTGGTCAGACTTCTGTGCTGTCTTCAAGTAGCATCCTCATGGGTCTGACACAGTCACACAAGCATAATCCTACTTCATGTGGCCCTACCAAAGGACTATACTGATTTCTGTGTGCTCTGTTTCTTAGGTTCTGTTTTCAGATGGCAATTAAGTAGATGCCATTGGTATATATGTAACGTAAGTTTAATTAAGATACTCTAATTTTGTTATTACATACAGTATATGGGCTCTTATCGTTTGTATAAAATGATTGGTACCAATTAAACAGCTTCATTTTATATCAGTTGACAACTACTTGGCTTAGAATTGTGAAATTCAATCCTAATTTTCACATTTTCTTTTTTTGGACTGCTTAAAGCCTCAAAAGTTTACTTGTATTTCATAATAGGTTGTCACAAAGTACAATTAAATTCATTATATGTTTTGTTCTTTCTTCTGATGTTCTCTTTATGCAGACGAATTCAAACGTGCTGTGTACGTAGCCACAGGTGTGAAGCTTTCACCACATTTGGTGAACACTGTGTTCAAGATTTTTGATGTTGACAGAGACGACCAGTTGAGTTACAAAGAATTTATTGGCATTATGAAAGACAGACTCAATCGAGGGTTTAGGGTAAGGATTCTAATTTTTATAGTTATCTTAGTTGACTTTACTGCTTCTGCTATATACTTTAGCACCTGTAGTACCAGTATGTTGCAAACATGCAACGCATGTTTAAAAGCATATGTTTTATAGAAATCTGGATCAGTATATAAGATAAATTCCTTCTTAAATTCTTGACTTTTTTGTTAGGAAACAATACATAGAGTACCTTTATAGTACATAAACTAAATCGGAAATGGGAAATCCTCTGCATACTGTTGCTTCTTTGGTATTGTGTGATTGATAGATAGACATTAAGAATTTTGACACGGTCGTTTATAATGACTGGGTTGTTTGCAGGGAAAAGAGAGTTTGTCTCTCTTGGACTCTGGCAGTTTAGTTAAAGGGTAGCCTCTTCTAAAACATTATTTAAAGTACCAGGTGTTGGTAATGACTGTCGAAAAGAGTTGCAGCAGAAGATAGTTTTAATTTTCAAATAAACAATTGCTGAAGAATGCTATATTCTAGTTCAGAGATGCTTTTGAATAATTTACCCGTCTATCTTATATGTTAAATTTATTATAAGGTAGAGGGCTGGAAATTACTTGCAGAAGCTTTTCATAGGGAGCAGCTCTTAAATCACACCTTTTAGGTGAATGTATAGGCCTTGCTGCCATCTTCAGGTTCTGTGTAGTACAGGGGAATTTTATAGTAGCAGAAAATTTTTCATTAGAATGTGATCAATAAAAGTCACTTTTTCTTTTCTTCACATGGCAGATGTTAACATTTTTTTACCAAATGTAAAATGGTGTTCTTCCTGACAACGTAATCACTTAGACATAAATCTGAAACACTATCATAGTTCCTGAATTCACATTCCAGTATGTTACTTCTGTATTACAATTTTACTCATTTTTAGTTAGCTTCTTCAATATAATTTTAGAACTTTTTGTGAAGTTGTGTTGAGTCTAATAGTCTACTTGTTATTGTAATATTATGATCAAATGTAAAATGCATTTGTAACAAACTTATTTCTTTGTTGGTCCTCAGTTCCTCTTATTATGGTGTGGGAATGATGATTGTTTCATAACTTGTTTCAAAATGTTCAGCTGTATGTTTTAATTGTTTACTAATTGTAAGTGTGCAGTGTATGTTTAAAAAGAAAACAGTCTGCTTACTAAGTAATTCTTGTAAATGTATTACATGTTTCAATTTCACAAAATGCATGACAGAAATCACATATCCTGAAGAATCTATATCATACAGCGCTGTTCAGTCTTTTGCATGTGTCTTTCTTTTGCATAGGCCACTATAAAACATTCCAGTGGTCTGTAAAAGAACTGTAAAGAATAGCCAAGGATGTACAGAAGAATAGCACCATCTTTCATAACTGAAATGTCTAATTTTGGGTTGGACATGAGATCCCCTGGTTTGCACAGGAGATGATAATGATTTTGGTCCTATAATTCAGTTATATTCAGACATGCCTACATGCATATTTGTTAGATTATTCAGAAAAATGCATTCCCTTCACTAATCATTAGTAGTCCAGGACAATTATAGTACCAAAATTAAGAATCACAATTTCCAGTAAGTTTTCCTTAAGCATCACACAAACACGATTTTTCCAAGAGTGGGTAGTAGTAAAAACTGCAAAAATTTGCCTTTTCTTAGTTTAATATACTAAAAAAATACAGTATTTTAATATACTAATTATATTAGTGTAACTAGTATGATCAGTATAATTACAATTATACTAATTACTAGTATATTCAGTTTAATAAACACCCGTCTCCAACCCCAATCTCACTTTAGAATGAAAAGAAGAAAACACCCAAGAACCTTTTGCCCAGAACAAACTGGTGGAAAGCATCATTAATTACTTTCTATTCTTTGTACATTAGAAGTTACATAGCATTTAGCTTGGCCAGAACAAGTAAAATTTACCCTCTTACTCCTACATTGTGGTGGCTCAAGTGTTGTCTTGTTCCAAATTAAAACTAACAAATCACTAACCTTTTTTGTTAACAACTGTGTTTTGAATCCGTATTAAGATTGGTCAGTTCTGTTACACAGATAAAAGAACATTATAACCTCTGTCTGTGCAGTATTTTGTAGCAACATGGAAATTTTTACCATGAGAAACTGAAGCCTGTTTATAAAGTGTAAACACCCAATTTTAATGTTAAGTACCTTACAATTAATGTCTGCCCAAAGCATTGTAGTCTTTTATTACCAATCCAAAACCATCTAAAACTAACAGTTTAAAACAGGCCTATAATTTGAAGTATGATTTTACAATTATCATCTTAGTAATTCAACTTTTTAAAAAAGTTGTTTTACTAAAATGTTTGCCCAGAAGAAACTGGAGGGCATCACAGAGCTTGGTTACTAGGGCCATGTATTTTGTAGTTATATAGTCTGACTACAGCAAATGTATTTAAGAGCAAAGTTTTGCACAAGTCCAGTGAAACTGGAATTCTGAAAGGTCAGTCAGTCAGCTTTGTCCTTTTTGAAGTTCAGCCATAGACCTGAGATCAGGTACTACCCCATATAGGAACATAATAAATACTCATATTTTAGCTATGATTTGGGAAAGGAAAATGTCTTAAAGAGTTTGTCAAATGAAATTTCTTTTTTTCTGGAATATAGTATTATAATCTGAAACCTTTTTTGGTTTTAGTAGTTTGAAACAAACTAATATATTAAGCTGCCATCAAGCGGTCAGTCAGGGTATTGCCATAAACTTACTAACTTATTATGCAGATATTAAAAGCTTTATTTTTGCTTGATGTTTGGTTTAAAATAGTTTTTTCATGTCTTTTTTATTTAAAAATATATATGAAGATTCCCTTTCCTTTTTAAATTCAATTTTTTAAACTGAATTATCTGGAACATGATTAAATGATAAACGTTTTACCTAGCACAAACTATACTGTATCTTCTAGCTATTCATCACTTAAAGCCATTTTTTTGTATTTTCATGATACTGTTGTCTTATGCTTACCTCTGGCTGCCTTCACATGTTGTCTGCATCTGCGCACTTCTCCATCTTCTGCTCCACAGGGCTACAAACCTATACAGAGGTATACTACTTTCAAATCCTGCGTGAGGAAGGAACTCTATAGCAGATAAATGACGGTATGTGTTAGCCACCCAGTCTGAGTGTGCTGGCATGCTTGCAGGAATGGCTGAATGTTAAACTGTCACTGTTTTGTTTCCCATTCCAAAATGCAGGAATAGGTTATCTGAGTGTAAGCACTGTAGTAGCTCAAAGTGTCACGTAGTTTTGACTGAAGCAATAGAATTTTGTTCTGGAATTGGCAATAACTGACTTGTGCCATCACTGTTTTGTAAACCAGCTGAGATTTTGTACTATGTTTGAAATAAGGAAAAGTATTCTTTCATAGTCTCTGTTGCTGTTTTCCATCTGTCCTGTGACCACTTTATAAGTAATTTCTTGGGTACCTGTAGCTAAGAAGTATTTAGCAGTGAAGATTATAGAGGCAGATTTTTCTTCTTGAGAGACTGTTAGTAACTTGTTTCTAGTTCAATTTAGACTTTTGAAAGCGTTAATGTGGTTTTAGCTCAATTAATGCTATATCAGCAGTTTTCAAAAATCAGCACCACCATGGCTGTTTCTGCCTATCCACTACATGAATATTATTCTTACAATTAGGTTGTACTGTGGGTTTCAGTGTAAAAACTGGGGTGTGCATATTCTGTAGCCAGCACTGTAACTGTTTGGCACATGGTGGATGCAGCAGAAATGTGCTAGTAGACATTTCTCTCACATAAAGTGAGAGTTTGCTCCTTTGCAATTTAAGGTGTTGGTGCCAGCAAATTTTTCCTGTTTATATTTGCAGTAGTTGCTACAAAGGCTGTTAAGAGCTAACAAAGAGATGTATGCCATGACAAGCAAGGTCTCATGGCCGGTGGTCTCTTGTGAATGGACCTCATGGGGTAGTCAGCACATCTTGTGCTCCTGAGCCAGGAGGGTTTGACTGTAATCAAGCCTAATAAAATTAGCTTGGTGACAAAAAGAGAGACTGTGGTAAAAGCATCAGGTTACATACATCAACAGCTTGACAGAGATCTGAATTCAGGCCATAAATTAATTCGTATTTTGAGACGGTGTAAACAGGGAAAAGAAATGCACAGTGGAGATTCATAAAGGGAGATTTTGTTCACTCTGTATAAAGTCATTCTCAAGAAAAAAAAGACCAAAGTTGAACAATAGTATGTCTACACTATGCACTGGGAGGCAGAGAAACCAGGTGAGTTCTCACAGCACAGACTTGGCTACAAGCAGCCTCACTGACATAGTGTAGAGGTTGCTGGTTATATACTCTGCTCTTTTTCCCACCTGGAGCTCCTGGATGCTGTTAAGAAAAACGCTTCTTCTACCTAAGCTGCCTTGTGTGGGTCTGTATCAGATACCTCTTACCTGTGCCATGAAGAATACAGCGTAAGCCTTGTTGACTTACATAATAATCCTTCTTCCCTGCTGACACATTAGTTGGCTACTGCTCTTCACTTGAGCAACTGCTTCTTCTCTGTTATCATGAGTTACAGTCACATACTAATTTCTTAGCTATTAGGAATTCCGTTTTGTGCAAAACATTACATAACTTAGAATCATAAAATAGGGTTGGAAAGGACCTTAAGACCATCTAGTTCCAGCCCCCCTGCCATGGGCAGGGACACCTCACACTAAACCATGTCACCCAAGGCTCCATCCAACCTGGCCTTGAACACTGCCAGGGATGGAGCATTCACAACTTCCTTGGGCAACCCATTAAAGTGTTTCTTCAGTTTGTTGTAAACTTTAGTAAAAGTTCATTGCAAGTGTCAGTTAATGGTATGGAAACTTTAGCCAAAACACGTGTGAAGTGATTTGGTGTGTGTTACTGCTGAGGAGAACAGAAGTAGTCCTGTCTTTGCTGTACAGTGTAGAGTGAAAGTAGATTTACATCATTCTAGAAATAATTATTTTCCATTTAGTCTATAAATTGAAAAGATAATAAAGATTGAATCATTGTAGATTTGAAATTGAACAATTTCAGTTGGGTAACTAAATTTCCGTTCGATGTACACAGAAACATAAATGTATGTGAAATAAAAAAACCTGCTGCACCTGCATCCCAAACTTAGGTCCAGTGCAATTACTATTTAATTTACTTTGTTCCACATATAAATGTACAGCTCACTGGGCTTTGATATACTTTCTGTGGTAAATGTAGAACTCTGATGAGAGATTAAGATGCTTGGCATGTGTACCACAGATTACACTATGCTTTGAATCTGCACCCTGAAAAGTGACATACAGCACATAGTGCTGTACATTACGTATCTCCAAATTGAACTAACTCAATTTACTTCACAGTGTAAAGCATGTTATACCCTTGTAATAAATAATTAAAATCTCTCCTTCGGGAACAACTGTACAAAGCTCTGTGTGGTCCAAACAGCTGGTGGCGTTCTCAGAGAGCTTGTCTTCCTGCATTGCCCTCCATGCAGGGCACACAGCCTGACTCAGCATCAGCAGGTATTCCTTTGTGTACACTGCAGGGAGAACAGAAGTAAACATGTTAGTAGAGAAATGCCTGCCAGAGCAGAGAGAACTCCACTTTGAATGTTTTATGGAAGGGAAATTTCTAACAAAGCCCTTTCAGAGTGCATTTCAAAAAAAAGTTGCTAGTGGCCAACTTCAGGAGGAATTCAGGTCCATCTGAAAGTCCTGTTTGTGTGCTCAGTAGCTGCAGTAATTTTTATTTTGTTGACTTCCAAAGTATTGAAAGTAACTATTACATGTCACAAATATATATCTAGAAATTAAGTTGTATGTCCCAGTAATTCCCCCAAAATCTTAAGATTTTTGCATTAAAATAACTCTTTTCTAGATTTTGCGGGGTTTCTAAATTTTTGAGTAAAGGTTTTTAGGAAATAATAGTTAATAGCTAAAAATAGTATCTTGGGACTGATTGAGGAAGGAAATTTCATTTTGAGAAAGACCTGAAAGACTGAAGCATGGATTCGGAACCTCATTTCCAGGCATGTTTCAATAATACATTGCTGTCTTCTGTAAATATTTCATTCAGTCAAGTGAGATTAAATTTGTCACGTAGTTATTATTTTGAAAGCTTGTAATTTCCATACTTTTCTAGTTCACAGTAGTTAAATGCATCTGGAATAAGAGATAGCTTAAAAAAAAAAGACCCAAACCTGAAGAGGCTGTTGCTTTTCTCTTTAAATCTGAGGAAGTGAGAAGTATGTGGTAGGCATGCCTTACTGACTCATCTTAAAAAGGTAACTGGAAATTACAGAACTCAGGCTTTTCATTCTAAACCTGCCGAGAACTTTAAAAACATACCTGTATACAGTGGGAGGAAAATGTTCAGTGAAATGTGAAAGCATTGCAGAGACTGTGGACAAAATGTTCTCTCTATGGATTTGGTACACTACGTGTAGATACAACAGTGCATACATTAGAAATAAGTAGACAAACAGTTAATATACTCCAGTGTTTCTCTTAATGATTTTCATGAACATTTGTCTGAACCTGTTTCATAGAATAAAAAATAAATGCATGTACTAAAGCACTGCTTAATTAAACTGAACGTGCTTTTGTTAAATAATGCAATGCATTTTGCAAGTAATGCTTTCCTTTTTTTTATAAGACTATAAATCTCAACTAAATTATGTATTCATGTAAGTACTGTTTCTAATATTTCATGTAAAGTCTGGATTATATACTGCTGTGGTTTAGTTTGTTTTCTGAATCTTTACAACTTCTCTATAATATTCTATGGGTTTTAATTATATGAGTGATGAGAATAAGTGAATGTAGGCTTCATTCTCTAATGGGCAGGTTTAATGTACTGCAGTGTTGCAGTATTTTTAACATCGTAGTTCAATCAGACCAAGCTATCAGACAATCTCTCACCCTTTGTGTCCTGGTTTTGGCTGAGATAGAGTTCATGTTCTTCCTGTTTTGGTGGGGTTTTTTCCCCAGTTCTCTCTCCCATTCCACTGGAGGGGCTGGGAGTGAGCTAAGTGCTGTGTAGTGTCTAGCTGCCTGCCAAACTAAGTCTCCTAGGACTTAAATTGTAATCCATTTTCGAAATTGAAATTGCTTGTAAATGCTTCTGACTTACCTATAGCAATTACAATTCCTATTCCTCCCTTAGCTTCTTTCCCTAGTTGCTTTAATAGTCTCTCTCCATTTTTCGATACTTACTATCAAAATAAGCTTGTGAAGTTAGGAACAGTGGAAGAAATAAGGAGATCCAGTGATAACTATGGATAGCATAGAGTCCAGTGAATCTTCCAGGCCAGCCTTTGGCTGGTATTCCTCTCCACTCAGTGGGCACTCATTAACAGTGCTGAACCACAATGCAGTTTAGGATTAAGGTAACCTAGTTTAATAATACATATTGTGTTTGACTTCTGTTGATGCCTCAGTTTCATGAACATCAGTAATTTTCTATTTTTTATTTGGTGTTATAGGTGACCTTTTTAGTACAGTGTCAATGCAAAGAAGCAAGAAACAAAACTAGAGACAGCAGGACATACGTGAATAAAAAGGAAGCCCTTTCTTGCAACTTTTAATATAAATAGGCTATTTTTTGAATGCTAACTGTGTGCTGTGAGGTGAGGATGCATTTTGAATACCTGTGAATGGATTTATAACCCTCATTTACAGAAGAGCTATCGAAGTATTTGATCTTCATGGTTTTAATATTAAAACATATATTAGTGTGTATGAGTGTGTAAAATTTAATGTAGTATTAAGGAATTTAATGAACAATATCTTTTTCCAATTGTATGTTTTTCACTTTTCATAGGAGACTCCAAAATATGGTTGGAAGGATTATTACTCTTGCGTGATGACTGTAACCAGCGAACACCTCAGAGATCTGTGGAAGCAGTTTCGGAGACGAGATACGCTGAGATAAAGGAAGAAAGAATGATTATCTGCACTGGCTAGAACTATTTATCTCTATGAATTCCTGATGAAGAATAAACTAACCCAGGTGAATTGTGAATCTTACAGCTGCAGTAGAAAACACAGGACTTCTTTTCCACTTAGTCTAGTGATCATCAACTCTTACAACTGCTTTTCAGTATGTATTTTATTTAAATGATGAACTATCACGATTGGCAGAAATCTTTTTCTTAAGAACGTTTTGAATATATTTTATTATTTTGAGATAAAATTGCAATTTAAAGGAAAAGATAAATAAGTTTTACACCTGGGTAGGCAGATGTGGCAATGAAGAGAAACTGCAGCAGCTTAGACTGTGAATTTTCTTTCAGAAGAGGACTATGAAAAGTTTGTGCAAAATTGGCAATGAGAATGCATTAAGTAGCATAACAGCTATGTACGAGTTGAATGGACAAATTAAACTCTTAGAAGCTATTATTTTAAAAAGAGTAAAGCTGTTATGGTTATAATGTGAATGATAGGTATTTACCTAGGGAAGGTACTGTATGGACTCTGATGTTCAGATTCTCCAAGTCTTACTATTACATTCAGTAACTTATCCTTTTAAAAAAATAGTATAGATTTTAGGATGTCTTATGAGAAGTATGTCAAAAAATCAAAATGTTCAAATTCATGTTAAGTAATACACACTTTGTAGTATTTATTACAAATTTTATCGCCATACATACAAATTCACAGATACATTTCTGGTAGAGTAAAACTTCATGTGTTTCTTGTGAATAGTGCACTTTTCTATGAAGTGGCACTGAGTAGAAATTATAGCTGTCTAATTTGCTACTCTGGAATGCAGTGCCTGGAAAATAGATAATAACTTGTGCTTGTGTTAAACAACAAAGCAAAACAAAACATGAATGCATGCATCAGTACAGAGCAACACTAAGTAATATTATTTGAATACTGCACATCGAATATTGCATATCAAATATTAGACACAAATTAGGCTTTACAAAGGTCATGGAGACTACAGGCAGGCAGTAGCCACTATGCCCTTTCATGCCCTGTAGGCTTAGATGTTACTGAAACACTGGTAAGGACACTGTTAACATTTGTTTTTTGTATTCTCTAAATTTTTTTTGCTGTCCAGCAGCATCATTTTTCCTTACTCCCTTTCAATATTATTGGTATGTGGTATCAATTAAACGCACAAAACCATGAGCACCTATTTCTTGCATCCTTCTTCGAAAGGTTTGCTGGGCATTAAATAAGTCTGTACCTATTGAGGAACAATCTGTGCCTTGAAGTATTTCTAGCTGAATACACACAGACTAAAACTAATGTCAATTAAGTTGTTATCAGAAAGGCAAATATATAGTGGAGTCAGATAATTAAAATACAACCAAAATAATGGTTTTAAATCTTTCATTACTCAAAATGCATGAAAGCAAACTTTGCAAAATTCTGTTTAGTGCACGTGTTGCTCAAATACCATCTAATTATCATGTGAATAGCAAGGATGTATAGCATCTGTGTAAGTGCAGCTAAGTTTAGAAGTGCATAATTTATAATAAGGTTTACCTCTGCTAAAAAATTAAAACGAGAAGGAAGGTGGGTTTTAAGAAATACCACACTCGGCATTTTAGAAAATAAAAATGTGCTACATGTGTCTTTCATCCGAGAAAAAGCTGGGTCAGAAAGCATTTGAAGGGTGCTACTTTTTAATGTTTCATGCTAGTTGCTTACAAAATATCCACCTTGGTGTCCTTAAACTACTGACAACAAGAAAATCAAATAAACTGGGATAAAGGTTTTTGAATTGATACAACAGAACACAGATAAGGCGCAATCCCTGTGTGATGATTTAGGGAATCAACTGTATTCAATGTATCGTCTTGGTACGCAGAACTGTCTCACTGCTTCTTGTCAGCATATGCAAAACCCAGATAGCTACTTCAGTGATGAAGGACAAAAAAATGGAAGAAAAGTTAGAGGGTTATTGAAGGGGTTCGCGTCATTCCTCTTCATTCGCTACTGCCCAAGCACACCAATCCTCCCCTTGGAAGCAGCAGTACCATCACCATTTTGCTCCTCCACTGCCCTAAGCAATAATGCACTTTGCTGTTATGGCTGGCTTGAGACAATTTTATCATTTTTATATGTATTTCCTAACTATAGTCACTTAATATAAAATAGAATGTGAAAGTGTCAGATTTAAGAGTATTTTTTCTCATGTTTAATAATAAGTTATTTAATATAAATATGAATATGTGCATATAGTATTGTTTATTTCAAAATAAATGCACTTGAAATTAATTTTCTTCGCCGTTTATATCATTCAGATTTTTTGCCCTAAAAAAACTTTCTTTGCCTAACATAAATGTGTAAGTGCTTTCAATTAGAGCATCTCACCATCATAAAAAAAACAGACTTATTTACTTCTTTTGGTCATTTATTTAAACAGCCTTGCTCTTCTACCATGGAATTCGGTATAAAAGAGCTGGAAGTGCAAGGATAGACAGGTGAAAAGAAGGCTGGGTGATGGGATATGCCATCTGCTATAGAGGCACCCCTCAGACAGGCAGCAGTCACGGTGCTCAATGAAACCTTACTCAAAATCTGCCAAATTCCTGGCAGCAGAGAAAATGTGTATGCTGCAGCTAAATTCTGTGAAAAGTTGCATAAATGTAGGGTTTTTTTAAAACCAGCTCTTGTTAAGCTAAGAAAACTGTAATAAGGTAAGAAGATATTCAGAGGATGCTTAGGAGCTGCCTGCTGATGCCCAGGCCAGCTGTAAATTTTAATGAAATGGTAGCTGTTAAACCTCGAGCTTTGGGTAGCTTTGTGGTACTAACTTTTGCCTGAGCTCTGATGAATTCCTAGGTCCGGCAGAATATCCTGTACTGCAGGCTGTTCCCTGCTCATCTTCTGATGTTTAAGATTACCATGGCAATTTCCCTCCTTGCACATTTTGGCAGTAAGTCAATATAAATTACTTCCATTGCAGAGTCTTGTCTTGTCGGATATAGAAATTTATTAACTTGAGGAAAAAAAAACATTATTTAATAGTGACTTGCAGCATATTGTTGGTCATACTGCTGGGTTCCTATAGTTACTTGATTTTGTCACGTAAATATCAAGATAAGGATGCATTGAAATGGGAAAAAAAAAAAGGATAGAGGAATTTTTCACTTTGATTTCACTTAATATTCTTTACTACATAATGATGCCTCGCACTCCTGTCTCACCGAGGACACTCTGAAGACAGTTTCTAGCAAAAGAACTCCAGACTAATACTTGCAGAAGGAAAATAATCAGTCCAGAACCTCACTATACAAAAATTAATCTGAAACTAATTTGTAGCGATACCAAGTCTGAACTCCCCTTAAAGTCAAGCTAAAACTAGTAAGAGTATTTTCTAATTTATGTGAGGTCTGAATGTGCAGTATTTTTCCTTATATCTGAAAATCCATGAAAGCATTTGGCACCCTGAACCTGTCAGCAGATGGTGCCCTTGGATATCTTATCTTCTTTTTCATGCACACAAAATTAAATACATGAGGGTGTGCTTTAATCTTGAGTGGGTAATGTGAATTTTTACCACTAGTTTTGACTCAAAAATTCCTCTCACAGAGGAACATTATTATTAGCTAGGGGCATTCCATAAAAATGTTAGTACCCACTTGAAAATTTTAATACAAAATACCTAATTTTGCATATATAAACATTCATAGAAACAGCAGCATATTAAATGTATTTAAGTTTTAGTAATGTGTTTCTATTTATTCAATATAAGCAAGTAAATTGTTAGTCCTGTTGGTTGGTTTGTTTGTTCAAATACAGAGAGATGAGTTATTTATATGTCCATCCTAATAAAAACAAACAAATATCATTGTAGAGGAACTTTTCCAGTTCCTGGTTCATAGCTGTCCGCTGCAAATAACTTTTCATTTACAGTTTGCTTCTGACAATAGATTTAGAATCCTTCTTTTTAAGTAGCCGTACCTGTATACCATGGTTCTTTTAATGTGTGGGTTTACTGCTAAGTGGACTTTGGGAATGTGCGTGAGGTTGTTCTGGTTTGAAACAATGAACTTTTAACTCACTCTAACCCTGATGCAGAACTTGGATTCAGAAAAGTGTAGTGCTGTGAAAAGAAACTTGACATAGATCTCTGCACTAAAATACTCAGTCTGAAGTTAGTTACCTGGGCTGTCCAAAAAATGCAAGCGGAGAATTGCACAAGATCCAGAAATACCACAAACTGTTTTAAATTGGCAAACTAGCTCAACTAGTTAACCAGGCAGCAATGAGTATAGGGATGTCGTAAGAGCTCCTGGGAGCTGTGCATTCTCATGCACCTTCCTTTATGGGCAGTGGCATGTGTGTGAGGGGCGTGAGATGCCTCAGAGTTAGAAAGTAGCACAGCTAAAAGAATCACATACATACGTATTTACGTACAGATGTGATTCAATGAGAACAGCTCCCTCTTACGCAAATGCTGGGGACAGCATAGAGGTGGTGTGGAAATACACTGCCTGAAGCAGAGATGGAGAACAAGATAATGGCAGTCTGGATTCAGAGAGACCTGAGCTGCTGTGGTAGTTGCTATCAAATTACGCTTCTTGCCGGAGATAACATAGCTTGTGAAGAGAATATGCCCTTGCACTTGGAAACCACATGGCAGGAAGAAATTCTTCATTGTGAGGGTGGTGAGACACTGGCACAGGTTGTCCAGAGAAGCTGTGGCTGCCCCATCCCTGGAAGTGTTCAAGACCAAAAAAAAAACAACAAGAGATTGTCAGACTGATAGTTTTACATTTCGATGCCTACTTTTGGAGTCAGCCATTAAGCCCCATAACTTCTACTCCTAAGGGCGTAGGTACTCCTAAGCACTGGATCAGTGCACACAGCCTGGGATGGCACTAGATGTGATAAGGTTTCTTACATACAGCTCTTTAGGGCCTTTCCACTACAGGGGTTGTGATTTTTAGCTAAGCAGAGTCATGTCTTGGGGCACTGTACAAACCTCTGTTGCACCAGAACCTAGTACCGGCTAGAAATGCCTTAACTTTTCCCCTTTTTTCCCACCTGAAGTGGCAAAAGGGGAAGCAGCAGGGGAATGAAAACTCTGAAGATGGATACATCTGGGGAAAAAACAACACAGTGAAAAAATGACTGCTGAAAGTGATGGAAGTGGATGGGAAAGCCCAAATAGGACTTTAAACAACTTCCCTAAGGCAGACTGTGGCAAATAATAGTATTGTATTAATCCAGGGGTAGTGTCATGGTTTAACCCCAGCCAACTAAGTACTACACAACTGCTTGCTCATTCCCAACACTGCTCCTCCCCCAGGTGGGATGGGAAGGAGAATCGGAAGAAGGTAAAACCCATAGGTTAAAATAAGAACTGTTTAATGATTGAAATTAAGTAAAATATAATAATAATAGACATAAGAACAATAATAGTAATGACAATGCTAGGGAACAACAAAACCAGGAGAAATAAAGATTTAGAAAACACAAGTGAGGCACAATACAATTGCTCACCACCTGCCAACTGATCCCAGCCCGACCCCAGCAGCCATCTGGGCCTTCCAGGTGACCCCCCCAGTTTATATACTGGACTGGGCATGACGTGCTGTGGTACGGAATACCCCTTTGGCTAGTTTGGGTCAGGTGTCCTGTCTCTGCTCCCTCCCTGCTTCCCATGCCCCTCCTCACTGGCAGAGCATGAGACACTGAAAAGTCCTCCATCAGGGTAAGCATTACTTAGCAACAATTAAAACATGGGTTTGTTGTCAGCCTTGCTCTCAGACTAAAGACAAAACACAGCACTGCACCTGCTACTAGGAAGAAAATTAACTCTATCCCAGCTGAAAACAGGACAGGTTGCAATCAGGAAATTCCAGGAAGGACCATGACTTGAAAAGGAACTAAATGAGCCTTTCCTGTGGGGAACCAGGCAAATTTCCACTTGTAAATAACTGCTCCTAGCTGGGATGAAGGGAGAGCAAGTGGATTAATGCATCTGGGCTAGTCCTTCAATTAAAATGCATCTGACAGCTAGATTGAGATAGGAGAGGCAACCAAGCTGCTTGTTTTCATGTAGCAGGGAGCCACAAACTACACACGGTTGGTACTTGACTCCAGCTGGGATGCAACATAGATTTTCCAAGTGATGTCTTATGCCAGAGATGTTGCAGAGAGGCTTTTTTTTCCATGTGTGTTAAGTGTGGTCCAACACCCAAGCATTCTGGAGAGAATCAAGCAACATGATTGCTGTTGTGAAAATAGAGAGCATCCTTGCAGAGCCCCTGGGTCACGTCATTAGTGTCGTGCACCTGTATGTCTGTGTCCATGTGTATTCCTGCTTCTGGTTGCTGGTCTGTGTATTGCACTGTTGTGAGAGCAAATATTTATACTCCTCTATTATCCCTCCTCCTTTTGCTGTTCCACTGAATATGTGGGAAGTGGCAGCAGAGAAAGTATTCCATCATATCGGATTGCTTACATAGAGGAGGAGATATTCAGAGTCTATAGGCTGTAAGTTCCTAGTCTGAAAAAATACTTGTTAAATTAAAAGCATTTTTCGTGTGTGTTTATTTATTATTCACTGTATTCTGCATACAGTTTGGGTTTTTTTTAATTGACCAAATAATAAAAGAAATACTGTGATTAAAATCATCAGGAAGTTATGAGATTAAAAAAATGTATCATGCTTTATCATTTTCAAACTGTTCTAGCACGGTAAGTCTGTGGCATTTTGAAATGATCCAGTAACATGAAATGTTACTTTTCCACACTCAGTTGTTGTAATGGTAGTCTTAAGAGTTCAGTGTAATTTTTTAGCTGAAATGTAATGAGCTACATACACATAGGATGTTTTGAGCTTCTCATCATAACCTATGAATGGAGAGGAAATACAAACATTTATAGCCAGCCTTGGATATTAAATACCTAAGAGGCTAAATGAATGCTATCGTAATGTTAGCCAGATGCTCTCTTACTGCAGTATTGTGGTATTCAGTTCATATATGTAATAAGGAGAACACTGTTAATTTTCATAATCACTTTTGTAGCTCATTTTACTTTTTTATTCTTATTTTATGACCTTTCAAACTGGTACAAAACAGCTCCAAAGACACTCGCTATGCTGAATTATCAGTAACAGGTAATTTTTCTCTGACACATGTTAAGCGTCCTTTTTTGCTTCCTTCCATTTTGCCATTACTTTATGAGATTGATTATCAGGAACTGTTTATCACGTCTTAAAAAAATATATTCAAGACATCTGTGTAACTTCATTAGATGTGTAAAAACCTCCTACTACTGTATGCTCTAGATAGAGGACTTAGTGACACCAGAATTTCTAGTAGTTTCTTACTTCTTAAATGTCCCGAAATGCTCTGAATAGTATCAATTTACAATGAGCAATGTAGAAATGCAGCATCAGCTGACCATAAGTATCAATGAACTTTTAATGTCAGTGATTAGAACCACAATGTAATTATTTATCTAAAGGTGGTTCAACAAAGTAGAGACCCCTAGACTTGTGCATGAGTAGTTTTTAATTGGGACTGCATGTTAGGGTACTGGGATGCCTTCCTTCAGAAAGAGGCACTATGTCCACTCTATCTATCCAGCTGGGTTCTTTATCTGAGCCCAGCTGGAATCTACCTGTCAGCATATGTGGAAGGAGAGGGTGCCTGCTTCATTAAAGTCATCCTTCATTAATGAAGGACCTTGACAAGTGGTATGACAAGGAGAAGGGGGGAAGCCAAACATACAGAGGCACAAACCCAACCGAAACACTCAGAGACAATAGTGGGGACCAGCCAGACTGACTGGTAAGGGGGTGTGGAACAGAAGGATGCTAGTTTAAGCAAGATCAGATGGACAATGACCATGTCAAAATGCAGTCAGTGATGCCGGGTGCCCAGGCTGGCCTCCAGCAGCCAGGCAGGAGGATGCCCAGCCCCAGAGCTGCAGGAGGCAGCTCCTTCGCACTAGCTAGGTCACACAATTTCATATAGTCAGATGTGGCAATGTTAGAAAGACCCAAATGTATTCCAGGAGAGACACTTCTTAAAAAAAATCCACCAGCAGTACTTTGCACACACCTTGCCTGAAGGGAAAAGCTGAGTGTACCACTTAAGAACATTTTGTTTTCATTTGTCAAACACTCAAGCCTCCTCCCCAAACCCCAGCTATCTTCAGACCAGCTCCTGACAAGAAGAAAAGCCTGTAAATTGCCTTCATTTCCTCTAGCTTGTGAACATTTCACACAAGCATCAATTACCTGTGTCCCAAGTAACCTCTATCATTGTAGAAAGAGGCTGCCTGAGCACAGTCATTTGGGAAATCTGTCCATGAATACCTAATGGTTTAGATTATTCCAGGATTTACTTCTGCCATAATACAATGCTCCTTTGGATATGCTCACTCTCAGGTTGTTCTGCTGTTACCTAAAATTTCTGATGGTTATATCATGGAGGGAGGAGGACAGGCACAGAAACAAGGGTGTCTTAAGACCCAGTGGTGAGAGTTGTGCAAGGAACAGAAAGGAGGTGTGAGCATGAAGAAGAGCTAGAGAGCCCAAATCCAGGGGGAGAAGTCAAGAGGGACAAGGGGAGGAGAAGGGGGAGTGACAAGTGACAAGGGGAGGAGAATTCTTTACAAGTCTCTCACCAAAGAATGCTCCAAGGTAACTGGGAGTGTGAGTCAAGGCAGGTTTTTTTGTCCCAACTAAATTAAACTGAGATTTGCCTATTTATTTGACTAAATGGGCTAAATTTGAACCAGAATGACCATGATTTCGGAGGTCTGGTAAAGAGTATGCTATAATAATTATTATTCATGTAATTATTAGCATACTAAGTAAGAAAACTCTGATTATTGTGAAATCTGAGCAGTGAGAAGAGGGTGATAGTGGCCAAGGAAAAATTAGAAAGCTGGACTTAGAAATTAGTTAGAAAGCTCATTTCAATGAAGGGGTAATAAAAAGCCTTTTTTTATTATCCAGGAATTAATACCAGGAATTGTATGATTTATTTTGAGGTCTTTGTAACACATCTTTTTATTCCATTATCTTCAGCAAATTGCCATCTCTCTATGTACATAATTTTGTATCATAACTATTAATTCAAATAATTACTACATTAAAAAGCTTTCTCTGATGTTTACTATGTTTCCCTGGCATGTGTTCTTGTTAATAACCCCCATAACACATACAGCATTTAAAAATGCTTTATAGGAGGAAGCTTTTCATTGCCCCCCCCACAGTACAACACAAAACCTCCTTCATCCTTATACATAGAGCATCTAGCTGCTAGCTTCTTGTGCTACAGCTGTGTGTCCCCGGAAACACACAAGTCATTAGATGTGTTACCCTTTGCACCTGAGAGAGGTCACTGTCAGCTGTTCCCATATTAGTGCAAAAAGGCAGCAAATGAATTGAATTACCTTCATTTCTTTTCACTTTTGCTTTTAAAGCATGGGGTAATCTTATTCCTTATACTTTTAAAGTCTGTTTTGAATAATTATGGATGTTCTCATTAAAACATACTGAAGTCAAATCCTCTAAATATTCTATTAAAATGTGGTGACTTCCATAATTAATTATGGTAAGCTAAAGAGGGTTTATTGCTTATGTCATGTTGGGTTTGGTGAAATACAGTATTCAGGAATATCAAATGTAGTTTTTCAGCACCAGTCATTACATCTCTGCTTTTTTGATGTATAATACATAATTCCGCATTATGCAGAATCTTCTCTTAAGTTCTTATGTTCCAATCTTTTAACCGCATATTCCGTCTGTTTCTATGATAACTATACAAATTCCTCTGCTTCCTCTTACAATAAGGGGGGGCACATGGTTTTGCATTACATGAAAATACAGCAGCCATATGGTCAACTTCTTTTCCTGTCTCTCTGTTTCATCCTCTCTGGAAGCTGGCAGCACACCTACTATTGTTTTTGTCATATTTTCTCCAGCTTTTTTCCTCCCTTGCAGCCTGTTTCTCAGTCAAAGGCAGTTGTACACCTTCCATGCTGCGATCACTTCAGTCTCCAGTGTGTAGTATTACACAAGCCTTTTTTCAAAGTCCAAACACATTTTAACCAAGCTCCTTCCTACCTCCCATGCCGCCGGTGCTCTGAGAAACTATAGCAGATTGCAGAAATACTACGGGCCGTGCTCGGCATTTCTAATTCTGGAACAGTAATTCACCAGCCATTTGGGCGCACACACTGCACCGCAGCCTGGGTTTACTATGACATTCCACAGGCATTTCATTACGATGGCCATAACGCTATTCGGGAAGGAGTGAGTCAGCACAACCCTACGCCCGCTTCCCTTGGCCGAATGTTTGGTGAGCAAGGGCCGGCCACTGCGGCCTCACCGTGACACAACTGCCTGCGACACTTGGCCACTGTTGTACCTTACTCTTGAGACATGATTCACAAGTGAGGCAATGCCCTTCTTAACCACGTGTTTTAAAGTATTTCCATTAAGTATCCACTTATTTTGGAGGTGGAAAAGCTGGAAGAAGCCACACCGGGCCTTACAATGGGGGAAGATGTTATGGGTGCCTCCAGCCACCTAATACCCAAGGGCTCCAACATGTGCTGGGTGCTTGACGCACGAAACTCATTTGGAGGGAGCCGAGCTGCCTCAGGGCCCGGACCTCAGCTTCAAGGAGTCCCGAAGGTCCCCTTTCCTGACAGGCCCGCGGGGACGGGGCCCGCAGGACCCCGGGGGCAGCCCTTCCCCAGCCCCACTCCGCCCGGCGGGAGAGGCAGGCGGGCGGGCAGTGGGAGGAGCGGCCCCGCCGGAGAGCCCTGTCAGCGCGGGAGGGAGGGGCCGGGGCGGGCTCCGGCGGGGTGCGCGGCCGGGGCGCGGGCCCCCGGAGCGAGCGGGTGGGATGCGGTGCGGGAAGATGGCGGCACCGCCGCCGCCGCCTCCAGCCAGGGCGGCGGGCACCTGGGGCAGCGTGCGGCGGCGCTGCCAGCGGCTGCTCTACTGGGTGCCGGTGCTCTTCATCTCCAGCATCCTCTGCTGGTCCTACTACGCCTATGTCACCCAGCTCTGCCTGCGTGAGTGCACCCGTGGCGGGTCCCGCGGGACGTGGTGGGCGCCGCCGCCGCCTCGCTGCCCCTTTCCCCAGCCCTGCCGGGAGGGCGCCGCCGCGGTCCCGTTGCCTGCTCCTGGCGGGACGGGGCCGGGGCCGGGGCCGGGGCAGCGGCGTCGCCTTGTTTGTCAGCGCCTGGGCGCCACCGCCACGCCCGCGGCTGGGCCGGGAACGAGGCTGGGGCTGGTCCGCCGCTTGCGGCCGCCGGTGGGCCGGGCCGGGCCGGGCTGCTGGGTTGACCTGGGCTGGACGCTGGCGGCCTGAGCCCCCACGGGCTGGTCCCGCTGGACGGCCGGGACGCTGCCTTGTGCCGCCCCGGCCCGCTGCGTGTGTTTTGCACGGGAGGAGGGAGTGGATCGCACGGGGCTTCGCGCGGGCGTGAGTTCCTCCGTGGCGTTCACCGGGAGTGACTGATCACACCCCGCCTGAGCGCGGGACGTGGGGGCTGTGCCGCAAAGTTGGCGTCCCTTCGCTTTGCCCGTGCTGCGTGCGGGAGCCTACATAATGTGGTAACATAGACATGCAGGGTCTTGTGTCAGCTAGCCCGGGAGCAGGAGCAGGTAACGGGAAATCGCCGTGCCGCGCTTCAGTCATCTGGAAAATGCCCAGCTGCCACAACTTCGTGGTCCTTTGGCATCAGCAGCTGGAATTCATCCGGGAGTCATCCTGATAGTGCCCTTCGGCTGCTCCGTCGCGTTAGGCAAATAATCGCATACTGGAGACTGGGTGGGAGCCGAGTATCTCCGTGAATTCGAGCAGTCGAGCCAGAAGGATTTACTAAATGACCAGCTTGCTAGGCTGCCTTGAATCAGTTCAGTTTCTGTTGCGGTATATCCTGTAGAAAACACTGTAATCTTTGCATTTTAGAGGGTAATGTACAGCGTACTGATGTTTCATGAGCACTATGCGAATGGCACGAAGGAATACAGATTAGCTGTTGTCTCCCCTTGCTACTGTAGGTGAGGTTCACAGTGACTGTCATTCAGCATGTTTAAGGAACAGCAGTGAGGGGAAAATACCCAACTAAAGCTGAGTGCACTTATGTGCCTATATAATTTTGCCAGACTTGAGCTGTTCACGTTGAAAATCTCAGCAGTCTGGTACCTAATTTTGGATTTCTTTTCTTATTTTGATTTTTTTTTAACAGAAGAGTGTGATAAAATTCTTGTCCTACAGATGCTTGGCTGAGCAGTTGAGACATTAAGCAAAAAAGTGATTGCCAAGCCTAGCACCTCTGGTTTGGAGGGAGGTATCAAGACTTGTTGTGGTTCCTATATTGGGGGTGGGCTTTTTGTGTCTTTGGGTTTTGGTTTGTTTGGGTTTTTTTTATTAACAACATTCAAATCTGTTAGTTTTAAATGCTGCTTCTCAACTCGAAACTGGGACTTGGTTGTGGGAGAGGCTGAA
This sequence comes from Lathamus discolor, assembly GCF_037157495.1. NCBI lineage: Eukaryota > Metazoa > Chordata > Aves > Psittaciformes > Psittacidae > Lathamus > Lathamus discolor. The sequence continues at coordinate 134,075,603 of NC_088884.1, read as the reverse complement.
TGTGTGAACCTGGAAAGGGGAGCTGTAAGCTGACACATGGAGGGCAGGAATGTCTGGGAGGAAAGTGGTCCTACAGTTAACATCTGTCCTAGTGTACACAGCCCCATAGTGCTTGTGCAGTACAGTAGGCCTGATTCAGGCACTACCGTTTGAGTGATCTAGTGTGCTTTTTGTATTCTGTGTAATTCTGCATAGCAGAGAAAGATTGTGGATTTGCTTACCTGAAAGCAGGTACCTCTTAAGGAAGTGGCATGCTCCAAACTTGCTTTAAGCTGTGGTACTATAATTCGTTGAGAATCACTCAAAACAAAAGGTACGCAATGGGAAGGCAGGAAGAGGGAATCATGAGCCTCTGCTAAAACATCTTCTACTGAGCTCTTCTCTATGGACAAAGATGACTTCTGTTCCCTGCCTCATCCCCCCCCTTTCCCATTCTGTCTGGCTCACCAGTTTTCGAATTCAGCCTAATAGTTGTCCGCAAGTTCCACTAATTCCGTATTTTTATCTGTGTCTGGATGTTTTCCCTCAGTTTTGGCATATTAAGATAAAATAAACTTATGTCTTGTCTTACTGATGAATATTTAGTGTAAACAACAGAAGGAATAGCTAACAACTCTGAGAATGAAAGCCTATGGCAGAAATAGACTGGAAGCATTTCAGCGCTTTGAAGCCAGCCTGTCTACTCAATGTGTTTTTCATTCCCATAGCACTGATCGCTAAAGAGGATGCATATAGCTGCTTATTTTACTGCGACTTATTGATGCTAATGATGCAGGGAACAGTGTTAACCATTGTGCAGTAGGACTTTGCAATGACTTTGCACAGCTGTAAGTGGTAAGTTACAAGCTTTTAATAATGAGAAAGTGTTTCGAATGTAGTATTTTGAATGTTTTCTGCAATTTCAACCGATTGTTTTAAGAGGGAGATAATATATTTTTTTAAAAAGGAAAGATAAAGTCTACTAAGATGATCCCTTTCATCCCTGAAGCTGAATAGTTAAACTGCTGAGCAGCATTTTAGAAACAAAAAAAAAGTTTCAGAAACAGAAAAAGGAATCCAAAACTTTTAACTGTAGTATTACCATATCTAGAGTTCTGTCTCTTTTTTTAGTGGATTCAGTTAAATGCTTGTGCTGCTTTAACCTTTAAGGAGAAGGGTATTGAACACCAGTAAATGGTTGTCTTCTTCCTGCTAATTATAGAATATGGAATTAAATGTGCAGATGAATTGGTTTTAAATCACCTGACTGAGAATTCCTTCTCTAATCCACTTTCATTCTCTTGATTTTGCTGATATTGTCAGCTCACAACCCCTGTCTGGCAGCAGTAGTTGTCTTTGTCCCGAAAATAACTTCGTGTTAAAAATTAATGGGCCTTTAAGTATGCCTTCCTTTAAAAAAAAAAATATATATAAATTTGAGTGTATTTATGAAACCTGTGGTTACAGATTTATCATTATTCCTCCAAAAAATGGTGAGGAAATTATGGGAATGTACAGTGATTACACTGAACTTTGGTAGCTGAAGCTGCTGAAATTTCAGCCTAGGATATATGGAACAACAGTAACATGTAGCGCAAACAGAATTCTTTCCCCCAGCTCCTGCATCCATGTGTCTTAGAAAATACATATTAGATTCAGTAAACTATATACAAAGACAATAATTATTCTTATGCCTTCCTTCTTAGGTGTATCTCTAACTTGAATTAATAGATCTATAAGGGACTTGGAGTAGTTTTTCACTCCACGCTTTGGATAAGGCGGAACCAGTAGTTTTTTTGCAGTTTCTAGTAGATGTTGGTCAGAAATGTTTTCGACAAACTCGGATTTTGAGATCCTGTTTGGTTTTTTGTTTCGTTTTCTTGGCAGTTTGTGATTTGGTGTTGCATGTAAGAAGGAAAATGGGAAAATTTGACAGTGCTGTGGTAGATATTTTTAGTGACGGTAACGACTGCGCTGATGAAATACGAGTATATGTTAGATTTTGATCAATTTTTACATGTCACTGATCTTAATTCTAGGGATGCTTTTGCTCAGGGGGTCCTCTCCAAAAATGCAACTTGAATTTGTAAGTTGAAAAAGGAAGATAGATTTGCTGTGGAACATACAAATGAACAATAAGCACTTTCTGGCTACTTAAGTGAAGAGAAAGGAAGGAAATACTGTCACCTGGTGAATGGTTTACCCAATTTAGTAAAGAATGAATGACTTCAGTACAGTTGAAGAGGAGAACAAGACATTCACAATACAGTCAGAAATGTTCATAAGCCTCATCTGGTTTTGGAGTAGAATATGAGACTGAGATCTGGCCACAGCTACTGTCAGTGTGGAACAGGAAAATGTGGAATGACATCCAGCTGCTAAAGATGTTAATGATCATGAATGATTTTTGCTGGAGGATCAGATTGATTAGTGCTGAATTAAGGGGTTTGACTGTCTTTAACATCAGTGGAATAGAATTACAGCAGGATAAAAAGCTGCTTAATTCATCACAGTTTAGAGGCAGAATTAATGAGTGCCCTGTAGGCATGGCCCAGTGTCATCAGGGGATCAGAAGCACAGAAAATATGGAGACAAGCTGATGGATTAAAAAAGCAGGAAGGGAAAAAAAAAGGTGAGGCCCAAGATTTGATCAGATGGATTTGAGCTCTTTGCTCAGGATGTTCTCCAGATGGATCAAAGGATGAATGGTAATTGCTGCTCATGTCTTGCAGTCATGCACAGTTTATATTTGGCTATAGAAGTACCTTGTAATATTGCAGTTAGCAGTTGCCAAATACCAGTTAAATACCCTGTCTGTACTTTGCTGCTAAGGTAGCAAAAGACTTTGGTCAACACAGATTTGATTATTTTTTTTTTATACCATAATTTGCAAACACCACATTTTTTTCCTCTTTTGAGTTCCCTGGTTACTTTCAGGAAAGCTTCGAAACTGGCAGATGAAGCAAAATAGGCTTCTGAATTTTAGCCAGTAGTACTGCTGTATGTTTCTCAAATTTAATTTAATTTCCTCAGACAAGTGGCAGCTGCCATTCTCCACTTCTGAAATTGAACTCAAGTCTGTGTTAAGCGTGACTGGTTAGCTCTCCATGTAGTGCCTAGTGTACTCACTACCTATAGGTTTTGTGACTTGAAATTCAAACCGTGGCTTTAAGTTGAAAACATGAGGTCTATTGTGAGGATATAACTGTTAGATAAGATTGTGTTTTCAGTTAAAGATAGAACAGTACTTGATACGTAATAATTTCTTGGGTATTCTTCTCAGAGTATACTCTGTTTGCTAAGAGCAGTCTGGTCAACAACTTTAGAAATAGCTTTCACTCTTCAGTTAGTCTGTGTTACTTGGAAAGTGAATGGGAGTTTGTAAAGCAGAAAGATGGATCAATCCTTAGTCACACTCAATCCAAAAGCAGTGGTGTCATGACCTTAACTAAAAAAGTACCAGATGGCAGCTTTCTGCTGGGTTGGTGTATGGTGATATAGTTTGCTGGGCTAAGAGGAATTTACTGAAACATTCACAAATACTGTCAAATCCAGATGTATGGGTTATTGACAATTACTTATGCCAACCTTCAGTCTCCCAGAAATATTTCTGTTACTTTTGTCCTGAAGTGAAGAACTGGTGGCAGTCTCCACCTCATCACTCGGAATCAATGCAAACCACTGCTCTGTCTAGGAAAGTGGTAGATTTTACTGTAAGTACTGATTTTTTTTTATTTTTTTTTTCTAAAGAACTGTTGCAGGCAATGATAGAACACTTGTCACAACTATAAAACACTTTTATGTGTACAGAGAGCTGAGTAAAACTGCATCTATAGATCAGTGTTTCACAGTTTCAAACAGCGCTATAAAGATAAAATATGTACTTAGTTTTGTGGATCAGAGCCAAGATGTTAAACTGTATAAAGTTTGAGAGAAACACCTATTTATAAATGTGGCTGCAGAGTCTCTGAATCAGATGTATCTTATTTTCCCATTCCGAAGTTTTAAATATTTAGCAAATGTACTTAAAATATGGAAGCAAGATATTGTATGTCTACTTTCATCAAAGCTTTAAAAAATTGCTTTCTCCTATCTTTTTTTAATCTAGCCATTACAGTTAGTATAAGGTTCAGGAGCTTGATTTTGGCTTTAAAAGTAGAGCAAGGTTTAATGCTAGAAAATGAATACCAATTCTTTAGGTGATTTTATCTTCCAAAATCTTTTGGATTTTTAGTTTGGGTTTTGTAGTAGCAATGTGTCTTGCCGTGTCTCTAGTTACATGGAGACAAATGCCCTTATTTTTCCATGGGTGAGCAAGAATAAAGATTTCCAGAGAAAATGAGCCACAGTTCAGGAAATGGGAAATCCATTTCTATGACTGAATTAAGGTCTGACCCAGTGCAAGGGGCCTAGCAGTGTGGCTTCTCTTCTTAGCAAACTAATTAGGTGAAGTTGTGACAGGCAGGTTTGAGATACTGTGGTGCCTCTTTGCTTGCCGGGGCAACATTTCTAATGCTGCATAGCTTTCTCCCGGTGGGGAAGACTGCTAGCAAGTGTGGGATGAATTTTCCAGGCTTCTCTGGGTGTCCTTCCCATCCTGGGCTTTTTTCTGTCTTTTGTAACACAACTTTCTGTCCTCAGTCATTATTGATTTTTGCAAACATAGGCTGTTCAGCAGCACTGACTACTCAATGTGCTGTTCCTGTTTCTGGCTGCCTGGGGCTCAGGGTAGCAGGGCATGGTGTTTCTGGCTCAGAAAATTGGCATCTACATTGGCTGAAGTCCTGCATATGTCCCAGCCTGATCCCTAATTCTGATGAGCGCTGTCTGCAAGCTGTGTAATGAAACAGAGAGGCTCTAATTATGTGATAGTCTGCTAGTACTGAACTGTAAATGGCATCCTGATGCTTTAGTAGTGGAAGGCTGATTCTTAATGAATGCAGTATCTCAGGCGAACAGTGCTGTAACATTGTAATGACTTCTGGAGGACATGTCATGGTTTTATAATTATCTCCATCTCTGAGTACACAAGAGTATCATTCCATTTCCCTCTCAGAGTGTTACCTTGTTTTCTCCCACACTGTAGAAATTGCTTAATGGTTAAGATTGGTGTGTCATTGGTGCGTATTTTAAGCTATTGTAGGCATAAATGCTTTTTACCCTTATTATTTGTATGCTATTTGACTACTAGAGAGTGAATTCGCAACATTTAAGCTGATATTTATTAATGACAGGATGCACAGCCTGACCTACTTTTCTGTGCACTATCAGCAGTTAATATAACCCCTTGCAAGAGAAATTAGAAAACTGACAGAAAGATTAATATAAATGATTCACAGAAGACTATAAGATTGAATATTATTGAATAATATAGCAAATCTGTATTGCTGAATCTACTGAAAAATACAAAATTTGGTTTAAATAAATACATCAGGTGTGATGTTCAGAAGGCAGGGAAAATAGCAAATATTTCTTTGATCAAATCCAAGATTAGAGGAGTTCTTTCATGTTAGAAAATTACTTTCCATGGATTTTTGTTAAGCAGCTCAGCCAGTCTCTTCATGAACACCAGTTGCAGTAAGTGTGGAGAAAAAGGATGGTAAGATTGAAGATGCAAAGATACAAAATGTATCAAAAAAAAAATACTCTGCTGGGATTAACTGGCATCTTTGGGCACTTAAGTTTTAGCTTTCATGGCCTGCAGCTCCTGACTGTCAGGAACATTTGGCTTCTAAGCTAGATACTACAGAAGGTGAAAAGGCAGTCTGCTGAGCAGGTACAGGCTCCGAAGAGAGGGCAGAAATTGTGAAGTGCAGCCAGGTAGGTATCTGAATTTGGAATTTTTACTTGTATTAGTCCTTTACTTACAGACGTGGAAAATGTAAAAGTCTCAAACACATTCATTAATACATTTTATCTAAGGTTGGAAGTGTGTGTGTGAAAGGTGACAACTGCTTTCACAGCAATGTTCTGTGCCATTCCCTTGTTAAGAGAGAAAAATGTCACAAATCATTGTGAAAGGTTGGTGGATTGTAGTTTGAAACTGGTGATTCTGCAATGTATGCTTGGCTGTGGCTTTTAAATTAGCAGAGAGCAGTTATTCCAAGCAGACTGGAAAAATTTCTGCACACCTTGCGGACCATACTGAGTGGAGAAATTTAAATCAGAATTTGAGAAGTGGCTAGTTTGCCCTATCAGAGAGCTCCAGCACCTTTAAATTACACATCAGCTCTAAAGATGTCTCCTGGTTTTTTTGCCTGTGAATGACTGCTTACAGTTTTACAGTTCTTGCACATTATTGTACTGTAGCATCTCTGCTCCTCAGATTTAAATGTGTATGCATATTCCCTCAGTTTCTCTCTAGGGGTTGTCTAGATAGTTTTAGCTTATCAAGCCCTAAAGACTTCTCTTAGCTGAACTAGAAAACTGAGAGCAGTCCTCAGGCTGTGTCGTTGCAGGGGATTGTTTCTTTACCAAGTGCATGACTTTGCCCTCGTTGAATTTCCTAAAGATGCTGTTGGCCCATTCCTTCAGCTTGTCTGGGTCTTCTGGATGGCAGTCCTGCACACAGGCGTATCAGCTGATGTCCCAGCATGGTGTTGTCTGTAACCCTGATAAACGTTCACCCTTCCAGGGCATTAGTTACGATGTTGAGCAGCACTGGTCCCACAGTACATCCTTACATTGTGCAAGATATACTTAAGAAGTGACTTTCACTCCGTCAACATGCCTAAGTTTAATACATCAGATTAGGGCAGTATGGCTGCTTGGCCTTTCAGTAGGAGTTGCCTTGTGCCTGCTGCTTGAAGAGCAGCCTTGTGCAGCCATTTTTATTAGGACAGCAAGAGAGGATGAGAAATCCATACAGCTATTGTCCTCTTGCTCACAGTTGTAGGTGCCAATATATTACAGTTTGTAGGCTGCTTAATTGGGACGGGCAGATGTGTGGTTTGGGTGGAGAGGGAAGAGCACCATGAGGTTTTTGATCACTAGGGAGTTTCCAGTCTCTCTGAGTTATCTGTTGTGGGTGGTTATTTTTTAAATACGACTGAGGGTGTAATATAGGTGTAAAAAAAAAAAAAATAAAATATCTATTCTCTTTCATAAATGCGGTGGCTGATACATGATAACTGTGTACTTCACTCCATGCCTGACATACTTGGGCCTCTCTTACTATCCCCAAATCCTGTAATGTATGGACAATTTCTTGATGGAAATACAGCTTTTGTCTACTTTTGGATTTTTATGCCTTGGAGATATAAGGAATCACTGACTATTGCTGCAAAACTACTTCTGGATTCCGACACCTCTGCCTCAAGAACGTAACGTATGGAAACAGTAAAGCCTGTACAGCCACAGTTAAAGAAGTAACTGTTTTGCAGAGGTGGCTTTTCTTGGGTTAAACTTGAGTAACTTCAGATAGATGGAGGTGCTAGTACTCAGGAACTTGGCCTGGAAATGGGAACCAAAAACCCTGATAAGCAATTGGCATTGTCTACCTATTCTTGCGATGAATGTACACAGCATAAAAGCTGGATAGTGTGTGGCCTTAAAGCAGGTATTTTTTAGTGATTGCTCTCCCCACTTTCGTTGAAAAAGAGAAGTTTAAAATATTCAGTTACATCATTTGCTACTTAAACATCATTTTTACTCTATCCTTTTTTCTCATTTTCCAGTGACAATGACAAATATTGGAGAAAAAGGTAAGTTGATTTTTTTATTAGCTGTTTATAAGTGGAATTCATATATCAGGGTAGTTTACTAGTAGATTTGAGATATAGATCTAACCTGTTTGAAGTAAGTGTACTTTTTTGTATTCCTCAGCTTCTCTTATTATCCTGCTCTTCCTGAATATTGCTTTTGCTATTCCAAATACAGATTTTAAAAAAAAAATAGAACTTTTAACTCTACTTACTGGCTTTCTGAAGTGTCAGCTAAAATAATCCTTATATTCTGTTTTTAAAATTTTTCATTCAGAACAAATAAAGCTCTTGTAAAACCAGGACTTCTAAAGATGAGCTGTTTTGTGCAGAGTGCAACATACTTAAATGGGAGGTGATTCTTTTCAGCATTTCTTCTGTCTTTGAAGAAACAAGCCATCAGATACATAACTTCTTCAGAAGATAATAAAACTGCCTGATTGGCTGTCATTAGAGTTTGTACCCCAAGGCTGTAGCATGTTTAGATTGCTCTTCCAGATGCTGTTTTAATACCACAGCACAAAATGGCAGTGTAAAGTGTAGTGCTGTGAAGGTTTTGCAGGAAGGAGTTGGGACCTAAGAGGCAAACTGTATGCATTTTACTCTTGCGGAATTCCAGCAGGTTTTACTGTGTCATTGGTGACTCCCTCACTTCTTCTAAATGTTTACTGATTAAAAGACCCAGTGGAGCAGCTGGTTGTCCAAGGGTCACTTCGTGGTGCAGGGAAACTGGTGGGTAGGTAATCTGGGAGAAGTGATTGATCGGGACCTGGGCCAGGTTGGAGAACTGAGGCGCATGAGTGAACAAGAAGAGCTTAAATCTTGTGCAGACCTTAAAGGGGAAACATGGGGTAATTGTCTTCAGGCTAATATTTTGTCTTCCTCCAGCAGTCTTGAGTTTTTTAGTGTATGAAGAGGAATTTTCTTGTCAGTTACCATTATTCCACAACAATAAAATATTGCTGCAGATTAGGAAGTGCATGGCAAGCAGAACTGATGTAGCTTGCTCTACCTTTCTCTCATGTAATGCCGTGAATATATCATTGTTTAAAAAAATAGTGATTTAGTTTGAATATATCAGGGGATTTTTTTAGTTGATAGAAATGTTTTGGTAAAAACGCAGACTGTTCCTGCCAGATGCTTGTGCAATAACCAGATGGTCAATTAATGTATTATGCTTGATGGAGAATCCAGTTCCATTGCTTACTTATATCGATGAGGGTTTTTTTCAATTTATAGACACGGCATATGGCTCTTTTCCCCTGTCATCCCAAAAGCTCTGTGCAGGCTTGCTCCTCATATTCTGTTAGCTTTTGTGTATTATTTTTTAACTGCCTAGTGAATAAGAATAAATATTTACTGTGTTTCTGCTTTTTTTGAGTAAACAAACTTCAACACCAGAAACATTTATTCAGTGTTACTTTTGAGGCAAAATTACAAAACCCAAGAACGTACTGACCTACTGTTCCTGCATTTATACCCAGTATCATACATGTGTTACAGAAAGTTCTCTAGCACTGAATATCATTATGTATGTAAAAACATAGGCTAACCATACAAGGGCAATATTTCAGATTGTGTAGTGAAAGTACACAGCTTTCCCTTTATGACGGTTATTTTTGATGATGAATTTATACAAGTTGTATAAAGGCTATTTGACAACATAGCCACATGTAACCTTGAGCTGTTTATGATCTGAGTTCATCTGTGCAGCAGAGAAACAGTATTTTTGACTGTTGCTTACCTAGCTGTCCTCTATTTGCTGCTTCTCTGCCTGAGTAAAAAAAAAAAATCCAACAAAATAATCTTTGTTGTGTGTTAGAACAAGTTTATCATGGGATACAAGTACTGGATTTACTGTAATGACTTGCTTGGTACAGTGAGAGATTTTAAATGGAAACACCTATCCATCCACGGCAGGCTCTTTGGGAAAGATGTTACCTTCTGTATTCTAGTAAAACAACTCAGCATGATAGGTGTTGAGTGGCATCTATTAAAAAAATCAAACAATAAATCACTGGCTATGAAGAATGTCAAGTAGTGAGTGAATGTTTGAATTTAAAGAACTTGCAAGTTTTTTAAAACCACACTACTGTCCTCCCTCCTGAAAATCTTAGGAAGACAGATTAACTGGTTATGGTTACTGCTCAGGTATCATATGCATAGCCACCCGAAGACTCCCCTTGCTGTAGTCATTGTTTAGGTAGCTCTACTTCCTTTTGTGGGATTTGGGGGGTTTGGTTTGTTTTTTTTTCCTTTTGCATGGCTATAAGTATCTATACATGTTTTATAAAACTAAAAAAGAGATACATCAGTTAAGTAGGATTTAACAAGTGCATAAATGCTTGCTAAATAATTATGGGGCTCTCATAGGCTATTAACTGTTTCCCTCAAACTTTTGTAATGTATGTAGCCTGTATCATGACTTTCCCCACAAAGTGTCTATTTGTCTCATGTAAAGTTCAGTGCAGTATTTTTGTTGTTAAGCTTTTGCAGAGGCTCTATTTACATCTGTTAGAGTAACTATCTGTGATATATATATATATATATATATATAGCAGCCATTTGTAAGTACTATAGTGTCGCTGGTCTATTTGTATTAATTCTGTTCCTTTTTGATTTTAGTTGTGTGCCTGGTTGCTTACCACATATTTTTCATGCTGTTCGTCTGGTCATATTGGAAAACAATCTTTACGCTACCAATGAATCCTTCAAAAGAAGTAAGATAAACTTCACTTTTGTTTCTGAAGTAGCTTACTCAAATGCCTGATTTTGTAGGTTTTGAATATCTTAGGCTCTGATCTCACGTAGTTTTACACTGTAGAAAATACAGGTGGTCATTAGAGCTGCTCGATAGCAGTAAGTCAGATTGCAAACAGCGTAATGACCAAGACAAAAAAAATTACACCTTCTCTAAGTTTTAAAGGTTTTTTAATTGCTTTGTAAAATTACATTGTATTTATGATACTAAGAAGAAAAAAGCTCTCCACTTGAAAAATCAGTTGCTCAAACTGGCAGCTTAAATCTTTGCATGGGGCACAAAATTGATTTCCCTAGGTTTAAGGCATATGGCCTGTCAGCATCTGTCTGTTGTCCTCTGAATTAGAACTTCTTCCCCATTTGTTTTGGTATGAAGAAATTTGAGGGTTGTGACATGAGCACACAAACAGGTAAGGTGATGCTGGGAAGTCACAGCTGGCTAGGCAGGAAGGGAAGCTAGTGTAGAACAGCTGCATGGAAAAGAGGTCTGAGTAAACCTATACCCAACTCTAAGTCCAGCTAGTTAAGAAGTGTTAAAGAAGGAGGATCCAGTTGTCTTGGAGAATATTAATACACAAAACTGAGATTAACATAATGTAGCCTCAAGATAATTGCTTTTAGTCCTGTATTGGACTGTATTACATTATTTTAATTTCATGTTCTTTCTAACGTAAAACCAAAAAAAATACCCAAACAAAAAAAACCCACACCAAAAAAAAAAAACCTGAAAAAAACCCAAAACTGTCCCTAACCTTGATGAAAATCCTCCCCGTGTACAACCAGCACACCTTTTTAGCCTCTTCCATCCTGTCATTGTACAGATACCCCGCAGTCCTCAGTAGGTACGTTGTCAGACAGCCTCTGAGGTCAAAGAGTCATCATCCTGTGGCTAGTCTGGAGTTTGAAATATCCACAAAGCCAATGCTTATTTTGGCATGGACTTGCAACTGCAGTTTCTATAACTACTATGCCAACACAAAATAAATAGCTTGTGATTTCTGCTGTCTGTTGTGTGGAAATTCTTTTCTGAATAGTTTTTATTCACTAATAAGATATGTAATTGTGGAAACAAGTAGATAATTCAAAGTAATTGGCATCTTCCTTGAATTTCACACTGCAGTCTTTACTACAGCTTGGGGCAGAGAGGAGTGAAATAAATTAAGAACCCATTTCATTTGGTAATTGCAGCAAAGTATATGTATGTATATGGTGAGTGTAGTGATAATTAGGAGGGTTTTCAAATCAATGGGTTGATGCCAGTAAAAGATTTCCAAAACATTTTGACAAATCTGTAGTAATTAGAGTGGATTTCAAAGCCATCATGCAATGCTAGTGGAGAACTTCAAATGGGATATTAAAAGTATCGAAGTTGGGTGGTAGAAAGGAGTGTGTGGTGTTTCTGTGTTCTTTGAATTTACACAATGTTGCTGGCAGTAACTGACATTCTTCTTGTTCCATGTCTTTCTCCTGATGTGGTAGAGCAGAAGTCTGTAAATGAACTGCTGTACCAACTATAGCAAATACTTGTTTGAAGGCTGAAAACACAGATAAAGATTTTGTGTTTTCATGGATACTGCAGGTGGTACAAGCCATGTAGCCTGTAACATTTCTTTTCAAGCTTATTTCAACTTCATACACGTATGAAAAGCTCTAAAGTTCCAGCTGCAGTTTGTCTTAGAGAGACTTCAAGGGACTTCACTTCAGTGTGTGCCATTCTCTACCTGTGTGTACCTGTATGGCTCACTAGCTGTATACAGTCATTGCATGAAGGTGGGAGAGAAGATAGTTTCCCAGGCAGGAAGGTTTTGTAGACTTAGGACAACTCTGAGAACCAATACAAAGTGATGGAGCAATAGCTCCATGTACATCAAACAGGACGCATTACAAAAATAAAGTATTCTGAATCAAGTTTCTGTAGTGAGAAATCCTATGTATCCCAATATAAATCAATTCAGGTGTTAGCAAGAGTGTGTTCTTGCTAGGGAAAAAAACAAAAGGTGTCTTGAGAAACTGATGCTAAATAGAGAAGCTCCAGCTTCTGATGGAAGATTGTGAGCCTTGTTAGGAAGGTAGAGTGGTGCCTTCTCTGTGTAGGGGAGAATAGGCTGCTAACTGTATGTTTGTCTGCTTTCTTAGTTTTGCATGCATCACTTCCATTTAGGGGAAAAAAAAAAAAATTCCAGTGACTAGCCTTTCTGTATACATAAACGCTATGCAGAGGTCTTCTATTTCTAGTATAGGTTAAAGACATCCATATTTGGCAGGAAAAGTGGTTGTCTTTTCAGTGGTGATTTTGTATCCTGTTTCTCTGGTAGAGAAACCTTGGCATCTCCCATTTCTTGAAGCTACAGCGAAAGCTGACTATGTTGCTGTGTTGCAGAGGACTTAAGAGCGTAGGAAATTTGGACTGTGTCATGTATATTGTGCATCTCTTTCAGTAATTTTTACCCTCTCAGTTTTTACTAGAGCAATGTTTGTTGTGGCCATTTTTGGTAGTGACAGAAGTTGTACTTTCATGCAAGAAGATGTTAAGTGGTTATTCTGTCATACGGGATACCCATCTCTTCCTTCTCTCAGCCAGTCTCTGAAGTAAAAACACATTCCGACAGCTGGTGAAAAGAACAGCAAGTCTCCAGTGGCAAAGAATAAAAAGGAAAATACGAGACATGAGAAGATAAAGCTATATTTTCTGCTATTACTAGTAGTGTATTTTCTTTCAGTTAAAGACTGCTATCTAGCTTATATTAACTATATAATATTTAGTATTACGGAAGTAAATTAACTCACCCTTCAAAGGAATGGTAAGCGTTCGAGCCTCTTCTTGAACAGTGATACTTATTACTTCTGGAAACATTCAGCATTGCATCAATACCAAACCAGAAGTAATTCTAATTTTGTCTTTAGTTGTCATAAACTAAATTAGGGGTCTTAAGAACACTGGGTTATTTGCTGTAGTACCTTGTATGTGGTGCAAATTCATCATTATGAAATGAATATTTACTTCTCTTTACATCTCTGCGGATACTTAACTTGGAATTTGCTAACATATCTTTGATTTTAAAAATTATTCCAGTTTCATCTATCATATTCGGACAAGGAATCCCTAGAGAGGGAGCCTAGAGGTGAATCCCAGCAAGAAGTCTTAAGACGGGCAGCCAAGGATCTTCCTATCTATACACGGACAATGTCTGGAGGTAAATAGGTGTTCAGGAGACCACTAAAGGCAGGTGTCTTGATGTATTACCTAAACTAATTAAATAAAAAAATCCAAAGGTTTGGATTGTAGGGAAGATCTGCTTTTCATACTTTATAAAATAAATAAAGTGACCTGAGAACTTTAATGTAACTTTATGCAGCTACATTAATTAAGTGGAAACATTGTTGAAAAGTAAATTGCTGCATATGATTTAGGATTTTAAAGTGGATTGACAATCCCTTGCTAAATGTTCTCAAACTGACATTAACAAATAGCTTGTAATACTAACTAACTGTAGAAGAGGCTGTAGCAGTCATTAACTGCATCAATTTCTTCATAGGTTGAGAAAAACATAAATATCACTGCATGTCATGTATAGCTAGATAGATCACAGTAACAAACTTAGTGTTTTACTTGCTGGTTATTTGGTTGCAAGAACAAGGAAAGAGTTAATGTTAACCTACTAATACTGTAAATTTGTAAATTCTGACTATCTAAACAAATCCAGGAGATAATCTTGTATAGTGAATTAAAGCTGTTAGAATAATAGCTTAAAATAGCCATATTGTTGAACAGTCTTTAAAGGTTTTCCCATCTAGTGAGGGTTTTGTGTGTGAATTTTGTTGATTCATTGGGTTTTTTTGCAGAGCTGAGGGGTTTGGAAGAAAGAGCTTGATTAGCATGATTAGCAGAGATTGCAAAAACTGAACTTTTTTGAGTGCACTTTGTCAGATTCAGCATCGCAAGTGCTTACAGAATGCAACTGTTTATGACCATGCTGAAATGTTTTCCTGGGGGTTCTGCTGGGCTGAGCTGCTAGTATTTACTTTGTGCAGACCTCAGAAATCAAGATGTGTAACTGTACATTGAAATCTAATCTTGGAACTTTTTCCTATAGCAATCAGATACTGTGACAGATGCCATCTTGTAAAACCAGACCGTTGCCATCACTGCTCTGTATGCGACAAGTAAGAAAATATTTTAAATAAGTGTTTTTTCTGAATTAATGGATTTTTGGTTTTTCTTTTTTGACACGGAGCCTTTATATTTTATGCGTAGATTTTTCAGGTTTAATGTTTTGGCATATGAGCTTTTTTTTTCCCTTAGAATTTTTTCAGATTTAATTTTTATTTACTTACTTCTAGGGAAGTCTGTAGCTTACTCTAATTCATTTGATGGCTTTCTTGATGCCAGCATTGATTACATGGTCTTACACATTCTTTACATAATGGTTAAAATGATGAATATTAATAAAGAACCTTCCTTAAGAATGTAACCAAAAATAGCTGATAAACAAAAATTTGCTTCTTTTGTTAGAATCTGAATATCACTACCCATCTCAATCTAATCATGATGTCACTTGCATCTTATCTGAGGTAATAAACTTAATATCCTATTTTTCACTGGATAACTTGCAGAGGGTTTTTTTTGGTTTTTTTAAGGAAAGAAAGAACCAAGCATCCCCCATTTCTAACTTAAGTCATAAAATAGAAGTTTTGTTTGTCTAACACAAAAGGAAGTTCGTGGTGATGCTCCCCAGAAGTCTAATTGCTTTCTAATTTAACGTTTCTCTTGGCTGTTCTTCAGTCTGACCTCTGTCCATTTAGCTTGAGTGTCTGTGTGGTTCTCCACTCTTGCCCTCAGTGATTTAAATTTCTAACTTTAGAGAAGGGGCTTCCTCAGAGATAGATTTATTCTTAGCTTTAAGGCTGTTCTAGGAGCTCTTCAGCTGATGATACATCAAAGCTCTCAACATGGTTGTGAAGCAGAGATGACTTTCCTTTTGTCTAGCAAAACAGCTGAAGCACTGAAAGAGTAGCTGAGCTGAGGCAGAAGGAGGATCTTGGTTGTGTTGTATGGGATTGTGGTTGTAATGTAAGACAAGAGCATTCTTGTGTCTGAGCAGGGTGGAGAAAAAGGATGACCTGTGTTATCCTATGAAATGTGAGTAATTTGCAGAAGGCTATTAGTCAATACATTTTGCAGAATACCTTTATTTACCTTACCTTGTCACAATTCACTTAAGTCAGTTACATCTGATTTTCCTGTGCATGTTTTATGCATGGAGGGCGATTAGTTGAAAAAATGTCTGTTTTTTTTCATACGAGGTAAGTTCTTAAAAACCTTGTGTGCATCTGTATATATTTCTAGAAAAGCAAATCGTATACTTGGAAATAGATTTAGTTGTATCACTAAGTATGTAATAATTGACCTAGCCTGGTTTCTAAGTCTCTGTCAGAGAATAAACAACAGCTGAAAAACCTATTCAGAATGAAGACCAAATCCTAAAGTTGAAGTTACAGGCTGTGTTTTCTTAAATGACTACCCTCTTGACAGAACAAGTATTATGAGTTTGGGTTACCTCCAGTTTACTTTTAGGAAAACTGTATTATCTGAATTTTAAAAGATACCTTTTTAAAATAGATTAGGTAACCAGTAGTACATATGGGCAGTTCTTAATCTGTATTTGAATAATTTAAATCTGACACATAACTGTGCATCTGACTTTATTTTTTTTTTCTTCTTCTTCTTGCCTTTTGCTATGCTTTGAATTCTGTTGGGGTTTTTTAAGATGTATTTTGAAAATGGATCACCATTGCCCTTGGTAAGTGTACTGTTGGCTTTCATTTTTTTCTGTATGATTTTGTAAATTCTTGAGGGGCCTGTTATGAAGGTGATGCTTCACTGTTCCTGCAGTTAGATGCTTACGTGAAGTTACTGGTCTTTCAGGACTATTGCGATGTCGTGGTTTAAGCCCAGCCGATAACTCAGAACCACGCAGCCGCTCACTAACTCCCCCTCTTCCTCCCCCTGCTCCTGGAGGGATAGGGAGGAGATTTTAAAGAATGTAACTCCCACGGGTTGAGATAAGAGCAGTCCAGTAACTAAGGTATAACACAAACCACTGCTGCTACCACCAATAATAATAATGATAAGGGAAATAACAAGCGAAGAGAATACAACCGTTCACCAGCCGCCAACCGATACCCAGCCCAGCCTGAGCAGCGATCTAGCCCTTCCGGGCAGCTGCCCCCAGTTTATATACTGGGCATGATGTGCTGTGGTATGGAATACCTCTTTCTCTAGTTTGAGTCAAGTGTCCTGTCTCTGCTTCCTCCCGGCTTCCCGTCCTCCCTGGCAGAGCATGAGACTCACAAAGTCCTTGGTCAGAGCAAGCATTACTGAGCAGCAACTAAAAACATCGGCATTATCAGTGCTGTTCCCAGGCTGAAAGTCAAAAACACAGCGCTGCACCAGCTACTAAGAAGGAAAAAAAATGACTGCTACTGCTGAACCCAGGACATGGAGTTATTTACTGTGTCTTCTTACCCTAGTTGTGAGGTATGGAAAGACAAGGGGTTATGGGTTCAGACTTAAACAGGGGAAGTTTAAGTTAGATATAAGAAGTTCTTTACTGTGAGGGTGGTGAGGCACTGGAATGGGCTGCCTAAGGAAGCTGTGAATGCTCCATCCCTGGCAGTGTTCAAGGCCAGGTTAGATGGAGTTTTGGGTGACATGGTTTACTCTGAGGTGTCCCTGCTCATGGCAGGCGGATTGGAACTAGGTAATCTGAAGGTCCTTTCCAACCCTAACTATTCCATGATTCTATGATTTTTCTTAGACCTATGAGGTAGGTATCTCCATGTTTTTACAGTTAGGATGATTTAGGATTCTAGTCACTAAGAAAACTTCTTTTAAGAATTTCATCTTCATGGACTTCTGAGTATTAGTGTGGCTTAGTTGCACTGAATGATGAAATACTACGCTATGTTAAAAACCAAAGGGAAGGGCTGTGCCTTATTCCCCTTACTGAAGCTCCTGGGACAGCTTGAGTGGCCTTGCTGGAAACAGCAAGTTAGCTCTTTTTAGTTTTATGGTTTCTTTGTTTTCTTTCTATTTTTTATCCTCTCTCCCTCCCACCCTTCCTCTTTTTGTTTTCCTGTCCTTTTTCAGCAGCCCTTAGAACCAGCGGGTAAACAGGATGTGTAATTAATTTTACATCAGTTTGGCAGGTATCTCATGAAAATACTTAAAGATAATTCTTTAGTAAAATTCAGGTTAAGAGGATTGAGTGGTACATGGCAGTTCTTTACCACATGAAACCAGTCGTAAAAGAAGAGTCTCCTGACAATGGTGGATGGTTCTAAGCAGCTGGTTTGACCTTCATAGATCAATTTGTAGTGGGGGAGGAAGGGCTGCAGGGCTTCTGTTTGTCTTGGTCCTGGCTACAGCCTCTGACATAATGCAGTATGATTTAAGAGTCTCCCCTTATTTTGCAGCAGCATGGTAGATACAGTTGAAAGAAATACTTAACAATATAGGGCAGAGTTACTTCCTATATATTTTTTTTTGCTGTAGGGATATTAGCATGTGAAACTTGCTGATGCTTAGTGTTATTGGTGTGCTTCTTAAGAAAAAAACCAAAACCCAACAACCAACCTCAAAAGAAAAATACCCACACAGATAAAACCATTGAATGTAAAACAAATTTCTTACAAGAAAAAAGGCTGTTTCCTGTTCTCTGCTTTCTCACTGCTGTCCTGTAGAAAGCTGTAAGAAAAATAGCTGTCAGGCTATTCCTGGCAAAGTGTCAGTGAAGCATCTCAATACTATTATTATTATTTGGTGTTATACACACTTCCCATAAGATTTATGATCTGTTTGGGATTTTTTAGTTGCCCTGCTTTAGGATAGTACCTGAAAATGTCCTTCATGTAGACTTCAATTTCAGAATAAAAATCCATTGCATCAAATAACAAATCATAAACCGAGCACTTATGTGTTGTATGAAGGGGTAGTGAAGTGGTATTTCACTAGGGCATAGACTTCTAGAAAAATAAACTCAATTTTCCTGTCAGTAACATTTGCTTATTTTGCCTGTTTGCACACTCTTTGTATCCAAACAATATAAACATACCCAGTTTGAGAGAATATTTACATTGCTCGTTGGTTTTAATCTAATAAGCAATGGCTGAAAAAAAACCCACAACCTAGCAGTGGAGAAAGTACTTGCAAGACATGGAAATGCTTCTGGATGGAGAATTGTTCTTTTTTTACTCCAAGTAGCAGAAATGCACTAGAAAAAGAGGTATTGTTTTGCTTTATTTTTCCTAGTTTGAGTAAACGTCCATAGTTCCTTGCTCACCCTTAAAAAAATAACCCTGTGGAAGTGACAGAGTGTTTGAAATGTTACACAGATGCTGATCAAATCCTGTACTGGGAAATACAGGGCTATTTTGCCAACAAAAGTAATAGTGCAAATCAGTATAAGGGGTCGTGTTTAGCCCCCTTGAAAGTACCATTAGGTCCTCCTTGCTTTTTGTGTTGGGATTTTTTGGTGGGAGTAAGAAAGAAGGGGGAAGGAACCCAAGCAATGCTTAGGGAGACCACAGAAACATTAGTGGGAAATACTACTGTTTTAATACTCTGCTAAGAGAAGGATTTCTGGAGAGAGGACAGGCTGTGGTAAAAATAACCTAGAGAAAGTAAGCTGAAGCGTTTGGAAGGCAGAGGTAGTAAGATGGTAGTCATGTCCTAGTCCCAGGTTAGTTGTCTTCTCCTTTTTGGGGGGCTTTGTTTTGGATATCACTCCTGCACTAATGGTAGTGCTGTGATAAATGGAAACATTTAATGCTAATTGCCCTCTAACTACTCTAAAAGGTTTAAGTGATGCAGACATACAAGCATTAGTGATTCCTATGCTAGTATTGAATATAGATGGAGCTGCAGGCAGGAATGCAATGGGTTGAGGTGTCACCAAAAGTATAATTTGTATAGAAGAACTCTGATGCTAATAAGGTGCATTAGGAACACCGTAGGAAAAATTTGAAACATCTCTCCTTTGTCTTTTGAGTCATCTGAAAAGAATTTCTCCATAATTCTGTGATGCTTTTTGTTAATCAAGTTGCATCACTTTCTGTGTCTTGTAGGTTATTTGTTTGGCACTTTCAGTAAACTTAGTCTTAAGTGTTTAGTGTTTTGAATGTTATCTGTAATCCAAATTGTTAGCCTGGACTGTTCTTTTATATGAATGTTTTACTGCAATAGCACATCATTATTTAGGCAGACATTTATCACGTTTGCTCTTCCTCAGAAATCGTAGACTTCGAATCTAACCACCATTCTTAGGTTTTATTATAGGTTCAAATAGTACAATCACAAAACCTTGGTGTTTACTTTCTCTCCAATCTTCTGATGAACTATTCTGTTCCAGTAAGAACTCCTCAGTCTGCAGCTATTTCAAAATTGAATAGAATTAAATAATTTATGAAAGTTTATTTTAATGTGTGTACCATATGCAGTAGTACAAAACAACGAGAGAGAAATCTGTCTTTGATTCAAGAAATTTCATCTTTGAGGAATAACATTTCACTTGATGTTTGTTTTCTCACTAAACAGTGTCATAGAGTAAAAACTGTCCTAAAATAAATACCATGAAAGGAAAATAGGGTTATGAGAGAAACCTGGAATCTGAATTGCTTGCAGGTTATCATGAAATTTCTTACTTTGATATATTTAATGAAAAAGAACACTGTGGAGAATTATAAATTTACTTTCCAATAAAAATTATGGTGAGCTTAGAAAATATCCTATGGGTCTTTTTAATTAGAGCAATCTGTTATCTGGCCTTCTTAACTGTAGTTGATACAGATGCTTAGCTATTACTGCATGTTTAAATGGCAATGCTGAATTTAGTAGTTGGCCAGGGTGGCATGTTTTGTAAAAGCAAAGCCAATAACAAACCAAACAACCCCCTTATCCATCCTGAGGATGGGTAACAGTAGCGTACAGTGAAAATTTATTTGGTATTTTGAGACTTTACCCTCTTCTGATTACCATATATTACCTATTCTGCCAGCACCATCACTGGCTCCCTAAAGAAGAGAATAATTGCAATAACTGTCATGTACTTCTAAAAGCTAAAGTTGAGTCTTACCATGAATTCTTATGTTTTGAGAATTACTTGTCAACATACAAATGCTTTCATGGATGTAGTCTTATCTTAATTAGCTGATCTTTCTGACAGCAATATCAATTAGTTAGAGAAGGTATATGGATAAAATGAGACTGCTTTTATTCTCACAAAATTCAGTTGAGATTGTTTCTTGGCTTGTAACTGTCCTAGTTATGTGCAATATGCCTGACAGTAAAACGTGGATACTTAAACTTACCTACAAGCTACAAAATTAACTATAACTGCAGTCACATTTATGTCACGTGCTGGGAACAGATTTCATGCAGTAAGTGAAAATTCAGTTTCAGTAAGCTGTTGAAAATGGTTTTACCTGGTAAAGTTTGGTTTGGGTTTTTTTTGTGGTAGTTTTTGGTTAGAATTACTGTACTGATTTGGGAGCTGAAGCTAACTAAGCTACAGTAGCTTGAGGCACTAGAGATAGAAAGTGAAACTTGATTTACATGCTGTTAATTACTTTTTTGGAGTAAATAAGTTCAATTTTATGTTGGAAGAAAGGAGAGAAAATAACTATTATATTCCATTTTTACATTTTTATTATCACATATTTATTATCACATCATATTACATTTTTACATTTTATTATCACAGGGTGAACAACTGTGTAGGATTCTCCAATTACAAATTTTTTCTTCTCTTCTTGGCTTACTCATTACTGTATTGCCTGTTCATTGCCGCAACGGATTTACAGTATTTTATCAAATTTTGGACAGTAAGTACCATAATCTACATACTGTCTTTAAGCATGTGAAGTTACCACTGTACAAGAAGTCGAAGATTCCAAGGTGTTATATTGTCATCTAGTATCTCCTACTAGGAGGCACAAAAGTTTATCTAGTAATCATAGCCCACTACTTGTTTATGATAGTTTCTGAATTTTCACTTATTTCTTCCTTATTTTGAAGCTGTGTAGAACAAGTATGCAGTTATTTAGAAAACATTTTACAATGGAATTTACATTATAAGTAGGTTTTGTTAACTCTGATGCTATGCTGTGCAAAGTTCCAGAGACATTTTCTAGTATTTTAGTTACAATTATCTAGGTTCACAACTTAGGGTATTACCTTCTTAGATTTGCAATATTTATGCTATAAGTTTTCTGAAAAGGTTAATTAAACAAGACAAGTGATGTAAAGATAAATTATTCTTCACTGAAAGACACTTCAAAGTTCAGATCCAGATTTCAGATTCTTGTTGTCAGTATTTATACTTCCTCAAGAAAGGGCCTGTTTCTTCAACTTAGATGCTGTCAGCAACCTAGTTTCATGGCCATTTGTACGTAGAAGGTGTATAACTCATTTACTCAGACTCTTGTATGTGGTGTGTTTGTGTCTGCACTGAATTTAATTTGCTGAATAGAGGATTATTAATAATCAAATTAAACAGCTATTTCCCCAGTTCTAAAGTATTTTCTTGTTTGTTTGTTTTATTTATAGAATGGCCTTCCTGATACTCAAGCCAAGTTCCACATCATGTTTTTATTCTTTGCTGCAGCTATGTTTTCTGTCAGTCTGTCTTCTCTCTTTGGGTATCACTGTTGGCTTGTCAGCAAGAATAAGTCTACATTAGGTAAGCAGATTGACTGCTTCTGTGTTTGACAGCTGAAAATAAATAATAAATGTATATTATATGTATGAGGGTAATAGAAAAAGCAGGCAATCCTATAGAGGTTACTTTGATCCTGGTTAGATGTGCCTGAACCAGGCAGTGTCCAGTATTGACTCCCTGTTCTGGTGCTCCTCAAGAATTCTGTGTCTTCCTCTTGCCCCATGCTACTACTGAAGTTACCCTCTCCCTCCTGTTTCCTCTCATGCACAGCTTGTTAATAGTAACTGAATAAGCTAAATAATAGTAGTAAAATAAATAAATAAAAAAGTTGAGAACAGTTTGCAATAAATGCCATCTCACTAATGCACGCTTACGGAAGTGCTTCTTGTTTGACATTTCCAGCCCCGCAGAGTAGAGTCGGCTGGTGTGATGTCTCAGGCAGGGCAGTGACTCCCATGCTCAGTTCCCACCCTTGCTCCCTGCAGAACCAAAGTTCCTATGTTCAGTTCAGCCATATTTTTGTTCAGAAGTTCTGAAAAGCATAGTTATTAATTCCAAAACTTTGCCTCTACCGGAGGCAAGGAGGGGGATAAAAAATCCAGAAGGCAGGTTGATTGTCACCCTAGTGGCATTAGTTTTGATCAACATGAATGAGCAGAAAGAGGCAATGTCAGAGAATGATCTAATATGGAAGAACAGACTTTGAGAAAGTATTTCTGTATTTGATACAGTTGTGTGTCCTGTCTACCACATAATTATAGATGTATTGAAAGGACTCTTGTGTTACAAGTTTATTTTGAAAAACCTCAAAGAAGATAGCCTGTGCCTTTGCTATGGGGCAGTATATATAACTTCATTGAGTACCAGCATTAAGGTGGGATTTCCCACCACTTGAGTGCATGTTTGTCTGGTTACAAATCTTAATAAATGGAGGTGCAGAGAATTTGAATGCCTGTTCTACACTATATCCTGGACTATAATAATACCAATTTGCAATAATATTAAAGTTTCTAAATCTCTAAATGCTTTTCTGTTGATTTAAACTGAATTTGAGTGAGCCAATGCATTGATTTTTTTTTTTCCTTTTTTTTTTTTGCCCCCAGTTCTCTTGGGATTTACTAATATATAGATGATTAATGAAAAACTTTGGATATATGTATTTGAAAGACAGCTTGTTTACTTCGAGATTTCTCCAGGGTTTGTGGGTTTCTTCAGTATGCTGCAAATAATCTACTTAGAAATTAGTATTGGAAAAAAATTGTTCAGTCTAGTGATAAGTGGAGAAAAACTTCTACTAATGATGCTTAAATGAACAGAAATAATTAAGCATTGTGTTTATAAACTGGTCTTACCATTTTAGTGCAAAACAAAATTGTTAGAGCTGCTTTTAATTCAACATTTCATACTTTCAAAACACATTGAATTCCATGCCTGTAATATATCGTGTTTTCTGTACACCAAAGCTACTCAAAAAAATCTGTTAATCTCTTCTTCCTATTTTACCTTGGGAAATTGCTCAATATGCGAAACCCTGAACATGCAATAGTTTGGAAATTAAGTCATGGCAGATTTAAGTGTGAGTGTTCTTAAATCCAGGGAGCTGTTTTCGTAGCCTGACATGGGCATGTAAAAGGTTATCTCTATTTTCCATTCCCCCTTCTTTAAAACATCTTGTAACTCATTAGTTATGTATACTACATGTTGAAGATAATTTCCAGCAGTTCATAGCTAAAGATTTACTGCAGAAGGATGACTTCTGCACGGTTTCAGCATGGTTTGAGCTGTACTGTCAGGACACCAGGACATGGTTTGCCTAATATATATAGCCAGTTAAGGGAATTAAATGGCTATCCGTCACTTGGTGGAAAGTGAATGAATTTTCTGCTTCAGGCACTTTCCAATACTTGAAGCTATGTTTAGCGCTCATCTCCAGGAATTTAGGTTGGACGTCTGGGGAATAATCTGGGTCTATGAGTAAATGCTTTCTTTATGTAGCTGTAAAAATACACAGCACTTTAATACCCTAGGGTGTGAAAAGCTAGTCTTACTACTAAAGTAGGTTAAGCTTTTCCTCTTTTTCGGTACTCTTTGTGTCATAAACCCTTCATTTAGGCTTTTCTTTCTTGAGCACTGTGATATAATCACATGCTGAATTCTTCATATACCACACCTTCTTAAAAAATGAGTTACATGCTCTTCTTTGCCTTGGTTAGGGAGGAAGGTAAAGGAGACTTCCATCCTTCCTTGGCCGTGGGACTTCCTCTGCACACACAGTGACTGTGGCACTGACTTCGGCTTTCATGTACAGACTAGCTTTCTTAATCATTTGGGCAGTACAGCCTCTCCTCTTGGGTAATGGCATAATCAGTGCAATTGCCTAAATACCAGTGTGAAACTTGAAACATGCTATCCTGCAGAGATTTAATTATTTTTCTTTTTCTTTTAAGAGGTATTCAGAGCTCCCATATTTCGTCACAGAACAGACAAGAATGGCTTTAGCTTGGGCTTCAGCAAAAACCTAAGGCAAGTGTTTGGCGATGAGAAGAAATACTGGTTGCTGCCCATATTTTCAAGGTATGCTCAGTTTTTAGTGCTTCGTTTGTTAGAACTGTTGAATAAGCAGGATCCACAGGGTTTAGGGGGGTGGTTGGTATTTTGGAATAAGATACAATAATATTTGCTTCAGAAAGAAGTTCTTTGGAATTTGTGTTGGGTTTGGTGCATGTAATGCTAATTCTGAATTTTTCAGTCTAGGGGATGGTTGCTCCTTCCCAACTTGCCTCGTTAATCAGGATCCTGAGCAAGCTTCCACACCTGGTTGTCTTAATTCAACATCCAAAAAGTAATCTGCTTTTTGTTACTTACTTCAAATAGTTGATAGTCTGTTTTTACCTCTGCACATATAAACAGAACCATTTATAAGACATGTAAAAGTGGTAAGCAAGCAAAGAGTATCCTATGAATAAATACAGCTCAGATTTTAAACAGCTAAGCTGTAATTCTACTAATCCTCAATTACATTTTAAATTCATAGAAATAAGATGTTTTTCCCTCCCACCCACCCACCCAATGTGCTTTGTCTCAGTTCAGTGGCATCCCAGGACTTGAGTTTTCTGCACCTAACATTCTGTTCTGCATACATAGGAGACTGTTGGTCTGCCTGTGATACGGATGCATTATCTTGCAAGCTTTTGGGGAGGCTTGCTGCTTTTTATCTAAAGAGGTTTCACACCGGGGAATCCCAGGCCTCAGCGCTTGGAATCATAGAATCAACTAGGTCGGAAGAGATCTTTAAGATCATCCAGTCCAACCTTTACCCCAGGATTGCCAAGTCTGCCACTAAACCATGTCACTGAGGGCCTCACCTACACAGTTTCTGAACACTTCAGGAATGGTGATTTCACCGCTTCCCAGGGCAGCCTGTTCCAATGCCTGACTACCCTTTCAGTGAAGGAATTTTTCCTAATATCCAATCTAAACCTCTCCTCATGAAGCTTGAGACCATTGCTTCCTGTCCTGTCACTTGTTAGTTGGGAAGATTAATGAGCCACCTCCTCACTCCATCTTCCTTTCAAAAACTTGTGCCAAAGCACAGGAGGCTGCCTTTTAAATGTACGTGTTGTTTCTCCTGATATTAGGACATATTTTCTTAGTTGTTATCTTTCATAGACACGACATCTTTAAAGTGTGAAAAGTACACAGATGCTTCTTAAACTAAATTAATATAATAGCTTAGTATGTCATACTATAACTTTTTTGCAACATTTACATAATGAAGAGTGTGGTAAGTAGAGTAGACTTGAATATGCAACTAAGAAACTATCATGGAATAGTCGAGACAATCTTTTATTCATAAAAGAAATACATTACATTTCAGCTAGCTGCTTATTGATGTTTTAAATCTTACCCCAGTGATCCATAGCTTGTATTAAGTAAGAGAATCTGGAGATGTTTTCTCTGCTATTTATCATGTCAGGTTTGTTGTAGTGGGAGAGAATATGGTTACAGTGCATTTGGAACTGAAGTATATGTACTAATATATAATAGCTGTCAAGGGAAAAATTGGAATGTTCCCCTGTTCTGTGATAGGGAGTTGCTTTATAGATTGCATCTGTCACACGCTTGCATCTGTGACAGCTACAGGGTAATGTTTGTAGTGATGAAAGTGTTGTGATTCATCAGAAAAGAAGCAAGGTAAGGTAGGTAAAATACAGATTATGACAGTTTGTAAAGCATGGTAAGATAATGAAAAATTACTGCAGTTTGCTGATGTTCTTTTTATTGGTGTTACAGTGAGAACCATCTGTTTCCTGCAAAGCCGTTGCGTGATTCCCAGAGCCACCTTCTCACAGATACGCCGTCTTGGTCTGAAACCAGTGCAAAGGCTGAAAAGGGCAAAGTTGGTAAGGAACTGATCTTATGCTGCAGTGGTTTGTTTTGTAGTAAACTACTTTTGGAGGATACAGTGTAAAACTGACCACAGTTACTTGGTTTGTATTCATGAACCAAAATTCATGAAGCTTATTTTAAATCCACGTTTGTAGGAAGTTTTGTGTATTGAGCTGCTGTGTTCTTCCCACTCAAACCTGACCAAGAGATGCTGAGAACACTAGTACCATTAGGTGCTATTATCATTTAGGCTGAGTCTGATAGTGCTTTTGGCAACAAATTGCTTATACTAGAATAGGATGACACCTTGTTGCAACTAGTGAAAAGCTGTGTAATGGATGCAGGAGAGGAACAGACTTGGTAATAGTGGAATGACATTCAGATGGCTTGTTAATTAAAGGCTGTATTATTTGTTGAAATAGACATGAGACCTTTTCCTATGGAAATGCCTCTTTTTTGTCTTTTCTCTAAAGGTATGAGCAATCCTGCATTAACCATGGAAAATGAAACCTAATTTCCCTAAAAAGAAACACTTTGAATATGTAAGGAAAGGTATGTTAAGATTCTCTGTACTTAATATGTTTCCATGATACCTTACCACTTGAAGAATGCACAAAACAAAATTACTAAAGCAATTCCTATTTTATTTTCTTAATTATTTTTACCATTATTAGTAGCACATGAATTCATAGTTTTAAACTAAATATCCTATTTCTTGATATGTCATGTTTGCAAACTAGTTTAACCTTTATACCCTCTGCTTTTAGGTAATATTCCAAAGTATTATTCCCTTTCTTTAGAAAGGTAATGAAATTGTGACTCTTCAAACAGTCCAGCAAATATTTGTCACTCTGAGTTCGAAAATGAAGTTAGTTCTTAACACTGAACCATAGCTTGGTCTGCTAAAACAGGTAAAGATCTATCAGATGATGAAGGAAAAAAGATTTGAGTATGTAAGCTATTACCAGCTTGTTCTTCTGTGCCAAGGACTGAGCTGAATCCTCTTTAATAGCAAAAAAGTGCTGCCTACTGAAGACAAAAGGTGCCCATATGACTTCCTGAGCATTTAGTCACCTGTTGTCAAAACCAGCTAAGATTTTTTTGTTTTCTTGCATTGGTATCTTGCAACACAGACTTCAGGTTTGAAAAGCAGTTAGTACATTCTGTTATGTACATGAGAGGAGGAGACCTTAGTAATTGGGTTGCAGGGAATGAACACGATCATCATATTCACTTTCATATTCGAAGGTTTCTAACTCCACCAAAGCATATGGAAATCAGCTATTTAATATTTAAAGCTGGATAAAGAATTTGACTCCACTCCTAAGAGTTTCAGCATATTGAATAATGTACAATTTTTCCAACATCAGGGGAGTTGCTCTAGCAGGGTCATTTCTATCTCTGCTATTGAAAGCACCTTTTCAATCATCCTGAAAAAAGTGTTTCCAGTTCATGTCCTTCATTTGTGTGTGACATGGCTCCTGACCATGCTGTGTCATAGCTCTCGGGTTGCTTTCCGTCACTCCTGGGGGAAGTGGAAGGCGTGGAATGCCATCAGAGAACTTCAGTGATTGTTACCAGATCCATCAGGCATGGTGTTGCAATGTCAAGGCAGATGATAAAAATGGTAGGTGTGCATACAGCAGCAGGTGGCCTGCAGCTTCTACCAAAACAGGTCCCACAAGTTCAGTTGGATTCATCAGAGAAACTGAAAAATTCTTGACCCTTACAATCTGGTTTTGTGTTAAGTGGCGAGTGAAGACGCAGATGGTTCCAGATATAGGTACATCTACAGACTTGATTGTGTGAAGTGTTAGTGTTAAAAATGTAGGTGTCAAATAACAGAGTTAAAGAGATGAGGGAATGAAACAGCCATTTTCTGCGATTTTGACTGCTCTGTGTACATTTTTGTAATAGAATCTAAAAATCTCATTTCCGGCCTTTTGTTCAAACTGTAAGATGCTATGCCTCTCCCAGTTCTTCAGCAGAATGGCTTCTGGGAAGAATAAATTACTCAACTTCAGCTAGTTTAGTATCTTACATGCCATCGCTACTCAAGGAAAGCTTTGGAGACAGGTTTTAAAGAACTAGTTTTGTCCAGTTAGAGTTCTGCTTTGTAAAGTCCTGTAATAACTTTGTAATGTTCAAAGTAATAACTTTGAAATGTTCATCTTTCTTTCAAGAATGTGTACATTTTATTGGGACTTTGTCCTTCAGATTATTCTGAGTTTCAAACATAGGCTGTGATTGTTCCCAAGATGCTGAAAGTGTTGTTCATCAAGATAAAGAGCTTTTAAAAACTCTCATGCTCTTTTTGGTTGGTTGTTCTGTTTTTTCTTTTATCAGTCTGAGAAAGTAACACTTAGGGTTGTGTTTGCAGTCTGATTACCTCAGCCCCTAGGTTTTGGGGTGGAATTTTTGTCTGTGATTTTTTTTTTTTATTACTTCTTATTGTGAGCATCCATTTTGAAATGCAGCTTTTTAGAGAGACAACCTTCAGAGGAGGTTATGTTCCAGAGAATAAGAGTAAAGCCACATAAAGAGGGTTCTGGAAGTTAGTTTTGCCTTAGACAGATACATGTACATCTCAAAATGGCAGTAGCTAAGGACTGATGATTTCTCTGGAATAAGATTAAGTGTCAGTTTGGTTGCACCCTTAGCTCTGTTTGAGATACTTGTGTGGCACTTAAAAGACTTTCTGGAGATGTGAAAAAGAGCTAGATTACTGTATGCGTGTGTGTGTTTATATATATCTGACATTTAGTTGCTGGAGTGAGAGCCCTTAAAAGCAGAAGTAACTACTTTGCTTTTAACTTCATTACTTTATTGTCAGTATTGGAGTTATATTTGTTTCTAGGGAGTGAATAGAATAATAAAGATTTTTAAATAACAACAAAACCAAGTAATTCAATCTTTGACATGGAAAATACAGCTCATGGTTCCTGCCAGTGTGTTAGTAATTTGAATTTGTGTCCTAACTGAGGATATGTTGGATGGTTGAAAAGGGCTTTGAGCAGCCTGGTCTAGTGGAAGGTATCCCTGCCTGTGGCAGAAGATTGGAACTGGATGAGCTGTAAGTTCCCTTCCAACCCAAACCATTCCATGATTCTGTGTTCAATATCTTGTATTTTATAATCTTTCAAAGTTAATGAGGGGACTAATAACTGAGAGTGCCAGATACAGTTTCCATAAATGTGATTGATGGAGAATTGTTTTTTGATGATGTTGGTGTCTGGAAGTACTGCAACAATAGCTCACTTCATTTTATAAACTGGTGCCCGCTTGCTGTGTAGTCAGTCTTTAATCACAGTCATCCTGAAGTGGATCCTGTGAACAGTCTTTGCAGGTTCCTCTTCAGGGTGGGTTTTTCATGTGGCTGTTGTTCACTTTCCGCATTGAGTTGATGAGGCTTGTTACAATGTCTTAAAGTGTTCTTCAGTTCTAATACTGTATGTTGTGATTAATGTTATGTTCCAGTTCAAGGAAAAGCTGTTGTTGGAAGGAAAATGAATTCTTCCACGTATCAGCCCTGTTGGTCAGCTGCTCCTGTGTGGATGTGCTCGGAAGACAAACGGACAGATGATTAGCTGTCTCCATGTCACTGCTTGGAACATGAAACTAAACATACTACCACTTCTGAACCATATAATGAATGTTTCAACTTAAAGTTACTGATTTGGAATGGTTAAGGATGATGAGTATTACGAAATTTAAAAAACAGAGTCTGAGTTTACAGTTGTAAAAATTCCATGGCTGGTTTTACTTCAATATTCAGCACAAGAAAGATGTGACCTCCTTACATATCAGTCCATGTTCTTGCCTTGGTTGTGAAAACTCACCTGTTAATTCAGATTGCTGTAAGTAGTTGACTTCCAGATCAAGGTTTTGCACTACCGGCTTTACAGATTTGGAAATGAGCCAGTGTTGATTACGAAGAATTTAGTGGCTTGGTGGACTGTGTTTTTATTTCAAGCATTCAATAAGCAACTTTTGCAGATACGGGGACCCCAGTGAAGTGTGACTATTTGTGAAGTGTTTTTGGAAAATGTGGTTGCAAGAGCTCCGTTGTCCCTCAGATCTGAACTACGAATAGCTGGAAAAGTTGTGGATGGGGGAGAAAGTCCTTTGTTAATTGAGTGCTGTACAGTGGGTCACTAGCAAGTGGAGTGATAAAAAGCCTGTGTTCAGATGGATAATACAAAAATGAACGTGGCCAGGTGGGGGTTTTGATTGGAGTTGCACAAGACAGTGCAAGAAAGAAATTGGGGATCTTATTGTGCCATTTGGAGCCATTAGCCCCTTTGAGAAATTAATGTTGGCACTTAACTTCGATCCAAAAGGCTTTTTACCAACCTATGTTCCCGAAAGCCACTGTCTTTCCAAATGCTCATTTGTTATTAATCAATAGTTGTCTCAGATTTCTTTTTCACTTTTTCATTGTTCTTTTTTAAGACACTGCCTTTCTTACTGCATAACTTAATGAATACCTTGTACGGTCAAAGACATGGTTATAACTTGTGGTATTTGCTTTTACAGGACAGCAGACATTTGATTGCAATACCAAAAATCCAAGCTGCTGCAAGTAGGAAACCCCCTTCAATTGAGGTAGAAGCTAGCAGCTTGCTTAGGATCAGAATTTACCAGCCAGACAACAAAAGATGCATTATCAACTTCCAAAGTTAGGAAAGTTTCAGCTACACAAATCTAATTGTCTCGTGCCTTTTGTATACACTACATTTATGGTATCAGTGTTTACATTTAAATGCAAACTGTTACTCTGGAAACAACTTCAGGAGGAACTCGGTAACGCTTTCTAGGTGGCTAGATAAAAGGACTAGTCCAAAAGAAAAAGTTAAAACCTCTCAGACTAAGCTCAGTTCAGTTGAAGCAGAAAGTACATCTGTTATCAAACCCAAGTCACGTAGCAGGTTGGTTCGCAGTGTGAAGATGCCAGTGTGATTAGAAAACTGGCAGCAGGACTAAGTGACGGATCTCTCAAAGCAAAAATCTTACCATTCACTCTACTACAGGCAGGTAACCTTAAAATCTGTCTTTCCTGGGTTTTCAACTTCAGTGACAGCTGTTGGAGCACAAATGTGGCTGTTTTTTCTAATGAGAAAAATGTACTTATTTGACTTTTTTTTTTTTTAATAGAATCTCAGAACTTTACCAGCCTGAAAACATCTGTTCCTTGCCAGAAGTGCCAGATTGTGGATCCCTTGATGTAGAACACCTTTTTTTAAACTAGCATGAAGGTAGCATACAGTTTATATGATGCCTGCAGACATCTAGCAACCAAAAGTTTTTTGCAGCTATTTATTCAGTGTTGTTCTGTCAGTTTACCTCGTATTAGTGTTTGTTTAAAGGCTGACTTGTCAAGAGAATAATGGGAAGAGGGAAAATATATTTTTTAACACTTCGGGTTCTCTAGCTGTAGAGTCTTGTTTTCTATGCGGTCGGTCAGTCACAGGGTGGTTTGGCACGGAGCATGCGTTTGAAAATACTGAGTAGGAAGTTGACGTTCAGCTTCAGTGTGACTTGCTCCATATTTTTACATAAAGACAAAGTACAGATTTCTTCCCCAGCAAAGCTCATAACGGTAATGGATCTCTGATGCAGGTATCAGCCTTCCTGGCTATGTCCAGGGCTCTTGACAGCGGTCAGTAAGGCTTGGGGATCAGTGGAGACAAAGGAACAGGGGTAAGGGGTCAAGAAATGCCTGGCTTCTCCGTGTCTCAGAAGTCACGCTTGGAAAGCACAATAGCCCTGAATAGCCTGCAGCTTTGATGCAGCCAGAGGCTGGCTGTCTGGCAGAAAACTGATGGAGGCATGGGAAACGTAGGCTGATGAGGGAGGAGAAAGGGAAAGAGAAATGGCAGTAGCTCATTTCACTGTTCAGTGGATCTGTGCCAGAGAGCTCTCAGGAAGGGTATGAGCTGTGCCTCTGGGAAGAGTACTGTCACCAGGCTTTGGAGGGTTCCTGGCAGTTCTTGTTGTATAGAGTATGAACAAAAGTGAGTGAGCTAATCATGCTCCAAAGTGTTAATTTCTTATAGGACTATATTCTCGGCTTTACGCTAATACTTTATATAGCAAAGTGGAAATGGCCTTTTTGACATACTGTCATTGAGCATTGAGGCTGTTACAATGCACATGGTAGAATTTGTGAAGAGGCAATGTTGTTTGTCCACTTAAACTGATTCTCCTGTTCTTTATATTCTTGCTAGGCACTTTACTACAGCCTTTTGTGTAACTTCTGTATTTTTTTTAAAGACTGCTTTTTACCTACTGTACAGTTACTAATCTACTTTTTGCTAAAAGAAAGTAATAGCCCTGATATTTGTCTTGCAGTATGACTGCATGTCAAGCTTCAGTGGAATTTGAACGAGTTCTACACGCTCCTCAGATGGGCTTGAGTCTCCCTAATGACAACAGAGCTAAATTTATTTTGTATATATGTAAACAGTCATGTGAATCATAGCCCCCCACATACATAAGAAGCTTCCCTAATCTGTAGGCTAGGATAGATCCAATACACATCTGCACCAGAGGTGGCTCATACACATTGTGTCAGGTGATGTGCTGGTGATGAAGTGCTCAGTCTTCACAGAGAACTATTTTTATGAAGAAAATGGAACACCTCGATGTTAAACACAGGTGCTGCTATGCACTTTGATTCTTTAACTTGAGAGAAAAACCATGGTCCAGTTTAAGCTGCAGGTTGATAGTTCTTTAGTAGCCTGTAACTATGGGCAGGTAATTGATGAAACTGCTAATTGTTTTTTACTGTTTGCATACTTAAAATCGGGGTCTTCAAGCAAGACTTGAGACAGGTTGCAGGAAATAAAGTCTGGCTTAGTGCATGGTGTGCTGTAGCTGTTATGATCATTATTTGGACTGAGAGTTTGTGACCTGATTTAGTTGACTGGTATGCTAGAGTGTGTGTGGGAGGAATATATTTCTACATTAATTCAGTGTATAACTTTGCCACTTGTTAATGTATTGCTCACATAAATAAATGCTTCATGTTCAGCAAGTCACATACGTAGTAGTAATTGACTGTACCCAAACAGCAGAACATCTCTGCTATAGTATCATCAGCATAGTTGCTGTAGATGTCCTCCCTCATCCCTTCACCAACAGTCTTTGGCTTTTATAGGTAAGGTTTCTGTCTTCATTTCAATTTCTAGATCCAGAGCATCTCACACAGCACCTATATGGGGAAACAGGTTAACAGGAAACTAGATCCTTTTTAGTCTTCCATGGCTTAATGCTGGCTGAGCAGAACATGCTGTACTCCTTTGGATGTCGAAGGTAAAAAAGGTGGAATTTTGTCCCCCAAAAGAGGGGGTTCTAAAGATCTTTTCCAACCTAGTTGCTTTAATGATTCATAGACCTGAGGAGGTGCAAGGAAGTGGAATACGTTACTTAACAGGCTGTCACCCACAACAGCTTTTGCTTCATTAGGGCTCTTCAGTCACTTGCCAGACTCTTCTGACCGGCCTAACTTTGCGCTCTTTGCACTTCGCTAAAGCTCTCCACTGGAGCAGTGGTGTATCTACCTCTGGTGCAGGGAGGGATGAGACTGTCTACTCAGGGGCCTCTAAACAGACAGGAATGGTACCTGAGGATGAAAGTGGCTTTCACCTGCTGCAGGTCAGACATAACCTGCTGTGTATGCTATGAGCTTTTCCCATTTTTTATTTCCAACCCTTCCATACTTACTTGTATGCTATTCTCATCCAAAACAAGACAACTAAAAAAAGCACATGCTGTAGTGCATGGGTGGAGAGGTGTTTCTGTGATACTTCACTTGCAGCTATTACTGACCTGCTAAAATGGGAAAAGCAGCAGCCTTCTGGTGTGAGAATGGGAACAAGTAGCAGCTGATGTAACCTAAGGAAAGGCTCTCTTCCTTCCCTTTTGCAGCTTTGCAGTTGTTCCCTTTGCAGATTCCTGATCATCATTCTCACTCTTCCCCTTCCTTTCCATAGAAGTTCAGATTGAAAAGTCTTCCATTTGAAATGTACAATCTGTATCACAATCACAGAATACCAGCTTGGAAGAGACCTCAAGGATCATCTGGTCCAACCCATCTTGCCAAAGCATCATCTAGGCTTTATGTCCCAGCACCCTGTCCAGCTAAATCTTAAAGTCTACATCCTCTTATTCTTCTCCCTTAAAAGGTTTATTCTAGACCAGCATTCCCTTCACTTCTCCCAAGTTTTCCTAACAGCACCCATCACTGAAATAAACAGAGTGACTCAGTCATCCTGAAATTCAGTATTTGGGGCAACGATCACATGCTCCATCCTGGATCACTGTAATCTTCTCAAGCAGATGGGCCCAACAGTTTGACTGCAGCATTTGGAAGCGCGTGCTGTGAGCTATGTCCCCTTTCCCACCTCCTGCAAACTCAGTTTAACGGATTGGCATAACTGGAACAGACCCAGCGCTTCCTGACAGTCGTCATTTTATGAAGCCATTTTGCTCTTTTTTTCCTTCTGAAAACAGAATCATTCTCCATTCACTTGGGAAGGAGTCCCAGTTAAAAAGATAAATTATAAATAAAGACATTTACAAGCTGTGTGTTACAGCCTGAACAACAGGAACCTATTCTCAGTTACTTTATCGTATCAGATTAAACTGGTCAGTAGTTCAAACAGATGCAATAGAGAAAATCTGTAGCTTAGTGCAGATACAAGCACTCTAGTGATTAACCTTCATATAAAACACTCCAGAGCATGCAGAGGGACAAGAATGAAGGAAAAGAGGGAGCTTGCAAAGCTCAGCTCCTAGGTGATGCAAGGTATGCAAAAGATACAGTCAGCTGCAATCATAGCTACAATTTGCTGCCCTGTAAGAGGAAGCACATTCTCTGTAATGCATCTCAGAACTTCAGCTGTTGCCAATTTCTACCTGAAGCACAAAGGGAAGGATTCCCCTCTCTTCCCTCCATCTGTTTCCCTCCCTTTATCCAACATAGTTGAGGCAGATGTCTCAGGAGCACAGGAAAGGCACAGGCAGAGGCAGAAAAAACTTCTCATCTGTGCTGGCAGAAAAAGGACAAGACAAGAAACCAGAGCCTCATAGGTGGCATCAGTGCACATCTCATTCCCAACACAAGACTGCTAAAATAACACAGGAGAATCCTCCTCGTTTCTTTACCATACCTAGGCAGGTAAGCAGGAAGAAAACAGTAAAACTTCAAACATTTCCACAGCCCCACACATCCAACGTAAGTACCCGTGACTATTTCTTTCAAAGAGTACATAGCAAAGAAAAATCACTATTTCTATGGAAACACTCAGATTTAGATTTGGATTTTCATGTATTTATCCTTTTATATATAAATATCTCCTTCTTTCAAAGTCGGAACAACTACCCTTTAAAAATAATTTGTCTTGAAAAACAAAATCCAGATAGATAGGTTTTAGCTTTCTTAACCTGATCCCAGCACACTGAAGATACTGTCACCTGTCCCTGCTTCCACCTTCAGCACACTTCCTTTCTGAGTTTGTCCATCGATGCAGGCTTCCTGTTACTTTCATTCTGTTTTCCTGTGTGAGGGAATGAACCATTCTGGAGCTTGGCGTAACAAGTCAGGTACGATTAGAGAAAGTTCTTGGATGTCAGGTTATAGGTCACTCCCAAATTCATACAGGAAAAAGCCTCAAATACTCTGAATATTTTCCAAACCCATTCTCTTCCATCTCAGAAGATCCTTCTTACCTAGTTCCAGCGAGCAAAGGGATTAAATGCTTTTAAAAAAAGTGACAGAGAACATAACATTCCTGGAACACGCTTTTGACGCTAGAAGCCAAAAATACAAGTAAATAATAAAAAGAGTAAATATAACGGGTTTTGATATTGCATTTCTTCTGACAATTCAAACAACAGTATTTTAAATGGGTTGAGAAGAGCAGAGAGAGAAGAGAATTCTTATCTCTGAGCAAAAAGGTGCACGTCTAGACAGCTGGAACTGTGCCTGCACATTCATTTTTGCAAAAGCTATTAATGCTGCCCACTTTGGAAAGAGATTCAGATTTCAGGCTCTGCAGTTCACAAGTAACAGTCCTACGCATAAGAAGAAATTACTTTTTTCATAATCTCTACCATTTAAATCACTCCGTAATGGAACCTAAATCTAATTTTGCCACGGAAACTGAATGATGCACAGATGTCTCCCCAGCTCTAAACAGCTGCCAGACAGATCACATTGATCAGATTGAGCTCTCACACAGAATAAAGCGTAATCTTCATTTCATGCTGACTGGTGGCTTTTGAGAAAAGCTTTTCTTACAGAAAGAAAACTAAACAGGAGAATTGCTGGAAGTCAAACACCCTATGAGAAGTTTAGGCTTGGGCTTCAGTACACTGAGCCTGGTCCTGCAGACAGTGTGCTCATTAGCACTTGGGACACAAGGCACACACCTATCACATATCTTTGGGTTTAGCTTCTTCCAAAAGGAACCCAAACTCTTACAGGTTCATGATGAGAAGCAAAGAAAAGCACAGCACAGCATGTGGGATGCTCAGCATTCGCTTCAAAAGTGCATCCAAATCCGAAGTAAAACTTCTACTGTAGGCACACATCCAGAAGCCTCTAAAACTTTCTCTCATCCACAACTAAGAAGTTTTTTCAAAACAAAAAGCCATCAAAGTTCTTCAAAGAGTCATTCCTTTCAAAAGTTAACCCCAGTGTGCTGCACTGGCATGCTTCAGGCAAAGCTACTAAACCTTAAAGCAAAGGCATCAAACTTCAGGGGTTCTTCATTCCATGTGTATGCAAATGTTCCACGTAACACACAGTAAGAATCCATCCTGTTTTTTCGTTAGATAGTCCCTATCTTATTAAAGCCAAAGGCAACTAAAGTTAAAACTAATCACCATCATATAATGCATAATGGTATTAAAATTAGTTACTAATGGGATTTGGATGCCTCCATAGTTGTAACCACCACTCTTGCAACTTACATCAGCAGGAATGAAGTGACTGGAAACACGCAAAGAGAATTCTGCACTGGAAGTGGAATCACTCAGGGAGCAGCGAGTTAAGATCATTTTATAAGCACACGGAAGAGAACTGTCACGCCTAAATGAACCAGAATGCAGAACTGAACTGACTAAATACACCAGGAAGAAGTGTGCAACAAAACCACCAGTGTGTTGTTATGTAAGAAAACATTTCTTAGGCCTTTATTTACAAAAGCTTTAATAACAAATACCCTCTGTTATGCAAATTATTTGTTGTTTAAAAAGGACCACCCAGTTACATCATTGTAACTCCATGAAAAAAGGTGTTTTAAGTACAAGGTAAAACAGAGTAATTTGGCAAACATTTGGAGATTCTTCTACTATTGATTTCTGTGCCAAGCACACACACACGTACGCGCGAGCACACAGGCACACAGTGTCGCACTTTCCATCATTTCAGGCTAGTATTTAGCTATTCGATACCACAAAGTCCTTCCTGCACAACTGCTCTGTACACATGCTATGCAGTTAAGAATGTCCTTTAGGGTCCTTTAAAACAATATATCTAAAATATATTGCTAAGATATACTCAAAAATAAACTAGCATTACACTCCTCAGGTAACTTTATTAGCTATAAGTTATTTATATTTTGTTGTTTTACAACAAATATCTGCAACATCTGTCTTTGTAACAACTACAAAAAAGCACGATTTAACTGTCCTTCTAATTCAATTAAATAGGGTTTTTTCAGATCTTTGGGTTTTGTCTTTAATTAAACTGACTTTCAAAAATCATGAAATCAAGTACATAATAAATATGACTTCATAAAAAATATTTGAGGTGTACATTACTAGAATAAAAGCTAGGAAGTTAATCAAGGGAAGCGTGCCATTTAGAAACGCCTACTATTCCAATATCCTTCAACTCTCAGCTTCATGGCAAAAACGCTGAAGTCATAGCTGTTCTTTTCCTGAAGGGTGTAAAGCTGTTTTTTCAAGCCTCTTTCCCCCATTACAGAGCGGTTTTAAAGCAGAAGGCCAACCAGCAGTTGACATGTGCAGGATGTGTTTGAAGATGACTGAACACTAGTAAAATAACAGCAGTTACTATGATTTCAGTAGTTTGTTTTGCTCAAACAGACAGAGGTTATGCAGCAAGTAAGTCACGTTCCGTGGGTTGAGATACCAAGGCAATACAGCGTGAAGCTGCTGAACTTGGCAGATGATTGTTTTCTAGCTCAGGGCAAAAGAACAGAACAAAACAAAACTTCAACTAAAACAGAGGATCTGAGTCAGAGTCACTCTCTAAAGTGCAAATTTGATGGTCCACAATCTTGAATAGCTAAAACGCCTGCGTACTGGAAGGAACAGACATGAATGGGGAAAGTTAGTTATAATCAGTGCCAGATAATTTGGAGGAGGGAGGGGAAAAAGAGACAAAACACCAGAAGATCAATACAGGTAACTTTACCAGACTTAAAATTCATTATGATTTAACATTCCCCTTCTCTCTGCCACACTGATCCTATACATGCTTCTTTACAAATGGGCTTGTTATGAGGCCAAAATGTAACCCAGAAAATTTTACGTATCAATATTAAGATCAAAATTCTGTGATAGGAACAGTCAAGTTTAGTACGTAGAAAGGCAGAAAAGAAAGTGTGCTGAGAAAGGGGGAAAAAAAGCCTTATTGTCCAAGGGGTTCAACCAGAGATAAAACCTATATACAAGCACGTGGAGGTCAAAAAGATGGCCTTTCATTTCATGTCATGACTGTTTGTTGGCTTCTTCTTCATATGCATTTCCTGTGCCATTTTGTACATAAGATGACCCCGAACCAAGGCCGTATAAGTGGCCACAATATTTGGCATCGTCAATGTGATCTTCAAAGAACATCTAAAGAGTTAAAAGAGAGATACAAATTATTGCCAAAGAAATGGCTCAATTTAAACAGAACTATACAAAGGTGTTAAAAAGTTACTTTTTAGCATAACATATGAAATCCCAAAGTGCAGAAGCTGATATATTAACATAATAAACACACTTAACACATTATCAAAATGTGCTTATATCACATGATTCTTTAAAGTAAATCTGTCAAGGAATACAATCAGTCTTCTTGTGCACCCTTCCTGATTGGCCAAATGGAATGTTTTGGTCATTTTGTATTATCGGTTATCACCTGCTTTTCTGCAGGTGCAGCAGAGAGATTTCTCCAACTGATCTCTGTGGAGTTTCTCGCAACAGGCATATGCTTGGCATCCATCATCGGTGCCCATACTCTACCTACTCCTCAGTATGAGTGTTTTCATCATACTGTGTCCTGAAATGGAGGTTATGTCCTCATTTATATTATAAAGGTTTGAGTGTGGGTAGAATGTTTGAGTGCAAAGCCCATTATATGGAGTTGAAAGAAATGCAGAAAGACATATTTCCAGCTAGCTCCTCACAGAGAGGAACTTCATTTAATAAGGAAGCACAAAATTTACTTAAATTTTGCTGTAAGACTGCATTTATACAAGTCTTAATTGCAAAGAGAACCTTTCAGCGTACGTAACTTACGTAACATACGTAACCTGTGATATTCTATCTTTCAGACTCAGGTTTTCAAGCAAAACCATGAGTTACCCCACAAAAATAAGAGGACATCCACCTACACTAAAAACTTCACAGCAACCCTGCTGTGAACTACTGTGAACCACATCCCAGTGGCTGACATTCCAAGTCATCATCAACATCAGAAACCTAAGACAGCCAGAATCATGCAGAAGAAGGGTGGACACAATACTCAATCTGAATGCAGAGGACTGCATATACCATCCAGGCTGAAAACTTCTCCCTTCAAGCTTTACTTTGAGCACCCCAGTCTGAATGGGAAGATCTGTAATGCAGGAATTGTAGACCTCAAAAGTTTTAAAGCCCCCAACAATCCTTAAAAAAATTAGGTAGAAGAACTCCCAAACAGCAGCTCTGCTGTTGCAGAATCAGTATTTAAGTGTTTCTGACGGGAAGAAATGTGTCAGGAACTTTTTTTGGCTGGTACTCCAACACCCAGCAAGCAAGCTGCAAATCCTTCACAGCAATCAGTAAAATAAACTTTGTACCTCCAAAAGCATTGTAAAATGAAGTTTTTTCACTCAAATACATTGTTAAACAATGAACTCTACTGAAAACACTTTAAAAATGCACATTAAATATTTCTGACTACTGTGCCCTTATTTAGAAAGGCTGCATTTGCAAGGAATCAGAGAAAGAACTGGAAAAAGATCATCATAATCAAATCCATGACTGTTGGCTGCTTTGCACTAAACCCCAAGGTTTCTACTTCTCCCAATAACAGCTTTTGGTAAAAAAATTCAAGAAGCTTATTTGCCACATAACACAAACTGCATCTCATTAGAGGCATGGTCCTGGGTTTGAACCTTTTCCACTAGAAAACTAACTTGAAAGGCAGTATGTTAGGCATGATTTTCACATACCTCCTCTTTCCCTTTATTTGCTTTGGATTTTTATTTGCAGTTCAAGAATGAAAGAACAATACTGGGCAGATGCCAGTTAGCCTCACTGGCCTTGGATCATATTAGAAATACAATCCTCTCTATTGCATCTGTAGCCTATGACCTGCTTGACAACTGCAGTTCCAGTGGAAGCAGAACAGAGCATTACAATGAGCAAACCAGCTTAAATCACGACATTTATTTTTTTACCTGCTGTCTCACTAGTATTTGTCAGAAACTTGGGGTCATTTTCTCCTTTATACAAAAGGCTGCACTACAGAAGGTAGACACTTCATACTAAACGGTATTAAAAAATGAGGTTTACTACTGCCATCCATTTTGACATGGTGACAGTGAATTGCTAGCAGAACACCATGTTCAGATGTACTGGCAAATGCTTTGCAGAAGAGGCCCATTTAACATTTATTTGTTCAGCTAATGCAAAATAAACCAGTATCTTCCTGTTGTATGCAGACAAATAGCAAGAAGGTGTGAAGCTTCTAAGACCTGACTGTCCTTGCTGCAAACCTTGAATTAATTGACCAATGTATAATCTTTTAGAACCCGAGTTAATCTGTGCTTTACTTAATAGTAAGGAACAAATGCATGGACATTTTCCACAGCAGCCTGAGAGTCATTATTTAATGTAGCTACAGCCTGCAAGTTTAGCTGTGACTAGTCAACACTTTCCCTCTCTAGGCCTGCCATAAGCAGCAGTGGATGCCAGGAGAGTACTATACTGAGCAGAAGCTTCCAGAGAGTTGGCTTTAAGTGTGTGAGTATGGGAACCACACTCCCTGAATGGTGTATGGTTCCAGCAGCTCATATGCTCACTTCTGGAGCCACCTAAAAATGGTACCCTGCAAAACAAGTAATGGAAAAAAACAAAACCAAAAACCCACACAAGATTTCAGAAGTCAGGCACAGAAAAAAGAAGCAATATGCACTCACAGCATCTAAGCAGGCAATCAGTAGGGCTGGTTCACACTTATGCTGGGAAAAACACAGGTAGTCTTATCTTTATCAAGAATGACCCCTGACCTCCTTAAAATACAGCAGACTTAACAGAATCATCAACTCATCTGCCTATCACAGCACATTACTATCATGGAGATAAAACCAGAATGTCCACCTACTTCTCGCATTTTGAAAAAGGCCATTCCTGTGAGTAAAGAATCAGATCCTGCCTGATGCTGTGGTCCTATCCTTTCCAGCTCTAGCTGCTCAGCCACTTCTTGTAATCCACCCTGGAACAGAAAACAATTGTGTTAACTGCTGAAAAATAAATTAAAGCAGAAAACTGAACAGCTGTATTTGGGGAAAATCTGTTACACAAGTCACACAACCTCAGGTGTATTTCAACATTTGCACAGTAGCTGAAGGAGGTATTATACTAGATAAATACACACCTGGAAAAATCAAACATTCAGTATCAATAGCAACATTAGAATTCTGTGTCAGTATTGATTAAATAAAGCGGTATCAACAAAACTACTCCTCCTTCATGTTCCAGCTTCTTGATTAACCAGATGTCATTACTTTACAAAACAACTCCTTCAAGATGTTAGAAGAACTGACAGTGCTGAAGAACAAAACCAGGTGTTCCTGTACTCTTATTTGCATGAAAGTTGACAAAAGTTTAAAAGGTAAAAATGTTCTACAACCTCAAGAATTCAGGTGCTTACAAATGAGTTGCCCATAAGCCTCCATGACTTAAAAATACCTAGGCTTCCTTTGAAACAGACCTTTTTCTTTCCACTTAACTTTTAACAACTGAGTTTTTCCACTTCCCTTCACAAAAACTGAGAGTATCCTTAAGTATCTAGAACACTATAGGGAGTCCAAGAACGTGTTACACAGCAGGCGTTTAGAAACCTGATGGTAAAGTCCAAAGAGGAAGAAAGCAACCACTCCATCTCTGCAAGGCATGCTACCCCTTGTGAAAGTTTGTTTTATTCGCTGTCGTTAGAAGATGCAAAAAAAATCCACTGCCTTGCAACTACTTTTCCAAGAGACTAAAATCCAACCATGCAGACAGCTTTTCTGTTAGAGATCCATATTTCAGTCACGTGTTGATAAGAAATATGTTTCATTACAAAGTACTTATCAAAGTACTTAAACATCTCACGTACAAAAAGGGAACAATTCAAAATAGTAACTTTCTCCTTTGAACACATGGTGAAGCTGCAGACATCACTCCAAAGCTGCAAATCTATCTGTTCTTAAACGTAAAACTTACCCAGTTCTGAAGCAAACTTTCTTCCCAACAAGCTGATGTGAAAAACTATTCCCTTAACTGCAAAGTGACTGAATAAATCTCTTATTTGGTGTTTGGGGATTATTACCCCCAAAATGCTACTAACCACTATGTATGGAAGCAAACCTGTCAGGATCTGTCTGGTTTTACACAGAAAAATCTGTTGGAAGGACAGACAGGCTATACTGTAACTGCAGTCTTTTAATGCTGTAAACTACACTGTGAGCACATAAAAAAAATAAATTATGTATAAAATTAAGGTGATTAAGCCATAAAGCTATTGGAAACAGACTAAAGCATGTGCACATTCTTTAAGGTCTAGAAGGATCAAAAATGTGAAGACAAA
Source organism: Lathamus discolor (assembly GCF_037157495.1). Lineage (NCBI taxonomy): Eukaryota > Metazoa > Chordata > Aves > Psittaciformes > Psittacidae > Lathamus > Lathamus discolor. The sequence continues at coordinate 134,031,981 of NC_088884.1, read as the reverse complement.
CTGCTTAGTGCTCCCATAAGGTTTGGAAGGGAAAAGAATGTTGCACAGAGGCAGTGCTTTTAAAGAAAGACTGCCTAGTATTACAGTTCACCTTTCCTTGCTCTCAACCCATTTCAAGTACAGGAAGGGAAGCAGTGAGAGGCAAAAGCATAACAATCAAAGTTAAAACTAACAAAGCAATAGCAATAAAGCCTGATCTGAAAATGAGATCAAACATTATGAAAATTTCTGTGAATCTTATGGCAACAGGTTTTGGGCCAGGTTTCTGTTTTGTTTAAAAATACAGAAGCTTCAGTAAAACCATTCGGAAGTAACACCTACAAACCAACATGAAAACATAGTACTGGTATGGCTAGTTTTATTCTAGCTTGAGCAGCAAGAATATAGTTTAAGATAGTAAGTCTATACATTATACAGTTAAGCTCTGAAGCCAGCTAGTTTCTTTACGTGCTTGGATACAGTATCTGAACACTGCAAACATGCTCAGCAATCTAACTTACACTCAAAAACATGCTGAGGCCTAGTGGTCAGCAGAAAACAAAAAGTGCATCTCAGATATAAGTATGTTCGCTGCTTTCAAACTCCAAAAACAAGCTGTGAAGAGTTAGCAACAGCAGGTAGGCCCATCACCCTTTCAAGGCGTCATTTTCAGCTCCTAAACCCTCTCTGCTTCCTCAACCTGTGAATAAGCAGTGCCTCATCACCAGGTTTTGCTAGCTGTAACACTATCTACTCTAGCTTCAAGTAACTTTGAGGAAAAAAACACTCAAGAATAAAAATCAAGTAATAGTTACACGGCAGCTGCAAGCTTTGGAATGCAGCCTTAGTAATTCAAACTTTACAGTAACTGCAGCCTACAGAAGAATGCTTTGAAAGTAGTGCTTTTAATCCATTTGTGAATGGATCCATTTGTTAATGTATCACACACGACTTGTGTGGAACTTCTTGGTCTACAACTGCAATACCTGCAGAATAGAATTTGGCTGTCTCTGAAAGACTACTGGGATTGTCTTTCAGGCAAGACTTTGCACTGCAGATAAGAACATTTTACTCTTGGGAGAAAAGGACAAATGCTTCCCAAATTTTCACACCATCAGTCTTTCAAGAATAAAGCCACAGACCGATTTACATAATCATACAACCAGAGTCAACAGCAAATTCAGATCTAACACTGGTTTCATGGCACTGGTACCAGAATTTATTGCTCTGTATGAACCCCCGTATTTAAAAGCAAGTTTCTAACAAGGTCTATAAATCTACCTTAGAGTTACCATTACTATCGAAAAGATTTGGAACTGTTTACATGAATGATTTTTAGAGAACAAGCAGGAGTTTAACCTATACTACATCAATACCCCAAGTTAACTCCCAACCTGCATATCAGTACATTCATGTCCATTTAAGTTGGAGTAACATACTATAAATTCAGTAACTTAAAAACAGACTACTTAATTCCACAAAAAGAGCATCAAACAGCTTCCTGATCCTGACCCATGTTTCTTTTTGACTATGGGTGTGTGGGGGCAGTGTATGAGGGGCCTACAGTAGGTCAGTGACTTCCATATGAAAAAAATCTTAAGACTAGTCAATAAAGGACAAGTGCACAGCAGTTCAGTTCAGTGCAATTTAATAGACTGAAAGTGACACATCAGGAGACAGTGCATGCATTTTTAGTTACAAAACTAGATGTTTAGCAATTTGTTTCAGGTAGCTGCTCTCGGTACAGTACAAGTCCACTATGATTTCATCACTGGTAAATCTGGAGGGGCAGGGTAGCCCACATACCTTCTCTGCTGTCATTACCAGTCTGCACATTAGATGACAGGATCAAGATTTACTGCAGGAAATTGACCTACATATTCAGCTCTGAAAAAATAATATCACCCTTGTTCTTAAGGTTTGCTGAAATAAAACCTGGGAGGGTTTATCTTGTCTCACAATTACATCTTAATGAAATGACAGGAAATATAATCCCTCTTTTCCCCAAACTCACTGGGAATGTGACCTCTGGAATAGTGACATTGTCATCTCTCCTACATCGCTAAAGTTGGGTTACACATTCTGGTTTTGGAAAGTGTGTTGCCACCACTAAGACACCAGATGCTTTACGCTGCTTCACCAGGAGTGATAGAGTGAGGACGGTTTTTTTTAGTGTTTGCCTCCCCTAACCCTTCCTTTAAGATTCCTGAACTTTTTCTTCTGGCCTCTGTGGAGAAAAGCTGTGTTTATGATGTTCATTAATACTCAGCTGATTCTACCAATAGCAGATCCAAATGAACACAGGTAGGTATATTTCTCTTTTTTGACTGGAAGGGAGGTCTTCTTTTCCAACAGTAATTCAGTTAACAAAGGACTCACACTATTTACTTCCCACACAAGTAGGCTACTAAAAATTTACACGCTCTATTAGTTTATCTCAGAAAGAAACAGAGGACTACAAACAGCATATAGATCACTGGTCCAGCACAACAAAGTGGCAAGCCATCCCTTAGGATTTGGTTGTACTACAGTCAGTGTTCTTTTCCCTGCAGGTTCTCATTAAGGAAGCCTAGAGAATCAAGTTACTTCCCATAAAAGCAGCAAGTCATTAATTGTGATGTACCTCCTTCCAGCAGCAGTCTAGATTCTTACAGTTCTTTGGCAAGTAAAGCTGTTCACAGCCCCTGTAGCATCTTTCATTTGCTGTCTTCCCCTTCACATACTTAGGTCCAGTATTCATTCTCCAGTCCAATTAAGTATCCACATTTTATGTCTGACAGAGTAAGCCAATTACGAGCCTCACTGGCTTGACATAAGTTTCTAGTACTGCTTTTTTTGGCCAGAAGCCACATATTGTCCCTGAACATATGCTGTTGTTTATCTTTCCTTATGAAGCCATCTGAATTATTCTTCACTCCATTCCTCTTCCCAAGATAATTCCACAGCATCATCGTCGCAATTACCTTGCCAAGATGACTGCAGTCCTTTAGTGGACTGCACAATGAAGAAATAAGAGTATATAAAACCCATCAATTCTTATGGCTCAGAAAGTGAAGGATTAATTTCAAACATTGGTTTATCATCTGTCAACAAAGCCTGGGCACTGTAAAGGCAGCATCAACATGCAATTTTTAACAGGTAAGCAGTTATAGCAATTGATGTGTGCTCCTGACTGCTTCTATCAATAGCCTTTAATATTAAATATAAAAAAGCTTGAGACAACAGTGCTTAATAGGTATTATCAAAGCAAAACCAGTAAGTAACAATGTAGAAAATAAGATTTTGGGGTTTTTTTAGGCATAAGGAATTCTGTCACCAAACCCAAAACTTGTTCTGAGCCATTAGCAGGTTACCTTCAGATTTTTGCAGCTCTTCATGAGATACTTTACATCATAGATGACCGGGAAAAACAACCGCAGTATCTCAAAGAAGTCCAACTCCTCTTCAGGTAGATTAGAGTTTGTCAGGATTTTGATTAGATAGCCAAAGTCATACCCACTGCAAATTAAAAACAAAACCAATATAAGCCAGTAATTTAGAAGCATCTTTCTCACTTCCAACATCAAGACTTTATTACACATTAGCAGGACATTTAGCTTAATTTCAATGCAATTAAGACTGACTTTTATGAAAGCCTCAGTGCTAATGGCCCTATTACAGACCCCAGGGAAAATATTTTAATTTAGTCTGAATGAGGCCAAGTGAAGACAGAAAAAGGTCTGCCTATAGGAGTTTCTCTTAAATCCTGAAACAAGGTAATGCTGCTGTGGCTTCGTCTGGCAAAAACTTACATTCTGGTGTAAGAATTGAGTTTCTCACTACAAACTGAACAAGACAGACTTTTACAGTTCTTGAAATACAAAAGATTAAGGAGTTTCTAGAGCCAACACATGTTTATGTCTGAAGGCAAATTTCACCCTCACCAACAAAGAGTGGACTTTCTTTCAATTTCCCCAATTAAATCAGCACACATTAAACAACTGAAAAAAAAAATAACAGATTGTGGACTATTACTCTTTTTGGAGGCAAGGACAGATGAAGTTGGAAAAATTTATCTGTGTACATGTAAGTCAGCAGGAAGCAAAAAGACAACCGAGCAGTACAGACTTGGTAGAAGAAACTGAGGTATTATAGTATGTATGTGGAACAAAGAATTTGGGAAGACTTCCTTCCCAAGAGCCTGACTGAAGAATGAGGACATAGGAACAAGGTGAGGCAGTAATAAGGAAACCACATACTTTCACAAAGAACAGGAACCCCTGGGTTTAAAGCACAGGAAATACAGATGTCAAGTACTAAGCAGGACTAAATGCCACAACAAACAGTGATGACAAGTTATCCTTTTCCCTAGGAAGACAGAAGTTACAAGCCATGATCTGTTCATGAATCTGATCTGTTCTGATCCCTGGCAGAATTGCTTGTGTACGCACACATACATACACTAGACAGGGGCAGGTATGTTCTTTTCTTTGTTACTAGGTTTGCATTGAACCAATCCAGTTCCTAGATTTTACTGACATGCAATTTTAAAAACATCTGTACTAGCAAAGATGATGAAAACACACAGCAGGGCTGCTTCTGCTGAAGGCTGCATCAGTTTTACTGCTTAAGGAGCCTTAGTGTATAGCTGAGAGACAATTCAAGAGAACTGGTGGCTACCACAGACTTCAAATTCCTGGTTTAAGACTTCATGTTCATTCTCGGTTACATGAGGAGCTTTATCTGAGAGATGAACAGAATTAACTGAGGGAGTACAGAAGACAAATCAGTTACAAATAGGCACTGTACTACTGAGCCCGTGGATATTTAGCACCCATAAGGACTGTTGACTTCTGATGTAAACTCAAGGCTTTCACTTGCATGCTCAATGTGAAGAGGATTGCTTTGTGTACCTTTCTTATACAACGGGGTTCTCTACATCATCTTTATCTTATGATTTTCTAGACAGAGAGTAGAAAATCTTAAACATACTGGGAATGAATGGATTGTTTGCCAAGAGTCCGTTATTACAAGATACACAAAATTAATGGACTATTGCAGCCCTCCCATGGGGGGTTTTCCAGTACTCTAAACAGGAATTTCATGTTGAACGAATCCTGTACTGCATCTGGTGCCTTGAAGCTGTGCTGGCAGCACTCCAGCCTCTACAGTAGCAGCCACTGGCCAGGCGCAAAGAAGCCAAAGACAAAGAAGGATTTCAGCCGAGTTTTATAAAGTAAGAATTTGAAATATACTTGGCAAAACAGTAGCTTGGAAGCCTAGTTTTATTAGATCTCAGGGAGGGAAGGGGGGGAAGCCTGTATCAGCATAAGGCCCTCTAGAGAAAAAAAATAAAAAGAAAAAAGCCATGCTAGCAAAAAAGGCTGTTCAGAAAAATGCAGAAAAGGCTGCTCAGGATTAAGGAGACTTACTCCACTGGAGATTAGAGAGTTTATTAACTCACTGAGTTCCTGACATTTGCCATCCTTGTGGCTCAAATGTAGCAGCTGTATTAAACCTTTTCTAGTGAAGAAAACAGTATTTGTGCTCCTCGTAAATTTTTTGATTTTCCTCCCCTTCCCAAAAGAATTATGCACATCACTGAATTACAAGCAAACATATGCTCTCAAACACTTCCAACTTCTATTAAGAAGGAAGTACTGTAAGAAAAGAAACATCAAGATTCATTTACTATTTGTATTAAGAGGGAGGAGGCTGTCATAAATCCACAATTTTAATGCATAATTCCACACACCCCCCACACCCCCCTTGGAGACTGTAGCAGACTCTTTCATTCCAGGATCCTCATGCATAAAAAGCAACAGGGTATTCAAACAGTGGTTTTACCAGACATGATTGCTCTTCCACTGCATGACAACATTCAGTCAGATATTTGCTCTTGGATCCTAAGCCTGGGTTAGCTTAAGTCAGCTCAAACAAATGATGTCCCATATTTCTTAAGTTCCATCTCTTTAGACTTAGTCCCAGTGTGCTCATTAACAATCACCACAAACCATGCTTTACTAATCATAATGCAGTATTAAGGCATTTACATAATCTTTTTAGTATATTTTTGGGGGGGGGGGGGGGCAATATGCTCCAGTCATCAAGCCTACACAGACATAAGGATTGTCACCTCCATTCAAGACTAAGATACACCAAGTTCAAAAATTTGAGTGGCCACTGCTGCTGAATGCTGACAAGGGTAAAGAAAGTCCACAATGAGCAATTTGGTAATTACATGCTCATTAAAGAACTTCCCTTCTAATCCTCTAATAGACAATTAGTGGTTGGTTTCTACCCTGAAGCACACAGGCTTCCTTTCCTTATAAAGCTTTCACTATTTCTAATATAATCACCTACTGTTACTTAGTGCAGCTAACCACAATCCCTGGAGCCAGAAAGCTTTTCTCTTTTTGCACTGAACATGGACAGCTGCAGGCAACGAGACCATGCAAAAGATCAAAGGTGCCTGTATTTCTTTCCTATACTTCCAGAAATTCGGATAGCCAATTAACAATTAATTCTACTCAAGCACCAGCAGTCTCTGAAATAAGTCAAAACCTGACAGACCTGAGAAAGCTTTAGCTCACTTTCTAACTGGCTAACAGAAATGAGCCAACACATTCAATTTTACTAAAATCAGTCTCACACAAATGATTATTGAAATACAATAGCTTGGAACTTTCCCACTTCCAGATAACATCTGGTTTAAGAGGCATGTTTGTACAAAGCCCCCAAAGGTAGACTGAGGTTGCACACAGGTGGACACTCAAAACCTCAGCACATCAGTCACTTGAACATCCACAAAACCAGTATTTGAGCTGTTCTGTTTTATAATTTGTTAAACTGCCAAGCACTCACTGCTCTCGACAGTGATAAGAACCTGAAATTCAGGGCTTCCCCCTCCTCTCTCAACTCAAATACATTTCAACACACACAAGATTTGAGTCACTTATGATGTTGTGATATATACAAGAATTGGTGACAGTGCAGTGGGTTCTTCATGTCTGGCAGAGCTGCAGATCCATACAGATTCACCAATAAGTAAGGAAGCTACATCAAATGCAGAGGTAAAAAGCACACAAAGCAAGCTATTTTAGAAGCTAACAACTTAGAAATAAACTACATAACAGTTCAAGTAAATCAAAGACTGGGAAATGATACAAAACCAACACACAAGCTCACTCTGAAAAAGGAGTAACTTCCATCTGCCCACTTCCTAGAAGACTCATACATTTGGAGGATTAGTAGTAACTGAAGCATTTTGAGGAAAGAGAACCAATAGTACAGTCAGCAACATCAAATACACCTTTCTGCAGTAGTAAAAGTACTACTGCGTGGAAAGCCTACATGAAACAAATTTTCAACTGAGCTGTCCTGCTGTTTAAGCTTCCACCAACAGTATATGATCACAATCAACACAATATAAATTTAGAAACAGTTGTTTACTGTTCTTTGTGGCACATTTTATGCGACCCATGCTCATCTGCAGCTTTGTGCAATGTTAGCTCCCAAGTTCTGTTCTCAAGATAATAACATACTCTATTAAGCACAAGAGCCTTTAAACGGTTTCTGACATCAGGCAGAGTTGTTGATAATCAGCGTTGGATAAACATTTACTGGAACAGCTGTTTAAGAGGATTTCTAAAGACATTTTCAGTGAAGTCCACAACAGTGGAGTCCAGAAACTCATTCAAGCACAGATGAAACTGGACTTGGACAAAGCCATTCCAAACCCCTTCATAAGCTGCACTAGTAAAAAATGACATTATGGCTCAAAGTTTGCACTACACTTCAATCAGCATATGAGTCAGGAATCACAAACAATCAATGTAATTATGTTTTAAAAGGAATCCCTACTGTGGAAATGGTTCAGGTATTCTTTTGCTAGGATAGCTTACACTGGACCCTTAAACTTACTAAGTGATACTGGAAAAACACTTTTGTAGCTGTAACTGCTCCTAAGCAGCAGTGTCTGCTGATGTACCAGATACATGCATAATATGCCTCCCCAGCCCTTCTGAGCTATTCGGGTTATTTTACTATAGTCAAGTGTAAATAAAAAATATGCACAGAAGAGCCCATAATAATGGGTTTAAGAAGCTTAAAGAAACTTAATTCAGCCTTTGTAGCTAGTTTGACACAGTTCATGGCATTCAGTATTTTTCTCCCATGGTGCTACTGCAGTAGCACAATAGCAAGAGTAAGATTATTCTGGAGTCATATTGTGAGTAGAGACAGCTGCAAGTGGAAGATGGAGGCAGATTAGGTGGCAAGCGTAATCAAAGAGGATCCCCCCCTTTTTATTTTTGTTAGCTGTTTTCCCGCTCCCCCCCCTTTTGGAAGGAAAGTCAGTCTAATACTTACATTCTACAAAGCAAGCCAAAATGATGAATTCCACAACAGGCTGTTATATGCATCTTTCTATTACTGTTTTGCATTGTTTGCTGAAGGAATCTTTATTTTTCAGTTGGTTAAAAATAGAAATACTTCTCTAATTCCATGTGACTCTCTCTTTGAAACTCCCCTCCAAGTTTTAATACTTAAGAATGAAGAATTTCCTTTTTTTTCTAATTTTGTCATCTACGTATTACAGCTCACCAATGTAGCATACGTGATAAAAAGAAAAAGGTTGTAAGGAAACTACTAGTCTAAGCTAAAATGTTTGCTCTACCTTTGTTGACTTATTTAGCAGGCAGCATTTAAGATGGCAACTTGAGGGCATTATATAACAATAAGCCATTAAAGCCACTGTTGCTTGCAAAAAGTGCAAATTACCTCTGGCAGGTAGCTGACTACACAATGACTCCTGTCTAAGTTTTAAGGTGTTCAATCTTATTAACGCCTGAAGATCTTTTCTGTCCTGACAGATTCACAGAGATTTAGCATTCACAACCCTATTCCTACTTAGAAAATGTGCTCCTGTGATGCTATAAACAGTAAAACATATTCAAGGCTTAGAATACAGAATCAAGGTTTATCAGGACTCTCCTTTAAGATGAGCAATTTCAGCAGCCCAGATTACTAGGAGACTTAGAACACATTTAAAAGTGCTTTATAGAACTCCTCACTGACAGTTCTGCAGTCTCTGCCATAAGACAAACTGCATTTGCTCAAGAATTGCTTAGGAATAGCTTGCTTTTATCATTGTTACAATCATTAATTGCATGTGTGATATTAAAAGATACAATGCCACCTGCTGGCTTAGGAGTTTCATGTTTTTCTGGTTTACAGTTTTCTAGTTACAGTGTAAACACCAATAGTAAAACACCACTAAACTCTAATACAGAATGGTGCTATACATACTACAGCAGAAATACTTTCTAAGTCTTCCCAACCAAGGTACTTGCTATATATGCTATCACATGTAAACCACTTAGCACATGAGATGCAAAATCCAAGCTCTAGAATTCAATAATCAGTATCAAAAATTCCAACCCTTAACATGCAGTATTTACCTATGAAAGGAAAGCCACTTGACTCCTTCACATAGTACAACTCCTGATGTCATCAGCAGTTCTGCAAAGTATTGTGTCTCAATTCCTTCTTCTTCATGCTTTTTAAACTGGATACCAGATGTTGTCAACAGCTCAATAGAGTCCTGGGCATACATATCTTCTCTAAAAAAAATAAGAAAGAGGAAAAGTAAATTTCAGAATCTACAAGCCTCAGTGATTATAAACCTGGTAACGTTTATTTTTTGCTGTTCACTCCACAGACTTCGCTGCATAGAGTGTGAACAACTTGACTTTTTTTCCATGTTAATTTCAAAACAAACCATTTTCATGGCTTTTATGAACCTTCATCAGCATTTCACTATTCCCAGCATCTCCATTCTCTCTTCCTTCATAAAAAACTAGTTCCGGCACCTCTCCCAGTTACCTAAAACTCCCCTTTTAGCAAATCTAAGGAAAGTTAATGTATGAATACAGATATTTTACTGAACAATATCTATTGCTGGAACTGTGACAAATTGAACGTAACAGCTGAAGCACTAATGCCCTACACTATAGAACTAGGAGTAGTATAATCCAGATCCTGGTGCTGCAGTAGTTCTGTGAATAATATTTTTCACACAGTCTTGTGATTTAAGTGTACGTAAAGTTTTAGACACACGCACAGAACTTCCTTCTCACCACCACTAGAAATTAAACCTTTGCTCCACTTAGTCAACCCTTAAAATTCAGGTAGCCTAACATTTTCTTTCTAAAGACCATCTTCTAATAGCCATATTTTGGACCTAAAATTTCACAGGCTAGAAAAAAGATTCCTCTATGCCTTGTTTGATCCCCTAATATCCATCTATTTATTTCCTTCACTATTAACATTTTTTTAAAGTCTTAGGGATTTTGTGATGAGATCGATGTTTGGGGTTTTTTTTTGTCCTAAAGTTTAATCTACCTAGAAGATGATATTCATATTGCTGTCTGCAATATACTATTCTACAAACTCTCTTCAGTGTACAGTTTTCATTTTTAATAAAAAACAAACACAACCAAAACAAACCACAAAAAATAAAACAGATATGACAACCAATATATCAAACTTGACTACTAGATTCAGTCATAGACTCATCCCCCTTATTCCTAACAGCAGGTCATCATTCATCAGAACATAGAGATACATTCTCGAGATGTGTTGTATCTTTTTTCCCCTCCCTCCTACACAGCTGCTCATTAGTTCTCCAGCTTTAAGGCATCAGTTTTCCAACACCTGTCCATCTCCATAACACATTAAAGAACCCATCCAAAACAAACATGCCTATTTTAAAAGAAGTTTCAGTTCTAGTTTGTTGCTCTGCACTCATCAGATTTAGATGAGTTAGTTTAGAGAAATATTTATGTTCTTTAAAAGCACACTATAACAAGACCTGGCTGGAACACCACAAAACAAAACTACCTTCCAGGAACAGCCAACAGCTGTTTTGCTTCAGGAGCAGAACACTTGGCACAGGGCCACTTCCCAAAAAGAAGTTCAGAAAAACATAAAAGAGGTTTCTTCAACCATGCACAAGAAAAAAACCTCATGGTTTATGCAGCACTTACCTAGCTCACATTTTGTACCAAATCCTCCCAGTGAACTACTAACTAATTCGTTAGGTAACTGTCTATCTTGCCTTACTAAGCAGTCCTGTCTACGCAGTATCTGGCACAAGCGGATGGAAAACTACTTTTATTTTCAGTTGCTTGACATTAAGTGGACCTTTGAAGAAAATAAAACATAACACAGGCTCTTCTTCCCAGATCACAGTTTGGAAGTTACTAATTCATTTCTCCTCCTCCCATATTTAGCCAGATTAGTATATTCTTCTATTAAGAAAATAGAAACCTTCTGTCGAGCATTTATATGGCCAGGTAAGTTTAGAGATACCAAAATAACAAATCTGTACTCCCAGTTCTTTTAAGAGATGCTTCAGACAAAACCTTTTAGAAAAATCATGTAATTCCTTAGCCAAACTGACCACTGACAAGACACAGCACTGATAGTTTAGAAATGCAGAAAGATCAAGAGACAGCAGCAGACTTTTTTTAAGAAGCCTGATTACTTTGAAAACACTTCTTTTTATCTGCAGAAGAAAAAAAGGTCTCTTCTCTAAAGCTCCTTTAGGCTGCAGTTTTAAGTCATGTACATCAGCTTGCCCTGTGATCAGCTTGTAAACTGCCAAAAGCTTTCAATATGCTTAAATCTAAGAAGTGTTTGCACTGATACTCAATTCAGGCATATGAAAACTTATCAGACCAATTATGTTTACTTCAGGAAAAAAAAAAAATCAGGTATTGTGTAACCTTGTCTCAACTACCTGCTAAAGATATAATCAGAACTCCACAGAAGCATCTGTGGAGTCCCCACTGGAAAAATTAGGTTTATACTTAGAAGATTTAACATTGATGAAAATCACATTGCAAAATAAAGTTCACAATATTACTCCAACAGATCAGTAAAAAAAAAAATAAAAAAAATCAACCAACATTTTACAGAAATAATCCAGAACAAAAATCTTCACAGGAGTTATGCTGTAGAATCAACAACCCATTCTTCACCAAAAGGATTGTCAAGCATTAGAACAGGCTGCCCAGGAAAACTGGTGGAGTCACCACCCCTGAACGTATTTACAAGACCCAGGATTGTAGATGTGGCACTTAGGGACATGGTTTAGTGGTGGACTTGGCAGTGCTAGGTTAACGGTTGGACTCAATGATCTTAAAGGTCCTTTCCAACCTAAACAATACTATACTATATAAGAAAATTAAAAATACAGTAGCTCAGATTACGTAGCTTTGAAAAAACACAAGACAAACTGCTGCAGTATTAAAAAACTGAACGTTAATTTACTAGCGTATTATCTAGAACTTATTGTGAGCCTCTTAAGAATAGTGTTATTTCAAAGAGCACATATCACACTTGCTTTAGAACTTGCTGATAACATTTGTCATGCTCCTTTTCCTAGTCACTTCAGTAACATATTGTTCTTCACATTGGTATTTTCCATTTAAAAATACACAAAGAAATAATGTGACTTCCGTAATGACTAGTCAAACTAAGGTAGAGGCACTTTGAAATGCCAAATATGAAAACACCAAGCCAACTGCTGCACCAACTATAAATGCCTCTTTTTGAAACTTTTTGACCAAATTACTAACAGTAAGACAGGCTGCACAGAAGTGAGGAAAGAAAGTATGTATGTGGCTGACAAGATTTTTCCTATATAGATATATGTATAGATACATAAAGTATCTAGAGCATTCCAATTATTCAGATAAAAAGAACTGCTACAGGTTCCACAACCTAGAACACATTTTAAGTCAGAAACACACGTTCACCAGCACAGACGTTTAAGACTTACGTTAAATTAAATTTAAAATTAAATTGCCAAGTCGATGTTCCTGGAGGGTATTCTCCTTGCTCATTCATAAAAGTCAGTCCTAGTTGAATTATTTTGAGCAAGTCTACATTGCAGCGTAATAACTGGTACTGATAGTCAGCATTGCTTCTGAATTCTCCAATAGGCCTTGCAACTACTCCTGGAAATTCTGTATCCTGCAAGAACAGAATTAAAACTTCAACAAAAGGCACCCATAAAAATACACGTTGCTCATTCTTAATAAAACATTTCAAGCATCTTATCTTTCATAGCTAAAGACTACTGTACATTTAGCTTTTAAAAAGGTAATAATCAGGATCCTAACATTTGTACAGCATTAATTCAACCGTAAGATTCCACTATTCTTTCAATAAAAATGAATGGAGAAGTCCATAGCTTTAATTTAATAACATCAAATGAAGGCATCATATTTATCATGGTAATTTGCTAGAAAAACATCAAATGCCCACTTACCATAGCTACATAGTTATACTTCCGTATAACCTGACGAATTTTCTTCATCTCTTCGTCTAAGTTACAAGCCCAAACTTCACAGATTCTTTGGCTATGGTCTACGGTAGCTGCTGGCATAGTGGGGGGCTTTAGAGACCATACATCAAAAGTTACACTTGACTGAGAACCAGTTTCATAAAGAGAACGTCAACTGTTTATTTTTTTAACCTAAGAGACAAAAAAGCAAAGTATTAGAGTGTAAGTTTTTATTCTTCATTTACCTGGGACAAAAGCCCATCCTAATTCCAGGATCAAGCTTTATTCTTCAGAATTTCATACAAGAATCACAACATAGCCATCAGAACCATGCAAATTTCAGCTATATGAGTTCAAAATACTGTATAAAACTGAAACCCTATGGTTTTGTTAGTAACTTCACTTCTTGCACAAAGCCCTGCACACAGCAAGGAGCACCAGTTCAAGTGATGAAAGAGATACCTGAGCCCACAAGCGCTACTCCCCCATGGGTTAGAAAAGCGCATTCCTGTGGACGCCACGGCTGCGTACAACATGAAACGAAGCGGCAAAGCGATTCTTTGCGTTACGCCGAACTGGGGGGGCACTGCAGGCGGCGGGAAGCCGCCCGGGCTGGCCGCCTCCCTGGGCAAGAGAGTCTCTTTCAGCTCGTACGGGCGCAGCGGGCTGAGGCACTGCCCGACAGCCGCGCGCTCACAGGTTTCCGGCCGCTTCCTTGCGCGTACCAGGCTCGAAGAACGCCTCAAGGAGCCGCGGAGCTGCGCCGGGCAGCACTCCGCCACAGGGAACGGGCCGCGGCGGGAAGGGGCCACCCCAGCTTACCCTGCCCCGCCCCGGGCTGGAGCCGGCAGAGGCTCCGCTCCCGAGCCCACCTCCGGCGGCCCGCCACACCACGACCCACCCGCGGCAGGCCGTCGGGACCACCAGCAAGGCAGCGGGGCACCGCGGGCCCGAGCAGGGCAGGGCCCTGGGCCGCCGCAGCTCCCCCCGCTCCCGCAGCCCGCCGCCGCCCCCCGTGCCTCCGTCGCGGCTCACTCACGCTCTGGGCCGGGCCGGGCCGGGCCGCGGCGGGTCTGGCGGAGGCCCCGCGGCGGCCCGCGAACGCCCCACCGCCACCAGCCGCCGCGCGAGACGCAGGAAGCGCCGCCCCCCCGCACAAAAGCCATTACATCATCGCCGCGCGCCGCTGCGCAGGCCTTTCCCCCCTCACCTCTGACCGCCGACAGCGGCGGCACCAATCGCCGGCCGCGCCCACGCCTTCCGCCGCCCCCCTCCGCAGAGCGGGTCAGCGGCGCGCACGGGTGACGCAACCTGCGCGCCGACGTAGCGACTGGGCGGGACGAGGAGAGGCGCATGCGGGAAGGAGGGAGCGAGGCCGGGTCGCGGTGCCGCCGGGGCTGCCGCGCCCGCCGGGGGCCGCCGCCGGGAGGATGAACTGGCTGTTCCCCCTCGCCAAGGGCGGCGGCGCCGCCTCGCCCGCCGCCACGCTGCCCCCCCTCACCACCCTGCAGCAGCAGAAGCAGCGGCAGATCGAGTCCCTGCGCGGAGCGCACGCCTCGTGAGTGGCAGGGAGGGGGGTTGAGGTGGGGGCGCAGCCTGTGTCCGCCACCCGGGCCCGGCGCCTCTCGGGGCCCCTGCGAGACCGCGCCCCGGCGGCTGTCGTGTGTCCCCACGCACACGCCCAGGGACGAGATCTCGCACCTTTCGCTCCCGGGGAGGCCCGGCTGGGTCCCGCCGGTCCTCGGCCGTGCGCGACGCCGGTAAACAGGAAACCGCGGCCCGGGCAGGCCATAGCCCGCAGGGTTTCGGGGACGGAGGGTCCCGCCGGTGGGAGCGGGGCGACCAGCGTGCCGCGGCGCCTGGGCGCTGTCCTGGGGTACGGCCGCCTGCGCGTGGCCGGAGGACGGCCGGAGGGACGCGGCGGGGTGGGAGATTGCACCGAAAGTGAGCTGCGCTGCCGGGGCGGCGGGGGCCGTCCCGCCTGGCCGTGCTGTGTCGGTGTGGCTCGGGAGGACGCCTGGTTGCACCGGCCGCGTTACCGGGAAGGCAGCTGGGTTGTTTAGTGGGTTTTGAAGTCTACAGCGAAGTACAGATTGCGTGAGTTCCCTTTTTCTGGGAACTGATTATAGGAGCGTAGTTCTTTAGAAGTTCAGAGTACAGCACAGAGCATACAGGAGCTGCGTGTCGCAGTGCTTGTACCAGCAGTGGCGCAGCAGCCCTGCTGGCTCCACAAAATGTTGGGGATTTTTTTGATGTACAGTGCCAATTTGCTAATAACTGGCTGTTCTTTGGTAACTCGTTTTATTTAGATGCTCACCAGAGGCAGGTAGGTTTTTCCTGTTCAGAATCTATGCTTTCCGCAACAGAAAGTTCATTTACCCTGAAATACTCCAGCTTGTCAGTATGCTGGCCAGTTTTGCCTAAATTTTAGCCTTTTAAAAGGAGATCCACAGTTCATATATTTCAGGTTAGACTTTCCCGTGGATGTGTAAGCATTCCTCATGCTTTCTGGGATGTCTGTTGAAGTGGAATGTTAGATGCCTCCAAAACAATACAGAAAAAGGAAAATTATTTTCTGTTATGACAGACTGAGGCTGAGCATAAGAGATATTTACTGTATTTCCGAGCAGACTTCTCACTATCCTAAAATCCTAATTTTAGGATATCCTAACATATCCTGTGTGATATTTTGAATTATCACACAGGAAACATAAGTTTGACAGGATTGCTGTCAAAAGAGCTGCCTCTGTGGATATGCAGCAGCTCACCTAACTAATAGTTGTGTTGGACTGGCCTTTCTTTTAGCCTTGTATTTCCACCCTTTTTTCTCTACTATTGGAGAAGAACTCACTCCAAGTTAAGTCGTCAAAAAAAGGTGATCAGCTTTTGTCAAAGTCAGCTTGCTGAACTGGTTTGCCACCTGTTTGTGCGGGCATCAGTTAAGCACAGGCAGAGATAGAAAGGACTCTGCAGCTGGGAATGGTAGGGAGATAATAGCTGCTGTCACAGAATTTTGCAGTCATGTAAACTCATCTGCCCCATCTCTCTTGATGCAAAACGCCCCCAAATTAGGCAAGTAAAGCAATAAATTCTATCAAAGTGTACAGGTTTCATAAGATACTACTGAATAAATCTGATTAACAGTGCCTCAAACTCTGTGCCTTTAAAAGGTGTGTGTTTGTCCAAGTCTTCAAAAGTGCAAAGTTTTTTTTTGGGTGGGACTGATGTGCTTGTTTATGGACGCCATAGCTGCACAGATCTATAGGATAGGAATATACATTAATCATTGCAACAGCATTGTTTCCTAAGCAATGATTAAATAAATGTCATTCTAGTGTTTGCTTTGTCTGATGAGTATATTTGTAAAAGCCTAGGTATATGTCGTCTTAATTTCATTAAAGTAGCTAGTCTTCCTTTTCAGGATGACTCCAGGTTAGGAGCTTGAAATGAAATTTTTATGTTTAAAAAAAAACAAGTGTTTTTTTACATTTGCTATTGCTCTAGCCAAAGTGTGTCATTTTTCCAGTGTACCTGTTCCCACCTGGGGAAGGGACAACCAAGTTGATTCAATTTTTTTCTTAAAGGAGGTTATAATAGTTCAAACAGCTCAATGAGGTTCTGGATTTCTTGGTTCTCCCTCCCTGTTCTCCGCTTCCTCCCCAGTTCCAGTAGGTTGTGTGTGGAACATAATTATATACTCTTCTAAAGGATTTTGTAGCAGGCTATTAAAATGCATGACAGATGATTATAGGGCAAGAATATGCATGAGAGATTTCAGGGAGAATCCTTCAGTTAAGAGTGAGGAAGTAGCGATTTCTGCGTGTGGTATATCACAGTAGAGAATTTGCCTGTGCTGAAGAAGCCTGGTAGGTTCTTCAAACAGCATGTGATTTCACAGGGAAAGAGCAGGTACTGTGAGTTGTCTTTGAGAGGAGTAAGGTTGGGTTGGGGAAAGCAAGGTGCATAGCTAGGTTTGTCTTACTCCGTTTATTCCTGAAGCTCCGAAAACAAGAGTTTTAAATTCTATATGCAAATAATGCTTTGGAAGGATACAAAACACTCCTAACACTACGCTTAATACACATTTGCAGGTAATGTGTTTTGGAGTTTTTGAGGAAGCAATTGTATGGAGTGTAAGTGGAGGTGGATGAAGGGGCAATTCTGAAGCTGGGTGCAAAAGGCTTTCTGAGAACACCCAACTGCCATTATTCCCGGTTGGAGCTGTCTTTCCTCGCTCTATAAGGGGGCCTTAGAGACGTGAAGGGGAGGTGCCTGTACTTAACCAGGTACAGGCAGGAAGAATATGCAGAAGAAGAATCAGTCTGGTTTTTGTTTTGATTGAGGCATTGTAAGATGAAGCAAACTTTCTGCCCTCCTTTCCCCGAGTCCTGCCTTAGGTATGTTTGTATTGTCTGGAAGTTCAGCTTCTGAGCGAAATCTGAGCTAACTCCTCCTCCTCTGCATTCTTTGGGATGCCATCTTTCAAAATAGTCTTGCTGTGCATACAAGCTATAGAGTGCTTTAAACATTGAAATCAATTCCCTGTTGATGTACCTGATATAAAGATTTCCTCAGTAACTTAGCTGTTAAAACAGAAGCAAATTTGGATTTGGTCTTAACACGTTGCTTGGTGCTTTCGGGGGGTCTGTGTCTTGTGTGTCGCTGTATTACAGAACTGTGCATTCTTTCAAGTAGCTCTTCTCCAGATAATTTTTGAAAATACATCTGCAAGTGCATAGAACTTGGTGCATGTGGAAAAAACCTGCTGTTAAGTAGTAAGCTAATACATTAAGGAAGAAGGCCTAGTTTAAAGTATGTTCCAAATATTGATCAGTAGGCAGTGTTGCAGAGCAATATATTGTAGTGAACCAAGTGTAATGCCTTCATAAAGTAAATGTTTTATCACATAAAATTCAGTGTATAAAAAAAAAAAATCACTGATGTGATGTCTTAGATTAAGCCAGTGAGTGGAGAAAGATGAGATTTTTGTCAGATCCGTGAGTAGCACTGTTTCTCCTACTGTATTTATGTTGCTTGTGTTCATGTATAAGTTTTAATAGTTGAACCTATTTTTTGTTCTATCTTAATATTCAATATAACCTTCTGAAGCATATTAATCTATTCCAGCATTTTCAATTTTATTCTGATAAGGCTTTTCAAAACTAAATACAAAGATCTGGGGTCATGCGTTTTTTTTTAGACTTTAGGCTGTTATATTGGTCATTATTTGGATGGTGACAATTTCTTCTTTTGACAGCATTGCAGAAATTCAGAAAGATGTGGAATATCGACTGCCATTCACTATAAACAACTTGACAATTAATATTAACATGTAAGTAGACAGATATCTCTATGCACATATTGAATATTAAAATTGTTCTTAAAAAAAAAAAAGAAGCCGTTTACATTCTGTTACTACTTTCTATCTCATAACTATTATCAGTAACTATAACCTGGATTTGTATTAGTAGTTGTAATGATATGAGTGGAACTGGTTATATACAAGGTGCAGATGCTCAGCTGAAAGTAAAACTATGGTTTGCTGTGCTCAGCTCCCAAGATACCTGCATGATTTGAGATGAAGGTAAAGAAAATGCTTGAGGGTTTCTGATGACTACAACTGAAAGTAAACTTAATTCATAATTTACTAATCTGCTGTAACTCCTGACTCTTGCCCAATGAAACTTCCAGATCATACTTATCAACTTAAGTGATTTATTGTAACATTTCCTGTGAATTTATTTTGGGGGTGCTTTTTCTCTGGCAAACATTGATGGTGTTCCTAAGTTTTTATTACATTGGCCTGATAACTTGCCTGATATTCTTGCAGGTTACAGTACATTATCTTTGAAGTAATAACATTTGTATTAGGAAATATTCTTACTATGCTGTAGCTTTTTCTTTGTCTGTGGGCATTATTGCTGCATTGTTACACTACACTTTTGCCCAGTAAATGCTCTCTTTAGTTCCATTGGAGTCCTGTATTCTAATCTGTCTGACTTCTAGGTTTGTAACTGAATAATGGTTTTGTTTGCTTCATTCACTCTGTATTTCTCCATAACTCTTCTCATATAAAAGTTTATGTAATTAATTGATAGTGTTTTTCTCTTTACATAAGAAGCCTTCTTATGGAAACTTTATCATGGGATGTAGCTGTACTAATGATTATTCTTATATTTGCAGCTTGCTTCCACCTCAGTTTCCTCAGGAAAAACCAGTCATCAGTGTTTTCCCACCTGTGAGACATCATTTAATGGACAAGCAGGGAGTATATGTGACAGGTCCATTAATAAGTAATGTATGTATAATTTGTAGCTTCACATACATCTACTGTTAATAGCAATGTTAATACATGTCATACTAGATTATTGCCAATACTTCTGGTAAAAAAGATCAGTACAGATCCTTATCCCTCTCAAACCGTATTTTGACAGGTCTGAAAACAAAAATTCAGTGGTGTTCAGTATGCTACTGGTTTTTTACTGCTACCAATACTGAGCTTAGTATTCCATGTATCTAGAATTATTCTAACTTATGATGGCTCAGGAAGTTCCTGGTGCTTTTCTTATTAGTAGTAATAGCAGTACATGTTTCTTTACAGTGTACTCTAGGTAAGGGAGAAGGATGCTTTAAGACTGTTTTGTAAGACTATTCTTTCTACCGTAATGCTAATTAGAAAGATGTCAAGATTTCAGCTCCAGTATTCAGAATTTTAATCAGGGGTTTAATATGCTGTTCTTTTTTAATTCCCTTTCCTTTTTCTCTGCCAACAAGGATGTGGTGTAGTTTTCTGGAGTGGGAGTACTGGAGGGGTTATGAGTTTTTCAGAATGCACTTAATGCCTTTTTGTCTTAAATCTTGGTTGGCTTTGGATTTGGGTTTTTTGTTTGGTTGCTTGTTTTTTTTCTTTCTCTTTTTCTTTGCTTTCCCAAATGTAACTTGGTAACTTAAGGTGGGATTTTTTTGGTTGGTGATCAGAGATGTGCTTGATTGATTCTAAATTGTTAATGGACTTCCATTGTTAATGAACAACTTTTACTTTCTGTTCAGTTCTGGGTGGTTTTATAACTTTGTTTGAAGCTTATGTATACATGTTTTAGACTAGCTAGTATATTTCTGAGATAGCTTCCAGCACTGCTGTGTGTATATAATAAACAGTCAAGTTCAGCACATTTTAGAACTGTTGGATTCCAGGAATAAATTTTTCTGCTGCATTGGGCTTTTTTTTTTTACCAGTTTACAATGCACTCAGATCTTGGAAAAATTATTCAGAGTTTACTGGATGAGTTTTGGAAGAATCCTCCAGTTCTGGCTCCTAGCTCAGCATCATTTCCATAGTAAGTATCTATAAACATGATGAATGGAACTGTGTGTGTTAACTTACATTGCTAAAAAAGAGATGAAACCAAGTATTGGGAAGGTGGGAACAGGAATAATGTATTGGGTGTACTGAGAGACAGGTTGCTTGCCCTTGCACAATTTCATGTGCGTGCTTTATGGCATAATTGTTTTGAGAAGAAACACAGCTTTCATTGGAGTTACTGTATCAAAATGCTGATGTACCTTAATTTGCTTCTCTTTTCTTGAAGAAGAATAAATGTTTATATTATCAGATGAAATCTTTCATTTTCTGTAGATCATGATCTTAACAGTCATGTTTCTTCATATTCTGCTCCTAATCTCCCAGGCTTAAAGGCAGCTTCTGTTGCACAGCTATGCAACAGAAATTGTGCAATTTAAGGAATTGTATTAATTATACAAAAGTGGTCTGAGACATTACAGCGTTATCAGTACAACTGCGGTTCTTGTGGCTGGCAATAATACTGCATTTAGATGCAGCTGCAGTTCTGAATTTAAAAAAATCATTCATGTTATTTAGACGTAATTATGTGTGTGTTGCCCAAGCTGTTAAATACCATAAATAAGAACTAATGCACATCACAGATGCATTTCTCAGGACTTTTAGGTGGAAACAATACAAATTTACACTCTTGTAGTTTTTTGAGAAGTGGGTTTCTGAAAAGTGTGAGTCTGTATTTGGCTGTTCTACAAGAATAGAGTTTAATGGAATATATGTTGTAGTACAAGACAGAGTAGACTTACTATGTTGGAAGTAACTGAGAACAGAAAAAGCAAAGTTTGCGGTCATTTAAAAATCTTGTCTGTTATCTGGTAATTATAATTCATAGAATCATGGAATAGTTAAGATCATCTAGTTCCAACCCCCATGGCATGGGCAGGGACACCTCACACTAAACCATGTCCCCCAAGGCTCCGTCCAGCCTGGCCTTGAACACCACCAGGGATGGAGCATTCACAGCTTCCTTGGGCAACCCATTCCAGTGCCTCACCACCCTAACAGTAAAAAGCTTCCTCCTTATATCCAATCTAAACTTCCCCTGTTTAAGTTTTAACCCATTACCCCTTGTCCTATCACTGCAGTCCCTAATGAAGAGTCCCTCCCCAGCATCCTTATAGGCCCCTTTCAGGTACCGGATTCAAATGATTAGAAATGCTCTGTAAGCAGTTGGTTGCTCATATTGTGGGGTTTTTTATTCATTTGTTTTTAGCCTTTTCAACAAACCAGCTGGAATGCCTCCGTTTGCTCCTCAGGGGTTTCCATTTCTTCCTCCATACCCACCTCAAGAAACAAATAGAACAATAGCAGCCGTGCCAGTTGCTGAATCAGTTTCTTCAAGCTACACTACAGACAAGCCTGCTGCTCCCTCTTACGGCTTGATTGCTGATCTGCCGCTACCTGTTCCAAGAGCAGAAGCAGGGCTTCAGGTCTGTGTGCAGAGTTTTGCTGCTTAAGGTATCAGACACTGGATACAGGTTCTCTTAAGGACACACACAGCATTGCTGCAAAACTCGAGGGAACAGTCCGAGTGACTGCACTTGATTGTTTTGCTGGTGCTAGGAAAACAAAACTCATTCTGGCTTTGATGAAAAGTTATTTAGAGCAAACTTGTAAGTCAGAACAAGAAGTTTGTCTTTCTGAGTTTCAGTTAAACTAGTGTTATGCTAAATATCTTTCAATACACATTTTTGCACTCCACCATAGTGCAACTGTGACCCTTTCACCAGACACAGAAAATGAGATCCTGTTCTCTGTATGGGATTTCCTGCCCAGAACCTGAACAGTGTGCAGTCTCAAGCTTTTAGGTGTAGAGTTTTCAAGCTTAAAATAGCTTCTTTTTGCAGATCATGTATGTGTGTACTCACAAAGTCCCTCTCACTGATGCACCCTGGAAGGACTTTTTTTGGATGTCTTCCAAAAACATTTTATCTCAATGTTTAGTCTTTCATCAGATCTTGTCTTTAGAAACAAAAGCTTTCATAATCTTGGAAGACACTTTCCTGGCTTTGTATAATTTAAAATTTCTACATTCTGTCAAGACAGACTTTTTTTCATTGCCTGAACTTTTTTCCCCAAGGGATTATGGCTTTAAAAACCACATGAAAGAGATCAAAATGTCAGTCTCTTTACCTCTTCTCACTTCCCTGAGTTCTACGCCTCCTGTATGTTTCTGGGTCATCCAGCTCTTGTCAGATGGGGTACATAGCAAGACAGAATTATTTTCTGCCAATATTGTCTCCTCTTTTACTACATGGCACCTGGAATATCCCCACATATTTTGTTGCCATGGTTTAGTCGTCTTCTCTTCAGAGACTAGTGTTACTGATTCTCACTGCTTGTCTTACTTTTCTTGTTGCTAGCAAAAAAACATAGCTGGTTGTGGAGGGTTAAATATCAAGAAATTGCTCTTCAAAAATCTGCTAAACACGTCTAAACTTCCATTTAGGTTGGCCAGAATGGATTTACTTACAAGATGCCTGATGTTCCTGATACCTTTCCAGAACTCTCAGAACTAAGGTAATTTTTCCAAAGGTAGCAGAAGTTTCTGTAGTCATTAAAGGCAATTACAGCTGGTCTGTATCTGACAAAAGTCTGTGTACATCACTGAAAGGTTTTTGTAGGAATTAAAAATAGGAGAACTGCCACTTACCAAAATTGTAGCGTCAGAAAGTAAGCCAGCCTTGTATTCGAATGCGCTGCTTGTTTAGGTTTTTTCATCAGGAACAGTACTTCAGGATTCAGCACCAGGAAGAAAAGCATTTATTTTTACTTTTCCTAACTTTAGTGTTCTGCTGTCTTCTGGGGTCTTGCCAGGGCCTTAATTTCTACTAAGATAATAAGTGTAACTGGAAGGAGGAGAGGGGACAGGGAAAGGAACTTGAGGCTGGTTCACAAATTGCATTCTCTTAAATTCCAAAGGACTTTAGCACAGGGTAAACAGACTACTTTGTGAGCAGCTCAGCATGTGCAGGGAGGGTGGGTTAGATAAATGCAGGAGGTAAATGTGCTAGCTGTCCCAGTGCATCACTTCCACATACTACACAAATATCTTCATCAAAAGCATATCTTGTCATGATTTAAAAAAATTGTGCTAGTTATTGTTCCCAGCAGTTTGCTCGTATCCAATGAGACAGCCCTATACATTGAGGATTGAGGGGAGGGGTGGAACAGTGTGAGTATCCTCCAAACACAAAAGGCAGAGAAGTGGGAGGAGGCGCTCCAAGTGCCAGAGCAGATATCTACAGCTTATGGAAATTTTGGAAAAGACCAGAGTAGAACAGGTAGGACAGGTACAGACCCTGTAGCCCATGTAGAGAACTAAGCTGGGACAAAATGCATCCTGCAGTCTGTGGAGGACTCCATGTTGGAGCAGGCAAATATGCCCTGAAGGAAACTGCAGCTACAAAAAACTCACACTAGAGCAGGTTCTGCAAAGAACTGCAGCCTGTGGAGAAGGGCCCATGCTGGAGCAAGGGTAAACCATGAGAAGGAAGGAGCAGCAGAGACAAATTGTTCCAGACTGACTGCAGCACTTGCAGTTCACCCCCAAACCCCACCTTGTGCTGCTTGGAGGTAGAGGAGCTGGCAATGAAGGAGTGAAGTTGAGCCTGCGGGAAAAGGGGGCGAGGTGTTTTTGTCTTTTTTTCTCTCACCTTCCAATTCTTACTGAAACTAAAATCAAGTTTTTCTCAAGTTGAGTTTGCTTTGCCTGTGATTGTAATTGTTAAGTGATCTCACTGCATCTAGACCCGCAAGCTTTTCCTCTATATCCTGTTGAGGAGGAGGACTGAGAGAGCTGGGTGTCTGGTAGTTGGCTAAGATCAATAGTAGCATTAAAAAAACCCACTTTATAAGAAGAAAGACTTGAAATGAGAGATACCTTTTAACACACTGCTACTTAAACTCACTGCTGCAGATAGTAGAGCCCACAGTCCAGGAAAAGGGGGAAAAGTAAATAGTGATCAAGTGTTGTGTACCTGAAAAACCGCAGTAAATGCTTACATTTTGACTTTTGGCAGAAATAAGTAACTCTACACATAACATTTGCTGTTATTTTTAAATCTGCTTGCTTTCTGGTTGAATATAGCATATCACAGTTGACTAATATGAATGAGCAAGAGGAAGTGTTACTGGAACAGTTTGTGACTCTACCACAACTGAAGCAAGTCATGACTGATAGAGATGAGTTGGTGAAAAGCATTGAAGAGCTGGCAAGTAAGATGTCAAAACATTAGCATCTGTGACTGTTCTGTGCACAGAATCCTTTAAAAAAGAAGTAGTAATAGTGACTTTATTTCACAGAAAAGAACTTGTTGCTGGAGCCGAGTCTCGAGGCAAAAAGACAGATGGTGTTGGATAAAGTAAGCGAAGAATAAAATCTTTTACAGAAATATTAGTTGAAATATTACGCTTTTTTGTCAGGGCGGAAACATTCTTTTTTCTTCTTCTTTACAGTATGAGCAACTCACACAGATGAAAGCAGCTTTTGAAAAAAAGATGCAAAGGCAGCATGAGCTTAGCGAGGTATAATCTCTCTTGCTATATTATCCTGTGAGAATTCTTCAATAAAACTCAAATTTTGGTTTGTATCTTTAATCACAAAGAATATTCTTCTGGTTAAACTCTAATTTTGTATGAAATAGATTCACATCAAGTATGAAATAAAATGTGATTAAGTACAAAACAGTTCAAAAGCAAAAGTGTTACAGTTGCACCTGGTGTTTGGGTTGGGTTTTTTTTTTAATGCTACAGTAGAAGCAACCTTGGAGGAAGGGAGTGTGATGAGCATTTAGAGCTGTTTATAAGCGCAGTCCTGGGTTAAACCCCTTTTAAGAATAGAATGATTTTTAAAGGCTTGTTTAATTAATGGTACCCATTTAACATCATTAGTCTGTAAAACTGTATGAGATGAAAATGATTAAAAACATTGCTTTAGAAACTTAAATTCTGTGGTTCACTGGGTATGCTTACTTTGGGCAACATGTTATATGTGCTGTCAAACTTTGCACATTCTAAAGCACAAATAGGGTAAAGTCAATACTCCAGAAAGTAGTTTGGAAGGGGAGAATAATTTATCAGTATGTTTACCAGGATATGCATTAGAAAGTGTAACTTCTCATAAATCAGTTTCTGCACTGAAATCTTCATTATTTCCAAGACTTGTCACCTAAGAATACAAGTCCACCAAAACAGCATACACAGTAACTGAATTTCAGAATGCCCTGAAAGTAACAAAATATGAAATAACAATTAAAAATTACATGAGAGCAAACTGAATTATTTCATAAATGATCGAAACAAAATAAATGTTTCTGCACTGGAAGACCAGAATTGTCTGACTCCTAATGCTTCCTTTCTGTGTGATGTAAGTTGTCTTTAAAGTGGACAGAGGTAGCTGGCATTGAGCAACTTTCTATTTCTGCAAGAAACTACTTCAGAACAGGACATTATACCCCACTGCTATATTACCCTTTATTTGTTTCTGGGATAGAGTTGTTGATTCAATTTGAGGCTGAGACTTGGGGAGCTGCAGCTGGATTTCTGTGCTATTTTTCAATATATGCTGTATGTTCAGGTATTGATGTTCACAGCATACTACCTGGTGTCTCCTGTTAACTCTTCTTCAAAGTTCCAGACAAGTCTTTTTGTTTGTACTGTGGGTGAATTTTACTCATTTTTTATTAGAGCAAATTGTCCTTACTTTGCAGAAGATTAATTTAACAGGAAATGTCTTTTTACATTACAGCTTTACAGTACACAAGTGAAATATCTTTCATAGGGTAGATGAAGAGTAGGCCAAGCATCTAAAATCTATAAATATCTTAATTTTGCCATTCTGGCTCTGTGTGTACTCCTGAAGAAGCGAATCATGTTCTTACTAACTACCCAAACATATTAGAGGAAAAATAATGAAATTATATTCAATAAACCAAAATAAGCTTTGAAGTTTATAAGAATGGAAGAATGAGTATACTCATGGGTTTAGATTAGCAACACATGTACTTCTTGAGTAGGTGCTCTGTCCTTTCCCATCTTCTTCTCCACAGTCATCTAAAGGATATTTAAAAGCTGAACAGGATTTGCTTTTTTACCTTTTCATACTTCTTAGACTCACTACTGCCTCTCAGACGGTGACCCTTTTTATTGAAGATGCTTGAAACACCAGTTCTACTCAGAAACCATGCACTTGAAAACCTGTCAGATTTCCAAGTTTGAATGGTTTCTACACTATACGATAAAAGTTGAAAAGCTTCATATTTGTGAGAGTGATTGTGAACTAAGACCTAAGCTAGCAACACTTTTGTCACACTGAATAGTTTGACAAGCTATTCTGTTTCCTGGAGATGAAGCTCCATCTGGTCACTTATGCTTTTATGTAATAATAATAATGCTCTATTTGTATATCCCATATTTATATAGTAATTTGGCTTTCTTTTTGGAAATGTAGGTTTTGATGAACAGTTTAATATTACATAGAAGTTTTTATCTTCTTAGAGTTGCAGTCCAAGTGCTCTGCAAGCCAGACTTAAAGTAGCTGCTCATGAAGCTGAAGAGGAATCTGACATTATTGCAGAAGACTTCCTGGAAGGCAAAACAGAAATAGATGACTTCCTAAGTAGTTTCATGGAAAAGAGAACGGTATGTAATATACAAATCATTCTAATCTGAGAGACACAAAACACAGTGAATAAACAGGGTTTGGCAGTCCTGCGTTGGAGTAAGCTTCAGCAGAGGAAAAATATATCCCTAAATGGCTTCAGTCTTTTTAGGCTATAGATGCATTCTGAAGGCTCATGTTTAAGGTGGGAGTGCAAAGGTCTGCTGCATTAGACCCTGGTCATGTGATGTTGCAGATAGTTTTGTGCCACTTTGTTTTCTATATCCTGTATAGAGAAGATAGCCACATTGACAGCTTTCAAATTCGTAAGTAGACATACGATGACACATTAAGCAGCCTTAATGTTTTCTTGATTAAACCTCTTAAACTGATTATTCTGTTGATCGCTATCCCCCAAAAAGTAAGTGAGGTTCAAAAACCACTGTTCTTGCTTATGCTGTGACAAGAGCAACTTACTGGGTAGCGCACCTTTCTTTGAAGTTGCCTAATAAATGCATTTCATAACATAGAATGTGGATGGAATAATGTTGTCGGTATAGACAGTTGAGCCTGAAGCTTGGAAGGGAGGTGATTCACAGGGCTTTCCTTTTTTTAAGGAACCTGCAAGGTAGCTAAATCATTAAAGACAAACTGTAGTGTGCATTATAAAAAACTCCTTTCAGAATTCACTCTTCTGGTGTCTTGTTTTGTAGCTCTGCCACTGTAGACGAGCCAAAGAGGAAAAACTTCAACAGGCAATAGGGATGCACAGCCAATTTCATGCTCCACTATAGGTAAACTGTTGCTGTAATGTTAGTGGCAAACTTTTTTTTCCCATTTTCTCATTGTCACACACTTGCAACTTGCTAATTGCAAATAGATCTATTACAATGCTCGGAGTTCTAATAATGCTTTCTGTAGAAATCAAGTATGAGCTGTATCTGTTGTTAGTTGTATTTAAAATGTAACTTCTGGAGGAATTAAAATATCTAATTATGGAAATTTGTCTTTACAGACTTCCTGCAAGCTACACCTGCCAAGAAAATGAGTGAAAACCCCAATAAAGCACACTTTTTAATAACTATTATTTGCAAATAAGCATTTCATCTTGTATGGTTGTATTTATAGAAGAGATTGTATACAGAGTTGGGAGATGGGTTTTGTACAAATTAGAATGTTTCTTTATATTCTCATTGTACTCAAGAATTCTTCTATTGCAATCTTTGCACTAATTTCTTGTATTTATTGTTGATAGTACTTATTATATTTAAGTTCCTGCTGCTATACTTCATTCTTCAGAGATTATCTAAACATGTAATTTTGACTAGCTTTTTACATTTTTATAAAAACATAATTCATATCTTTTGTATTTTGGACTTTAAACATAAGAATTGGCTTGATCTGTGAAAACATTTGAGATAAGTAATGACAGGACTTTGAAAACTGAAGAAGTTCAATTTGAGATTGTCAATGGATCCAAAAACTGTGTTTTCTTGAAGCCAGAATGTTTAAGAACAGGTGTGGTTTTTTACTTTTAAGTTGTATAGAAAACTGAGTATAGCCTGTATTGTGTTTTGGATTAAGCAAAGGATGTGTTGGAACAAATTATATTGGAATCAAAATAGAGTAAATGATCTCTGCATGGATTTGGTATGTTGCTTGGTAGCACTGACGCACTTGATTTCAGGAGTCGCTTGGTATCTACCACTGGAATTAAACACAATTTTCATTTAACAATTTCATTTTCATATTTGTTTTTACTTAAAGGAAAAATAATCAGATCGGCTCCCAGTGTCTGTTTATGCAATATGAGTATGTTCGTCATGTGAGGAACTCAAAAGCACTTTACAAAAACTAGTTCTGAAGGTCTTTGTGAAGTAACAGTTATTTGTTCCTAATTTTAAGGAACAAATAAACTGATTTGGCTGGAGTTGCATGGTGTTAAGGCCACTGATAGAATTTGGAAGTGAGACTTAATTCTGCCCTTTAATCACTGAATCTTGCCTCTGGTGAGCTGACTGTTTTTTAGGATGGCAGTATATATGGTGAGAAATGGATGTAGGACCAAGTGCAGTATTCTGTAATTGAAAAAATATAGCCCCCAAATGCATGCATGTATGTTCTGTCTTGCTCTTGCAAAAAGACACATTCTTTTTCTTAACCTTGTTGGTGCATTAGGTTTTCACGGAAGCAGGTTCCAGAAGAACAGAAGAAATTGTACAGTCTGAAAGATAAATAAGATAAAGCACTGGTTAAGTAATATATAGGGAATCCTGCTTCTTTCTTGTCAGAAAGCAGTCTGGAGATAAACCTCTTAGCAAAAATACTCCCTTTGTGTTACCTAGATGGGGTCACAGAACACCACAGATTCAGATCTCAAACTAAAGCATGTTAGTTGAAGTGGGCACTTTTCTATATCACTGATATTCAGTCAGTCCTAAACACGCTGCTCTTCTAGGAGAAGAGTGAGTTAAGAAACCATGTAAGTCACTAGCCTGTGGAACAGACTTTGTGCAGTCTTAAAATGGGATTTTAGTCTCAGCCATGTACAGTACTGTGGTTGTCTGTCTTAAGCTACTGCCTTTTGGGGTGAGTAAACTATTCACTGGTGTTTGATGGGATTTTAATTTGTAAAGGTGGTCTGAATTCTGAGGTTAGGTGTCCTAAGAAAATAGAAATATGGTCCAAAGAAGATACTTAGGTGCCAGAAAAAATCAACAGGCTTTAAGTGCCATGGTTAAGCAATAATTTTAGAGTATCTTCTTCCAAACCCTGCTTCTACTGGCTGTGTATAATACTGCTCATATATTGACATAGCAGTTCTGCTAATGTGCTAACTGAAGCCCTACTTAAAAAATAAGATTGCATAGTTTTTCAGGTGGTCTTGACTTGGGTCTCTGAGTAGTGTGGTTTCTGCAGCTGTGGAGAAGAGTTAGATTTAAGTCATCAGTGTTACCTTGGCAAACTCCATCTATTTTTGTGCTGAGTGTGTAAGTTTGGTTTGGATCTTTTTCTGAGTAGCTAGCTAACTATCTTAAAGACCAGACACACAATTCTGTAACAGGACTGTTTTGTTGTTGTTGTGTCTTCCTTGTAAGCAGAGAAAGGAACAGATGACCAAACATCTTGTGCTCTTCCTGAGTTTGGCGTCTGTGTTCTTTACACATTTTATAATGTCTTGGAATGACAATTCTGTCCTTACCTGCCCCCTCCTGTTTACTGTTGCGTGGTGTGTTACGGTGCTTCACTGTGGCTGAACTCTAGCCAGACGATGTCCAGGGGATTTACTTCCCAAACTAGTATAAGTTGTCAACACTTGACCTTTTCCTCTTACATTACTTTTGTGAGCAAATGTACAAATTCAGGACTTCTCTGTGGAGTCCGGACAATAGTAGAAGAATGTCTAGGAGAAAATCACACTGTTCAATGCAAGTTCTTAGTACAGTGTTTGGTGTTCAGGGATATGAAAGTTCAAGGTCTTCTGTTTTCTCTCTATTCTATATCTCATATTGCTGTTCCTTTAGGGTTCTCCCCCCCCCCCCCCCCCCCACTATTTTTTAGCCCGTTTTGCAGTCACAGACCCATCCTCTAGAAAAGAAGTCTCTGTATTCAAGAGTGGTGTACTGGGTTAGCTACAGGTATGTTATGGCCAGCCTGTTCCTGGCCTGTAAAGGATAAGCCAACTAGCTGCTGGTTGGTTGGTTTGTTTTCTTTTTTTGTAGTCCTACACTGGTTGTGCCAATGGGAACATGTTTTCTTGCAGGTAATCCTCATACCTTCACCAGAATACTTGAACACTGGTAACATTCTACCAACAGAGTTAGTTTTTTGGTTTCTAGCACCCTGTTAGTTCACTGTTAAGCACACTCCTTACCTTACTTGGCCAAAATGTGGCATATAGATGTAAATCCAGCTTTAAACAATTCCCTATGAAGTGTAAAAGAGTAGCAGCTGCTGTTGGAAGCATATTCTATAATCCTTTGACATGTGTCAAGTAAACTCTTCCAATAACTGGAATAATAGGGTACATACAGTGTCTTGTTTCTGGAGAGCCTTGCACTATGTCATGCTCATGCTGAGGTGTTCTGCCAAGTGGAAAAGTAAAATAAATGAGCAAGAAATACAAGAGTAAAGGAGGTAGCTTGTCTCTGATGTTGCAGCAGTTTGGGGTGAGGGTACATTCTGTATTGTAACTGCTAATTGAGTCTGGGTTTTGCTTAATTTTAATACCTGATCTTGCTGCTGAATGTTTTCTTGGGTCAGTTTAGATCTCTTGTTCCTCCCAGGGTTAAGTTACCACTTAAATCCAGAAGAGAATTCTCTATATAGCAATTGTAATTGATGCTATTGCAGATGAGAAATTTCAAAATATAAGTTTAAAATCAAGTAGATTTCATCTTAGAGTGATCTTGTGTACAGCTGGTGTTAATGGTACGTTCTGCTGCTGCTTATAGAAGAAAGCTTTTTCTAGATTTCACAGTGTATTTGACATGCTAACCTTTGTGAAAGATGGGGATTATCAGGTATGTACAGCTATGCTAGCCACCACTGCAAGCCATAGACTATACTAAAGTTAGTTCAAAGTAGTATTTAATGATCTCCTATAGTTCTGTTGTTTGCTCTGTACATACTTCTGCACCTTTGCCACTTTGGACCTTGACCAAATGTGGAAGTTAGAAATATTTTAGTGTTGTTTATGTCCGGTTTTTTTCTATTTCCCTCAAAGATGAGAAATCTTTCTAAAAGAGAGATTTAAGAGAACTTCAAATAAAACTGAATTAAAACTCTGGCGACAAAGTTAAGTCAGTTATCACAGCCTTATTGTGTCTGTTATTCTGAACCTTAAATGCTGTAATGTGTTCAATTTACAAATAAAGGCTTTGGGATTTTTAAGATGCCTTGTATTGTCTAACCTACATAATGAGTTGGGCATTTCAGGACTCTTTGGTTGGGTGCAGAACTGTGTTGGAAATGGGTGCAGTAAACTATTCAGCAACAAACCTTATAATCTTTGTGTGTAGCGATTTGAGCTTTTCCTGTTTAGCCCTTTCCAGAGCAGTAATTCTTAGAGGCACCTTCACTAAAATGGGCTTTCAAAACCCATATTGCATCTCTGGCTACTGCTTCTGTAAATGCGCATATGCAGTAGTAAGCTGCAAAGCAAGCTCGTTTGTATAACATGGAAATACTTTAACATAAAGAACCATGTTCTTTAGTCTTCAGAAACAGAATAAACCGATCTGAATAACGTTTGACAGCCAACAAACTTCAAAATGTGTCCTTGCCTGAACTCAGTTGTAGCAATCCTGGTGGACCTGTAAAGGTTTCATTCGCTTCCTTTCTGAATGGTTTATATTAAAAGACTGAAAGTTTATTTTAAGATTTAACATGATTTGATTTCCTGGTTCCAGATGCTTTACTGGCAGTTTGGATAACCTAAAGCTGAATGTGCATTTTACCTTTCCTTCTCATAGCCCCACTCTCTGGTAATGTCTCTGGCCTCTCTGAATTCTGGCTTTGCTGTTTACTCAGCCCTAGATCTTTGGCACATTATTCAGTAGTCTTAATGCTGTGATAAGTTGCTCTGCTTGTTACTTACCCCACTCTTATGTTCCTCCCTTCCCAAATGACTTGTCAGTGACTTACCCATCCCAGGAGGATTTTTCAGTCACTGTGGTGTTTGTCTCTGCCCTATGGAGTGTCAGGGTGACCAGACACCCTAAAAGCTGCATTCCTCTGTTAGCCTGCACATGGAGGGACACCATTGCCGCAGCTGATGTTTGTGATAAACTTTATGACTTGTATGCAGATCAGGGCAGCATCTGCATAAAAGCATTCAGTTAGCTGGTCAACAGTGACAAAATGCTTATCTCCATTGAAAAGGCTACCTCCTTGTTCCTGGGTTTCAATTGCTATTAGTTTGTGTCACCAAGCATCTTTAAAGATGTGTAAACTGATGCTCTGGATTGCCCCAGTCTTCAAAGAATGTGGTTCCCTGCCTTACTGCTAATTTTACAAAGAGCTTTCCTTCCTTGTCTCCTCCTTTTACTTACTTTGTTCTTTTCCTCTGCTTACTTTTAATGGTATCCTTCAGTCTGAGTTGTGCCCTTCAGCTTCTTACTTCTCAGCTTTGCAGAATCCATTACCAATTTACCACCTTTGCCTGTGCCTTGCATAGAGCTACCAGTAAAAGCAGCTAGTGAATACATGATAGAATCATAGAATCATAGAATAGTTAGGGTTGGAAAGGACCTCAAGATCATCTAGTTCCAACCCCCCTGCCATGGGCAGGGACACCTCACACTAGACCATCCCACACAAGGCTTCATCCAACCTGGCCTTGAACACCGCCAGGGATGGAGCACTCACAACCTCCCTGGGCAACAGATTCCAGTGTCTCACCACCCTAACAGGAAAGAATTTCCTCCTTATATCCAATCTAAACTTCCCCTGTTTAAGTTTTAACCCATTACCCCTTGTCCTGTCACTACAGTCCCTGACGAAGAGTCCCTCCCCAGCACCCCTATAGACCCCCTTCAGGTACTGGAAGGCTGCTATGAGGTCCCCACGCAGCCTTCTCTTCTCCAGGCTGAACAGCCCCAACTTCCTCAGCCTGTCTTCATATGGGAGGTGCTCCAGTTCCCTGATCATCCTCGTGGCCCTCCTCTGGACTTGTTCCAGCAGTTCCATGTCCTTTTTATGTTGAGGACAGCAGAACTGCACACAATACTCCAGGTGAGGTCTCACAAGAGCAGAGTAGAGGGCAGGATCACCTCCTTCGACCTGCTGGTCACGCTCCTTTTGATGCAGCCCAGGATACGGTTGGCTTTCTGGGCTGCGAGCGCACACTGCCGGCTCATGTTCATTTTCTCATCGACCAGCACCCCCAAGTCCTTCTCCGCAGGGCTGCTCCGAATCTCTTCTCTGCCCAACCTGTAGCTGTGACAATGATCTTTCTGTTCTTTAGATTATGATCTTCTGTAGAGAAAACTTCAGTAGTTTGATCCCATTGCCTTCAGCGTCTTTAGATGCATATTTTCATACTAAAGAGCAGGCTGAAACTAGCGAGGCTGACATTACACTGCAGAAATCTATAATGCTTTTCTGATCCTTTCTTTCCAGCGGTTCTGTTCATGTGTGTCCTCTTTCAAATTACAGTGGGCTTATGCCAAATTTGCAAGGACTTGCAGCAGAGGGACACCCCCCACCCCCCACCCCCCCCCCAGCGACAAGCAATCAGTGTAGTTCATATAGTGTGGTTTTCTCATCCCTTCTCTTTCACATTCCTTAAAAATCCCCCAAAATAATAAAGTGTTTACAGGCTCCTGTATAATAATTCAATAGACAGGAGCCTCCGTGTCCTTAGTTACCAATTGTAGATTCCTCCACAGCTTAAACTACTGGATTCAAATATTGAATTAAGGAAGATACAGAAATTCGTTGATCATGGTGACAAAATTACTCTTGGGTAAGTGAAGAACTATATTGCAAAAACTGGGAAAGCAAACCTTGGTTCCAGTCACTGGTGTGAAATAACATAATATTTATTTAAAAGTATTTTGCAGCAGGCTGATAATGCCACAGTTACGTACATTGCAATGAAACAGCAGTAGCTAATGCAAAATCACAGAGGGCTGCTAAGTAAACGCTTAATATAAAATGCTAGTGTGTTGGTATTTTAGTTGTAAAGCTAGGTACAAGGAGGTGCATAAGCGACGTGAAGACAGCACTTGGAATTTGCATGTATTGCTGTTCTGCATTTATTTCTAGACATGCCTAATAGGACACAATACCATCATACATAAGTTTACATTTCAAGATTGCAATAATATTGCACAGGTTGCAGTAATATTGCCCATTTTCAAACTCATTTTTAGGCAAAATATTTGCGTTTTGTTTTCATTTCTGACTCTGCAGCATGTTTCTTTAGCTTGAGAAAGCCCCGTTCAAAGCCTCCTTTAATACCATAAATTTTACAGGCTATAGTCAAAATATGAAACATTTTAAAAAGTGCAATTAAAATCAGGGCTTTCATTTATTAAAAATTCATAAAGATTAAAACCCAGAAGGCTAGATTCTCAACAGAGTGTAGATCCTAGCTGTATTTATTATTCCATTTGACATACAGTGATTTATCAAATTGAGGATCTCGCCTTGCCAGTATAATATTGAGATAAATCTTGGTGTTAGGAATTGAATTATTTGTTCGAAGACAGCAGCTCCCTTAAGAGGGCATCAATAATGCTGAAGTTTACCTACTCATTTTTAATAACATAAGTTCACAGAACAGAGTGAAAAGCCATTCTGTAAAAGCAGAGTGAATAATTAAAGCTTCTAAGTTGAGGTATATTTATATAATTTAATTTTGCCTGTAAGTCTGTATTTGAAGGAGTCGTATGAAATGCAATCAATTTAAGCAAATCAATGTAAGTAGACTTGCATTACTACTGCTTTGTTTTACTAGAGTTCAATACCACATTGCCTTCAAGCAGGAAAGAGCAGCCATACGAAATATATTTTAATTGCTTGCTTCAGTAAAAGAAAAAAAAGAGAAAATCTTTGAAGAATTAAGACCTCAAATGGAAGCCATTTTAGTAAGTTTCAAAACACAGGATAGTTAGGGTTGGAAAGGACCTTAGGATCATCTAGTTCCAAGCCCCCTGCCATGGGCAGGGACACCTCACACTAAACCATGCCAACCAAGGCTCTGTCTAACCTGGCCTTGAACACTGCTGGGGATGGAGCATTCACAACTTCCTTGGACAACTTGTTCCAAGTGCCCTTACAGTAAAGAAATTCTTCCTTATATCTAACCTGATCTTCCCCTGTTTAAGTTTGAACCCAGTCCTCCATGTCCTATTGCAGCTGTCCCTGATAAAGAGTCCCCAGTTTTTTCAGTGGTTTCTTCTGTACCTGTGATTATGAAAGCTATTACTCCTACTCTTAAAAAATATGAAAAATCTTCCAAAGAGGTTAAACTTTCTGTCATGGTGAATCAGTCGTAAATTAGCACTGCGTGCTCAGTCAGGTTGGCAAAGGGTAAAAGGGAAATTTCGTGTGAGGATAAAAAAACCCATAGCCTTGGTTGTAGTTAGCTTATTTTGAACAATAAAATTTGGAAGAAATATTCTTTATAACAGTTCTTTTATGGGCATAACCTTTCTTTAGTTCTGAATTATTCAGTGATGCTTCCATAAGTGATATTCGTAAGGATTCCCTGTTCTTTCTGCTGTATGTGTACTTCACTCCCACCCAGATAAAACATTTTCAAGTAGGAATCAAAACAGGCTGGAGACATTTGGGGCTTTATTACCTTTAAAATTCTACCTTTATAATCTTACCTTGGTTCGAAGCAAGGGTAAGATATCAACAATCTAACTTGATAATAAAACATAAAGATGCTAGAGCATACTGTCTAATGCACTTAGGCATTATAAAGGAATATCATTATAAAGGGATGCTTCTCCAGGAAGGCTTTATAAGTAGTGTATCATTACAAATGGGGTGCATTCAGATGCAGCAGCAGCTGCTGCTTACCCAAGGACTTCTTTGCAGGATCGGAGCTTCATTTATCCCCTAAGCAAGCACGTCCATTTGTTAAGTTTTACTTTGCTGCAAAGGATTCTAATAGGAGAATATGCAAAATATTTGTTGGAATTCAAAATCTAACACCTCCCTGAAAAAAAAGTGAATAATACGCACACTGTCTGGAGGCAAAAAAGCTCTACAAAAATAAGTTTTGACTGATCCACCAGTAAGCCTAACACTAAGAAATCTTAAACCTTGTCCCTATGTGTAAAAGAGTAGTTTGGAATTTCACTTCTTTGGAGAAGAACTAATATTTTGTACAACAAATAATTATGGAAATGTACAAAGTAAGGAATAATTACGTACAGCATTGATAAAGTTAAATACCACATTGGCTTAACTAAATATAACAGCAGATACTACCTTTCTGTAGCATTATGTCCTTAATAATGGCTTGTTCTGCTTTGATCTTTACTTACACAATTGCACAGTTCCCTTTCTTTGGATTATTTCTTTAGGCCACACACCACTCCCATTCTTCATCTGTTGAAAAGACCTCATTCCAGGCTGCGAGGGACTTGACTTTATCTGCATCCTCACTGTTGTGAAGGTATTTCAGACCGCCAGAAACACAGCCTCATCTGAATCCTTGCCACTGTCTTCACTAGGCAAGCAGCCACCCCCACTTGGAGACCTACAGCTTAAGTCTTCCACACCAGACTCCTGATCACTGTTAGCTGAGAGGTCGGGATCAGAGCTTTTCAGGTTGTCCTGTGTCAAAATCAGGGCTGAATCTTCTTCATCCCCTTGTGAAGGGCTCCGGGATGGGAATGATTTCAGATCGTTGCTATACTCCTGGGGAGTGTTAGCTAAGCTGTTGCTGGAAGTAGAAAGCCCTAAATGTTTGCTTTGGTCTTGTTGCTTACTCTTGACTTTATTATCATTTAACTGTGATTTCTGAAGGTTTGCCAATCTCTGAAATAAAGATAAAAATAAGTATTAAATTGACATAGTTAGGGCCTGCTAATCCTCTTACCTGTTTCTGCCTTTTTCTGTTTTTAAATAAGTTCAGAGCCTAACCCAATTTGCACCCTTAAATCTGCCTATTTGCATTTATGGAGTAAAAAAGTGCACAGTTTATCACAAACCAATGCTGAATTACAACATCCTGAGTTACAATTCCTTCTGAGTTACAGAAGGATATAAAATTCCTTTCAGGAGTAGTATTTGTGCACCAACACAGGTTAAATTTTATCCCTAAGGAAAGTCCACTGTTGTGTCTTAAATGTAAAATAGTAATTTCTGTGAGAACAAAGATGACAGCTGAACATCCTCATGATGGAAAAGGATGTAGCATGTAGGGAACTCTGCAGTGTATGGAACTGGGTTTAATTTACCATCAATCAGTTAAGTCTGAGGCATCGAGATCAAGTGTTTATTACCTCTCCTAAGACCTCCAGCTCTTCTTCCAGCTGCTGAGTTTCCTCCTTCACTGCCATCAGATAATCAGTAACTGACTGTCGAGGATGCAGCCCCTTTTCAAAGCGGTTGTACATACCACTCCAGAACCTGGAATTGACAGAAAGCAAGTGACCTCGGCAGTTTTCTCATTTGGTGAGGTGGCGTCGGAAGACTGAAATACACAGGGGCTTTTATTTGTTTTTCCAGATGCATGTTGTCCTAAATGATCCATCCATGGATTATTCATCATTAGAGTGCATACACTGAGTTCATTGAGTATTTGGTAAGATAATATGGTTCATTTGCATTGGCTCCGTCCTGAAGATGCAACTCTGGACATAAACAGCTTGAACCAGTTAGGATGCACAACAGAAAGAAAAGGTGAGCATACCTTGGACGTGGATCCCGTGGTTGTGAGTTCACTTGTGTTCACTGAACGCAAGTTTTGGCTGTATTATTTTCTTGTTCTACACTCTGGGCTTTAGGGGAATGGTACCTATAGAATAGCTGAGGTTGAAGGCAGCTTTTCATAATCCTAATTCTCAACTGCTGTTAACTTCCCATGAAGTCAACTTTGAAATTTTATGTGCTTCTTTTTGTCTGGGGCAGGAGAGGGGATGGTGAGGGTGGTAGTGGTGAGGTGCAGCAGTTAACAGGGTTTTTTTTCCTCCACTGTATAGAAGAGTGTCCTCTTAAAATTTAAACTGACATTTTAAACTGGCCTAAGGAAATGGCATGACCTGCATATGTTGATAAGTTTTCTTGTTCTGTGGAATTGTTGGAGAAACCTTTATTTAAACAGCTGAGTTGATGGTTTCTTTTCAGGAGGAAAGGACTTGAACTGTGAGTCCATAGCTTACTCCAGCACTCCTCCCATCTTCTGTCTTCCTGGCAATACATGGCCACGGTCACACTCTGAGCACGTAAGGAGTTCACCAGACATGTTAAGTAACCAGGAGACCTGCTGTCAGCTGCAGCTGTCCAGCCAAGTTGCTGACAGAGATTTTCAGAGTACGTGCATGCTCCTTGGTGGAACATGCACGTACCTTATTATTCCTACCCCAGTAGTATACTACGTAAGTCATGTTCCCCTTTAAGTTTATCATCCGATCTTTATGTACCCAAGTAATTCCATTAAAATCAACAGGATTAGTCATCCGATGGAGGATATGCAGTATCAGTAGTTCTTTTATAAGTCCCACTATCCAAAAGAACACGATTAATGACTATTTTAAAGTTGTTTTAAAGTGGATGTGACCTGGAACAGCAGACATGAAGGAATTCTATTTCTGTCATTTAGGATATTTATTGACTTTTAACAGGTACTTTTTACTTGCAACTAGAAAACAAATCAGTCAGTTTTACCTAAATCACAGTTTTCATTAATTTCTATTCAAGTTCTCATAATCTTCGTTAAGATTCATGTCACAATTATTACTATTGACATTCTGACTTGAGTAATTATTTCTAAAATTATATTTTATTACATTTTGAAAAAAACAAACCTGTATTCTTTGAGGTATAGCAACGACACTGGGGAACTCTGCTGTTTGTTTTACTAAACACTTGTTTTAGCAATGAAACCCTATCATTTTTTGAAATGTCTCTTTTTATTTTTCACACCAGTTGATCCAAATAAATACCACAAAATCATGGAATAGAAGAAGTTGAAATTTGGAAGCTGCAGACGAGAACAGAACTGAAAGAGACATTTCTCAGTGGAAGAAGTAAGTAACCATGAAATGAGGACACACAACTATCAATATAGCCTTAATCTTAAGCTTCTTTTCAGACTAATACTCTGTTGTGAAATGGTGCAGAGGTGTTGGCTGATTATGAGCATACAAGGAACAAACACATATCATCTGAGACTGAATTTACTCCGTAAAATCACCTTATGGAATGAGAAATATTAAATACAAAGGCACTCTGTTCTGTACAAACACATCCTACAATTCTTAGTAGCAAGTGATTCTACCTACTTGTACAAGAAGTTGCATGGAGCCATCTGAGGGCACAGGGTCCCTTGGGTTTTACTGTGGTCAGGTCGATACAAAGGATTCAGGTAATCTGCACGGTTTTTCCACAAGTGAGCCCACAGTGAATATGTTCGTTCTTGGATTCTAAAAATAAATAAATAAATAAAAGTAATTAAAATATATTAAAGTCAGATATAACTAAGGCTTAGTTGTGACATCCTAGTGCTCTGTACTTACTCATTTATAATCTGCTTTATACTTCCTGAACAGAATTAGTCTGGAGTTACAAACACAGAAAAACGAGACCCATATTCCTTTGTTGGTCACTAAAGGCAAAATCCAATCCATTTCCTATAAAGCTAGAGCAGCTTTTATGGTGGTGGGGTTTTTTTGTGAGATAAGGTGGAGAGACAGGTTCCTTTGCGAGTTGATTGCTTCCCTAAAATTAGCTTTCAGACCGATCTCTACACCAAAGGGATCCCCACATTTAAAAGCACTCCTACACCATTAAGCTGCTCATTTCTCATTAGGTTAGGTTAGTTAGGTCTTGGGATAGGATGACTTCTGAAGGTTTTGACTTTAAATGGACTATGGCACTGAGGCAGTCCTGCATTTGAGCAGTGAAAGGGGCCAAATAGCAGCAGCAAGCAGCAACTCTGTCCTGCCTCTCATGACTACTGCTGATAGGATCAGGATGCATCAGTAAATGGTGGGTATCATGATGTACCTCAGGAACCAGGGCCCCAGAAGCAGATATGAACACTAGCACTGCCAGGAATGCTCTTACTGTCTCTGTGCCTGGGGGCAGGTACGTTAATTCATAATTGCTTTGGGGCCCGACATCAGGACAGTTTGCTGGTTCAGTCTGAGAGAGAGCTACCAGACAACAAAAACTGTTAATAAGAAAGTATCGAAGAAATCAGGAATAAAATGTCCTGACATGAGATCCAAAGACAGGTTAAAACACAGAAGAGCAGTGACTCTTAAACTGAGAATTTAACTAGCATTAATATCTTGTATTAGAGCTACAGTGACAGCTTGCCTTGTTTGTTGTCAATGCTGCAATAAAGGTAGGGCCACATGGCCAAAGGGCTAATGCTCCTGTCAGTTTTCCCTAATCCCTGTCACGCACACCGTGGATTAAACTCCTAGCAGAGCCAGATTGCAGGGGATCAACTTTTTTTTCTGTATTAATCTGCATTGCTAGAAGACAACGGCCAAGAATTCTATGCTGCACTGTGCCCCTTAAGAAAGCACATACAAGTAGACTGGCAAATGTCTGACTCCTCAATACATCACCACCAACAGGCTCCACACATAAATATGCTACCAAAGAAAAGACTTCCATACTTCAGCTCTCGTCTCTCCTTCTGGCTGTTACACAGGAAATTCCCAAACTGGCAAGAATAGATATGATGCTGTATGTGGATGAGGAATCTCTCATTGAATTCAAAGGCACAAGGAAACTGTTCCATTAACTGCCAAACACACTCAAGGAACTGGTCAATAACAGGGGATATCTCCTTTGGATCTCCATCTAAGTTGCCATACCTGAAACAAGACAAGATAGGTTCAATTATAACCTGAAATCCTCTAGGAAAACTGAATTAAACTGAGGAAGTTGGGGCTGTTCAGCCTGGAGAAGAGAAGGCTGCGTGGGGACCTCATAGCAGCCTTCCAGTATCTGAAGGGGGCCTATAGGGATGCTGGGGAGGGTCTCTTCATTAGGGACTGTAGTGACAGGACAAGGGGTAATGGGTTAAAACTTAAACAGGGGAAGTTTAAATTGGATATAAGGAGGAAATTCTTTCCTGTTAGGGTGGTGAGACACTGGAATGGGTTGCCCAGGGAGGTTGTGAGTGCTCCATCCCTGGCAGTGTTCAAGGCCAGGTTGGATGAAGCCTTGTGTGGGATGGTTTAGTGTGAGGTGTCCCTGTCCATGGCAGAGGGGTTGGAACTAGATGATCTTGAGGTCCTTTCCAACCCTAACTATTCTATGATTCTAATTAAAACTAATGAAAACAAACCCCTCATTTTTACTGCGCAAGGTTCATTTATAAAATCTCAACTGCCACTATGTATTTTTACTTACAAACATGATGCAATATTTGTGGAGTAGAATGAAAGCAGAATTTATCAAATACAAACAAAAATTATACTTTTATGGATGTCTTGTTTCCTGACAGCTACATGTTTTAATGCTATTAATATAAAGTTATACCATAGTAAAATAAGTCATAAGAATGACTGCAATGGCTTACTGACAAAAAGTCAATCACTTAAGTCTACATAATAGGAAGAAGCATTTTCAATCAGTTATTCTGCTTATCTATTGTGTGTATTTATATATATATATATATATCAACCAATGGAAATTCCATAAACATCTAAAATCAAAACTTCTACTATTTTTATGCATCAAAGAAAATATAGCAATACTGTATTGCAAACCAAAGCTAGCAGTGGTGATTACATTTCATAATATCTCTCACCACTAATAGACATCTGACATATCATATGAAATGTAGTAATTCCTGCTAGAATTTCACAAGTGGTGTGGAGCTACACAGATTTCCTGAAAGTTTTGGGTGGTTTTTTTTTTTTGAAACTACAAGAGAATCATATTCAAATCAAGCAATAGAATGTAATTAAACTCCAATATAAAAATTGCTTTTTTATCT
This sequence comes from Lathamus discolor, assembly GCF_037157495.1. Classification (NCBI taxonomy): domain Eukaryota; kingdom Metazoa; phylum Chordata; class Aves; order Psittaciformes; family Psittacidae; genus Lathamus; species Lathamus discolor. The sequence goes on along the minus strand of NC_088884.1, from coordinate 133,989,062 downwards.
TTACAGAAACTAAAAAGAAATACAAGAAAATGTGGATATTTATCCATGTCTAAATGTATAAATCCTTCACGCATTTTTATTTAAAGCGGTTACATAATGGATGTGCAAGATAACTTGTCCAAACAGATGACTTTCCACTTTGCTTTACTTGATGCTTCTGAACAAATCCTGCTGTTTTGTTAGAATAGAGTGTAATAGGAGGAATGTGTCTTATGTCATAGATAACTTGCAGACATGCCTAAGATGAAGTATTGTCCTGGAAGATGTAGACTTTGTTGATCAGGGACTTACATGAGGAGTCTTGGCACTACTAAAAGATATGGTGGAATCCAAAGGGATTTTGCAAGCCACATTCCTTTCACATGGCTCTCTCAATGCTTATAGCAACTACAAGGCCAGCACTGAGGATTCCCAATAGCAGCCTTGGAGTGCATATATAGGAAAAGACAGATAGATTGATACAAAAATATTCGACTCTGATTTTTCCACAGAGCAAACTGACATCATAGGAGAAAGGGTATGGTGGCTTCCTGAGGGCATTCTGTTTGCATACTTTGTAAGGCAAGAAGGAAGTTAAATTGGAATGGAAACAGATAGTGACTACATAAAAATATATCTAGAAAACCTTAGCACTGCCTTACCTGTGGTTGAATTTGTGACCAAAGGAAACCCAGTCTTTTTCAATTAACACCTAAAAGGAGAATATTGCATTCAGTGTTGTGGAGCAGAGCTGACATATGTTGAAACTGGTGGTGCAAACAAGCAGGATTGGAATCCCAGTTAATTCTTAGATTAAGCAGAACAATGCCAAGAAAGAATTATTTAAGAAAGCAGTATTAGAATCTAGGATAACTTATAGAATAAGCAGAAAAATAGTGAGTGATGAGCACTGCTGCCAGCTCAGGGGAAGTAGCACTCTGCATGGATGCAGGTAGGATGCCAGTATTTCAGCACAACTTCACTTAGCTTGATCCATCGTTTTCTAACATAAAACCTAAAAACATCTTAATCATCTTTTTTAAATGTGTGACCAGTAATTTGATAAGCATTCCTAGATGCTTTACCAATGCTGTATTGCTTGGGAAAGGAACAGATTTTCCAACATAGCTGCGCACTGCAGTTTAATGTCTAGAGAGCACATGGTTCTGATACTCAAAACTTCACTGATCCCTGAAAATGAATATAAATTCTTGCTTGGATGAAAGCTCTTTGGGCTGCAAGCATCTCTTGTCAAGGTTAGGAAAAAAAGATATAAATGGGTGCCCAACTGATTCCCACCTTTGCTGCCATTTCATATAGAAACTGGGAGACTGTAACATGGACAGATAAAAACCTTCCTTTCTACTTAAAAAAGAAAGTTATATTTAAGGAAAGTTTATTTTCCATCAAAACCAGAGATACTCATCTTAAATGATGCCATAATACTTCATTTACTCTATGAAAGAGAACCTGCTTACCATGAATCCCTTCATAGTTCTGTAATACGGATCCAATAGAAGGCTTGCTACAGAGCAAACCTGGGCTGTCCTATCCCAGCCATCAGAGCAGTGAACAAGCACACTCACACCTTCCTCAGCCACAGCCTAAGAACACAGAAGAAGTCAGAAATTTCACAAGCAGGGAGAAAGGCAATAGTAAGAGAGGAACAGTGAGACAGTGCAATGTAGAGAGTATTAATGGATATTGAGAGACCTCGTTCATTTTTTACTCTGCACAGATTTCTAGAATTGAGTGCTATTCCCCTCATTTGGAAAGTCTTAATCTCATTCCATCCCATGCAACATGGCAGCTGCAGCATCACCTGTTTGCGCTCCACTATAGGAGGATTTGGGGTGTTTCAATTAAAGTACATCGAGCTGTCAGAGCAGACAACTATCTAAAGCAGATTCTGATGCAGTTAATGCTCTAATTCATATACCAGTAACAGAACAGCCATACTTCAAATATGGCTTTTAATTTCTCATCTTGATGGTAAGGTCAATAACGGCAATGTCTGCTTATGATGCCAGCACTAGTGTGGATATTATTACAACACACTGCATTGCAAACTTGTGGCGTACTTCTCGAGGTTTGTGGGGAAGCCCACGGGAATAGCAAACTTCCATATCTAATAAATAAGATTGTCTCAGTATCTTTAATGTAAATAACGGAGGTTGGAGGATGACATTTTATACATAAACACATAAAGAAGAGATCATACTAAGTTCTCCCAAGTTTGGTTTGCATTAGTTTTGGAATTTGACGTTGGGTTTTTTAAATTTGAAGGGGTTTGGCCTTTGCCATTTATAAAGACAATTTTAAAAGTAGAGAAATAAAGTAGGTTAGGGAAGATACTGCTTGGAAAAACAAACATTTAAACCAAGTTTGGGCTTAATAAGGAACAGGGAGTTATAATAAATTATCTGTGTTTATCTCAAGAGACAAGTAAATTCTACTAAAATAGAAGCCCTGTGGGCAGGCGACCAACAGCTGAGACCCTGGAATGGTACAAATGAGAACGGGTCACAATGCGTGCCCAAGGAGGCACGAGAAGCTAGCAAGCATAGGGACAAAGGATCAAATATTTTTGGACTGTATTTTAAGACTAGCCATGGGGGAGAAGTTGGCAAGAGCCAATGTAAATGACCTGATTTCTGTAAGGTAATGAAAGCTAGTAGGGCTGGGAAAATAGCAACATGCATTTATCTTGCAGCTGCTGTTCAGGTAAGAAACAGTTGCCTGCTGAGCAGGAAGAAGCAAAGCAAGAGAAACAAGCAGCTGCTAAGGGAAAGCCAGGAAGTTTTATTCATATGGTCGTATGTAGCAGGACGTGTGAATAAAATGGCCTGTAAGAAATCGTAACAGTAATCTCAAAAATAAGAATTTAAACAGTAAAAGGCAAGGAAGAGGTAATAAAATTAAAACTACTGTCAGTAGATGATAAATTTCTGCATTACTTTGTGTGGGATTAGGAGAAAAAAAATCTTATTAAAGCCACCAGCTCTTTTCTGAACCAATCCTCAAGTATGTTAAGAGTAGAAACTGCTAGAGTTTGGCCATGGTAATGTACAGGATTTGGTTTAGGAGGTGAATTTTGTTCGTGGCTGAATAACTCAGAGGGGATAACACAGTAGCTAATATTCCTGTATTACAGCTAACATGCAAAGTAGTAGTCCTAAACAGAAACCTTCAACAAAGAAAGTGTCCAGAAATCAGTGGAAGAGGCAGGGGAAATAGTGAAAGAAACAGTGACAATCACTGCTGTGGGGTAAAGTACAGACATTCAAATACCTGGCATACAAGATGCAGGCTAGTAGTGGCTTTAGTACGTTTGGATTCTTTGGTGAAGAACACAAGCTTCTTTTTACCATATTAACAAAATGTCCACACGACAGCACCTAAGCATCATCTCCCCTCATATATGAAGCATTTCAAGGTGGGTTTTTTTTTTTCAGATACATCACTGAAGATAACAGAAGTTACCCACAAGCAGAGAATTTGGTCTTCAGTTTCTGTACCTGGTTAGTCCAAGGTTAGTTCTCATTTTACACACATTACCTTAGCAATAAAAATGCCAGCATCCATAATGGCTTTGATATGCTTCAGCCAGCCAGAATTTTCTAGGCCCCACAGAAAGTCACTCATTGAAGGTGATTTCAGCTCACAAACTGCAAAATAAGCCACATCTTAAATGTACAGTAATCATAGACCCTGAGGCTTTCACTGACTGTGCAACCAAACAGTTATCTCTTCAGATACCCTCCATATAAAACATTAATCTTTTGAAAAGAATGGCTACTTCACAGTCAAAATTTACCACTAAAAAAAAAAAAAGCAGCATATATTTAAGAAAGAGGGATGGGTCAGGTTTCCCCCAGTATGTTGATTTAAGTTAAAAAGAGAAGCTGTTACAAAGCCTGTTGCAAACAGTTAACCAAAGGCATCCTGTGCAGAGCAAATTTTCCAGAATTCTGGTGGGAGTGAAGTTTTCAAAACCCTTAGAGGGGATCATGTATTTAATAATGAGAGCTTGGAAACAGAAAGCATGCAATTTCTGCTCGCAGACAGCCAGCCACCTAAGTGGTGCCACAGCCTCTCATTCACAGCCATATTTGCTGATGAAGCGCTAAGAGCAGGCCCACCAAACCCAGCCATCACCATCACCACAGATGATGGTATTTGAGTGAAAGCAATTCACTCAACAGTTCTCCATCCCTGAATGAAAACTTATTAAAACTTCACCTAGGAAGTATACTGATGGTGAGGAAAATCTGTAATTCATCAAGGAATACCTTCCTGAAAGCATTCCAAGCTCTATGCCATGTTAGAAAAAAACTCTCACAGTTTTTACAACATTAAGTTTCTACCCTGCTGCATCCAAGTGCCTGGTTTTTAATATTACAGAGTTTGTTACCTCAGGACAGAAAGAGGGCAGTCAAAATCTAAATCAAATCATAGAACTGTAGAATGGGTTGGGTTGGAAGGGACCTTAAAGTGTATCCAGTTCCAGCCCCCCTGCCGTGGGCAGGGACACCTTCCACTACACAAGGTTGCTCAATCTAGCAGCAAACAAATACTCAGCAGTATTTGGTGCAATCTGCTTTCAACAGCGAGACACTAAATTCACCCCATAAACAGACTATACATGTATTTTGATCCATGTACAATTATACTGTCTTTTAAGGAAAAAAGATATGAACCAGTGAAATGTATTTAAGGAATACAGTGAAAAATGTCCTGGTTGTCATGGAGTTAATGTATAATCTATGAATTAATAGTGTCTTAGTAGATCTCTTATCCTCCAGAAATCTAAAGGACTCAGTTAATTATGGCCATTATGACCAGTGGCACAACTTTAGAGTCTTTCAATGTAATTGGAATTTGGTTTTACAAGCAAAGTAAGAGTTTATACCACATCCAAAGATATTTGGCTGCCTTAACTCCATATAATTCAGGGGGAACACAGTCTAATGTGTCCATACAGAGTCCTGCAATCTTTATACATTGGGCCTCTTCCAGGTGGTTATTTTAAGTCATTTTTGAAGGATATTTATAAAAATGCATAGATAGCGGCACTGAAAGCAAACAGCTTTTCACATGATTAATGCTCCTGTGCAGATGGAAGCATGACCAATTAGTAGTTGAATTCTGGCTGAAGCTGCTGTCTCTATTTACAAAAGCCCAAGGTAAGGCTGAAATACTGCTTTTCTCATTCCCACTACCAAATTAGAGTCAATATTTACTGACCACTTCACTGAGCAAAGTTCAGACTGTCCAAAAGGCATACACTGTATATTTCACATGATTTTGGCTACCAATCTGGACCTTAACACTGAGATCAATTATGAATTGAATTATGAGGCTTACCCTACAGGGAAAAGGTGTTTCTATCTCAGCAGAAAAAGCACCAAAATCTTGGAGAAATAAGACCTGCTGCACCCGCTGCATGGGCACTGGAAAATCCAGAGCCCCTGCACAGAACTCATAGTAATGCAGTGGTGCTCCCTTCCCAAGTAAGGGAGGAAGAAACAGGACACATAGTGGAAACTGCCTCTTCCACCAGTGAAAGTACGAGAGGGGGATGCTGGACCAGTTCCCCCATTTCTAGTGGGAAGGCCATAGGTAGGGGAAGGAGTAGATTCTGCGGGCCAGACCCTCAGGGCTCACTTTCTGGCTGATCCATTGCTGAAGTCAAAGGATCAGGGGGCTACTCATGTATCAGCAACTGCTCCTGGTATGAGTGGAGGAGAAGCACATATTGGCTGTTTAAATACAGACAGCATTTAAATACAGACAGGAAGCAGCATGTGGGGTCATCATCTCAATGTACAACAAATGGGGGTCAAGTCTTGGCTGACGCCTGGATGTGTGGCAGAGCTCTCCCATCACAAACACCAAAAGACAGCCTCGGTCGGACCTTGAATCTTTACTTTGAGAAGTCCTTGTGCAATATTTCTTTCTAATATTAAAAATAATTTCAAGGAGGTTGTGACCAGGATCAAATTGTGACAAGGGTCTTCACACATACCTCTTTTTAAATGAAAATTTAGAAAAATCAGTGCTATACTAAAGCAATATGAGGCAGCAGAGACAGAAGTAAAACATATTTTTGGGGAGGGAAGGAAACTCCAGCATGTTGACATGCATTTTATTTCCAGAGAACAGTCAAATCTCAACTTTTCTTGCATATTCTGAAAAAATCCTCATTGTCCTACAAATCCGGTCATTTTATAATGATGTATTTTACCCAAAATTAACATTATACTAGGGGAAATACATGTTAAAGTTAAGAGAAATAAAATTGTTAGAAACAAAGTCAGTAAAATTACAAAGCTGAAACCAAATCTTTTTACCTACTCAAATAAATCATTGACATTATGACAAGTATAAATTAATTTATTCAGCTTTTCCCTAAAGAAAAATCATTGAAATGAACTCATTCCTAATATAAGTGCATTTTCCAATAGAAAACTCAATAATCAATCTTTGTTCAAATTTCCTCAGCATTGAAAGTTACTTAAAATTGAATATGGAAAATAATCTGCAGTTTCTCATGTGAAGAAGGTCCTCCAGCCTTCACTTCTGCTTAATTGCAGTACAGTGAATGAAATTGCCCCTGCACTTCTGCAGAACATCAGACCCATTATGTCTTGATGTCCTCTTTTCCACACCGAACACTTCCAAGCAACAACGCAGCACACATGAAGCATTTTTCGTCAGCCTTATTTGTCTTTTCAGAGGTTTTTATGTACCTTGTAACATCTCACACCAGATCACGAGCAGCAGACATATCCATTTTTAAAGGCCACCAGAGAAACGTGAAGGGAAATGGAAAAAGAGAAAACCTACACAGCACCTGTCATGAGAAAAGCCCTTCTCGTCCACTGAAAGTCATAATTTGTTTTGAAACAGAAGGACTTGAAAGCCTCAAGTGTTTGAACGCGTAGATTTGATTTATCTAATTTCCAATCTTATCACCAGGTTGCTAAATTAAGAGATTTCAACATAGCAAATATAAAACCTATGAAAAAAGCAGATGTTTTGCGCATACGGCTCATTTAAAAAGATGCTGAGAAGGAATGTGCCCCAAGCAGCCTGAAGTGTTAAATGAATTAGAAATTACCTTGTTAGAGATCAGTTTGAGCTGTGGGCCTCTCTCACAAACTTTTGGCTCAAAAATAATACACAGCACTGTCCATGCAGCCAGGCTGGTTGTTTACTACTTTGACTTTTAAACTGAACAAATAGAAGAACAGGTTTATTTACCCAGCCTCTCTCCTACCCAAACAAGACTTTGTAATGAGCTAAAAATCCTTCTGTTTTCCTCCCTGAGACCCTTAGACCAAGGAATTAAGTATAAATATGTCACAAAGAGAGTGACTGTTTTACCTGCATCACATTTTACTGAATTATGTCATTGAAGTAAATGATATCTGGATTTCACCCACAAAACAAGGTGTTTGCATGATTAGGAGTTCACCACTAGTTGCGATAATGCTCCACTGTACAAGTCCCATTAGTCAGCAGGCAGCTGCACGCAGCTGCAATGGGCAAAGATCTCCTTTCACACCTGTTTTCTCTGCTGCTGATTTCAGAGCAGTTACCCTGATTTGAATGGCAGAAGGATTAACTCTTTCCTCTAGTTTTCAATAGAGCATTACCTTCAAGCATTTTCTGCAGACTGTTTCTCATGACATGGATGTTCTCAATGCCTATGAATTGAAACTTGATGTTGGAGTAGTTATCCTCATTTTCGTATCCCTTCCCTGCTGCTCTGTTTGCCATTGCGTTGAGCTGGAAAAATAGGGAAAATTATATGAAAACCCAGTAGCATGCTATTTTCAAAACAAAGCTTGTGGTCTACTGCAATATATCAGTGTGATTTAAGTCAGGTACAAATAGGAAGCATTTGTCATGGTGTCAACACAACGGGTTAGGAGTCGGGGAACTTTTACAGCCTACTGCGCAGCACTGGGCTGCTGAGCCTCTGACCTCTGTGTTACACACTGGAGTGAAACTTCATTAATAAAATTAAACATAAAAAAACACAGTTTATGCAGGGCTCCTCGACAACAGCATAAAGGTTTTAATTTGGGTTTAAAAGACTATTCTGATTTAATTTTTTGATGAGCATTATGTTTACTAGCAGAACACACCCAGCAGGTGGCAGTGTCTTATCTGCCATGCCGCTATTTCGTAACATGTACTCTGTAATGTTGCCCAAGTTACTCTGTTTTCTGCTCAAATCATCCAAAAGTTCATATAGCTTACTTCTTTGAAGCTTGGAATAATGAAGAAAGAGCTGGAGTGCTTCCTAACTTTATACTATTTTGGCTGTAGTTGTTTAAGACCACAAAATACTTGAATTAACAAAATTACCACAAATATTTTCAGTTGCAATGCAGAACTATCAAATATTGTGCTCTGCTTCAGCAAAAAATACATGCAATTGGAAGATGGAGTTTTATCTTTGAATATCTTGCTTGCTTCATGGCGTGGGAAAGTCACTAAATGATTCTTTAGTTCAGTTTTCCCAAGCATAAAATTAAGGGTTTTTTTTTAATGCTTATTTTCCCCCTTCTGAGGTGGAGCTGATCCAAATGAATGAAGTGCTTTTACTTTATTACTCTATTTTTATTTTATTTTTAAGTTTTATTTCCTGTAGCAAAATCTCACTGTACAATAGGAAGAAATTGCCTTTTTGCATGAAGTTCCTGCTCTTCTACAAAATGCACACTGTAAGGTTGGAGAGCCTTTGAACTTCACAAGAAATATGAAGGCTCTAGGAGTAACAAAGCAGTCCACATGGCAGAACCTCCATGCCACACACAGATGCCTAGCACAGCTGACAGCTGCTGCTCAGGAAAGATTTCAGAATTAAATAACAATGGATATTGCACATCCAGACTGGAGGGCCTTAACAAAGCTTTCGGAGAGACCTTATGAGGCATCAGCTGGACAAAAAGTGACTCATCTTCATTGCAGTGAGAGCCAATGCTCATGAAAAATCAAAGCAAAATATCTCTTAGGCATTGCCTAGGGGCCAAGAGACTATGCGGATAGCTCCATTTCTCATTTATTTCCCAATATTGCAGGCAGTACTATTGATTTGCTGCCTCTGTGGTCGCTTCTGAAACTCACAATAATCTACTTCAGTAATCTACTAATGGTACCATGGGATACATAAGAATGCCCCTTCCTGATCTCTTCCACCCCAAACACACATACTGCCAATATTCAATTTTAATTTGAGCTGAATGCAGTTGAGTAGGATTGATTATCTGCTGCCAATTTACCTCCAGCTAAGATGAACAAGTTCAGCCTTTTCACATCATATGTCAAAATAGGTTTCAATGGACCAAATTTCACCTCTCAACTTTCACAGGAAACAGCTAAAGACGAAAAACTTTTTATGCCATTAGAATTTCATTTTAGATTCACAAGAAAACAGCTGGATGAGACAAATTCTCAGTTCCTTTATTCTGTCCAAATTAATATGTAAAGATTTGGGATTTTTTCCCATCTTGACACTTTCTAGCCCATCTATTCCCATGAGCAGAACTTCGCAATAGGAATATGTAGTTACATTTCTGTGCCACCATTTGGAATTGAGGCATTACACTAATTTCATGATGCGACTCTAAGATAGGAACGGAAGGAAACCCCCAGCATTTTTCATTTACTCAAGTCCTGTGTAAAACTTCCTTTAACTTGTAGTATGCATTCAGGAAAAAGCATAGGGGGGAAAAAAATCTTGTCTATCAACCAGCTGTCTGCTGATATTCTATCAATGAACAATAAAAAAAACCCAGATAGTCTAAGAACAGCATGTCCTTTAAGGACAAAGTCCTCAGTGTGACTTACTAGAGAGATATAAATTATCTGCTGAATCCTAATCTTTCTCTTTTGAAGCAGACATCAGTGTCTAAGAAGAAAGATCTGTATACATAAGTCTAAGCCACCACAACCCCCTCAAACACAAAATGACAAACATCTAGCCCCTAACTGACCTAATCCTCAGTAAAATAAATGCTGTTAACTGTCTCTGCAGCAGATCGATTTTGTCACAGAAATCCTTTCTTAAAAGACAATCTGAAATAGCCCTCAGTAAAAGTAAATAAATACAAGGTTAAATTTGCAAGGCTTTCTGACACTCGTTTATTTTAAATATTGTCAATTGCCAAACTTTGCAGCTGCCACAATATTTACTAACAAGTTTTCCACATCACCTACCAAAATTCCATCTGCTGCTCTTAAAGTAGTTGTTGTAAAGCTCTCTACATTGTGCCTGACCTCGCTTAATCTCAGTGAATATGAGGATACAACCTCTGAAGGGAACAGACCTCACTCGGCAGATTTCCTGGCATCTTTCATGTGGACTATAACAAGACAGGACTTGGTTATTAAGAGTTATAGAATTAATCTGTTCTACTTATAAACAGTAAGTTTATATTAGCTTCTGTAAAGCTAATAGAGGAAAGAGAAAACCAAGACAGACAGCAGCCTAAGTAAAGCTCTGCATATGGTCACCCTGGTAGAGTTAAATGAAGTGGGAAAAAAAGCTTTCTTCCACAGCCAAGTCCTTTGTTTTGAAGATTATCAAACACAATGAAGCACAACATATGAGGAGCACCTGGGGATGCTGAATTCCAGGGCCCATCAATATTCATAATCTCTGCAAGGAACCAAATCTGATGAGAGACAAGGCAGGTAGTTTTTTAATTTCCTAGAGCAATGGGAAACCTTGCACCAGACTTGCTACCTTACCTTTACATTTGTTAAAGGTTCGCTGAGGAGCAGCTTGTGCTGATATGTATCACTTCCTACATACTCTAGATTTATAGATGCATTAGGAGGTATAGAATCAGAACAAGGCTGTTATTTGGCACCAGGAGCTTTAGTAAATTAGTCAGTCTGTAGCACAGAGAAGTAGGAATCTGCGTATACAAATTTCTTTACATCAAAACCCTTTCCTCTACAGAAGTTCAATGAAAGCAGACTTTATGTCCTGAGCGGCTTCTGAAGAAGCCAGAGTTGCTGGAAACATGACATCATTCATGGCAGAGCAAGCCAGTTTTACTCTCTCCACTTAAAGTACAGGCTTTTTTCACTGCGCACAGGAAGTGTCTCAATGTCATTTACCAGAAAAGTTCACAGAATGGGACATTCCCGTTAATACCTTGTGAAACATTACTGATAGCCAAGTCAGTCAGTCTCGAGAAATAAATCCCATCAGTGAGCAACTTCCTTAATTAGGGAAGACTACCAGTATCATCAGCTAGGAAATATTATGCTGTAACTATTATTACATATAGAAAACTGTTACAAACAAGCATTATTTAGGCAGCTAGGTCTGTGTTTCATATTTGAAGCCTGTTCTTCTGAATACAGTGGTAGCAATCCTGTCCTAGTGCTGATCATGGTTTGTTTTTTTCAGGACTACAAGTAAGGTGGTGACATCTTTGTCTTCCCAACAGAAGGAACTGAAGGTCAAAGTAGTCACCAAATTACAAAGTGCAATGAGACATGCCAAAGCCCTAATTTTCTGTCTACTGCCTCTCTGGTTACTCTGCTCTCTGGTTACAGCTGTGGGTGCTCAGCACTTTCCCACCAAACCCCCAAGATCTTCACTCAACCACCAACCAGACAGATTTCTTATTTCTGCTCCAGCTCTGCCCTTCCTCACTCCATCACAGGAACTGAAACAGCTTCCTTGTTCCTTTCCTTCAAAGCTTTGCTTCCACCTTTCCTTTTCCTGTGCTATAGCTCATCCCATATCTAGTAGGGATTTTGTGGAGATTTGCCTTTTTGTTTTCTTTTCTTCAGATGCTTGGTAACATCATCAGGGAAGCTACCGATTGTGTAAGAAAGAACATACCCCTACTGCCACCTCCAGGCACTGAAGCCTGTCTAGTCCTCATCACCTACAGCTGTTTGTTAGCACGTCAATTTCGATACAAGGGTTTTTCAGCTTCCAGCCTCTTCTAGATGATTACTGAGTTTCTGCACAGCATGATTTTTTTAAAGCTTCTATCATGGCCAAAGATTTTAGTCACATTCAGGGATATGGCATCTGAGATCATTATTTACCATATTTCAGATTCTCTCTCAAAAGCATAAAAGTGCTGGAGATATTCAAAGAAGGTTTCCTCAATTCTTGTAACCTCAGTAAATGGTCTTTCCTCAGCCTTTTGCAGAGGTCATTGAAATTTTCATGTTTCGGGAGAAATGTTGCATGGAAAATCTTAGTATAAGCAGGCAAAGGTTTGCAACATTCCAAACAGCTGTAAATACAGATTTATAATGGAAATTATTTTCACTGCTCTCATCAGTAATATATAGTTACTGATAGCTTCTCTGTGTGTGGAAGCAGTTCCAATTCAAGTTATTTACTTATCCGTATCTTAACATTTTGTTAAGAACAAAGATAAAAGCTCAGTGAAAAGACAAATAATTCTCCAGGAGCTAAAAATGTGAGCAAGGTTCCTAGTTGAGATTCCCCTGATAAACCCCAATTTGCCCGTGGAGTTGCAACTAAATCAGAAGTATGGTGAGTCACTTATGCTGTGCATCTTCCCTAACGTATTTAGTCCACATTCAGTGTTGCTATACGCAAGAAATTTAAGGTACTTACTTTGGGCCGTGTGTCAACAACATATATGAAATCACTTCCTGGATTTGCTTTTCTAATGGCCTGAAGCATCTGTTCATCCTCCAGGCATCGAGCACTAAAGCCAGATAAAGGCTGGCTGCTTCTGCATATGGAAGCCTGTGGAAAAACAGACAAACAACAGAAAAATCAACGTAGCTATTAAGCAGAAATTATTTAGCAGCCAGAAGCATTTACAAAACCAGCTCATTAGATGTTTGCGTAGGTGTACAGCTACGTGGGAAGGACGGAATGGTAAAAATTAACTACATGTTTATAAACTTATTTTTAAAAAGGAAATATTAAAACAATGCAACCCCACTGGCCCAAGTCTAGTCTTGAGTCCAAGTTTAAGAGCTATTTTAAATATAGTATTGTCCTAATGTGGAATAACTCCTGCAAGGTGGTCTGTAGAGGATGTGAGGAGTACAACACTGCAATCACAAGAACACTCATGTAACATAAATAATGAGTCCTTTTGCACTGTCACTCACACTTACCAGTTATGATACTGATTACACCCAGCTCACATCAGTGCATGCTTTACTAAACAGCCTGACCCTGTGAGTCCAGGAAACAAAAACCACATAACATGCAGCTAGATCACTGATGGTGGTATATTTTTAGCACTGCCTCTGGAGAAAGACCTTACTGCATGGAAAGTGGGTCAGGCAGCCTGACCTCTAGAATACATTTATTAATCAGTGCTGTTGAAGTAGGAAAGAGAGTTTCTCCACAGATCCATCAGGATCAGACCTTTACGTGAAACTGGGAAAGAAGGAAGAGAATGTGAAATGGGCTAGCAAGGAGGTTTTTATTTCTGCTAGGGAGAGGGATTTGTAAAGAGCAAGGGGCTAATATGTGCACTTTCCAAGCACTGAACATAAGCATGAAGAGAATCTGCCTGCTGAAGGTCATGACCCATGCAGACTGCCCTACGGATTATTGATTAATGTGAAAAAGGACATGCTTTTTTCCAGACAAGTCTTTGAAGTATGGGTAGTTAGTCAGTAAAACATAGATCTTTAATACAGAAAAGCTAAATTGTGTGAGAGCCCGTTCATATTTTATTCATAGTTTTTGCACACAGATTGTTAGTTATCCAGAGCTTTGCCTGCTGATCAGCACACATTCCAGCAATTTAATATAAACTTATACCTCCTTTGCATGAAGCAAAAATACATTTGGATATGTCCACAACCTGCCAATTTAATAGAAGGAAGATGTTTCTGTCTCCTCCATAGTGTGCCATACACACGTACATACAGGATTAAGGCTAAAGTTAGGGTTGTGAATGAAGGTTAGGATTCAGGAAAGTATGGTCTACAGCCCATTACATTGTATCATACTGGGGGCCCAAAGGGTTAAGGTGTGTGCAAGCAGCAGTATGAGAGAATGGTTTGTTTGTCAATTTAGACTTGAGTTTAAGGTTATGTTTAGCCCCAGATGAAGAAACTTTTTCATTGCCAATATATGCAAAATTAGAAAGGTAAGATGCTCTAGTGACCATTAGATATCATAAGTGGAAATTATTATTCACAGTATCCAAGAAGAGATCACCTCCTGCCAACCCAGGCCAATTGCTTAGGATGAGCATACACATCTATAAAATTTCTTGTGCTATTTTTAAGAGTAGGGCAAGAGATGGAGTCATGTTTACTACTGCACAAGCTGAACAGATAGTTCCAGAGTTTGATCTTATCATACTCACACAGATCTTGTAAGATGCAGAGAAAGATGCCACATTGTCATTGAATTTGTCAGTACCAAAGAGCAATGGGTAACTTCTGGATATGAAAGACTGTCTCTCCTGCATGCAGTAAAGTTCTTCCCAACCTGCTGTTTCCATCGCTGTTCAGTGTCTACCATCACAAATCTTATCCCACTCCTGCCCATTACATTGTTAGCTGCAACTCATGCCAACCTCCAAACTCACAAGGAGGGTTTTTTTTCCAACATTTCCAGCCCTTTTCGTATCCCTTTTAATCATAAAGAATCCAGGAGTAAACACAAAACTTCAAATCCTTGTGGTCTGAACCTTAACCTGAACTCCAGCTAAGCTCTTTCAGCCATCCTTTTTGGGTCTATTCACAGACCTTTTCTTGAAAGGCTACCCTTGATTCTCTTAATTGCTGCAAGTGTAGTTTTTCTCCTCCTAGACTTCCTCTCAGGCTGTGGCTACCAGATCCTTCATTGCTCTGTTCTCCTCCCAGTCACTTGCTCAGTTGCCTGATACTGGCCTTTGCTCTTCTGCCCCCCGTGTTTCAGGACCTCCTGTACTACTCCACTTCCTTGTGACACAGAGGTTGCATATTATTGTGTTAGCTGAATGATGAAGCTGGGTTTAAATGACTATATGCCTATTAACGAACTAGCCATAACTCCAGTGTGTGCCCATATGCACAAACGACACTAACCTGACAACAATAACTTTTTTTTTATATATATAAAATAATCATTGATTTCTTCTTGTGAAAGCTTACCAGAAGAGTTGCGAAAGCAAACCCAAAATAAGCCAACACTTCAGATCTGCAAATTCACACTTACATTGTTCTCCTTGCAGTAGTAAGAAAGAGCTGGGAAGCGCCTTCGGCTCCGAAATTTAGAGCTCCCCACTATGATGTGTGCAGTTGCAGACTTTGGTACATACACTTCTGTAGGATAGGAATCACAGACCTGTGAAAGAAAGCTCTACTTATTTTGGTCTACTACATACAAGTAACATTAGCCACCTCCACAGCAGAATCAAAATAAAATATGAAGGAACTCTAACCTCAGGGAATATTCCATCATTATTGTATACACATCACTGATGTTTCTCAAAACAGTCTTTTGAAGCTAGAAAGTATTAATTCTAACTTATGAATGGCAAAACTGAAGCAAAAGGGTTGAAGGGCTGTGTTTCCAAATGTTAATCCATGCCTCTTTGAGAACAGATAGGCAGAACATACATTCGTAACAGGAAGGATTCGTCACTATGAGCAGCAAGATTGTATTTACAACTGCAGTTTCCTCTGTAGCAGA
Organism: Lathamus discolor; assembly: GCF_037157495.1. NCBI lineage: Eukaryota > Metazoa > Chordata > Aves > Psittaciformes > Psittacidae > Lathamus > Lathamus discolor. The sequence goes on along the minus strand of NC_088884.1, from coordinate 133,973,410 downwards.
ATTCAGAAGTAAGGATGGGAGGGGGTGAAGGTCTCAAACACCTCTCTGTTGTAATGAGAGGGGACTACAGAGCCAAATTTTCCAGCAAATCTGATGATTAAAAAAAACAATGTCAAAAAAAAAAAAAAAGACTTGGAGAAAAGAAATTAATCCATATGAAATGAGGATACCAAAAGGCAAGGAGCCCTGACAATGCCTACCACTTCTGAAAGGAACCCAATGAGCCTGTAAAAAAAAGTCCAGAAGTTCTCTGGAGACAAGTGTGACAATAAATGGGGTCCTGATCTAACTTCCTTTTCCTCAATCTGCCTGTGGCATTCTGGCTGGGGTCAAAAGGATATCCAGTATCTCCCTGGGACTTTCTGAGATGACTGAAGGAATTAGGGTGCCCAGGAAGAAATTGGTTCTGAGAGTCAGAGATATGGAATGAGGGAGAACAGGAAGGGCTTGTGGTTACTGATGCTGCTGTGGTGAACTGGGTTTTATTCATGATGCCATTTTCCCTACTCTTTATCTTAAAAGAGGTCAAACATTTTTTCCAGTTGTTTTAACAAAAAGAAAACAAACCCTGATAGCACATTCAGTCTTCTCTGAGAAATTCACAGGCCTTCCTTAACATGGATATTCTCCAGCAACAGAGCCAATGGAGTGCATGAACAAACTTCCTTCAGAAATACTTTGGTTATTATTTCTCAGAATTTATTAACATTCTAGGGACTTCAATTGAGCAAGATTGAACTAGGCAGGACAGCAGGCAGCTAGGAAGATATATGACTTGTCAAATGAGTGAAAAACACGAACAGTCAATCACAGAGGTTTCAAAAGGATTGTGAGAATTGCTAGTGAGGAAAAAATATTGCCAAGTTCATTATCTGAAGTATTGTTTTTCTTAAAATGACTGTGTAGTAATTTTATATAACCCTACATGGCAGGAAAACATTCATTCAGACACATACCATTAGGTATGATTTAAACCTCTGCCCAAGCAGCCAAGCACTAATGTTTAAAACACTGTGGACATGTTTTCCGTGTTAAATGAAGACACATCCTTTCTCGCACACTCTATGTGTCTTCATATGTGAATGGGTGAAAGAACTGCACCTTACTACCTGTGTGTACAGCACTGAGCACAATGGAAACCTGCGTCTAAGCACTATGGTTATCCACAGCCAGACTGCTGCTTTACTTTACAGACAGCCTCTATAACAGAAAATCACAACTCACTCCATAGTCTCTGTTTACATCGCTAATCTGCCAATAGTTGTTTGGAATACCCATCCGATTATATTCTTCATTGAGGTCCACAAGCTTCCAGCCTTGTTCTCGTTCTTCTTTATCTAATTTTGGATTGAATGAGAAACAATACAGCTCTTCGTATTTCACTGGTGGGAAAAAGCAAACAAACAAAACCAATAAACCACTTCAGATTTCTCATTCTGAAACCACACTTCAAAGACAGATCTTGGTATTGTATTTTATGTGCTTTCTTTTAAAATAGCGAGCTTTGCGGTGCAAAAGCACATATCCTGCGAAGGACAAAGATGCACAGCTACATTATTCCTCTTCAGGATGAGGACTGATTTTCAGGCCAGTTTCCTTCCCCTACCTGGTCGTGTCAGACGTATCAGAGATATGTAAACATCATGGCAGTCTCGTTCCTGAGGGATGACCAGCTGGATGACCTGAAAGTTCTTGCAGCGGATCAGCAATGGGCAACCAGTAGCAGTGGTGGCCTGTTTCTCAATAGAGGAAATTTGACTGTGAAGAACCTGCGAGGGAATTGAAAATACTTATGCCAAGTGATTCAAATCTTTAGGAAGGAAAATAGTTATTTATAATGATGTGCCAAGGCAGGCACAGTAGCTTCTTGAAACTACTCTTTCAGGAAATCACCAGACTCCTCCTTGTGAACTTTGGGTCCTATCTTCAGCTGCAGGCTTAAGCAGTGCCTGATAATTACCTACAGACAAATAAGTGTTTCTGGAGATTTTCAGCTGCTCAAACATTAGCCTGCTCATGCTATCCAAAGCTTTTTGTTTGTTTGCTTTACTGCAAACTAGCAGTTGTCAGCAAAGGACTCTTTTCATCTGTCTGCACAGTGAAAAGATGAACTGGTTAGATAAGGCTAAAACGTTGAGCATCCTTCACTGGCAGAATGGGAGTCCTGATATAATTTTAAACACTGCATTAAATGAGATGAAACATTACCATAAAAATCAGGAGAGGAATAGTGGAACCAAAAGAGGACAGGGTTAATAATTAGTATGCAAATTGACAAAGGATTCATAATTAAGCTACATAAAAAACCTCTCTAAATTTATAACACCAGCGCTATATCTGTGTATATATATATATACACACACATGCAACCTATGTTATCAGTCCCTCAAAACAGATAACTCAAAATACTATGCAAAGAAATTGTATAGTATCCCACTCTGCACTATGCCAAAAAAGCCCCAAAACCAAACAGCAAAACCACTGATCCAGCACAAGCAGTCAAGGAGAGAGGCAAGAGCCGGCTGAAGCACGGCAGCAATTCCCATTCAAAGCATTTGTCCTTCTGTTCTTCCTGGATGATAGAAGCAACACTAGCTCACAGCAGCTCTTCCGCAGTCAATCACATCTGGTGCACATATGGTGAAGGTCCTTCTACTCCTTTTACTGTGTTGCAATATCCAGAATCCATGGAAAACTTTAAAAAATTACTAGGCTGGAATTTCACACGCTATGAAGTTATAAAGTCATCCATATGAACTGACTTATTGTGCTTCAACTGTTTTGCAAGGTTTTGTTCAAATTACCATCAATAAAGTGACATGCACTTGCATTTAACTGAAAAACAAAACTGAAAAATTCATACCCAGGTTTCTTTCCGAGCTTCAGAACCATTCTCCACAAATATAACATGAGTAGCTGTTAAATACAAGGTTCCCAGGGCAGCTTTTCTTGAAGATAAACGATCAAGTAACCGAACATTTTCCACCTATACAAAGAAATTACAGAGAAAAACACTATAATAATTAGGCCATGACATAGCCTGTGATAGTGAGATCTCAACATCCACATTTTGTCCATTGCAAGTGTTCTTTTCAGTACCATGAGTATCAGGGAAGTATAACTATATTACAAAACACTGTTATATTGTTATCTATTTCCAGATCTACCTTAATATTAATTTTCCCCCTTTTGTGGTACCTCTGTATACAAAAATCTGTTAGCAGAGACTTCCAAAGAAATTTCTCACTTGAGCTCTTTCCTGTTATCTCACCTTATCAAAAGGGCCTGGCCTTCAGCTAACCTCTAGCTTCATGTTGTCCGTTCAAACCATTCCAGAATGATCAGTGATACACAGGAAGCTAGATTAAAACAATAGTAATAGTGGTAGAGTATCTTTCCTCAGCAGACTTCACTCAGGCTCCCAGGCAAGTCTCTGCTGATAGTTTAAAAACTGTTCCAGTGTTTGTCACTGCGCTTCTATTAGTGCTGACAGCATTGGTCGCACCAGAAACTTTTGCCTACAGTCACTTTTCAATGGGAATCAAGGACTTCACATCATTGCTCTGCCTCACTGAACAGGAAGTGGGCTAATCTGTCTTTACTGCACTCCTGACAACAGGCAAGTCCATGACACGTTGTTAACTCTCAGATCACCAGCTTGCTGCTTCTGCACCATTAATATTTGTGTATGGCATATGTCATAGCCATTTATCTAATGCTATATGGCATTTCTGACTGAGAAACTAGAACAATTAAAAAAAATCAACCATTATTATATTATTAATTTAATAATTTTTGGATATTAAATGGGATAAAACCTGCCTAAAATACTTAACAGTTGGCTACCACAGGTTTGATGGGTTTCCTACTACAGCAATTTTAAAACTAAAATTTGTAATTTTTCCTAAAAAACATACCTAATTCAAACAAATGAAACCAAGGAATGCTGATGGTCAATATCATATAACTTGTAATAAATGACTGAAAAAGTTTAATCCGGATTTAGAATGTTGGATTTGTATAAGATCCCATGTGTTTCATGCAAGCAATAGCACAGATCTATGCAGCCTGCCCACTGCTACAAAAGATCTTCACCCACTGGCTAATTTTCTCTATATCCTCTCTTCAATTCTTCACTCAAGACTTACAATTTCTTTCATACACCCAGTCATTTTCAGAACTTGTGACTGATAACTGTTGAAGAGATATGTCCTTATTAAAATCAAAGGGGACTAGTCTTGTGTTCGAAGTACAGAAACTGACTTAAATGGTGCTCTGACAAAATAGGAGAAAAAAAAAAAGGAGAATAAATTTGAAGAAGACTTTCTCATTTTTGCATTAAAATAAACGTAATTTTGCACTAATTTCCTGAAAATTAGAATTAGGTGCGACAAATACAAAGAAAAAAAGAAAATCATCAGCAAAATCGATTTGTTTTTTTAAAGTGCCAGAGATTCCAGATCAGATTGACAGAAACTTTCTAAAATACTCTAAGAGATGGGATGTAGCAATGTATTCTCAAAGTTTTGCAGAAACAGTTCCACTGAAATTACACCAGAAACCAAATGATGCCAGCACCTGAGAATTATATGTTTACAATGTGTATTCCAAATGCATTACACTATTTTAAAAATATGAATAAAATAATCCTTAAAACCAAAATAAGCCATTTTGGTAGCAAAATGCTTAAAATCAAACAATTACTAAAACCAAGTCTTCTCCCTCAAGACCAGTTATAATCTGTTTTAAACAAAATAAATAGCTAGAAAGCATGGATGAAGTCTTTTCCCAGGACCATCTACTTCAGAGGTCATGTATTGGAGTGAGGAGGAATGGAAGAAGCACAGCATTAACCCAGTAAGCATTCAGTAGTGGGCAAAAGAAGAGATACAAAAGAGCAGGGATGATACAAAGGAAAGACATAGGCAGTGCCCATCTGAACCCCACAAATAACAACAATAAATATGTTTGTCTGTACAAAAAACATACCTAGACTGTTGTCCAGGCAACAAGGGCTCTGGCACAGACACTGATCTTGCGCAAGGCAGTCATCACTCCCACCCTACAAACTGAAGTAGTTAGCAAAGCAGATATTCACACAGCAGGGCAGGGCTGAAGGATAGATTTACAGGCTTCTTCATCCCACCTGTTCTCCACTCATCAATCAGAGCCCCATGACTGAATAATACTCATAAACAAAGCTCTTGGCTGGTTGTTTTTTAATACAGAGCTACAAATAAAATACAGGTTAGATCTGCATAATTAGGAACAGTTGTAATAACAACTGTGCAGTAAGTCATGTTTCATTAAAGCAAATACAATGGCTGCACCAGGTAAGATCAAAGATTCACCTACCCCTGCAATGTATCTCTCAGAGCCAACAACTGCAGTTGCTGAGAGAAGAGCATAAGAGGCAAGCATGTGCTGGTGCTCCCTTAGGATGTTATCCCAGCTTCTAAAAAGCAGCAGCTCCTGGAGCTTCCTAAGCTGAGGTCATAGGTTTTTATTTGTTTCTTATTTTTCAATCAGTTATTACTGAGAGACCTGTATGTCTTACACTATAATACTTAAATTTCTTCAAGAACCTTTGATGAAAGACATGCTCAAATGAGTTTTGGAAGATCAACTAGCTATTGTTGGAAAACCAACTAGCTTTTTAGCTATATATTTCTGGAAGACCAACTATTCTATCAAATGGATTGCCTTTGTCCATATGTTAATTTTTGAAAGAAATGTTAGAGATTCTGGGTTCCTCTATGAAAGCTATGCCAATTCTTCCCCTTTCTATCATACTTACCCATAAATATAATGATTTAGAAGGAGACCTAGGAAGTGTTGCAGCTTATATCAATTTCTCAGATTAGGTGTCATATTACCACCTCCTTTTTTGTTTTTTTCCAACAAGGAAGCTTTTAAACATTACACCATCATTCCTGGCTTGAGAGTTTTGTACTTCAATTCTTTTAACTTCATGGATACAGTCTGGTTCTGGTATTTTTTTTACTGTTCACTGTTGCCAGTTTCTTCTGAAACCTCTTCTTATAACACTTTTATTGGTGACAAAACTCCTGACGTGTTCTTGATAGAAAAATATGCCAGAATGGGCATGTTCCTAAATACCTTCCCCACTTTATTCATTGATTAGTCCTGTAGAGTTTCTGTCAGGATTTTACTTGCTTAAAGACATCTTGAAAATGGCTTTACTAGTAGTTTTTGCCAAGCTGTTCTTAAAAATCTCTTTTGGTCTGCCTTACTTTGTTTATATATTTTACTTGTTTATGCTGCATTTTCCTCATTAGGCACAACCTCAACTTGAAGAAAGCCCTTTTACTTCTAATAAAAGAAGTTCTTTTAATAAGAGGCATCCTCTTACTCATTCACCCTGCTGTTTACTTATGCAAAGCTTTTTTTTTTGTCTTTTAAAGCCTTTTTTCTGGAAGTTGGCTTGCAGCGAGCTCCCATATTTAAACAATTTTCATTACTCCTATAAACATTTTAAATTTTGGCTCTCTTTCTTTTTAATCAATTTTCATATTTTCATGTAGTTTCCTCTTTGAAGTTAAACACTGTCATGGGAGATTCCACCACCACCCCCACCCCCCACCCCCCTTTTTCTGCAATATACTGCATCTAAATGCGTTAGTTGTTGTTACACAGAGGTTCTAGCTGTATTTTGAGCCAGGTCTTTCTGTCACTAAGACCAGGTCCTAGAATTATTTAGAATTACTTAGATTTCTTTCTTTTTTATCAACATAAACAAATAGCCTCTATATAAGCAATTGTTTAAATCCCCAAAAATTTTACTCAGAATCACCCCGCTCCCAACTCGTTTACTCAATCTCAGCTTGGTAAATGACGTCTCCCACTGTTATTGCATTTCTGTCTTCATGCTCTGTTTGATCTTGTTAGGTTATCATAGGCAATGCCACTATTTAGGTAGGACAGTCAGTAGTACAGTCCCAACACTGTACTCCAGTCATGTGCTGCTACAGTTCTATTTTTCCTATTTAATCTTGTAATTTCAATCTGCAGAGACTGTTTGCTTTTGTGATGTAGCTAATCTGTAAGATTTTACTGTGTTTACTTCAAGACAAAAAACTCTGATCTTTGACAGCTATGACTTCGCCTGTCTTTCCCATGTAATTTGTCACTATGTGCCTCTCACATTGATTATTCTTCTTCTACTAAGTTTCTAATACACCTGTTATATCAACAATCTCATTTCTAACCAGTAACTTCAGTTTCAACATTTTTTTTTCCATACTTCTTATATCTGTACTGAACACACACACACATTTGATCCAACTGTCTATGTTTCCTTGCTCTAGTTAAATCGAACTCTTGGCGATTTCTATTTAATTAAGAAAATAGGATTCTTCATATACTGACAATTTTTTGTGCCAGAGCACAGAGTCCACAATAACATACATTTTCTGTATTCTAACAAGGGCTTCTCAGTTTTTCAGTACTTCAGAGTGGGTTAAGTACAGCTCAGAATGAGCTCTCCTGCAGGTTCAACAAGGAACCAGTACTGTTTGTGAAATGATGCAGCAAATGGAATTTTTAGGTAGCCCTTATTTCTGCTGACCTCAGAGAATACCATAAGGGTCAGTTAAAGTTAGGGACAACCTCAAAATTTGGCTCAAGAAAAGTTAGCATGACTTGTTGCTTAATCTTGCCTGTATCTGAATGACATGTCAACCTGTGACTGTAGTATGAGAAACATAAAGCAGGTTTACTAATAACTTGTCTCATGAACCACCTGATCATATCTAACATCCAAAAGGGATTTCCGTTTTCCAAAGGGAAAAGGAATTGCTTAAATCTAAACTCTACCTACATTCAAATCTACAGTTCTGATTTCATTCATTGCAGGGGGGTTGGACTAGATGACCTTTGAAGGTCCCTTCCAACCTAAACTATTCTGATTCTGTGGTTTATACTTAGTGCCATAAAGTGCCTTCAGAAGCAGTAAGGGACTCTAAGCTCTTAAGAGCTTGTTCTAAAAACTCTCTGCAATAACCTCCTGCATAGATTACAAGGTTTTCATCTGAGCTCCATCTATGTTTCTTCTGCCTCGTTTCCAGCTACTTAGACTCTCTGAAAAAGCAGTATATTTCACCCATGGTCAAGGGAAGAAAAGAGTACAGTAGAGCTAGCCTAGTCTTAGATTACATTCTGCTGATCAAAGGATTGAGATGGGCCCCCTTCTTCTCTACCTTCCCAATCAGGAAAAGAAAGCCAAGTCAAACAGTGCCTTTAAATGGTCTAGAGGGAATAAGAATATGTTCGTTTCCACAAGAGAGGAACACTACATTGCAGTAGTACTTTGGAAGAAGCTGAGTTTTTCTAGCTAAAAAGTAGCAGTGTGCTGAGAAATCAGCATTTATAGTAAAAACAAAAAAAAAAAATAACATCAGAAAGAGACACTATGGTAATTCATCTCATACTTTTTCTCCAAAAAGTGCTCAATTTTTTCACAAAAACTACTGTAGACTATTGGAGAAGCTAAGAAATCATGTATGTACTGACACATCAGGAAAAAGCATACGGGGCAGGGGCAAGGGCAAGGACAAGTGCTTTGCCCAAAACAAACAAAACAGTTGATGGGAGAGACCGGGTCAGAAAATACCAGGTAAAGAGTAAAAAAGAGCAAAACCAGCCTGGAAAGCTGAAAGCTGGAAGAGCTGAAAGAGCAGAAAAGAAAGCATTAACCAAGCCAGTCTGGAGAGTGGCATCTAAGTAAAAACTTCAGTAATTTATTTGAATCTGTTGCCCCGTCATTTATTTTTGCCTGATGACTGTTGTTGTCTAGGCTTAAAGAAAAGACTGCCAAGAGATTTATTTCAATGATTACAACCCCTTACATGGGGATAAAAAAAGTTGGCCAGAAACTCCATTTTCAATGCAACACAGATGACAGAAAAAAGGAGGCAAAAATAGAAGTTAAAGGGAACGCAGATTAAGACCAGATGGAAGGCACTTTTTACTCAGAGAATGAACATGAAAAACGACTTACGAACAAGGCTGCCAGGAGGTCATTCAAGAAAAAAATGTCATATTAGGAAAAAGCATGGGTCAAAGCTATATGCAGGCACAACTCCCACCAGTTTCAATGGGACTCCCACCTGTCGTGGTTTAAACCCAACCACAAACCTTGTTCACTCACTCCCCCCCCTTCTTGCCCTCCCCCTGCTCCTGGAGGGACGGAGAGGAGAATCGAAAAGAATGCAACTCCCACAGGTTGAGATAAGAACAGTTTAGTAACTAAGGTGCAACACAAACCACTACTGCTACCACCAATAATAATAATGCTAAAGGAAATAACAAGAGGAAAGAATACAACACCTCAACACCAGCCAACAGATAACTCGCCCCACTCCCCCCAGCTGAGCACCGACCGATACCTCGTCCAGCCCTGCAGTCCCTCCCCTTCCGGGATAACTCCCAGTTACCTCCTGGTCATGACGTGCTGTGGTATGGAATACCTCTTTGGTCAGTTTGGGTCAGGTGTCCTGTCTCTGCTTCCTCCCGGCCTCCCCTCCTCCCTGACAGAGCATGAGGCTCAGAAAGTCCTTGGCCAGACCAAACATTTGAGCAGCAACTGAAAACATCAGCGCCATCAGCTCTCTTCCCAGGCCAAAAAATGAAAACATGGCACTGTACTAGCTCCTAAGAAGGAGAAAAATGACTGCTGCTGCTGAACCCAGGACACCACCTAAGGAAGAAAGGCAAAGATATGACCTTGAAAATGTTCAGAAAAATTGATGTGCCAAAATGTGATTCCTAAAAATACCCATGTACCCTAAATTGTTTTCATTTTTAGTATAGATTACTTCTTGAATGTGCTCTGACAGCATGGCCTATTTTCAAATGCTTCTTGAATGTGCTACCTGCGTTCTTACCTCTCTAAGATGTTTCAGTATCTCCAAACATGGCAATATTATAAAAAAATGCAGAAGTTGCTGCTACTTTTTCTTGCTGTTCGTGACTCCACATGGGAAAGCTCTTTAAGATAATGCATTATCAGTTCTGACTGTGGCCTCATATTTGACTAAGGAAGTGAGAGAGAAGCAAAGCTGTAGAGCAGATTGGTCATGCTGGGAAAAAAACATGCCTTGGAGCAAAACTTCAGTCCCGCTCCTCTCCACATCATTTTGCTTCCTGACACAATGACACTGTGTACAGCATGGAGATGCTATCTGATACAAGCTGGTCTTTACTGGGGGATTTTCAGATGAAATGAAATTCTGAATTAGGGAAAAACAGCTCAAGAATTTTTACTCTGACTACATAGGTTTTCAGTCTGTGTGTTTGCTTCCTGTGCATTAGCTAACCTGAAAAAGAAGACAGCTCTTGAAACTGCCAAGTTCTGCCACGGTGGTCACTGAGAAGGCCATTACAATTATCACTGTGCACCTGGAAGGAGAAAACCTGTCTGGCTGCCAAGAACAAAATGGCTTTGCTCCCATGTATCACCAAGTTCTCCCCACTGCTTCATGAGGAACTGTTACCAATTCCTCTAATTGCTTATCACAAAAAAAGGAAGGTAGGTCAGAAAATTCTCCCAGATAGGAGAAAGCTACTATCTAAAGGTAAGCAGGGAATGTCCAGCTCAGGCCACATGCTCAGGAGCTTCTCCATCATTCAGCTGGTTAAAATTCATTGCTCTACAACAAAAGACTACCAAAGCAAGTTCCAGAAGAAAACGGATCAAGTACCGTGGCATCTGACTGTACAAAGGAGTTTCAGTGATTCTTCAAGGGTAAAGAAAGACCACTTTCACAACAATCTTTGCGGCTCAAAAGGTTGACCCAAAGGAATGGGGCCTGGCCCTGGTTACACATGTGGTTACACATGTGAGTGAAAGCAAGAAGAAACTGAATCCTGGGAATTAGTGACAGGACTCTGACCGGCTTCAGCACTGCAGGCACGCAAAAGCTAAGGGAAGAGCTTGTGCAAGCCAAGTGCTTGAGCCTAATGAGAAAAAAGGAGCACAGCTGGTATGGTTTGAGGCCAAGTGGAATATGTGAGATTTCTTCACCCTGGTTGACCTCAGCTATTCATGTGTTCAGCATAATTCTTGAGGGTGAAAAAATACAACATGCAAAAGACCAAATGCTATTACATTTTTTCTTTTTCACACAAAATAGTATAGCATTGTACTTGTTAAACAAAAGATAAAATAAGTGATCTTTTCGCAAAATTTGGAACAAGAGTTAAAGAAAACTGAATTGCCAGCTGATGCTGCCATGTAATGTGGTTTCTATTCTATTTCATAAGAATCATGAAAACTGTAGCTGATCCATGGAACTTTTTTATGTTTCTATCTCTGAAAAGTTCTCCCAAGTGCAGTAAAATAATGAACAATCAGTCTGTTACACAGAGTTGGATGGCTGCATATGTCAAAAGAATCAAGCCAAAAATACCAAAATCATTACATTTAAGCAAAGAAACCTTAAGCTCTGAATTGTAAAAGGTTTTCTTAGGACAAATGTGACAGGATGGGGGAAATAATCAAGAAAAATCTAAACAAGTTGAGTTTACTAAAGGGCTAAAGTGAAATGGGAATATTGGAAAAGAGCTGGAAAAAAACATGAGAAATCACTCATAATGTTTGCAAGACAGTGAACATATTACCTAACAATTTGGCTTAAGAAACCCCTATTTTCTGCTAAGACCTATAAAAACTGTGAGCTCAGGACCATATTATCAGATATAGCTGAGTAGTAGTTGTATAGTAGAGGTAGTGAACAGTAACCTATTACTTCTTTAGTAATTACTATTACCCGTAAAATATATTTAGCATTGCAATATGGTGTCAAAATTGTAACACAAAGCTCATCCATAATACATTTTCTCTTTCAGTCTGTATCTGATTTATTTATCTAGAAATGGAGAAGAGGGCAACTGAGTAATTTCCTAATTTTTTGTGTGTTCTATTAAAAATCATACCCAACAACTTTAATTTAGGGAAAAAAGTGCTTCCTCAAGTTAGTAAGTCTTACTTCATTTGCCAAAAGTGTTAGTTTTAGTACTGGAAACATATACAGAGAATTACTGTATTGCTCGTATCAGTAAACTGGAGTAGGGAGAAAGAATTCTGTGTGCAGCCAAAGGACACTGAAAAAAATTGTAACTTTACATTTCTCCATTTGACACAGGCTTTTCTGTTGCACGTTCAAAATTATACCCTGTTCAGCAGTCTGTTTTAGAGCAGCAGTAACCATGCCATTTCAGCTGTGCAGGCCACAAAAGATTTGCATTAAAGGATTTGTAGGACTGCCTTTTCTCATGGTAGGGATCTGTCTTTCTCAGCAGAGTACACCTGTACACCAGGAAACATTGGTGTATATTTTCTGTTGCAAATAGATCATTCCTTTAGCTTACAGTCACTGATACATCAAATAACACCACTCAAGTCCATTAACAGCAGGCTGAGAGATTGCAGCCTTGACCAAACTTCCCAAATCCTCCACACCAATCTCAGTCTCCTGTTATGCATAAACAGAACTCAAACTCAAAGAGTACCCTGCAGACATGCTGTCTTGATGATTTTCAGTACCATTTTGAAATGCAACAAGTTTTAGAGTTACTAGTTCAGACAACAGATGACAAGACAGCCAATTAAAGTATGTGGCTATCCGTGGATTTTAGAACTTGTTTTATAACTTCATCCAGCTACCTCTTTACTGAGGGTAATATTATTAAAAATAAGAAAGTCTAGCACAGAAAATCCAAAGGAGGTCTGCCAATTCCAGGATTAGGAAAATATTTATATTATTAGGAACTTAACAAAGCAATCTAAATCTAAAAGGAGTAGACACAAAACTAGAAATCTAAAGACAAGCTACCTTTCCAATTAATACAATGAGTACACAGATCTCACAAGGGAGAAAGTGCCTTCCCACTCGCACAATACGGGAAAAGTAAAGCATTTAGAGAAAGTCTTGATTAAAAAAAAAAAAACAACAACAAAAAACAAACAAACAAAAAAAACCCGAAACACTACGATCAAACCAGAAATAAAGCGCATATTGGAAATAAGTGTATGTATGAAAATCAAGTTTTGAAAGCAAAAAAGCTTTCAGAATAGAAGAGCCCTCATGCTAAGGGGAATATGAAATAAAGAAAACTGAGTGAAAATAGGACCAAAATCATAAAAGACAAAATGTTAGATCCTGAGTTTTTTCAAGACAGAGGAATTCTTTCAGTGCCTTAAATGGCCTTTGGATTAAGACCACTGGCCCAATCAGTGTCCACGCTTCAGGACATAAATTTGGAAGCATCTTCACCAGGTGGATCATGCTTTCCCTCATTTCCCTTTACATCGCCTGTCAGTATTCTGAATTAGATGGTTTGGTTACAAAATTAGAAGCAGCACCAGCCTGATCTAGTCAAACGAGGTCTGTGGTCACTTGGCAAGTCATTCACCTCACAAAGGTCAGTATGCTCCTGGGCTTACTGTAGATTAGATAGAACCAGTAAACATTGAATTAGCTATTATTTAAATGGTGAACTATCTTACGGATACAGGCACAGGGTTTTGAGACAATGAATATATTACATATTTTAACAGCTTTACCTGTTTCAAATGACACTTCCAATAGGATGACCAAGGATTAAGAAGACAGATGGATGAGAAGAACCAAAAGCAATTTTCTCCCTTTATTTTTTTAAATGAATTAATATATCAGTATGAGAATGCGACTCACATTACAGAAGAAAAGAGATCTAAGAATAGTGAACAGATGCAGTTGGTTATTACAGCACAAAATGAAGAAGGTATTAATACCATCTAAGTTTCCGTAGCTTATTTAGATAACTAAATTAGAAGCTTATGCACATGAAGAATAAATGGTGAATGGAGACTGTGGATCTAGTCTAATAAGATTCTGGAAATTTCTTTGATTATATCTGTGGAGCCTCTGTTCTTAAATTATATACCTAATGCTAAATAGTAAAAATCTCACCCTGTAAGTAGTGATGCTCGAAAGGAAAATACAAACAGGAGAAAAAAATAATGCAAACTTCCCCCAAATAAACAGAAATGTGACATTTCAGCTGCAACTGCACTCCAAATTTTCAGTTCTGATCTTCTGTAACAAATAAGTTATTTAAAAAAAACACAGTAGCATACTGTCACTTAGAAAATATTTCATTATGTTGCCCATAGAAAAAACTGCAACGTACTTTAACAAAATGGGATTTTTATGCATCATATAGCAGTTCTACCTGTGCCACCAACTCCAAGCTCAAAGACAAGGGAGAAAAGTGTGATCACTCTGTGATATTTTGAGATCCCAGCAACAGGATGTAGGGTTTTGTCTACTGCCTCAGCAGAATAACAGTGTTGGGCCAAACACATCTGTAATACAAATAAATTTTGCACAGAAGTTAGGGAAAGTGAATAGCACTGAAGACTTCAGGACTGTGGTGTGCTCCTGTGTGGAACCTGCCAAGGTTGGTTTGGCTCCCTGCTCTAAGCAATGTGCATCTAGTGCTTATGTGGCAAATAGAAATAGCCAATGCCTTGATCACTCTGGCTTAGTTTTTTTCTTACCCCTCCAGAATCATAGAATCACAGAACACTTAGGGTTGGAAAGAATCTTAAAGATCATCTAGTTCCAACCACCCTGCCATGGACACAGACACCTTCCACTAGACTCCCATTTGACAATTCCCATTGTACTTTGACAGCCCTTCCAGAGAACTGGTACCCTGAAGCCCTGAGCACCCTGAAGCTCAGAAGTGAGACTTCCAATTTCAAGCTCTAGAAAAGGGAGTTTTGTGGGGAGAAAAAAAAGAACTGACCTAAGACTGTCCCCAAGTCTCCAATTTCACTGCTGACTTGGAGGAAGGACAGTTCTCAGATCCTCAGTAACCTCCTGGAGAGACAGCCAGTGAAAACAGGCAGATTTTCATCAGAACCCTGCTGATGCTTTCCCAGAACTTCAGCAACAACAATAGCCTTCTGTGGCTCATTTTAATCTGGTAAATAAGAGCATGTCCATTTAAAACTCCTTAATTGAAAAGTTCCTGGTAAAGAAAAATAAAATTATAAGAGATGAAGAATGGAAAGAAGATGGAGTCCAATAGAAACACTCCAAAAGAAGGAAAATAGCAGCACTACAACGTGATAAGCCTGGGAGAAAGAAATAAAACATCCACATCAGTGAACAAGAAAAAGGAAATTCTGCTCAGGGAATAAAGTAGCAGCCAAAATCTTCCAGTATAACAAGCAAAGTCTGGTATTCACACATATACCAGTGGGAATGAGCCAAACAAAACCCATGATATGGGGGAGGAGGAAATCCAACACCCAATGAGCAATTCTGGCTGTGTGATTCTCTGAAATTACATTGCAGTATTTCTTTTTAGCAGGAGTTAGCTTAATTTCACTAATAATGAAATAACCTTGAAACCCACCCAAATCAAAGACAGCTGTGGATCTCCTAGTCCCCAAAAGGCATACTATGTGACTTCAGTCATAAAGATGATAAGAAAACTCAGGCTGAGATGGCCAATTCCAAGCTGGATTGTAGGACAGTCAGGTTACCTAGGAAAATGAGCTATGAGTGAGGTAAGCCGCAGATAATGTTCGGATCAAGTTTGTGGTCCCTACTATAATCAGGCTGTGGTTCTGGTGTCCAGTCAAATACAGCTAAAGTTTAAAAGTCCATAATTCTCTGAGATGGGCTAGGAAAAAAAATAACTTTGAGTTGTAATTCAATTAAAAAGGTATCGTGAATGCACAATAACCATGATTTGCATGACCTTTTGACCATTTTATGACCAAATATTTTGAGAATAATAGCTGTTACCAGATTTTGTTTAAATCTCAACTCACCCTAATAAGCAGATCTTTTGATGACTCCAGTTCAAAATAAATATTTTTGGAGCAAATTCCAAACTGAGGTTTTAAATCCAATCCCACATCACCTAGATATTTTCTGCAGTTCCTATTTTAATTTTATCTGCCTCCAGGATGCATGCCAAACCACAGCATGATTTTTGGCACAGTATATTATAAAGCTCATTTGTATTAAATTTATCATTTGTGCTCAAAATTCCACAGCACAAAGATAGAATAAGTGGAACCCGAAGAAAACTGAACAGCATTCTAAATAGGGAAGCTCCCTTACTGAGAGAAAAAGAATTCATAATGCACAAAATCAGAGTCAAAAGTGTCCAGAATCAGTGTTGATTTCAATGCATCACTTTTAGTATAAGCAGTCAAGTAGAATGATGTGTCTGAAATTGTCAAATGTCACTGGCCCCAGAACATGTTAAACATTTCCTAACCGTTATGTAAAGTGAGAAGATAGTTACAGAATCAGAAAGCACCAGCTGAGCTGTAAGGTGCACTGCTCTAAGCTGTATAATTAGAGGAAAGAACAGAAACCACCTTTACACAAGGTTTGAAAAGCAGAAAATCAGCTTGCACTTCAAAGAGGCTGCAGTGATGTGTCTACAGTAAGCTGATGACCCAAAACACCAGTAAAAGGCAACGGCCATGCCAACCTCGTGTCCTTTACCTTTGCTAAGTAGCAAACTAAATAAGTTAACCAAGTGCTAGGACTACTACAGAGCAATGCCTGCAGCACTGCATTCCCTGGCTTGTAAGGTAAAAAAGGAGCCCACATCCTCAACTAACTCCTGATATTGCCTTAGGACTACTGCTGCCACCTTCCTACATCACAAGTAAAATCAAACTTCTCCAAAAGGAATTGTAGCCTAAATATGGAGAACCTAACTACAATGTCATTTCTTACTTCAACAGAAGGCACAAAATGATCAATGGTTGAAATGCCTAGTTTAGCCTAAAAAAAAGGTGGTGATCCATAGCCCAGACCATGTAGCTACAAAGTAGAGATTAGGTGTGCTGGGTTTAATTTTGCCATTGACATCAGTGGACAAATATTTTGCCATTTACATGTGTCATATATAAAGTGGATGTAAATTACATGGGTCTTTTGATGGAGACCTTGGAAAAACTCACATATATTCTAAAACTTTCTGAATGAAAAGCAAGAATTATGGAGCAGAAAATAGATTGAAACCCAAAGGAAACAGAACTCATTTACACACACTGGAAATTTGTTTTGGAAAGTAGTACATCTGGTAGAAAGATTTGACATTATCATGAGAAATGGCAGCGTATCTTAAACTCTGCCTGTGAAAGGGATCACTGAAAGGAAATACCTTACCATGTCGTCACAAAAATGAAAGCACTTGAGCAACTCAAGTTATCCCAAGTATTCTGTTAACATGAGACACTGAGCCAAATGAATTTCTGGACTAGCTCCACTGAATACAGCCTTACACCAGGGATAAATCTGGTGTATTGTCTATTATAAGTAGGCCATTCAGTAGGCCTCCTGCCAATATATAAAGCCAAATTATATGGAACAGTGGTAAATAAAATAAAATCAGGTAACCAATTAGGAACAGTTCACAAAGTTCCTGTGTGGGGTATACTTATCTTCAGAGCTGTTTATCTGTCAGCCTGTCCATGGCCATACATATCTCTACGCATGTTAACAATATGTGCCACTAGTCTGTGGAGAAGTGTTGCATACTAATTTTTTAAGACTGTTAGGAGGAGTTTGTCACATTTCGGGTTTTGAGAGTTGTCCAAAACTATCTCGCTGCTCAATCCATACCACAGCAGTCAGTGGGTTCACTAATTCATCATTTTTAAAATATTATTGGAGTTATATATAATTCTATTTAGCAATGAGTGACTTTTAGCAACTCTTAACTGCATTCAAATTACAGCCTTCATACGTAGGACAGCATTTACTTTGCAAATCTATCATTACTGAATATGTACATATGTACAGGCACACATCATGCATGCAATCTGTGTTCTACCCATAGTATAATGATATGACAACAGCATTCAGTACAATAAATAGTGTGTTAGAGACTTGGCTATCCAGAGAGTCCAGGGAAGGTCCAGAAGGTCTAGGGAATACCATTTCAAAAATAACAGAGAGAAGCAGTTTCACCTAACAGACAACTGTCAAGAGACCTGGATTCTCTTTTTGCTACGAAGCCTTGGTGGTGTGGTTTAGTGTGAGATCTTCCTGCCCATGGCAGGGGGGTTGGAACTAGATGATCTTAAGTTCCTTTCCAACCCTAACTATTCTATGATTCTATGATTCTACTTTTACTTGCTAAGGAGAGACAGCAGTTGAATTCTTCAGAACTAGACTTAAAGGCATCATGTCTTTTGGTAAAAGACTAGACAATGTATCGTTAGCAAAATTATGTAGTTATGGCAATAGCATGTGAAAGAACAGAATTGTTCTTTCAGGTGGATGCACACAGTTTGCTGGGAAAGAACTAGAATGGCTTTTGCAGCGGGAAATCCTGCTGAAATCCTGTGATGCTGCCACAAAGCACATTGGTAAAGGTGGCCCAGAGAACATAACATATTTAGAGATCAAAAAACTTTTTGATAATCAAAGGTTATTAGAAAAACTAAATTGCCATGGTACTGGAGGAAAGGTCCATTTACAAATGAAGCCGATTAAAGGACAGGAAGCAAAGACTAGGGCTTAATGGTCTCTTTTCAGGTTGGAGAGGAGTCAACAGTTAGGTCCTACAAAGTCTGGTGCTGGGACTGGTTTTATTCAACTTTTTCAGTGACCTAAAGTAAGGAATATACAGTGAAATCTTCAATGTTGTGGATGATCATAAGCTGTCTTAAAAAGTCAAATGCTTCATCTGTGGCACAAAAATGCCGGAAGAGCCTTGCCTTGTGTGGGCAAAAGAGTCATAGAAAAGCTTCAACATAGACACAAAACAGTGTGCCTATAGGAAAACCAACCTAAACCATATCTACACAACCATGAACAGAGAATTAACAGTTACCACGCAGGAAAGAGGTCATAGAGTCACTGTTAATATTTCTCCAAAACTATCAGAATCTGGTGGGTTGTGATCAAAATTTACAGTGAAGGCAAACATGGAACTGTGATTCATCAAACCCTTGAAGCTAGAAGCAGGGAGTATTGAATAAAACTACTAAGAAATTTTTAATAGCTAGAGAAAGTATTTCTTTTGTAGCCATGATCTTCTGTAACTTGTTTCCATGCAGACTGCAGAGGCACAGGGTTGTCAGAAGCTTGGGAAAATTAAAACAGAGAGGTCCATAAAAGGACACTAATAGAACTAGGAAAGGTTGGACACTAATACAACTGTGAAGGTACAGAACGTGGCCAGGTTTATATTGCTCTCCTTCTGTCACTGTCAGACACAGAGTAGTGATCAAAATGAACTACTTGTCCAGCTGGTATGGAATTTCTTCCTGCCTTTCTAATGGCAGTTATTTTATCAGATTTATTTTAATATTTATGATCCATCATTCACTATATTTATATTTCAATTAAAATAAAAACAATTGCCAAGTCCTAACGGATGTCATGTAATATAGACTTTTTTACTACCTTTTGAAGAAAAAGCTTTTACTTGGGGCAGGAATTTAATTTTCAGATATTATTAAGTTTATTATTTTTTTAAGTATGTGTTTATCTTGGTTTCCCATTTTGCTGGGTTTTCAAATCAAGGAAAGTGTCATTATCTGAGATTAATACCTTTACAGAGTAGGGCAGTTGCTTGTCAAATGTCTCTCAGGACAAAATTGGATGGAGTCAGGAAATGTGACACCAGAAACGACTACATGATACAGTGATAATACCCCTGTATTCACATAGCTTTCCCTCACTTATTTTTACATTACTGGCACTGGAAAACATTTAGCATTACATTCTGAATTCTAAAAAATAATAAAAAAATATCAGTAAAAGCAACACCCTCCAAAAAAACCCAACACTGTTCTGGTGGCTGATTTAAGCTGAGATTTTTTGAGCATACAGAGCAAAAATACCAGTTCTGCTAGGTAACTGTATATACACTGTATACAGTGTACTTAGGAGTAACTGGAGAGATGAGGTATTTCAATACTGACTCATGCTGAGTGTCCTGGATTTTCTACATTTATGTAGGAAATATTAAAGGATTTTTGTATCACTTGAATCTTTAAAGAATGCCTTTTAAACTGCTTTATCACATTAGAAAGATAACTTGTGGCATAGCTGTTATGTAAGGGAATGCTGGGAACCAACGCTGCAGAAGCACCTTGCACTGAGTAAGATTTCCAGTGTCTTGAGTCATCAGTATAGTGCCTACTCACAGCTGTTGGATACAGAAATGGGTTTTGCATATGCATAGTAACATTTTAAGGACTTGCTTGTAGAAAAGCTAACAGAGAAGCTTCCATTGCCTGGGCTTGCCTGGGCCTTCCATTCACTGCAAATATGACCATTTATTTTTAGGATTTTTTTCTACCCTTATTCATTTATTTTCACTATTTTCCTCATTTGTGCTTTCAGCATTCTTCAGCTAATGGTCAGGAGCATCTGTGAGACAACTTTCACTGATAATTTCCCACCTGCAGTAGGATACATTCTTGGTATTCTGAGATTCTTCCTTCCCACATAGGCAGAAAATAGATCATTAAATGAGATGTGAGGAAAGGCAGTTGTTGTAACTGCCTACCTTTTTAATATATTTGCAGCTCAACACCTAAAGGCCCCAAAATGTAGACGAAGTAAGAAAACGCCCTCATCTCAAAATCAAGTCATCATACTAAATATTGATAAAAGACAAATAGCCACAAATCAAACACAAATAATCTTAATCAGGGGGTTGTGTTAATAAATTCATAAACATATGTGAAAAAAAATATCCTACTCCCACTTCAAATTAACGTATTTGTTCATTTGGGATTATTATTTTTAACCTGCGATGTTCATGTGTCAAAATAGTATCTTCTTTTCCAGGACATGATGGCAATTCTGTTAACAAATACAGGCCTCATGCTGCCCAAATGTTGGTATACAAACACAAAGTCATCACCAGGTCTGAAATACTGGGATAAATGAAAGGCATCTAAGAAGCAGAAAACAGACCTCATTTTGGATACCTGCAACTCACGGACACCATCAGTATTAACAGGAAGGATAGAATAAAAACCAGGGAAAATACCCGACAAATCTTCAGCCCACATAGCAAAACAACGAGTATTTGTGCGGATTTCACAGGAAACCTGCTGAAAAAAAGCTCCGCATCAGCTACAAAGCCTGCAGAGGATGGCTGTGCACAGCCTCAAGCCACAGGGCTCCGGCCAAAGCCTCCTTCCAGCAGAAGCAGCAGCCGGCCGGAGGGATGGTGGGGTGCTGTCGGAGTGCTGCCGGGGCCCAGGCGGCCTCTCCCGGCCCCGCCGCCCGCCCGCCCGCCGGGACCCACCTTGGGCATCCGGATGTGCTCCATGGCGGCGGCCCCCTGCCGAGCTCCTCATGCACCTCCCGCAGCCGGAGGGGAGGCGGCCGCAAGCACCCGGCCTCTCTCTTCTTTTCTCCTGCCAGCCCTGCTTTTTAGAATATATATAATTATTTTTAATAATATGTTTATCTTTTATTTTTCCTCGCGTTTTCTGGCGCAGGTAGGAAGAAAAAAGGGAGGATTTATTCAAAGCATATAGCGTGCTCCGATGCTGGCAGGTCAGCGGCTGGCTCCACCTCCCCGGCAGCTGCCATGGTGCCTCGCCGGCGGGGATGCTCCTCGCACGCTCCGGTCCAGCCCCGGCCTCGGTCCGGCCGCACCCGCAGGGACCTGCGAGGCACCTCCGAAGGGCACAACCTGAAGGTGGCTGTATAGCCGTCTGCTGTCTCGCCTAAAATTCCACCGCTCCGTCCTTCCCTTCAGGAAAGATAAGATCAGAAACACAAAAGGGAGCTCTGTCTAACATCGCCTCCCCCTATTATTTTTCTGTTCCCTGGTCCAGCATGTACAGTATCTCAAGGACAAAAGCTGCACTTACTGAAACTGAAGCACTGAATTTTGTTTGTCTCCAGCTCTGCTTGTCTGTTGTTCTGTAATTCACGATTTTGCTACATCTGCAGATTTGCACAAGGGGAGGTTTTTCATGACATGCGATTTTCAATCTTACGCCTGAAATTCTTGTCCCATCTTTTGCCCTGCCTGGTCCAAGAGAGGTGTTACCTCTTGGAGGATAAAGAAATGCTACAGAGCTGTTTTCCCTAGCTTACCTGTGCAAAGACGGAGAACAGGTATCTCTAACAGTCTTTGAATCACTAACATAGTCTGAGCACAAAGAGAAACTTTTCAGTGTATATGCCAATGTGCAAATGGCTAGAGGTGCTAATATACTACACCTTTGAAGCTTGTCGAATGCCCAGGTATTCTATATTGATCAGTGTATTCCAGCAATTTTTCACAAATAGGGACTAGCCTCACAAAGGGATGGACAGAGATGTGGAAACCTGTCCAACCACGCAAAGGCCATGGCAGGAGTGCTCTGCTCCAGAGCAGCAGAATCTCCCTACATATCCTCTCTTGCCTGCAGACAACAAAGCAATATGAATTTGTTTTGTGAAAGATAAAATATGGGCTGAAAATAAAATGTGTTTACAAAAAAATGTGAATGCATTTTACCCCAAGGAAAGGGAGCAATGGGTATAGTCACACTGTCTCCAGCCCTGCCAATGTTTCTCCCATCCTGCCACTTTCTTGCTAAGGAATGGCTAGATCATTCAGTGTCAGTGAGATGTTTGGTCAGACAAGACAGCAGCTGCACTGTCAGGACTGGACTATAAGTCATTCCCAGATGTGACCATTCTCCTTCCTTCCTCCTGTTTTGGTCCATTTCTGACCTAGTTTTTCTCATAGTACAGCTGCTGTTACTGAGCAGGAGTGGCTGGAATAACCATAATCTGAGACACCATCAACTGGATGAAAACTCTTCTCGGAGTTTTTAATCATTCCATTTTATTCTGTTCATTCAGATCTGAAATGAAGGTTGGAAATACCATTTTCTGATTGAAAATCAGATAGGATCCATAGAAGTGCATGAATTGCATCAAGTGTGGACTTCACAAGACTTTTGATCATGACATATTTTGCTCTCTGTTTTAGGCCAGAGCTATCAGAATCAATTAAGAATTAACCAGCCATGAAATACATTTCCTTTGCAGTTATGGCTGATGCAATTTGTTGCATACGTTATCATCTTTTGGCATTTGCTACAGCCAGTGCGTAAGTAATGTTGGAAGAATGCACTGTTATCCTTTCAGTCCCCAGAGATATTTACTTTTTCTCTGGTACATGTTGCGATTCATTACAGCCAAGTTCAAATCCTACTGCTGACGGCAAGAAGACTTTCAGAGTTAAGTGAGAATGCACTTTGTCTCTGCTTCACATTCATCAGCTGCTGCAAAACGAAGACATTGCTCGGAGGAGACTGTTTATGAGTCAGTTCCTCAACATCCCACCAGAGGTTTTGGCTTGTCTTGGACTGGCAAAATAACTAATGGGCAAGCACAGAAATAAACAGAACATCAGTTTAGATAAAAGTTATGCCTACTGCAATTGTCATGCAAAGCTGCAGTAAGCACAACCTTCTGAACATTCTCTAACATTTTTCATTTGCATTTCACACTCACGGAAACTGCTGTTTTAAAAATCCTGGAAATGAAATCCTCTGTGCACAGTAGAGGTACAGTGAGGGTAGCAACACAAAATAACAATCCATAGCCTAATGCTCTGACTCAAGTTGTAGGGGCAGGAAAATCAAATTGCCATGCCTGCATAGGTTTTGACCTCTCTGTTGCAACTACCAACGAAGTTCTTGATTAATGTCACATGAAGAAGGCAAGTCACTGAGGGCTAGAATGATACCAGTGGATTTTCTGTATCCATAAACAGTAGAGTCAGCTTTGAGTCTCATCCAGTAAAACCTTAGAGCACATGCTTCACTTCCAATATGTAAGAGAATTCTAGGAAGACCGACAGTACAAGGATGTTACTGAAGAAACAAGAAGCCTTTTGAAGATTTTTAGCCCCTCTTTTTCCAACACAAAGCCACATTAAGAGCATGTGGCCTTAGCAGGCACTGTAGCTTTGCACTGCTGCAGTTTCTTTCCAGATGAGCTTTCTTTGGTGCCAAGATCCCAGAGCAGAGATGCCCACGCCCTATGCTAAGGTATGTATCTGTAAGAGGCTCACAGTGTGGCTGAGCTGAGCTAACTGTTGCCAGTGCATCAAGGCAGACCACTAGCTTGTTTCAACTACTTGCCTCTGCTTCCAGCTCTGCAGCTCCCTCTGCCTATGCTCTGTCTTGGTATTTATCTGGCTTTAGTGCCTATAAGCCAAGCGAACTTGCTGCACTATTTGCTTTGTTTTAGCTGTCTAGCTTCACTTATTTTTGTGTGATGAACTGACTTCCTGTGTGATACAGAGGCAAGGGGGCCAGCTGAATGCGAGTGGTGACAGGGAGCCAAGTTACAGAGTAGAAGGGGAAATAAAACAAAACCAGAAGAGTTGGGCTGGGGGTTAGTGAGGAGGGGTAATTTCATTCACTCATGAAATGTGGCAGGCATTCATACACTGTGGCATCAAAACTCCTGTTTGCCTGTTACCTGTTGCACTACTGATAGACTCCAAACAGCCAAAGGTGCAATTCATAGGTGTCTTGACAGCGTATATGCCCAGGATAACTAGTACCATCTATTCAGAAACAGTGTGTTTGTATTTGTTTCATAACTTTTGAACTTTTCCAGGGAACATGCAAGTTTCTCATGGCAAATGCACTTGGGCACACAAACTTCTCGCCCACTTAATCAAGCAGGAGCTGCATGTGAAAAGGTAAAGGACGCAGTGAGTAGCTTTCACTTTACTGTTTAACTCAGCTGTTACTAGGTTTGACCATTTCACACTTCCTCCAAGAAGTACTCAAAGCAATCTTTGATTTTGCCTTGTTACAAAACCGTGTTGCATTTTTATTGAAAACAAGGTTATGCTGGAAAGAATACCAGCAGATCTCTGGAAATTTGAATGGTTTTGATCCTATTCTGCAGATAGATGAACTGATACATGATATATGATATATACATGACATATGATACATCATACATGATACATGATAGGTATCGGGCCAGATGTATAACTGGCCTGAAAGGCATAGTAGGGAAATAAAACAGACAAAGTTTTAGTATCACTCAGGATGTATGTCCAGTTACTTATATGAGGATTCCCCCAGTTGAGGAAACTGGTAAGATTCTGGTGAACTGATCACTGCTAAAAGAGAGCGTTTCAACAAGATTAGAATAGTTAATCCAACTACTCTGAAAATATTGTATTTTTCAAAACAAAGCATGTTATGACAACCAGCTGGAGAGTACAGTGTTGGGACGTCGGCTGTGGTATACTTAAGCTGGTACATATCATATAGCAGTTAAAGGAATGTATAGCAGTTAAAGGAATGAGTCAGTTGTTAGAGCAGGGATTGTAGAGGGGAAATGGAGATGGAAAGATGTGATTCTCAATACAGCCAGTAGGGAAACAGACTTTTCCACAAGATGATTCAAAGCTCCTAAACTCTTGAAGTAGTGCAAATACTGCTTAAGGATTTACCTCATTATGCAAATCAATAGAGAGAGATATTTCTACATACTCTCTTTTGCCAGTTAGACAGCTCAGTGAAAAGCAATTTATTAATCTTGGCTTCTCAGCAGGACACTGCTGTAATCAATTACTATACTGGGAACAGAGAACTTGGAAGAGAGGCCCCCACCTCCCTCCATAGATTAGCTATGCTTGAATACATATGAGCAGGTCTGCTTCTAAGTTAAATCTTCAACTATGTACAGAAAGTTAGAATAAATCTGATTTACTAATTTTTAAATATATTGTTTTTCATTAAACTAACAGAAAAATGTGTTTCTTCCACTTTAAATTGGTCATTTTTAAAAATGGGTATTTTGCAAGTGGCTTTACTACAGAGTCAGCTATCAGCCATGAGTGAAAGTGATTAATTGAATTCTCTTCGAGAAGAAGTGTTAGGCAGGTGTCCCAGATCCTACCGAGTCACGTAGGGATTCTCCAAATTGCAGTATCTGTGACAGTCTGACTACCTTTACAATATATTATCCAGAATCCCAGCCAGGAATTATTCCCTTAATTGATACTAAAAATATCTCCTTTTTTAAATAATAATTTTTTATCTTCTCAACCCTTGCCATTGAAATGTTCAGTCATGGGCTCAGCCACAGTTTAGGAGAAAGAAATGAGACTACTGAGTTCAAACAAACCACAACTGTGTATAGTCTGAAGCAGTATTGTTCAATGAAAAATAAAATCCCTATAGCAAGGCAGCTTCCAACATTTTCACAAAGAAAATTTTCTTAACTTACGGGATTGTATTAATGGTCTGCCTAGAGCATTTTTTCCAACATGAGGAAAAAGAAATGGACATAGTATATTTGGGTTTAGGTAAAAAAGAACAAAGAAGAAAAAAATAAGTGAATAACAGGGAAATGTATCCCATGGTCGTTGTATAGGAATTAGCTAAAGCTATGTTTAAAATACTAAAGAGTTAGTTTATCCTGAAAGTCCTCATTGACCTATGATGATTATAAGTCAGTGAAGCAAGTGTGGCCTTTTCAGTTATGAGATTTATGCATAAGTTCATGATGATAGTAAGTTATTTTTTATTATTTTCCAAAATTTACAGAAGCTCCAAAGTTATATGCAGGGAAACAGAGAAATGGCATTTGTTTCCAAAAATACAGAACAAAAACTTTTCACACCACGTGAAAGCATATTTTTATAATTTTTAGAATTTGTTTCTCTCTGAACTTGAAAAGTAAACCTTAAGATTAGGCTTCTTTTTTTTTTTTATTAAAAAAATATATTATTAATTAAGGTGCTAAAGCAAACCACAATTCTTTGAATGTCTACGCAGGACACCTGAAACTGATGTGATTCCTACCATCTTCCTGACAAGCCATCACTGTAAGTGGCCAGAATCAGTTTTGGCTGCCTAATGCCTCTTGAAATCCTCCTGAATTTCAAGTGATTGCCTTGGCCTCTTATCTACCATAGTGTTAAGGAGATAAGCTGACACTATGGAAGTTGACAGTGAAGTCTCTCGCTTACTAACCTTCTGTGAAAAGGAGGTTCAGATGATGGGATAATCTCTAAACTACTGACAAGCAATTCAGGTTTTGACAAATAGCTGATTAAGCAACGGTTATAGAAACCTCAGTGTTCAGTCTGAAAGGGTGTTATGATTGAATTCACATGTGCTTTTCCAGAATTTGTTCAGTTTCATATTTGAATTCACTTTGTTTCACTTCCACCTTGTCAGTATGGTTTAGGTTCCACTACTGCTTTTTGAGGTTGGGGAAAAAATTAAATTTTGGGGTGGATTCTGAAGAAAGTTTGAATGACTTCTGGCACGTCTGGACTGAAAGCTCTGAGGCTCAGGAAAGGTCTTTTCTCTAACTCCTGAAAATTTCTCACTGTGTGTAGTATTAGATTTATGTTCTTTATCTCTGTGAATTATTTTCATGGGTTATGCATGAGAAGACAGTGTTTGTTGTAATCTGTTCCCACAGCGGAATGTCCAGGATATTGTTCCAACAAATTTTTGCTCACTGGTCACAGTTAGGGTCCATGGATTTTCATGGTTGAAAGGTTCTCATCTGAGTGGAAAGGATGTAATCTCTAGAAAATCCACGTGTGAGATGAGATGTATCATTAACTGAAGATCACTACAGATATGGTTGTACATAACTGTCCACTCTGAGGTTAACAGTTAACTAACTTAATGATTATAGTCAACACGCAAAGCATATGCCTACACTGTATTTTTGCTGCATGCCACAACATGAACTTACTGAGCAAGTTGTATTTGCCATCTTACATCTCTACTGCTAATCTACATCTGTACAAGTCTCAAGTAAACTGGCTCAATAGCTATTCCATGCCCTTGGTGCCCACAGAGGGCAGACGTCTCTGTGTCGACGCTCACTAGCCATCTGCCTTGTGCACATTAGACATCACTAGCTTATGTAAACACAGTGTTTTAGAGTCTCATCCTTTCTAGTCCTTCCCTCTGTCACAGAAATGCTACTGCCCACTTCTGCTGTTTTGCATGCCAGGCTATGGCAGCTGGCCTGATGCTGTTAGACCATGCCAAAAGGGACCCCAACACGTATCCAGATTTGATCATCATGCGGAAACTGCTGCTAGTGCAGCTGGAAGAATCTGCTAAGGAAATGCTCCTTTAACAGCAGAATGTTAGGTCCTGGTCTGGGCTTTGGTTGGAATCCACTGTGGTCTCCTCAAAGTCACAAAACAGTGTGTCTCTACCAAGCCAAGAATGGGACTGTATCACTGAAGCTCAAGCTAACTATTGGGACAGCAGAGCTTGCGCATATGGAGAGTCACGTCTGAAAGCCTCTTTTTCTAGTTACTGCCTGCCCTTCAGCACCAATATATCTTCTCATCATTTATCTCTGTGGAAAAGAGGGTGAACATCAATCTGTAGACCTTCACTACTACCCAGTCATGCTTGTTGCTGGCCAGCCAGTTTCCACAGTAATACAGTTGTTGGTGTGATCATCGTGGACAGCTCCTACTATCATTTGATCAGCATTGTCAGCATCCCCAAGAACACAGTGACTTTCAGTCCTCATCAAAATTTACAGTGGGAAAATCAGCAGTATTTACATTCTCACCCATGTTGTCCCCACCTAACTGATGCATTCCTAGGCTTGTGATGGCAAGTCTTCTGAAAGTTTTAAGTTTTCAGAGACAGACGCTGGCACTCTCTTCCCTTTGGAGTACATCAGCTTTCAATGAACTAGCCACTACCTCCAGCGTAGGTCTCCCCGCTACAACAGGGTGTCTAGACAGCTTGCAGCCTTATGGCTAACTTCCTATACAGGCAAAAAGGAGAATTTATTCCAGTGCTTTATTTCATGCTGGAGGATTTGGAGGGATAAACTAGGTACTGGTAGTTCAATGCCAGCAACATTATACCTGCCTGTTCTGCTTTATCTATTGCTACTCTGTATCAGCCTCAGACTTGCCTTCCATAAGGGGCTGTCCACAACTGAATCTTAGGGCAGGAGCAGGCCTAAGCAGAGCACATGTCCTTATATCCGTGAATTAAGCCTGCAGTGTGATCAGGAAATGTTAGTGAAAACAGAGATGAAAAGAAGGAGAGGTGTTGCAAATGCTACTTCACCATGGATTTACTCATAAGTAGAACACATGGAATTCCTTCCAGTTCTAACTGGTGTGGGTTATTTTCCATCTATGAAAGCTATTTTCCATAAACCCAAGGTGCAGTGTCACTTTGGCAGAGGGAAGCACGTGACTGGGTGTAAAAGCATGCCTATAGGAACCATTTTTCATAGTTGCCACAAAACCAAGCTGACAGTACTCTATAAAGCACGGGAAACTACCACTGAAAACTCCTGTTCTGCTGTGTCAACATGATGTATATAGAAGAACTAGTCCTGGAAGCTGCTTGAGGTATTCATGCCGAGCAGGTGCTTGTCTCTTCCCCTTTCCGTCCTTCCTGATGGTGCAGGGATGGTGACTGAGGAGGAGGTTAATGATTCAGCTGCTGTGATAGCCTCTCAAAATTGAAGACATCCCAGATGGGCCAGAGTTGTCAGCTTGTATCCTCACGTAAAGATCAGATGAAGTTCCCAATGACTGGAAAAAGGGAAATATAACCCCTGTTTTCAAGAAGGGGAAAATGGAAGACCCGGGGAATTACAGACCAGTCAGTCTCACCTCTGTGCCTGGTAAAATCTTGGAGCACATTCTCCGGGACAGCATGCTAAGGCACATGAAAAACAACAAGGTGCTTGGTGACAGCCAGCATGGCTTCACTAAGGGGAAATCCTGCCTGACCAATTTGGTGGCCTTCTATGATGGGGCTACAGAATTGATGGACAAGGGTAAAGCAGTTGATGTCATCTACCTGACTTGGGCAAAGCTTTTGACACTGTCCCACACGACATCCTTCTCTCTAAATTGGAGAGATATCAATCTGATGGATGGATAGCAGCCTTCCAGTATCTGAAGGGGGCCTATAGGGATGCTGGGGAGGGACTCTTCATCAGGGACTGTAGTGACAGGACAAGGGGTAATGGGTTAAAACTTAAACAGGGGAAGTTTAGATTGGATATAAGGAGGAAATTCTTTCCTGTTCGGGTGGTGAGGCACTGGAATCTGTTGCCCAGGGGGGTTGTGAGTGCTCCATCCCTGGCAGTGTTCAGGGCCAGGTTGGATGAAGCCTTGGGTGGGATGGTTTAGTGTGAGGTGTCCCTGCCCATGGCAGGGGGGTTGGAACTAGATGATCTTGAGGTCCTTTCCAACCCTAACTATTCTATGATTCTATGATAAACCCTCTGATGTAGTGTCTTCCTTACTGCAGATATGGTATCACAGCTTCTTGTGCTGTGAACGTGTTTGACAAGCTGCCCCAGGATACCTGCTGTGGTTGCTGACCTGCCTTTGTATTGTTCAAACTGAATCAGAACCTGTTGGTGAGTCTGACATGCCCAGGAAGTACAAAGCTATTCTCCTGTCAACAAAATCTTCAGCCCTTTCCTAACACAACTGAGCAACTATGTGAGTTTTTTCTATTCCCCAAGTCAATCTTCTGTGTCTAAAAGACATCTTCTTGCTTGTTGAGAATGATCAGCACAGTGAAGATAAGGACAAAATCCTGAACTGGTTGCTTTCTTATATGCAGAACTTACGTTTTTTAGCATACTGTTTGGTGGTTCTCATGAGGAATGAGGGCATCTCATGGTTTCCTGAGAACATAATGCTCTGGGAAAATGTTGGGATTGTTTCAGAGAGGAAGAGAAGAGACTAGTACTTGGCAATACATGTTTCTTCACTCTCAAGGAGTGCTCTGCTACAGAAATTTCCTCCCACCAATCCCACAGTAAGTCTGTGGAGCTAGCTCCACTGCCTCTGACTGCATCTGATGGGCAGGGGGAAAGGGAGGAAGAAAGAGCAAAGCAAATTGCCAGATTGACAAGGTAGAAGTACTTTTGTGGACTGGTGTTCAGGGAACGGATGCCTGCTTTGTTGTTTCACCTGTGTTGAACTTCAGAAATGACTGTCTGTAGCGTTCATTACATATTGTTAAATGGAAAATAAATTTCAGAGAAAAATTTCTCTAAATCTCCAAGTGTACAAGCATAGCTTCTCTATTACAATCTCTATGATCTTAGAAAATGTTTATATTTAATTTAATTATTTGAAGTCTTAATCTTTCTGTTGTATTTTGCAAGAGGGAAAGTTCAGCAACATTTTGCAGAATCATGAAAGAAAATACTGGGATTCAAGATAACTTTATCTCTCTTAGATGCTTTGTGTTTTGGTGTTTTCTTTTCTTGGCAAGGTATCTACTTTTTGTTGGACAAGCTCGTTTAATATATATAGTCCTAGAAATTTACTATTTTTCAAGCAACCAGGTTACCACAAAGCTTGCGACTGGAAGGTCTTCATACCAGGATTAATAAGTCATGCTCTATCTTAGTTCTGACAGTGAGCAGTGATGAATCAAATTACACTGCAAAGAATTGCTTTTAGACCAGTGTAGCCAGTGTCCAACGTTCACTTGCAAGGGTGCTAAGTTCTATGTCTTATATAGCATTCAGAGCTTTGCTGCGAATCCAGATGGTTATAGTGCTGTTATAACTACTTTAGTTCTGTTCTGTGTTGGATGTCTTGCTTCTTTGGGTAGTGCTAACACAATCCCTTTTTCTTGCACTTTTTCTATTGGGAAATAAATACAACCCATGTGTGCTCATTCTTATGAAAAGCATACATAAAAATAAAAATACTAATTCTTTCTAAATCCTTGTGTTCAGGCCCAATGTTTCCCAGGCACTGTTACAAACATAGTTAGTGCTCTCCAAACTACTTGAGTAACTAAAAATATATTCACCCTTTCAGAAAGACAAAGGACTGAAAGGGACCTTCTGGATCATCATGTTAGTACTAATTTACTGTGAACTACTCCATTATTTGATCTTCATGAATTCAACTAGCTTCATTTAAGACTGGTTACTTTATTTCCCCCCTCCACACCACTCCTACAAAGAATTAGGTAGTGACTCATAAGTCCCAGCAAAAATGTATTAATTGGCTTCTTATACCAACAACTTCTGCCAATCTAAACAGTTCCTCTCTTTCTCCCTGAAACTTACCCTTTGAAATATATGCTGCAATCATGCTTTTCATCAGCCTTCAATTTGCCAAGATAAAAACTTTCTTTTGGGAGTTTCTATCCTGCAGATCGCGGTACAGTATATATACATCACAAGACAGCATGTGGTGAGGGTCATCTTCCTGTGACAGCTGGCAGGTCTTTGACTAGACTTCTCTTTGCACATTTTCAAAGATTGTGTCATCTCTTACTGATGAAGAGTACCCACAGGAGTGGAATGATTCAACCATTTTGTTGGTGCCTGCCATTCATCGTTCAGAAGAGGAAGTGAACAAAAATCTCAAAAGCAAAATCCAGTGGCAATTGTAGGCAGTTATCTAGATGATATTTTTCTTTGAAGAAACTTTGAAAGATCAAATGTTATAAAATATGAAGAGAAATTATGTGTAATATCCAAAACACAATGCATTCTTATAACTTAAAAATTTAGTTTTATCTCATAAAAAAATAGTTTCAAACATGTTGTTCTTTTCAACAGCTTCAGAGTACATACATGTATAATGTATACTTATATACAAGGTATACACATGCAAACACAGATGAGCAAAGACATACACAGTGTACCTAGTCATAGAATCTATAGCATCTCTGCAGGCAATCACAAGCCACAGTTGTAAATGTTATTTTCCATGGGGAATATTAAAGTAATTAATGAATGCTGTTGTCATGCTGGATGGAGCAGAGTGTGCTGACATTATGGTTTCCCTAGTGGTATAACTGGGACTGAATGATTCAGACAACTTTCTTCCCACCACACTAGGCAGAGCTAATCTTAAAAATGTGTCAGTATATATTTATACTCTTTCTTTTCCAAGGGCAAAAGGGCTGTTTAAGTCTTCCACATCTGGCTGCTCTCTCCCACCCTTTTCCTGTGGGAAGTTCTTCTCTCACATCTATGGTCACAAAGAAGGGGAAGAATAGCTGTGTTGGGGAATACAGCAACCCAAAGGTCAGTGGAACCTTCCTGGGAAAGCTGATTAAAAGTATCGCTTTACTCTGAAAAGTGATTTTGTAAAAGTTCCGGTTAGTTCTCTGAGTGACAGAAACATGCTGAATCACAGGACTTAGAGAAACTGGAGGTTCTGGTAGGTAGGAGCTCTAGGGTACAGTGGAAAACTGCAGAACAAAACCTAGTATGTATGGTGAAAATCAAAGTAAGACTGTTAGTTAATTAAGACCAATGCCGTTGATGTAGAATTGCCTTTGACATTAAAAACTACCTGACTGAAAGTTGTGGTGCAACTCATGTTTCTCACAATGTGTTTACACTGCACAATTGGCATGTGCTGCAGAAAAGCCTGACCAAACGTTAAAAGATCCAAGTTTGCATGTCAGGAAAAATCTAACAGCAGTGACCCAAAGCTTTGCATGAATAGTTACCAGAATCCAGAATCAAAGACTTGTTTGTTAAAAGCGTAACTTTACTTAGAGGTTTGTTCTCAAGTGGAATTCCAGAAGCTCAGTAAGAGAGCCTTAGCAATTAATTTATACTGTTGTATGTTACTGTTCTCTTTTTGCTGCTCCCCTTACCAGGCAAACCTCCATGTGTGGGCTGATGCTGCTTTTGTCCAGAACTCCACTGAGTAATGCATATAATACATATATGCATAAATAATACATACAATTTCTGAACTCCCTGAGCCCCTCTATACAGATCAGACTGCAAATCTTGCACCTATTTCATGTCTTAGAAAAGACTCAAAAAACAAAATCACAACCCCATCCTAATTTGAGTGATTACTTCCTCCACTTCTTTCAACTTAAGGTGTCCATTTGATGCACAGCTTGCACAGAAAAGTAGGAGAGATGAAAAGAATCCAACCCTCGTAATCCCATTAGGAACATTTCATTCTTTAAATGTGCCAAAACTCTCGTTGTCTGGTTTGGCTTCATCAAGTCACCTAATATATCTTGCTGTGGCAACTCCTCTGATTCATTATGGCTAATCAAACCTTAAGTATTTAGGCAAATTCTGACCCCAGAAGAGAACATACTGAACCTGCGAACAGCACCTGTGTACCGGACACTGTAAAGCAGTGGTTAATATGTAAGCAACCTGCTGGTAACTGTAACAAAAAGTGTTTTCTTTGCTGATGAAGCTGGGCAAGTTTCTTGGCATGTGTGCCTTCTACTTTTGGAAGTTTTATCCACATGGACTCAGTTGCTCAACAGCTGAGACTTGCCTTATGATGCTAGAGGTAGTTGCTGGTTACCTCAACATTGTTACCTGGAAAACAGCAGCTTTCCTGCCACTCCCCCTTACACTCCCCTTTGTACACCCCCTTGAAGTCTCAAACAGGAGGCCTGCTTTATGCAGCTGAAGATCAAGTCCTGCCAGAACTTTTTTCCTACTGTTATGGAAAAGCAATAATTCATTTCTGACTCTACATAGCAAAGATCTCTAAGGAAAATAAACCCCCAAACTGTTGGAAAGATTAAAAATTGTCATCCAGTGTACACATAAATATAGTTTTAAATCTTCATAACTTTTTTGTCTGCAAGTGCATAATGAATTACAGAGATACACTACCTTTCTGTAGTTTTCTGATGCATTTAAATATTCTTTTGTTGTTGTTCAGTCTAATAAAAATACAGTAGTTTTTATTTATGAACACAGATTAAAAATACTTCTTGGATTTTTTTTTTCTTTGAAAACTTTTTTCCCCTCTGTGTTTGTATTTGAAAAGTTTAAAGGACAATCTGTCCTGCATAATAAAAGCCCTTATTTGTCTAGTGGCTAAACGTATTCCAGGCAGCCAAAACGTGCAGCTTCTGTTCTGCCAAATGATTCTGTCATGACCTCATGGGTATTAACCTGTGTGCGAGAAAGAACACCTGCATTTTTATGTCATTCGTGTTCCTCACGGATTCACTGACTGTGAGTAACATTGCCATGAACTAGGTGGAGAAAGGGGAGGAGGCTAGAGCCCACCCTCCTCCCACCAAATCATCAGCCAGCCCAGCTCACAGGGACACTGAAGGCACCACTAAGTACCTTTCTTCAGATAAAACTTCCCTGAAAATGTTGCTACTAGAATTAATGTACCTACCCCATATGTAGCTAAGTATCTGTAAGCAAACTTTATTTTATAAGGTGTGATATCTTTGTTAGCAATATTGGGTTTATTAGAGAAACATATTCTTTTCATCTCTTTTTCTTCTTTGCCACCCTGCCTCTCTGATTCTTTGAGCCTTTCTGTATAATGCATGAATGACTGATAAGTCTGGGCTAATAACCTATATTTTGCTAGACACATTAGTTACAATCAGGACTGTAAACTGGATCTTTTAGATCCAGTTAGCATGTCAGACTCCAAAAACTGGGATAGTTTTTTAAAAGTCATCAGGTTTTGCAATGTTAAGTTTTATATTAATTATCTTCAGAGGCTTGTTTTCTGAGCCTCACTTGGATTCAAGGTATGTTTTCCAGGTTTTTCTTTACAATGCAAGGGGAAATTTTCACCCAAGCTTCAGACTTAAGGTGTTGAAGAAACCATTTTAAGACTTATGGTTAGGACTTACGAACTGAAAGAGGGTAGATTTAGATTAGATATTAGAAAAAAATTCTTCACCATGAGGGTGGTTAGGAGGTAAGGAACAGTTTGCCAAGGGAAGTTGTGGATGCCCCGACCCTGGAAGTGTTCAAAGCCAGGTTGAACAGAGTTTTGAGCAACTTTTGAACAATGTAGTGGAAAGTGTCCCTGGCCATGGCAGAGGGGTTGGAACTAGATGAGCCTTAAATTCCCTTCCAACCCGAACCATTCTATGATTCTATGATGTGATTGTAGAAATTGGTAGCACCGATGCGTGTTAACATGACCCAACTCTCAAAATCTCACAAAAATCTACAGAGCAGTCTGAAATTCAGAAGAAAAGAGGTGTTTATCTCTATACATATCGCCTCCACTATATGATGGATCTCTTCTCCAGGTTCATTTCCTGTACCACCATAGACATAGGTGACTTTATTCACTCTCACTCACTGGTTATTAATTTTTCGTACTTGTATCTAGTTATTTGATTTGGTCAAACCATTTAATAGTGGACTGACCCACTAAGATTGAAAATCGGGAAAATAAAGCTACTTTAAGGGTTTAAATGGAAAATTACATGTTCAAACTTCAAGAGTTTGTTTACTACAAGTGTTCACTAAGTATATTAATACTTATCTCTTTAAGATTTCCTTCTGTCAATACATCCCAAAGGACAATCAATACTCAGAACAGAAACAACTAAAAAAATACTGTAGTGAAAAACAGAAAGGTGAAAGGAATATGTTAACAGGGGAAAAGACTATAATTTACAGAATGAGAACCCAGTCTTACGTTCCCTATCATATCACTCAAGCAGAAGAGTGAAGAGTGGGAGAAAAACAAGAGGACAAGCCACCATTTTTTTTTTTTAATCTTCATTTTGTACATGTGATAAAAATCTTACTGCTATTATCAGCTAAGGAATGGGGTAAAAAATGGTCACTTGGTATTTGTGCAGTACCAGCACATAGAATGCAGCAATAATAAGCAAGGTAACTGGAAATTTCACAAAACTAGTTTTGTATCACAGATTTGGTAAGACTGACTTATTCTGTGGCACTAAATTATTTTAGCAACTGATTTCTGACATGTAATGCGGTATAATCACATAGAGGACTTAGTACAGCTTCATATTTACAAATCCAGCTACTCTAAAAGTACCATCCAGTATTATTCATAAGATTTTATTCATCGCACACATGATGTATTGATATGGATTATAATATTTAGTTAAAACTGTTGTCCTGCACACATGGCAAGAGCAAGAGCAAATAACTTGCTGATTGCCAATGGTTTGGTTGGTATGAAGTAAGAGACTCACAGTATGAGAGCTGAATCAGAGTTACAGATGCTTGGCTTCTTTCAGATTTGTGGTTCTGTAAGAGTTTCCCTGCAGAAGAAGAAAGGCAAAACCTAGCCAGGTTAAAGCTGGGGTATTATCTGCTTTTGAAAGCTATACAATGTCCTAGTCTCAACAAGGACAAGAAAGGTACCTTTGAGTTTTTGCATATGCCAGTATCTAACAGCGTAGTGATGGTGGCAGGGATTTCATTCACCTGGATTAATTCTTGTCTGTTTACTTGTAGTTATGGAGATATGGAGCTGACTGCTGATCCCAAACATGCCCAGGAACCTTTGGTAAATAAATAAAATATTCTTGGGTGTGTTTGTTGTCAGCATGGAACTCCATGACTCTGTTTCTGATCTAGCTGTCTTAAAGTAGGACTGTGAGTATGTTTGTGAGCATGTTCGTGAGCTGCAGTTTCACATTCGACTGTAGGATACATGCATTCCCTGTGAGGCTGCAAAACCAGCAGACTGGAATAGCTGCTATTTGCTTTAATTATGTGATACATTAGTACACAGTAAACATTTGAATCAGAATTGATGCATTTACAAGTGGCTAACGATAAACTGACAGCTGATGAGTTTGAACCCCCCAGGAAACGAACTGTTCCAAAGCAGACGCTTGCCTTGGCTGCACAGTCAGTGGGAAAGGACTTTGCACAGAAGAAAAGGAAAGCTGTGACTGGGCAGGACTACCAGACCTCCCAGAAACAATGTCGCTGGGTTTTGTGACACTCTGCTGCTTTCTACAAAAGCAGCTATGGGTCTGTCAGCATTTCAAAGCCACCGCAGTGACTGAGGGAGCAGGGAAAGACATCTCACTTGTTAACAGAGCAACGCAGTATAATTAGGCCTAAGATAATATCTGGCCATTCCTCCTGTTAAGGTAACAGCTTTTTCAAAACCCCATTAATACTGGATGTAAATATTTAATTTCTGACTTTACAGACAGTATAGACAGAGGAAGACATGCACATACATATACACAGCGGCTTCAGATGGAATCTTTGCAAAAGAAAAGTCCTTTGGTCAAATAACTGGAACCTACACTATTAAGTATTATTTTTTTAACTGAAAGGAATATTGTTATTTGTTGTGGAAAGAACTATATTTAAGACAGACAACTCGTTTCCAGAAGAGCAAATGACACTTAGATCCAAGAAATTTACATAAGAGTTTACCCCAGCAGTGAAACCTTTGTTATATGTGATTCACTGACAGCAAGAGGTTTGCTTATCATGATAAAAAAAATGGTTGGAAAAAGTTGAAAGATGTCACATAAAAACTCAAAGACAACAAAGACTTTTTTTCAGAAGTCGACTGTCTCGTTAGTTCTGGTGTTCATGAAACAACCTCTGTTTTCTTAAAGCCTACAGTTAGGGATACATGCATGTATGTATGTGTGTATATATAATGTACATATGCATGTCATCATCATCATCATCATCACGACAGTGACAGAATATCACAGAAAAGAGATGAGCAGATCCACAGCCAAATTTTTAAAAGGTATTCCCAACAGTTGTTAGGATTACAGTGTTGAGGACTTATGTAAGTAGAATATCTATAAAAAGATGATGATTGTAAGATTTATTCCAGCTATTCTTAATGTTACTTATTCTTAGTGTTGGCTATTCTTAGCCTAAGACTATTCTTAGTCTTAAAATTAGGTTTTTTAAAGATATCTGGCCCAGGGGAATGATTCG
Organism: Lathamus discolor; assembly: GCF_037157495.1. Classification (NCBI taxonomy): domain Eukaryota; kingdom Metazoa; phylum Chordata; class Aves; order Psittaciformes; family Psittacidae; genus Lathamus; species Lathamus discolor. The sequence goes on along the minus strand of NC_088884.1, from coordinate 133,934,684 downwards.
AATTATTTAGGCTGAAGGAGAGCGAGGCACAAAACCTCTCCAACCTGTGGACAGAATGCTGCCGAGTCCCAGACATCTCAGATATGGCAAGGTCTGTGGGTTTATTAAGGTGATGGACAACCCCGAATGAAAAGCAGCACGTACATGTGACAGGCTGGTGCTGTATGCCAGCCTGCGGCACTTTGCTGCTCTCAGCCATATTTTGCCTATGATGTATCCCCAACACTCCCGAGGCGATGTCAGCATGCCGGGTGACAGCCACTGCGGCTCTTTCCCCTTCATGCCCACCGCTTCCTGGCGCTTTGCCCCCAGATCCCACACGCGGCCGCGCATGGTGCACCACCCCAGCACATGCTCCTGAAAGCTGTCCTGGAAAACACACCCAGCAAGCGGGAAAGGGCGACCGACTCCGAGCAGCCATTCCTCCTGCCTCCCAACAGCGTCGGGGGGACACCCCTCACCCATTTAAACCCGTGTGGATATTTGTTCCTGAGGTTAGAAACCCCGCTGTCGGCAATAGGAAATGGGGGGCAGCCGCTGGGGGCTGTAACGAACGCAGGGCCTCTGAAGCGGGCAGCGGCCCAGCCGCGGGGCGGCCCCCTTCCCAGAGAGACATGGCGGGAAGCGCGGCGCAGCCCTGCGGGCAAGCCGCTCCGCTCCGCTCTCCTCGTGCGCCCCCGCGCCGCCCGGCTGAGGGGGGCCTGGCTCCTGAGGGGAGGGGAGGGGACGGGACGGGACGGGACGGGACGGGCTGCGGGCGGGATTTGCCGGCTCCGCACGTGTAGGGCGGCCGGGCATGGGGGCTCTCTGAGGGGAGGAGAGAGCCGGCTCCCGCCACTGCCTCCGCACCTCAGCGCAGCCCGATCCGCCGCCTGCGGCCGTTCGCGTAAGTGGTGCCCTTCTCCCGCCTTTCCTTTCCGCCGGACCGGGTGGGCTGAGGGGCTGGAGGAGGCGCCGCTGCCGGTGCCTCTCGCTCGGCTCCCCGTGTGCGGCTGGAGGGGCTCTGCCCCCCGTCTCCGAGGGGGGCTCCGCGGAGCTACCCTTAGTGCCAGGTGGGGAGGGAGGCATGCCGTGGGGAAGGGGCACTGGCGGTTCCCTGCTGACCCTGGTCGCCGTACCCGCCAGCTCCCTGTGCCACCGGCCAGGGTGTGGGGGGCTCTGGCGCCCGGGCAGCGGCACGGCGGGTGCCGGGCGCCCCTGAAGGCTGCGGGAGGTGCGGGACTCGTCTGCTAGCCCTGGGGGAGCATCCGCTGCTCCTGTAAAGGTTTGGAGGGGCGGGTAGGTGAAGCTGCCCTCCCTGGGTTCCCGGCAGTCTCGCTCAAGCACTGCCTTTACCTGCAGGTGCTACCCCTGCAGGTTTTACTGAATCAAAGCTGAACAATCGCAGTTTAGAAAACGTAACTTTCTGCCAGCTTCGCACGTTTAAATATAGAAATGTGTTTGAAGTATATGTCATCCCATGTGTAGTGCTGCTGGCAGCTGGAGAAAGCTAATCCAATAAAATAACGTTTGAAATCTAACCTGTCTGAAGCAGCAGAACAATTTTTTTTTCCTTTTAAAATTTTGGTTATCACTTGAAATTTATGATACCATTTGCATGATGAGTGTTGTGGAACTGCTGCAAGTTTTGCTTTTGAGTGAACTCCATTAATTCAGCTGAACTCAATTAGTTTTGGGGGAGTGTGGGTATCACGCCACTTGGTTCTGCTGGTTGTTATCCTGGTGCTTAACACATCATTCCAGCAAAAGTAACTTACCTCTGAAAGGGATAGAAGTTTCCTCAAGTTTGGCCGAAGCTTTGAAAGGGGCTTCCTGATCAAGCCTACCCTCTGCTTCAAGTATATTAATACCTAATATGTATTTACTTTGAAAGCTTTCAAACACATTTTTCTTTGTGTTCTTCCTGATTAAAACAAAACCAAATACATTCAGAGGCATTCAGATGTTTCAGAGCTGGGGAATGTGAAACAAGGGATCATACCGAACTTGTATATATTGGAACAAGCTGATGGTAGTTTATTTATGCTAGAAAGACAGAACAAATTCTATGAAAAGTTTGTCGACACTGTGCAGATTCAGTGCACGGTGGATATTGGATTAGAATTTGGGTTACACAGTGTGGAAAGCCTTTTGAGTTCTGGTTTGTGTTACCTAATGGCATTAAAACACTAAGATTGATGGTAAAAATGGGCATAAGGCCTATGCAAAAACTAAATTGGTTTCATTTACATCTATAATGTACTATAGTCAGACAGAAAAAGACATGGTGCCTGCCCTACTCCTCTAAGCACTTGTCCACTGCTGAAGTTGATTCCATTCAACACTGTCTCTGTCCACACAACTCTTCTAAGCCACACTGGGCTCTGAGAGACATTGGAACAGGAATAAAACAACCCCTCGGAAACATAAGTAGCTGTACTGGTCTCTTTTGAAAGGTGCAATGACTTTCTGTGTGAATGACATAAATTTTTTAGTCTTTTGCCGTATGTTACAATGAAGATTATCCATGAATGAAGTAATCTCTGTCCAAGTCATGTTGCTAAAATACAACTTTGGATTCTCCAGACTTGGATGAAGGTTGGCACTTCAGAAAGTTTTAATGCAATGAAGTTTTGATCCCAAATCTCAGTTTGTTGGTTAGTGTGAGCATGCATAAATGGTCTGACCAAGGTTTTTGACCTCAATAAAAATGTACCTGATAAGATGCATGAATATGTAGTTTCTTCTAGCTTTGTACACATTTGTGGATTAAATCAAAGTCAGTTTCAGCTTTCTTTATAAATAAATGTATTTAGCATGTTTTCAACCTGTCTGTATATAATTCTATTTTTTCTTTTTAAGCTTAAGGTTCTAGTTAAAAAGGTACTTTAAGGCTGACAACGGATTTTGAGTCAATGTATTATGTTACTGATGCCATTTATTAGCTGTTTTTATGTTGTTTTTTTTTTATATGACTATATTGGCATAGTAAGTGGCAGTGAGTACAAACAGGTAAGATAAAAAAAGGATAATAATTTAAAACTTTTAAGAACTTTTTCACTTTATAAGTGTTTTGACAACTTGTTTTGAAGTGTTTGGCAACAGTTTTGAAGGAGGCTCTAGTCTGCTCTCGTGAGACCTCACTTGGAGTATTGTGTGCAGTTCTGGTGTCCTCAACATAAAAAGGACATGGGACTGTTGGAACAAGTCCAGAGGAGGGCCACGAGGATGATCAGACTGGAGCACCTCCTGTATGAAGATAGGCTGAGGAAGTTGGGGCTGTTCAGCCTGCAGAAGAGAAGGCTGGGTGGAGACCTCATAGCAGCCTTCCAGTACCTGAAGGGGGCCTGTAAGGATACTGGGGAGGGACTCTTCATTAGGGACTACAGTGATAGGACAAGGGTAATGGTTTAAAACTTAAGGTAAGTTTAGATTGGATATAGGGAAAAAGTTCTTTACTGTAAGGGTGGTGAGGCACTGGAATGGATTGCCCAGGGAAGTTGTGAACGCTTCATCCCTGGCAGTGATCAAGGCCAGGTTGGACAGAACCTTGGGTGACATGGTTTAGTGGGAGGTATCCCTGCCCATGGCAGGGGGGTTGGAACTAGATGATCTTTAGGTCGTTTCCAACCCTAACTGTTCAATGATTCTATGATTTTATTTGTAAATCAGTGTTTGCAGATGGCTGTTACAGTGAGTAACAGACAGAGACAGAACTTCTGGGTAAGTATGTTCAATTTAAGGATCCAATAGAATTTCTGTAGGTGGAGGTAATTGCAAAAACACATGTATCTTAAAGATGTGAAACTTAATTTTACAAGCTTAGGAACCAGAAATGGGATAGACTCTGCACCTATGTGAAAAAGGCACACATCCCCTTAAGTTAATGGGGTCTTTAGTTTGCTTGAAAATACACTTCTACTTTTCAGCTTCCACATGCTACTGAGTGACTGAGAAAAGTTGTGACATGTTCATTGCAAAATCACAGAATCACAGAATCACAGAATCCCAAGGGTTGGAAGGGACCTAAAAAGATCATCTAGTCCAACCCCCCTGCAAGAGCAGGGTAACCTACAGTACATCACACAGGAACTTGTCCAGGCGGGCCTTGAATATCTCCAGTGTAGGAGACTCCACAACCCCCCTGGGCAACCTGTTCCAGTGCTCTGTCACTCTTACAGTAAAGAAGTTCTTCCTGATGTTAACGTGGAACTTCCTATGCTCCAGTTTACACCCATTGCCCCTTGTCCTATCACTGGATATCACTGAAAAAAGCCTAGCTCCATCATCCTGACACCTACCCTTTACATATTTGTAAACATTGATGAGGTCACCCCTCAGTCTCCTCTTTTGCAAGCTAAAGAGACCCAGCTCCCTCAGCCTCTCCTCATAAGGGAGATGTTCCACTCCCTTAATCATCTTTGTGGCTCTGCGCTGGACTCCTTCAAGCAATTCCCTGTCCTTCTTGAATTGAGGGGCCCAGAACTGGACACAATATTCCAGATGCGGCCTCACCAAGGCTGAGTAGAGGGGGAGGAGAACCTCTCTTGACCTACTAACCACTCCCTTTCTAATGCACCCTAAGATGCCATTTGCCTTCTTGGCCACAAGAGCACATTGCTGGCTCATGGTCATCCTCCTATCCACCAGGACCCCCAGGTCCCTTTCCCCTTCACTATTTTCCAGCAGGTCAACCCCCAACCTGTACTGGTACATGGGGTTGTTCTTCCCCAGATGCAAGACTCTACACTTGCCCTTGTTAAATTTCATCAAGTTTCTCCCCGCCCAACTCTCCAGCCTGTCCAGGTCTCGCTGAATGGCAGCACAGTCCTCTGGTGTGTCAGCCACTCCTCCCAGTTTTGTGTCATCAGCAAACTTGCTGAGGGTGCACTCAGTTCCCTCATCCAGGTCATTGATGAAAATATTAAACAGCACCGGTCCCAGCACCGACCCCTGAGGAACTCCACTAGTCACAGACCTCCAGCTAGATTCTGCGCCATTGACCACAACTCTCTGCCTTCTTCCTTTCAACCAGTTCTCGATCCACCTCACTACTTGATCGTCAAGCCCACACTTCCTTAGCTTATCTATGAGGATGCTGTGGGAGACAGTATCAAATGCCTTACTGAAATCAAGAAAAACTACATCTACCGCTCTACCATCATCCCTCCACCTAGTCACTTCCTCATAGAAGGCTATAAGGTTGGTCATACATGACTTCCCCCTCATAAAACCATGTTGGCTGTTCTTAATGACCCCCTCATCCTTGATATGCCTAGTGATGGAGTCAAGAATAAGTTGTTCCATCACCTTTCCAGGGATGGAGGTAAGGCTGACCGGTCTATAATTACCCGGGTCCTCCTTCTTGCCCTTCTTATAGATTGGTGTGACCTTTGCCATCCGCCAATCCTCAGGCACCTCGCCCGTTTCCCACGACTTACCAAAGATGATGGAAAGTGGCCTAGCAATGACCTCCGCCAGCTCCCTCAGCACCCGTGGGTGCATTCCATCCGGACCCATCGATTTACAGATGTCCAGATTGCATAGCTGATCCCTAACCCAATCCTCATCTACCAAAGCAAACTCCTCCTTTGTCCTGACTCCTTCTGGGGCTATAGAAATCCGGGGCCCTCGGGGAGAGTCTGCAGGAGTAAAGACAGAGGCAAAGAAGGCATTCAGCACCTCTGCCTTCTTTATATCCTCTGTCTCCAGGGTACCCACTTCGTTCAGCAGTGGGCCTATATTGCCTCTTGTGTTAGTTTTATTTGCTATGTATTTGAAGAAGCCCTTTCTATTGTCTTTAACCCGACTAGCAAGATTGAGTTCCAAGGAGGCCTTAGCTGTCCTAATTGCCTCCCTACATCCTCTAACAACTGTCCTATATTCCTCCCAAGCGGCCAGCCCCTCCTTCCATAATCCATAGATTCTCCTTTTCCACTTGAGTTTGCCCAGCAGCTCCTTGTTTAACCACGCCGGTCTCCTAGATCCCTTACTTGACTTCCTACGTATTGGGACGCTCCGATCCTGAGCTTGGAAGAAGCGGTCCTTGAATGCTAACCAACTATCTTGAGCCCCTTTACCGCCTAGTACACTTTCCCATGAGACCTCCCTTAGCAGTTGACTGAAGAGGCCAAAGTTGGCCCTTCGGAAATCCAGAACTGTGGCTTTGCTAGGTATTCTATTCCTCCCACACAGGATCCTAAACTCCACCATCTCATGGTCACTGCAGCCAAGGCTGCCATTGACCGTCACCACTTCGACCAAACCCTCCTTGTTGGCGAGTACTAAATCTAGCAGCGCTGCTCCCCTAGTTGGTATGTCCACCATTTGCATTAAGAAATTATCATCAATGCACTCGAGGAACCTCCTAGACTGTGAATGACTGGCTGTGTGAGTCTTCCAGCAAATATCGGGGTAATTAAAGTCCCCCACGACGACTAAGGCATGTAGTCGCGAGGCTACTTCCAGTTGCCTGTAGAAAGCCTCATCAACTCCTTCGTCCTGATGATATGTATTGAAAGGTTTCTCCTTTTGTGCCTTGGCAGTTTTTTGTTCATTTTGCAGCTGACTCTATGTTCAGGACAGATGGAAATGAAAGGGAAATGATCAAAAAAGTTTAAGCTAAATCTCATTCCCTAACTTGTCATAGAGGTTATGAGATCATAAAATTCTCTGGGCTTGTATACCTTTTGATCATCTTCATCTGTGTTGGTCCTATAGGTTTTTTGGCATCTGTCCTTCACGATACAGGTATCATATGAAACAAAAAAACCCCTGCAACAAAACATGGCGTGCTTTCCTGGTTTGCCTGCTGTCCTGTTTTTAACCCGAATTCTCCCCAGCTCATAGGATAAAATGGTAGAACCCATTAGGGAATTTTTCATTTACATAGGCAATATTAGGTAGGGTATTAATGTAAAATACATTGTAGGCTGTCTACAAAGTCCTGTCTTTGATTTATTGTTCATTTTTGAGACTACAATGAGCAATTTTCTGCCATTTCTTTTTATTTTTTTCACTCAGGTACCTCCCAGGCAGTTATTGATCTATTAATGCCGTATAGCCAAAGATGTAGAAAACAGTTTGCAATGCTACTTGTATGTATATTTGTGACTTTAAATCAGAACTTCATGTATTCACAGTAGCTTTTTACAAAGATATTAAAAATTATTTTATATGCTGCTGAAATGAGTAAAAAGTACATAAAAATTCGTAGTCATGTTTCTGTGTCTGAAAGTTTTCATGTATCTGAAAGCTTTCACTTTCATGACACCTTTGCTGTCTATCACATGGCCTTTGATCTCTCAGTGTCACAATATAATTCTGATCCTTAGTCTTGTCAGTACTTCAACTTCCTGTGCATCATCCAGCCTTGGTAAAAATCATCCTTATTCCACTGGTTTAGTAGCATAACATTTTAGTATTGCTAAGTAAAGTGACAGACCTGTTGGAAGCAAAGAGTTGAGCTTTTAGAAAATGACAAACGCGTCCTCCTTTCTGCTGGGAAAAGCATTTGTATAAGTGATCTGCCACTACAACTCCAGTGAGAGTTATAAAGGTTACTAGCAAAAGTGACTTCTGGGATTCCTAAGTTTAGTCACTGCTGACAGCCATCCAAGATCCACAGTATTATCATGCCTGATCTCAAAAGTGCAGTTTATCTGAGTGGATGTACTTCAAAGGGAAGATCATTTAGAAAGACACTGAATGTTGTCATTGTCTTCATGAGTTCCTGTGTAGGATTTTGTATGTGTGGAATGAGAGATTTCTGAATGTATGTAGGATACTTACAGGAAAACACATTACAAATGCTTGACCATAGAATGAGCAGTTAGCTCGAGACATCTTATTCTACACAGCTGGAGAAGAAATGCCCCATTACCTTGAACAAAGCATTTTGCTTGTGAGATGATTCTTGTAGAATTCTTAATGTGAAGATGTGATCTACAGTAACTTTGTACATGGATATCCTTTAGTTATATCAGTCTCACTTGACCATGAACCCCTGTAGAAATGAGGGTGGGCAGGTTATGACAGTCTAAAAGTTTATAGTTTAATGGCTGGTGTTGGTCTGTGTTTATTGAGTGTAACTAGGGGAGAGGTGCTACTGGAATAACATACACATACAATTGACATAGCTGTGCTTTCTTTACTGTGGCCATGAAGATTCTGCCCTAGACTGCATAGACTCCCATGTCTGTGTGATCGCTATGTATATATGTACATACCCCTCTGCTACCTGTTACGAAGAGCTAAGCATTAAATTTAAATTTAAACAGAGGCAAATCAAGTATACTCTTTGGTTAAAATGTAGTTTTTTTACTCAAAAAGTTCTAATACATACAGATTTTTTTGAGACTATTTTGTTCTTACCCTATTTCAAGTACGCCAAGATGGCATTTAGGGATATGATTTAGTGGTAGACTTGGCAGTATTAGATTTACAGTTGGTCTCAACTGTAAAAGTCTTTTTCAAGATTTAGAGTTGGACTTGATGATTGTAAAGGCCTTTTCCAGCTTAAATGATTCTATACCTCCATTTACATACTGTAATGTCAGTAGAAGCCCCAAGACAGATCTGGCTTCTCAAAATGTAGCCCAAACAGCAGTGAGCTTTTGAATGGTATAGAATAATAATGGGGAGGACACTAAAGCTCTGTTAACAGCTGGCTATCCTAGTTTAGGTTATGGCTTTTAGAAACAGCATGACATTATCCAAAACTAGTTTATGTATGAAATTAGGCCATAGGATGACTGTAGTCCCCTGTATAACTAATGACGGGCTGTTTTGCCTTTTTGTGATGGTAACACAAGGTTTTAGAAGTCTTGCATGGCTGTTCTCACCGAATTGCCTAATTTATGAAAACTTTGTCAGTACTACCAGGAAAAGATGGTACTTGATGAGATTCATCCAACTTTACTGGTTACTGCAATTTTGGTGAGTATTATCTGCTGTAGGAAGATGACAGGCATAGAAAGGTGACAAACGACAAAATCCAAACAAGCACATTTTCATCTTCTGCAGGGAACTTAACTAGGAAACATTTGAGATTGGACTTAAGAAAAAGACAAACTGTACCAAGTGATTTTGCCAGACTACTACTGTGTTCTGTATTTAGTATACAACTTCACCTGTGCCTTTTGATTCCAGAATAAAGTGGGGTGGATTTTTTTGTTAGGGTTTTTTTTTGAGAAATGTGTGGGATAAATTCGTTCTTGCTTTAAAGAACATTCTTCTTTATGTGACTCTGTGGGATGGGAGTTGTATTGATGGAATCTACTCTTCATTTTATTCACTATGAAAACTGAACAATGTGGATAACCCGTTCTATAGCTGTGTGAATTCATGTAGCTAATCCCTGATCCATGCCCATTTCATCTGAGGTTAGTTAGTTTTTTGCCTGGAGTTTGGTTGCAGCTCTTTGACAAGATGGAAAAGAGAGTGTCTTTATTTTATTTTGTTTGTGCAGTACCATGTCCATTGTGGTTGTGGAATAAATAATAGTTGATATGGAATTTGGAAGGGATTATTTATTGTCCTCTTTTCAGTTTCCTTAGATTGAGAAACATCTCCATATTAGTTAAGGAAAATGTAACATTTGGATATTGTGAAGATATCTGATTACTCCCATGAGGGCTTAAATTAGTTCCTCTGAATTCACTGTTTATGAGTGATTTGATGGAATATGGATTTTACTCTGCCCTTGAAGATTTTTGGACTATCATGCAGTTGAGACAAAACAATGGGATGTGACTTGCCATGAAATACTTTTGGCACTGTGAATTAGATGAAAAAGCTTGTGGATATATAGAATTATCATGAATGTGTGATTCTTTTCAAAGGTACAGTGCTGCAGTGTGTTTTTTTGAAGCAGTAGTTTAGATGAGTAGGCAGTATTTTTGATCCTTGTAATGGCAGTCTAACTTGGTTTAAGGTTTAAAGTTAAAAGTAAGTATTTGAGTGCAGTCAGTTGCAGAATTTAATTGTTCTGCTGTAATGATTTGAAGAGAGGGAGAACTTTTAAGGATAGTACTGCAGAAGTATGTATCATGAAACATCGTTTGTTGTGTGGGAATTGTAGGCTAGCAAAAATTCTTACATGCAATAATAGGTACATGGTAATTTGTTCTGCTGTTATTGTTGTTCCTCAGCAATCTGTTTTTAGAAAATACGGATGCATCACATCTATGTACTGCTTTGAAGCTGTGTCCACCCTCTTCCTTTACACAGACTCAAGGAGGGGCCATTCTGCAAGGGTAACGAGGTCTCCTTTTGTGTGAAGAGGGAAGTGCTGAGCTGGAGGCTTCTTTCAGGCATCTTTGTAGAAGGTACCTGTTACATGTATGGATTTATTTTTCAAAAATATTTTTCAAGAAGGCATGAATATACAGTAGGTAAATTTCTATGGTGAAAAACTAATAAGAGAAAAAATGTAGTTATCTAGAACTAGATCATCAAAAAGATTCAATGTAAAATCCAGTTATATGAATTACCAATAAGTACACAGTGTTTGGTTAGAAATACTATAAAATTTGAAATTGTAATATTCACTTTCAGATAGAGAAGCCCAGAGAAGTTGAAATTGGTACTTTTTAAAATACCTTCTATGCGGAGACTTCAATACTGCATCCAATAAGCCCGCTTTGCGATTTTCACTGTTTCAAGGTGACCAATGTACTTGGCCTTGTCATCCCTTTAAGTATGTCTTATTGTTTCTGTTATTTTGATTGTACCCCGTTCTGAACTGGCCCACATGAATACTATGCATTGCTACAAACACTATGAATACTATTACATGAATCCTATGAATCCTATTACTATGAATAAAGATTAAAATATCTTTTCAACTTATTTCATAAAGTACTTCTGACCCCTAAGGAAGCCTCAAAGGTGAGTTGCTGTTTGTTGTATTCTCACAGTGCTGTGTTTTCCATTTCCCAACTTATTTTTTCAGTGTAGTAGAAATTGCTACTTCATATTTGCATGAGTTTGTGTGAAATAACTTGATGGTCTATAGAGAGTTGTGCTGACATAAACAAATGATGCCTACAGTCCCATACCCCAACCATACTGGAGCTAAAATCATGGTTGGAAATGGACTTACAGAGCTGAAGTATTCTTATTAAGATCCATAACTGCCTTCTCTCAGTATTCGTATTTTTCTTCTGCCTTGTCCCAAGCCAAATGGATTCTTGTTATTTGTCCCTTCATATGAAGCATCCAAATACCTGAGAGAAAGTAAAGTCTACATCCTTGCTGCATTTCAGTATTGAAATGCCTGAAACCAGATCTAAGACATCTACTCAAACTCTTCTTGAGGTCTAAACAGCTAAGTGGAATTTAAGTGCATTAATGGTATTTAGTTGAGATGATATGCAGAGCTCCCTGTATTGCCAAGCTCTCTTTTTTTCTGCTCGGGGAAATACATGGTTGGTGCAGCACAAGATTAATGAAAACTCGAGAGAGACTGTTGTGAATGGAAGAACTTTTGGGGCATACAGAGACTGAACAGTGGCAAACATGTAATTTATGTGACAAAAAAAGAGAGTATTACAAGGTTCTCTGAGGTAGTTTGTTTTCTGTAACAGGTGGCTGAAGATGAGATTGCCGCATAGGGAAGCAATGGTGATTCACATGGTGGTTGCTCCTGAGAGTTTGAACAGGTTTGTTTAAGGCATATGATAAAATCAGATAACCTGGGAGTTTCAGATTTTCAGTCACATCTTTCATCAGTTCTTGTGCTTTACAGAGCTCGGGTTATGAACCACATCAGGTCTGCATTGTTCTCTGGCTTGCATGAAAACTAAACATGCAATGTAAGTAAAACATTCAGTGCTGACTTGTTTACAGATTCTCAGAACATTAGGAAGAAGAACATACTTTGGTGGTCTTTGGTTTTATTGTTGCTGACTTGCTAGCAGAAATTTCCTTGACAATAAAATAAATAGGTTAGAACAATCCCACAAGGGACACCAGAATTATTTAAATGCATACTTCTGCAGGAATGAGGAGTTCCTAAATACGTTTTCCCATACAGAAAGTGTTGTCACTTCACAATTAATGTTTTCTCTGCTTCCTTCTCAAGTGTGTGTATGTGTATATATATGTACACGCTTGAGTGTATATATATATGTATACTCAAGTATGTATATATATATGGGTATATATATATATATTATTTTTTTAACTAAAACCAATACAGTTTTAGAGTTGGCTATTGCTTGCTGGTTTAGCAACAACAATAGTAACAATTATTTTATTTTGCTGAAGTGAATGTCAGTCACATCAGAGCCTGAGTTCATGGCTGCTTTAGGCCAAGATCATCATGAAGACTAACGTGTGATCTTTCACTGCCATCCCCAAACACACTCATACTCCCCAGAATCATACATTTGGATTTTAGAGCTTAGATTTATTGTAGCTGTACCAATTACAATATGATTTTCATATATGACTTTCCTATCAGTCTTGCTTTTCATTAATTTCTCCACCTCTGCTTAGTTTTCCCTGCTCTCTTCTGGATGTCCAGCCTCTGAAATGGTGTAATCTTTTCTTGGGAATTGCATCAACCAACTGCTGCTGAGGCTTGTTCAGATTTTTAAAATAATTACAAGTTTCCAGGAGTTAAAAAAAATAAAAAAATTGATGTTCATGTGTCATTTGGAAAAAATCTCATTTATCCCATGAAAATGTACCTTTCACCACGGTAGTATAGCCTGATTCTGACAAATAGCCATGTGGTAGCAAGTTACTGTTTGCTATGAGGCATTCTGGTTGAATGACTATCTTACAGCAGCAAGGTATTCACTGTCTGACTTTTGCATAGTAAAGAGTAAAGAAACTGAGAGGGGAAAATCAGCCCTGTGACATACTTTCCCTAAATGAAGGAAATCTGCTGTAATTGTTTCAACATTTATTCCTTAGTGGGACACTGCTTTTGGGTATCCAGTCCAGAATTGTTTGCAGTCTCCCATGCAATGTCCAACTATGAGAAATCTTTTATTAGATCCTTTTAAGTTACTACATGCATGTGCCTTATTCTGAGGCAATTAGTTTCAACATCAGACTTAATAACCTCATTTTGTATTCCTAATTGTCCTGGATATAAACTTTTACAAACCTTCCTGTAATTTTGCAGTACTCAGTAAAGCCTTCTATGGTTTTGATTGCCTATACACTCCACTTCATTAGTCATCTAAGCAAATAATTTTGGATATGTATTAAATCAGAGGTTTGTGGGTTTTTTCCTCTATTTGACTGTTTGTCTGTCCTGTGTAGTAACAGATGGGTTGCACTTAGTTCAATGAACCAGATACAAAAAGAGCAGAATTTGCAGTAAAATACTGTTGATGTTGCATTTTTATCTGCACACAATGAAGTCTGCTTTCTGATTCTATAAAGTGAATGTTTACACTATCTCATAACTAATTAAAATGTATCCACTATGTTCTGTGAAACAACTAGCATTCCCAGCCTGGATGAGCTCATAGGTATATTTTATGCATTTTGAACTGAAGCCGTGTCAGCATAAGCAGCTCCTGTGTGATGCTCCAAGCCACTGTTGTATCTTGTTTCTGCTTCAGTAACGGTCCTTCTGTGCTTGCACAGTTCTTTGTGGTACCCTACAGTGAACTGGATTAGGAAACTATTTTTGTTTTCCTTGGGATACTTAATTTCTCTTATCCTCTCTGATTTTTGTCTTTGCTTCCTTTTACACCATCATCTGTTGTGGTGTTTATTGTTTTTTTTTTTTTTACTGGAGAATGCACTAGTTGCAAAACTTTGGTCATCATTCGAACTTTTAAAGTAAGTTTGGGAATTTAGAATCATACTTTTTCTGCAACATAAGAACTCCTGTAGAGTTCAGTTCCACAGTTTCATCCCTTTGGATAGGAGCTAAAGAAAGTAATAACCCTTTAATCAAGAAGATGACATTTACCAAGTGCATTTTCTTGCCAATGCTGTTTTAGATTTGCCCGGTAAATGCCTTGTGTGTGAAACCTTTTTTATGAGGGATTTTGGATAGGTCCTACTTTGCATCTGTTACATCTTTACTATAACTGTAGTTCCATTACTGCATATTTGGCCTGATTCTGATCTCTGTTTGGCATTGTAAATAGGGAATATTTCCATAGGAACCAGTGAAATTACCAAAGTTGCAAAACATCCTTGTTGTTCCCTCTCTTTGCCTCATCGTCTCATCCCCCCCCTGCCCCGCTTTCAAGTCTCATTTCCATTTATTAGTAGGATGTTATAAGCTGAGTCTGTCAAAACTATTTTCTTGTGCCTGTTTATGAAAACATGCTGTATTATGGCATATTTGTCCAAACTGTTGAATGGTGATTGGTACAAATTACTTCTCTAAAAGATAGTGAGTGTGATAAGTACCTTTAATCTACTTCAGGGAGCAGTGAAATCCAGTATTTTAGTGTATATGTATTTAGATAATGAAAGTGTGAGTTTCCATGTTTCACATGGTTTCTAAGGATTTGATAACAAAAACTGCTGATAACATAGTCAAGCTGTGAGTTTGTTTAATTGCAACTGTTTGCAAATGGCAGAAAGGCAGCAGAAACACAGAATGATGTGAATGGTGCTCATAGCATTCCCTGGAGAGACAGCTTGGGGTTGGAAGTGGTGGCTGAAAAGGAGCCTAGAACTCTTAAGCAATGAAGCTTACTCCTTGTACTTTGACTCCTCCTATGTTCAGAGAAACAGGACTCTGCAAATGCACAGCAGGGCCTATGGGATACCCAACACTGAATGTCTCCACCTTGCTGAAGGAGATTGCAAAACCTTAAAAACAGATCATCTGAGTCAAAAGGGGAAACTGTAGTAGTTGCTGGAGCATCTGCTTTCTAGGGAGACAAGCTTGCAAGTGTTGTACATAGCATCTTCTTTGATGGTAAACAAGCCCCTTGAAAAAGTCACCCAAAGGCTGGAGAAAGATCTGAAACAAGGGTGTGTAGTGACTTTGTTCACAGTGCTGCTCCTGTGAATTGGCATTCTCATAAACAACTAGCATGGCTGCTGGCTTGAAAGTGGAAGACTTTTGCACTTCTCTTAGCAAATTTAGCAAGCACCATTTCAGGAGCAACAAAATCTCAACAAAACTCAGCTCAGAAAACAAATCTGTTAATTGGATGGACTATAGAAATTGGGTTTGGAACTGGGTCAGCCAGGGAACTTGCATAAGGCTGAATATTTTACCACAGACTTCTATTTTAGAGGTCCAGGAGGGGAAAGGTTGGATTGCCCCATCAGAAATACTGCAGTCCTTGACATAGCAGTTCTTGTGACTGGCACAGTTCTGCTGAAATTTATTTGGCTTGGTTCAGTATTGCTTGTAAATTACTGGGCAGAACATAAAGATACATTTTTGAGCACAGATTCTGAGGTAGGAGCTATTACCAGAAACATCTTTTCCTGTCTCAAGAGGCAAAGCTTGATACTGTATTGCACTTTGAGAAATGGAGAAGTGGGATAAAGCAGCGAAGAATGGAAATAATTGCTCCCATCCTGTGTGGCTTGTTCTGCTGGCCTTTGGTTTTGATTTGACTGTTTAGAGAGGTTCTCTTCATTCCTTGTTTGTATCATGGAAGATCTGTATGATGAAAGCATGTCTGAACTTTCAGCCACTTCTCAGATCTTGCTCACTATTTATTTAAGGTAAAATGGCAGCATTGTGTTGTGTTACAGACTAGGGGAATTTGATGCCATAATGTTGGAGAACTTTACAAACGAAAGATCCTGGCTTATACAGAGTGGTATTTTTTTGTTTGTTTTCTGTAGTGAATCTTAAATTGTCAAGCAAGTCAGCATCCAAAGAACAACCAAAAGACATTGTGCAAGGATGAGTGTGTGACTGTTTTGTGTGTCACTTCAGGCTTGTACAGTATACTGGTTTGCTTTTGGATGGGAGGAAGAAGACACTGCCTGGATGCCTGCTACAGCCTGTTTACTATACTGAGATATATACTTTGTACTAAAAGGCATATACTAAGACCCTTGAACCAGGTAGGCAATTGTCAGTAGGAAATTTATATCAGAAGGAAAGTAGGAAAGGTCTACTTAGTACTGATTTAGTGAAATGAGCCCTAGAATTCATCAGTACATCCTGCATGAATTCCAAGCTCATGCATTAAGATCATCAGAGCACATGGTGGGGATGAGCTTTTGTAACAGTCTCCTCCAGAAACTAGGAACACAGCTGTGGAAACTGTTCATCCTGGAGAAGAGATGCTGTGTGGAGACCTCATAGCAGCCTTTCAGTACCTGAAGGGGGCCTACAAGGGTGCTGGGGAGGGATTCTTCATCAAGGACTGTAGTGATAGGACAAGAGGGAATGGGTTCAAACTCAAACAGGGGAAGTTCAGGTTAGATATAAGGAGGAAGTTCTTTACTGTGATGGTGTTGAGGCACTGGAATGGGTTGCTGTAGGAGTTGTGAATGCTCCAACCCTGGCAGTGTTCAAGGACGGACTGGACAGAGCCTTGAGCAACATGGAATAGTGTGAAGCGTCTCTGCCCATGGCAGGAGAGTTCGAACTAGATGATCTTAAGGTCCTTTCCAACCTGAAGCATTCTATGATTCTATAATAAATCCCTCCTATGCAAATGTAGCCTCTGTAGGTTGCTGTTCTCATCTTTCTCAGCTGCTTTTTCCTACAGTTCACACTGAAATAAGAGTATTCACACTGAAATAGAACTTGGGAAGTATTTTCTTAGAAGCAAAGCAGAACTAATAGTGTCTGTATTATTTCTGTAGAAGCCTCATTTTTGAATTTCAGATCAAGTAACTTGGAGTGAGATGGTCATTTGGCATTCCCACCAGTGAATGCCACATCAAGACGCAGGGTGTGGTGTCAAGTATTCAGTTCATTACACAGAACTTGGAATGGAATAAGACTTAAAGTAACTTTTATAACCAGTATTCTCTAAATATCTCTATTTCCCTAACATGTACCAGTGTTCTGAAACAAATGACCGCCCAAGTTTACTTAAAATGGTTTTGTCTTTTGTAGGTGTTTCTGCCAGTGAAGGGATCAGGTTTGACACACTATTATGAGCCATCTACGATCAACACTGCTGCAGTGTTACGTTCTAGACTTCAGTGTTGCAGTTCAGACTATTGTGGCATTTGCAGGTTCTTGGCTTGCTTGCCAGCTCTGCATTGCTTGAGAATAAACTTGTCCTTAGAGTTACATTGCACCAAAAAGGAGCTATATTTTAAGTCTGTCATTTAACAAATACTGCAGCTGGTATGGCCACCAAATGAAGCAATGCAACTTAGCTACAGCTGTTTATTCTTATCTATATGTACACTGCAGTAATGTCACTACCAGAATTTGTGCAGCTCTGTAGTGAATTGCATCAGGAAACTAATATGGGTCAAAATTGACTGTTTCTTTGTACCGAGTATTGCTGTGGCTCTATTCCCCAGCTGAGTTAACTTTGCAGCCACAATGTTCATGCTGGCCCAAGAGAAGAAAGCAGAAGTGAGCATCCAGTCAGGGTACACATTTAGATGGAAATGCCAGCTTGGGCTGTTAGCTATTAACATATATTAATATGTATGTGCTATTATATAGCTGTAAATGATGTGTAACTGCTCATGAAGCAGTGGCAGCACAGAACTTAGTTTAGGTAAGCACCTTTGCATTCAGGTGGGTTGGCAGACCAGCCTACAGGCTTTGCAATTGAGGATTCACTGTTACCTGCATGCAGATGCAGTGTCTACTTCAACAACTGGTGCAGCTCTGCAGGAGTGAAGCTGTGGAGGAAAACTTTCAGTGCTGAGGATTTACTGACTGCACCACTTATGTTTTGGTGTGTGTGAAAGAATCGGGAGGACCAGATTAGTTTTCGTCTGGTCCTGAATTTCCATTGCCAGTTAAAATGTATTAGGTGCTGCTCTGGAGCACATAATTCAAATTTTCTTTCATCCAAAAGGATGGTTCAGGTTTGCTTCATGGAGTAAACCAAAACCCAGTGAATGGTCAGGGTGGCTGGAAGAACAGCTTTGAAACTATGCATCTGATCTGAACAAAAATGCCAATGTAAACATAACAAGGGTGACTCAAGGTATTTCCCACTGTTCTTCAAGCTCTGAGACTGATGCGTTCACTCTGTGTTGAATTCAGTCTGGTTAGAAAAAGCAGTAAGATTCTAGCACCATTTCATTACATATCTCTACCTGCCTTCGCAGTGGTCTATGAAAACTGAGCTAAGTATGACACTATGAAGTCTAACTCTAATAAAAACTTTTACTGGACCATTTTTGGTATGCATGTGTGCTTTCACGTTATTTAGTACCCAAAGAATGGCATTTCTTATAGCAGAGTGACTGTGGATCTTTAGCTGATAGAGCTCTGCCAAAAAGAGGGAGGTATAAAGACAGTGCTTGAAAGAGTTGCCGTGTAATGGAAAATACTGAAAGAGGCACCACAGAAAGAAACCTGGATGTAAGAATTTAGGCAGGAAAGAATCCAGTTGGATTCCACTTGGGCAAACAGTTGGCTATTGAAAAAGTAATTCTGCAGGAAGCAGCCAGCCAAGCTTGAATTGTGAGGTGAAAAATCCCAACTTCCGGCCTGAATCAACTAAACTGTGTTTGAAAGATGAACTTAACAAACTGTTTCCATTCTTATTTGAGGTATTAGGAGCAACAGCTACACTGGAACTTCTTGTTGTTTGTTTGACAGAGTCAGAAAAACTGATTGCGCATCGGTAAGAAGACAGATGAGCCCACCATCCCATGCGCTTTGCTTGTGTTTTGTTGTTCTACATCTACCTTTCTCATAATGTTGATTTTTCTTACATTAAGCTCTTGGACAGGCTTTGATTCTGAGCTGGGTGTTGCAGCAATATGAATAATTGCAGGGATATTTTTTTATCTTAGCATGGCTGAAAAGTGGGGTAATTTTGTTTCGCTAACTAGGACTCAAAGTGTATTTATGGGAACAATTTTGCCATGTGGCTACAGTCTGTAGTAAATTCAAGTGCTTTTATAACAAAGCCCTTAATTTTGAAGGGTTTTCAGTCTCTTTGATTATACATAACTGTTTGAATTTCTGGATCAAGGATAAAGAATTAAGTATTTTCTTTTTTAAAGAAATAAGTGCTTACTCTTCCTTCCCCTCCCGTTCTGGAACTAAAACAGCTTGGCAGCAGTGTTTGAACACAGTTCCAGTTAAACCAGTTTTGGAACATAGTTTGGCAGGCCAGAATGGAGTAAGGCCAATGTACGGTAATTCTAAGCTAAAATTGTAGCTGTAGTGAGAGAGAATGATATAAAACTCAAATACAATGTTTGCTTCTTTTCTTGCCTCCTTTTTTCTTATTTCTGTGGTTAGTCAAACTGCGCTAGGCTGCTAGAAACTGTGCTTAAACTTCTCTTGAATTTTATAGCTCTTCTGCCTGAGCCCCAGTCAGTGTGAATAGGAAATGACATAGTTAACTAGTTATTTGGGAAGTGTTTTGCTTTTTAATCATATTATTATTAGGTAAAATTTCACTTACCTTAAAAATTGTGTGGAGCCTATAGCACAGCACATAACCGTTTTTTCCTTCTTTGCTGTGTCATTTATTGCAAAACAGTTGAATCAACGGCTGTTTCTATCTCCCTTGGTACCTTCCAGTGTTGTACAAACACAGCTACTTTCAACTGCTTAGTTTGTCTGCTGTTGACTTTAGAAGTACAATTCACACTATGAAAGGATGACTGCAGGATATTATTTTTAAAGTTTATATAAAAGTGATTGTGCATCTTTTTTTTCCCACAGTGAAAATGTCTAGACTTTTCTGAACCTTTGTAAAGCTGTTATCCAGACAAATTAGTTCCATGAATTTGAGCAACATCAACCTCAAGATTTATCCAAATAAATGGGGTCACCAAGTCATTTTATTCTTAGCTATAACAGAAAGCACTGCTGACAGATATGAAAGGAAAATTGCTCATCTGCTATAGCCCAGGGTTTTTTTTTTTTGTTGTTTTGGGGTTGGTTTTTTTTGTTGTTGTTTTACAGGAAGATTTCCATTTCATCCAAGCATTAAAAATATTTCCCAGCAGAGTGGGCATTCTGTTGCGTGATAATATGGGCTGTCTGCGGGCATTGATAAGTTGTATTAAGCGTAGGTGTCATGAGGACATGTAAGAGTCATGTAATACCCAGTTATATTTTTAGGGAGATGTTCAGCTCATCTGGGGGAGGGGAGATGTCATACTCCAAACTGCCAGTAGCTTCTCTTTGATCTTTTATACTGTTTCAGAATTCATGCCAATGCCAAAAATTAACTCTTCCATATCCATGGCTTCTCATCTGGTTTTGATGGCACTTTTCAAATAGTCTTTTATTCAGCATGTGCTTGTTACTTGGTTTTTTTTGTGTGCTATGTACTTGATTAAATAAACTTTGAACGCAGAAATTCTCTGAATTCTCACATTCACTTAGAGTCCATCTCTTCTCTTTTATACAAGCTTCTCCAAATGTGTTTTGTTTTAGTTTCAGGCAGTTAAGACTGTGAACATTATTTTGTTTGGTCTTTTGCCCTTTGTGGAAGAAAGGGGAGGAACAAAAAAAGTAGTTTGAATAAATGGAATTAAGCTAAGTTCAGGAAGAGCCAGACTCGTTGTTTTAACAATTTCCCCAGTTGAATGATACTTTCATGGTCTGCTTATGTGTCTTCTTTGAAGAGAACATGTTAGCAGAACAGAACTTTGATCACATGAAATACCTTTCTGAGGGGTTTGGTTTTTTCAGAGTCTGCATTACAGAGCTTTAGGAACAGGTAGAATGAAAGGCAGAATGAAATTACTTTAATTCTTGAAGGAGTCATGGCATTGTCATTGCATCATTGATCTTAGTGTGTATTTTATGGTGATAGGCATGAAATGGTGAAGTATTTCTCTGCTTTCTTGGAGATGTTTTCTGCCCATTTGGGTGATTTATGTCTAGGTCATGACAGAATTTCTAATATCACAGGCTCACAACAGCTACCACAGCAGAGAGCAAAGTTATATGTTTATAAAAAAGGAAGAGGATTTTTATTCTGACAAAATATCTGTCTCTGATCTGTTTGATCTCTGGGCTCAGTTCTACTGCATTTTTTCTCCTTTTCTCATGTTTTGGCTTAATAACTATCACCGGTTTCACATGAAACATTGGAGTCAAGTGCTGAGCTCACTGATGTCCTTCAAAAGTAAATCAATTTTTTCTGCTCTGGACAATTCATTCATTTGCTGGTTCCTGCCCTAAATATAATTTTGAAAGCATTCCTGGCGATTGCACAGATGTCCGGAGCTTATGGTGGGATTTGAAATTCCCATCAGAGAAACACTTTCTGAGATCTGTTTTGAAGGTAGTGAATCAGTTCTCATGTTTTGGAGATTAAAATATTTTTTTCTCTTTACGATTGTAGGGATTTTTTTAGAGTAAGGGAAATACATTCAACTGTAACCTTGTGAAGCCTCGTCCTTCCTGCTTAGAATATTACTTAGCTATATCTGACATGTAGAATAAATTGCCTTGAAAATGTCAGAAGAAATATCTATTTCTGCTGTATAGCTAGAGCACCACCACTTTTTTCCCAGACTTTTACTGTCAGGGTTTGCAAAGATTTCTCTCAATATTATGTCAACAAGAGACTGTAGCCTGTCGCTATCCAGTTCATCTGGATAATCAGAGCATGTTAGGATGACTACTAGCACTACTGGAGAACTATGAGGAGGTAGAACCTCTACTGTCGTTGGAAGGTAGAGTGAATGAATGCAAATGTTTCTGTATACAACAGGCAGTCTTCTATGGCAGGTTCCCATAAATATCTTCTGCGCTATGCAAATAATCAGGTTTGATTGATTTTGTCTTAAAGTTTTGTACCTGCAGAGTTTAGAAATAGAGAAGAGGTTAGTCTTTAGAGAAATCCCTGACTAAATCAGAGGAAGATGCCAGTTAATGCCGGATGGGTCATATATGGTATACTTTTGGGGTTTATTTTTTATCTACTCTTCTGGCTGGAAATTGTGCTGTGTGTGCAGTGATAGATTTTTAAAACTATATTTGTGTAGTATCAAAAACATATCTAATTTGTGCACCACTGAAACTTTGCTTGTAAGTACAGAGGCACTCTTAATCCAGAAAGTCCTAAGGAGCTCTTTGCCCTTCATATACTTTTATCAAGACGCAGACTTCCTGCCTTGGTTTTCCAAACTTCCATGATATTTTGTTACTTTAATTAGGGCTTGTTATTTGTGTCTTAAGTATACCAGGTTGATGGTATTTGAGAAGGGTATTTTTTCAAGGGTGTTTTATCACCTCAGATGCAATAACGTGGGGAAAAAAAACCAGTTGTTACTAATGCATGAAGCATGGACTAGTAATTGCTGCATTTTCTCCTCTTTTTTTCCTGTCTTTACCAGGATATGGATAGATAATGTTTTAGGTAGTTCAATACCAGGCATTGAACTTGGGATGCTTTGCTTGAGAAGGCTATATAAAGCTTGTGAAGTGGGAGGTATTTGGTGCTTTGATGAATCATTTCTAGACTTCAGAGGAGAAATGTTGAAGTACAATAGTGATTTTCCTTCTGTTATCATCAAAGTATTTCTAAATTTTCTTTTGACCATTAGGGTACTGTTAGATTTTTCTTGGATCAAATCAAAGGATTCCTATAAAGCTAGACGTAATTTAAAATGTTTTGAGGAACATTTTCATGAAGCAATTACTGTATCTTAATAGTTTTCTGTCTTACAGATTGCTCTACTTTCATTCATCTAGTTCAGTGTTCTATGTTTAAAACCAAAGACCAACAAAAAACCTCTTTAAAATTTCTTCTGAGGTGAGTTTTATTTTTTGAAATGAATACTTAAAATTGATGATTTAAATATAATGTGTTATGTGATGGCTTTTGATATTCCAGTCTACTGAGGAAAATGTTAACTTTACTCAAGCAAATTTTCAAATTTATTAAGATGCTCATGAGGTTTTTTTCAACCTCTACTGAAACAGAGGGAAGTCTTTACTACTTTACATCAGACTACTTTTATCTTCTGAATTTGTCACAAAATCAGCACAATTGCAGTTAAATAGGGCAGTCAGTAACAATGAGTTCCCTGGCATCTCTCAGTACCTGTGGAAAATCACGTATTGCAAAATTACAGTGACGTTTTGTCTGGGTCTCTTATTACTAACAATGCATCCAGTTCACTTTTCATGTTACAAGGTGGACTCTGGCACTAACTGATAATGTGTCTGAAAGTTACTATTGGCATGTGATACTGTTTGCACACTACTTCTGAAAAACAAGCTTACTATGTAGAGGGATACACATGATAGTTCAGTGCTAGAAGAGCTATGTTTTCATGAAGGTCAATATTTAAATGGAAGCATGTTTGGATAAAAAATGTCTAGGCCAATCTAGTGGGTCCATATAAGATTTTAAGGCGAGACTGTTCTTTGCATATAATAATTTCAGAAGGCAGAAAGGAATGATAAATTGAACTTGGTATGTATGTGAAATGTGGAGGGGAGGGAGAGGAGGGGGAAGAAAAGGCCAAGTTTAAAGGGAAATTAAAGCAAATAACTGGTAGTTATGGGAGTTTGAGCACAGGGAATGTCTGGCTCTGCTTTAATCTCTTCAGCTTCTGTAAACTGGAGTTCTGCATGAGAAATACACATGCATTGCTGGCTGGGCTTCTAGGGACATAAAGGAGCAGTAGTCTTAACAGCTGTATGCCACTCAGTATTTTACTGCAAAAGGGTTGTGTGTATTCTAGTTACTCTCTTAAACAAGAAGGTATCAGATGTCAGAAGCTCTTTTGAAAGAGTTGGTAAAATGAGTTGTCTTCCCTGGCTGTAACTTCTCACAAGGTTACCCTAGATCATTGCATCTCGACTAGCAACCTTCATTTTGGGTTTGGCTCTTGAGACAGCCAATCTGTCCTGGCCACCTTTTTCTCCTGGGGCAAGTAAGGATTGGTTTGTGGCTGGATCCTGCCTCTGCACAGACAAGCAGCTGGAACTCTAGTTGCTGCCACTGCCTCCAGAGCTCATGAGAAATTGAGGGAGGAGGACAATTTTATTCCATATTCCATAATGACAGTGAAGGCTGGGTCACACAGAAATAAGCTATCCTTTGGCACAGTACATACTGAGAAGCAATCAAAAAATACTGTAGAGTGCATTCATGCACACATACAACATGTGGAAGGATACCTCTTTGGTGGAAACTACTCTAATTACTTGAAATGTATGGACTTCTGGTATTTCCACGCAACTTATTTGCAGCATGGCTAGAGATGAGGCTATTTTTTTGTACAGATTTAGAAAAAATGGTTGATTTTGGAAAACATAAGGGAGAAGCATCTTGTTTCAATAAAATAAGTGGATGATAAAAAGATGTGAACATGCAATTTAAAGAAAACATGAGAATTTGGTTGGTTCATGTTCTGTGTTGCTAATGTTCAATATGTATCAAAGGAGGATGTTTGAGGGAATTAATAATTATCTGTGTGACGCCCCCTGACCTCAGTCAGAAGCTGGTTTTGCTGTTTAATTGAAGTTATACTTGATTTTATTTTCTACTGAGAGGTTATTTAATTTTTAATATACCCTGTGTACTTTTGAAACAATAATTGTCATTTGGCTGATTGCCTTTACTACGTAAGAGAAATGGGGAGTTTACTCTTGTGAGGGCATTAATTTCATGTATGTATGCGAAGGCTCTTCAGAAGGGATAGGCAAGGTAAAATTGGTGGTGGGGTTGCACTGTATGTCAGGGAGTACATTGACTGCCTTGAAGTCAGTGTTGTGAGTGAGAAGGCCAAATGTTTGTGTGTGACGATCAGGGGGAAAACCAACCAGCAGATATCCTGGTAGAAGTCTGCTATAGACCACACAGCCAGGATGAAGCTACAGATGAAGTTTCCTTCAAACAACTGGGAGAAGTTTCACAGTCACTTGCCTTTGTTCTCATAGGTTGGATATTAGGAAAAAATATCTTCACAGAGAGGGTAATCAGGTATTGGAACAGGCTGCCCAGGGAAATGGTGGAATCACCATCCTTTGAAGTGGTCAAAAACCCATGAGGCTCTCAATGACATGGTTTAGTGGTGGACTTGGCAGTCCTGGTGTAAAGGTTGGACTTGATGATCTTAAAGGTCTTTCTCAACTTAGTTGATCCTATGATTCTATGTAGGATCAATGGATGTGGCAAGGGAAGAAAGTGACTGAAGGGTATCAAATGTTTGTTGAGATGTTCTGTGTTCACTAAAGATGGGATAAAAAGCTATAAGTTCACTCTTGCCACAGCAGAGTGAAACTGGAGAACTGGATTTCATCAGGTCTTTACATGGGGCAAGTGATGGGCTTCCAGTTGCTATGTGATCCAAATTATTCTGAAAGCACGTGTGTAATCTGTCTAGTGCATCAGCTAATACTGTAAGTATTTTTACTGCAAGCAACATTTATATGTTTTGTTCTTCTGTGTCTTTTGGTAGCCAGCAAAGTGGCTTCATAGGTACAATAAATGTAGTTTAATACTCACATGACTTTTGATATTTATGAGCAGAACAGCCGCATGGAAAACTGTGGAACTGCTAAGCTGCTAGCTTTTTCAATACCATCCAAACAATTTATATTGACGATAAAGTTGCAATTAAAGAACCATCATGCTGTCTCGCTGGGAGTACAGATGCACATGTTCACACATACAACTTCGGCTTTGTTTGGGATGTTTGTGTTATTCTATACATCATTTATTATTTTCAGAATATTCATCACTATGAATCTGTGCTTGTGCTATTTTACATGGGTTTTTTATGCTCTACTGAAATGACTCTTCTGCTGTTGCTAAACCTGTTCTGGATCTATAGCAAGAGAAGATCTAGTTTCTTCATGGATGCTTGCCCATGTTTCAAGCTTTATGCATTAGATCAGGTCTGTATAGATCTGTGAAGCAGCAGCCTTCATGTCTATGCAACTGTCACGCATAGCTGTGGTTTAAGATACAAAAGAATACTTCTTAAGGGAATTTCACAACAAATTTTTTATGTATCTTCAGAAGATGCTGAACAGAGCCTTGCTGTTTGCAGTGATTTAATATGTGACAAACTGGGACACTTCAGCCCACGCAAGTGTAAGCTCTCTGGAAAGCTGCAGCACTAACATAGGGTCACTTCCCATAGCTGTTGCTTGATCACTTGGATACCTGTAATGAAGATCCTACTGTGTGACTAGAAAGGTCAGTGTTGTGTTTTGTTGTGTCTTGAAGCCTTCGTCATGTTTTACCTGTGAGATGTTACACACAGTGAAGCTGTTTATTGACTTGCTTAAAAAATACCAAGAAACTTGAAAATCTCAGAGAATTACCCAGCTGAAGGTTAGAATGTTCTACAGGCTCTGTTCCTGATGCATTAATGTAATGGTGCTATTTAAAGCCAAGAATGAAGAGGGAACTCTCTGGCATTAGTTGCCTCAGTTATAAATAATGTTAGACCTCAGGATTTATATGATCTTGACATGGACAGTGTATATTCAGAATGTCTGGCTGAAGTGTCTACATTTAATGTCAAAGGGTAATGCTCTGTAACAGAGTTTCTATAGTGACTTTGCAGTGACTTATTTTGGAGATTTCATACTTGAAAGAGGTGGTGTTTGATTTTAGAGTGTGCAGAAAGTACCCCCAAGGAATGCAGAGTGGTCTTAACACCAGTAACTTCAGAACATAGAATGCTGCTTAGCACTTCTGGAATTAAGCCTTGCAGATAGAGCTTATTTATATTGTGTGAACTAACTATTCCTGTTTATGTTGTTCAGTATTTTTCTGATATAGAAGCCTAAAATAAATCACAGCAGCACACTTAGCACACTGGTTCTGTCTGGTGTGAGTGATGTCTGCCAGTGGCTTTGGGCATGTCACAGGTCCATTTTCACACAGAATGGAAGCAAAATGCTTCTCTGATTTTAATATTTAAAGTCCAGTACAGATCCAGCAATGCATCCTACTTTAAATACTTCAGCATTATTTTGGAGCAATATTTGCTTGCAAAGGAGATTTTTCAGAACCTTCATGTAAGAATCTCTTACATTATTTCTTGACGCCTTTGAATTTAGATAAACGAAATATGGAATATAAACAATTGTCAATCTAATTTTTGGATTTCTGTAAGCAAGAGAAAGCAAACTTGGCTTTAAAAACTGTTACAATTGGCAGATAAGTAATAAGTACTTCATTTTAGATGTTCCATTCTGAGAAATTTGTGGCACATTGATTAGGTGACCTAGTTCTTTTTTTTTTAATCCCTCTAAGAAGGCAGCTTTTCCATGTGCCATAAAAAGTCAAATAGAAGCAAGTAAGATGTGTAATAGGAATTATTTCCCTTCTCTTGCTCCATGATACTTTTGTAAGCAAAGCTATTTCCAGCATCATAGAATCATAGAATGATTAGAACTGGAAGGGACCTTAAAGATCATCGAATTCCAACCCCTCTGCCACAGGGGAATTAAAAGTCATCCGTGATTTCCTTTAGTCTTAAATTAGATGCATTCCTCCTTTCTCTCTCCTCTACTCTCTGTTATTTCTTCCTTGGCCCTGATAGAGAAAAGGGAGAAAGTCCAGTTGCTTTATATAAAATTTAGTTATTTTAAACAATTTTCTATAATTTGATATAGAAAATTAATTTCACTTTTTTTTTTTTTTTTAATAAATAAAAAGACCCACTGAAGGCCACCAGTGTATGGTGCACTGGTCAAATGGGCCCAGAAGTGCCAATACCACTTTGGCCATCAAACCAGCCAGCTGAGGCTCGGAAGTGGATAACAATGAAGTGAATCATTAGTTCTTTGCATAATTTCCTTTCTTGTACCATGAAGCCAGGCTGCTGTTGGAGCCATTGAGCTGTTCTCTTTGTGGTTTCACTGTGAAAGTATACAGGAGCACACTGCCAAAGCCATTCACTAAATATGTAGACTTTGTAGAAATTTTAGAAGCCACCTCAGGAGTTTAAGCACGTGAAAGGGCTCTCATGGTATCTACTTTAAAATCAGGGGCTTTTAGTGACCAGCTTTTGTGCAAATCACTGCCATTTTCAGCAGGGAGAGGATTTAATTGTGATCCTGAAATCACTGCTCATATCTTCCTATTAGCACAGGAAAAAATTATTCTAGGACTGTATTTGTAAATACTTCCCTTCTAGCTTGTCAGGGTTTTATTTTTTTTTTTCTTTTGTCTGGTTCTGAAGAGGCCAGAGTAGATGGAATTGATCTGATGTTAGCTTGTAAGAGGCTTTTGCTTATGTCTTGCACAAGAGGCTGTCATGGAAACTTAGTAAACATGGGGTGAAAGGTAAAGCCTTGTTACTGATTAAAACAGCTTAAAAAAAGAGTAAATAAAACCAGCAACCTTCATATCTTTTCCATTCTGGCATGGAAAATGATTGTTAATGACATACTTCAGGAATGAAGTAGAAATGAAGTTAACAAATTTTCCAGACAAAATCAGTTTTTTATAAGAAAACTGAATGCTTGTTAAAGATGGTACATAGAAAGATTTCCCTTTCTTGGTACAGGAAAAAAAAAAAAAACAACAACCACTTTTAGCCTTTCCAATTGAAAGATTTTGAAAGAAAAACAGCAAAAAACCACCATCAAAACCCCCTCACAGGTATTGCCGTAACATTAAAAAATCCAAGCAAACTGAGAAAAGAGATTATTTGGCTGGGGCAGTGTGAAGACTAAGTTGAAGGGTGACAGTCCTATATTACAGAAGGTCTGAGAAAAATGTTCAGTTGGTTAAATCGGGTAATGAAGCAAGTGATAACTAGAACAAGGCAACCTTAAAAAACTGTAAAGGAAACATTCAAAAGAACTAAAAAAGTACTATCTTTGTGAATAATGATATGACGTTTAATAATAAATATCTCAGAATTTGGATAAGAACCTTGGTAAGTTTGTTTTTTAAAGAAGTTTTGAGATATAAGTACTACTTTAAAATAATGTCAGTTGTATTTACATAGGCTCAGATAATTACTGTGAAATGTTTCCCAGTTACCTACCTAAATTGCCGTTAGGAGATATACATGGTCAGTAGTGTGTTACCACACATTTAGCTCAAACATAGACTGTAGTCAGAAATGGAATATTTTTATCTTTTTTTAAAGTTTGCTTCAGTTTGAGATGTTGCGAGCTCCATCAGCCTCATGGAAAAGCAGAATAAGATGTTATCCAATAACTTACATCTCAAAAAATGCGCAGTGTCCTGATTTGTTTTCTGGTAGATCTTTCTCCTCATTCCTACTGAAAAACCATTTGTAACTTCATGCCTTTGAAGAAATGCACTCATGCCTTGATTAGCCTGTGGTCCCTTCCTCATGCTCCTTCCCAAGCTGCAATGTGGAGCCATATCTTAGGCCCCTTTCCCTGGTCTCTGGGGATCTGTGAGGCCAGTTCTTTTCAGTCATGGCAAGAAATGGCATTGAACCTTATTTTCTATTATAGATCAAGTGTTAGTTTCAACTTTGATTTTCTTGGCTTTTCTTTGTATACATTACAAATGATCGCATCTGAATTTCCTGTCTATATTTATCCTGTATTCAAGGTGTGGATTTGGGCCAAAAGAAGTATGCATGAATTTTTTTTTTTTTAATTGAGAGTATGGCTTTAAATAGTTACTTTCCTTCTCCAAGGCTTTTCCAAAAGTCTGGTTTTAGACTTGGGGACAGCACTGTGAGTCATCACTACAAACATTTTCTCTAGACCTTTGGGAATATTTAGAATTCAAAATGATAGCTAGTAGCTTCCTGGGACATGCTTGATAGTAGGTTAAATGACTCATTCCTGGGTCAAAATAGTGAGTAGGAATCTGTGCTAATATAGCCCTTCTTCTTCTTCTTCTGAAATGAAGGTTTGTGGGTTTATTCTTCATGCCTGTATTAGGCTAATAGTATATGATTATTTTTAATAGGATATATTACATTTCTGTTACAGAAGGTCAGGATTTGAAGTATTTTTCTTTCTAAATACAAAGTGAAAGAGAATTATTAAAGAAAAGTTGAAAGAATTAGCAAGTGATTTTATTTTAATCTGTACAACATTCTGTAAGAACTAGTTTCCATAATCCTTTTAAACTCTGAGAAGCAATCTAAAATATGTTTATATTTTAATAAATATTAAGGGCTTTAAAAAGTGTTAAATTGTAATTTATTTTCTTCAGAAATGATCCTGTTGTAACTTTGCACAGACAGCCTATATTACTGTTAAGCTTTATAAAGATTCTCTCTCTTACATTTTTATGGTCATCTTATGTGGGTTAGCACAGAGATTGCATTAATTTTTTTTGTGGTAGCCTGGAGTTTTATTCTCAGAACCACAAAAATGCTAATTACTTTATTTATCTTGACATAGAAAAGATTCTTGCTGGCACTTGATGAATCCTTTTATGAATACTAGTACATCTTCCTAAATCCTATCAGAGCTGCACAAACTGTGCAAACCACGTTGCTGGTTTTTTTTCTTGTACATGTCAAAAGTTGTGTTTGTTACAGTTGGCTGCAAAAGTCCTGACTTCCAAGGCAAAGCAGCACATGCTGTGCAGAGCGCTGTTGATGAATTGCAATGGTTCACTAAGGCCCCAGTCCTGCAAGCACTTTTGTTCATATTTAACTTCTTTGTGGTATGAGCAGTTATATGGGCAAGCAATTACATGCTTTTGTTAAGCATAAGTTTTACATAACCAGTTAGCACCTCTGGTTATGTAAAACTCCACAGCTTTTTGGCCCATAGCTGTGAGGCTCTATCTGTGAGACAATTCAGAGTCAACAGCAAGTCAGAGAACTGTTGGATGAGGCACTTGAGATTAATCCACGTGTGATATAGTTGCTAAGGAGCAGAAAAGAAGCCAGAATCTAAACTATAAAGTAACGTTGTTGGTGAAAACACAATTGGATTTGTAACAGGAAACAAACTGGGAGCCAAAGTGGACTACACAAAATGGATGTATTGCAGCTCTTTTCTGGAGAGAAACAAGAGTTTCCTCCAAGAGAAGCGGGGTATGCTATTGCAAGTCACTGCTTCAAGACTGCTCCCTGTGCTCAGCCTTGTGACAAAGTGCCTTGGGTCTAGTGTCCCTTGCTGGTACCCCATGAGAGCCTGTACCTTCATGACCACTTCTCTCACATTTCTGTGTCGCACACCAAATACACCATTTGGCTCAACCTGCAAAAACTGGGTGCCAGCGTGGTCATTTTGTAGCTTCGTGAATGCATGATTGAAAACACATACAAACTATGTCTGTGTGGCCACAGGACCTCTGAACCAAACAGTACATAGTGAGGACATTCTGATCTATCCCACAGTGCTCTAGATGAGGGCAGGACAGATGCAAACTATTTTACTTCATCACCTGGCCAGGAGTCAAGACACTTGAAGGTTGGAATGCCTTTAGCAGTGTAGCTGCCATGTGCTCCTGTTCCCAGGATTAAGTTTTAGAAAGTCAAATGAACCACAGCAGCACAGCTCCTATCCATCTCTGTCACTTGTGAATGATTTTCCAGCCCCAAGTATGTCAGTAGAGTTTCTACTGTTAATTTAAGGATTGAGGATGAAATTTTGAACTGATTTATACAGCCCATGAAAGATTTGAACTTTTAGTGTCCATAACAAATCTGTACCACAGCAAAGTCAAGAATAAAAATTAGGAGAGGCAGAAAGCAAAGAGGGCTCCAGCTAATACTTAATCTGATTTACTATAATCTTGTTTCTGGCATTTTCCATAAAAAGAAGAATCACTTCTGAAGAGGCAATGCCAGAGGAGTCGGTGCCTCAGAGTTAGACATAGTACCAAAGGAAGTTTGGAGATGTACTGGAAGTGGATTTTTGCAAACTCTAGAACCTTATGGTACATTCATTAGATTGCTTTATCCTAGATATTACACAAAGTAGTTAAATATAGAACTAGAGAAATAACTTGCATGGGTACTTTTCTGTTCTGTCTGGGGAGTAAATCCATGTAATATGTAGTGATGGTGCTCTGCTGTGAAATAATAAGGGTGGTGGGGTTTTTTTCTTAATTGCACAGTGAATAAATTGAAGGAGTGCTAGAGATTGCAATAGGTAGTGGGAAAAGATCCAGGGAAAAAGATAATGCCCCTAAAATACTTACTCTGGAAAAGTGTGAACAAGCCTTGTGTTCTCATTATGTGTAGTTGGGAGAGTAAGGCTTAGTCCATTCTGTCATTACTATCTAATTCTTCCTGTTTCCTAATTCAGAGTTCTTATTTTTGAATCAAATCCTGATCCCAGGGATATAATTTTGCTTCAGTCTGAGCAGGTTTGTATATTCAATACCAAGAATTGTTTGTCTTGCTCTGAATACGACAACATGTCCTGGATAGCTCTCTGTTAGTTCTGCACACTGCAAGTTGAAATGTGTACTCGTACAAACGCAAACAATGCAAATACAATGCCCACAAACATATTTATTTTAGGTGTTTTATAGATGCTATAGGAAGAACTATATTTACAATGAATATGCTTATAGGAATGCAGATTTGAAATTAAACTACTTTCTTAAGCTTGTTGTACCTTCTCAGAAATACAGAATTCCAACTCCCCTATTTCAGTTTGGGCCCTGTCCCTGCTACAGCCACATCTGTACGGTCTGCATAGTCTTCCTTTCTACGTCCACATTTAGAAAGTAGCTGACAGTAGTTGTTAATGTTTGCTTTTTTGGTTTGAGGGTGTTTGTTTGTGTTGCTTTTCTGGGGGGCTGGTTGAGTTTGTGGGGTTGTGGGTTTTTGTGGTTTTGTTTTTTTTGGTTGGTTGGGTTTTTATTATTTACGTACGGTGATACCCCAGACAGTGTTTCCAGCACATCATCATTAACCTGGCTGGACTCCACTAGAAAGTGATTGAAGCCAGGCTAGCCTCACACTCAGCTTTTCTGTGGGAGTATCTTGTCCTGCTGCCATGGGGAAGGTACGTCTGAGAATGGCAGACTTCTAAAAGTTAAGTAGAAATGGAGTCTCTGTATTCAGCAGATTATGCAGCAATCACAGCTTCTACTTTTTTTAAGTGAAAGGGATGTTTTCTATGACTAAGCAATAAATCACTTAATTTATGTATTAACAATTCCTAGTGGATCTGTGTGGTTAGAAATGATTCAGAACTGGTCTTGAGGGTCTTAACTAAAATCCACACAAGTAATTCTCAAGTCATACATGGACTTGCTAGAGAGTGATGGTTTTGGGGAAAAAATGCCTACATTATTATCATGGTTGAGAATGATGCTCCATGTTTGCATTTAAAAATTGCTTTCCATAAGGAAAAGTTCTTACTGCCACATGAGTGAATGAAGTAGTAAATGTATTCTAAAGTGTATAATTTTTCAGTTAGCCAATACTAGAAGCATTTCAATATTCAGTAGAGGTCTTATCTTTATCTCAGATGTCATGTGCAGTCTCTTTAGATCAAACAAAAGCTGGAGCTTATCTTCTCTGTAAATTGAAGCTCAGTTATATGGGTATAACCTCCTGCTATTCTGAGCGGCTTTTTTTGGACTTGGTACTTAGAAAAACATTTCTGTTCAACTTCTAATGACAAGCAGTGCATCTGAAGCTTTTAGGTCTCTGTACATAAAAAGATGAGTTTCCACACTTAGGAAGATCAGGGAGTTTGCTAGACAAGGTTTAGTCCAGCATCCTGCCATGTTTATGGCTCAGAGCTGCCACAAACAGAGTTCAGACCCTTGCATCTTCAGGAATGATGGGAAGGAATTTGATATGTAGCTGGAACTGACCTTTCAGTTTCACTTCTTCCAAAGGAAAAAGGAAAAACTAACATTTTGAAAAGCAGAGCACTGAAACAAACCCAATATAAAATACTAGTATAGATGCTGCCACCTTTTGTGTTCTCTCCATTGCTTCTTTCTACCATAAGAAGCAGAGATTCCGGATGGAAGAGGAGACATTCTTCTGTGGTTTGCCACTGCTCCTGAGTTTTCATTTGTGTCCTGTCTTTTTATCCCCACCATCATTACTTCTTCACTTCCTTTTCACTTGTGTGGCAAATTAGCTCTGCAGGTTTCTGTGCTAAGCAGCCCAACCACCAATGAAGGAACTGGCGGAATTCACTGCTGCTGAGAGGAGGGGAAGAATGAGTATTGTTACCAGAGAGACAACAAACATGACCGTTACTCTTCACACCTTTTTGCACTATAAGAGAAGAATAGCCTTGGATAATGTAAGAAATGACATCTGGACTACAGGTGGTATATTACAACCCACCCACATGGAGAATGCTCTTCTTGGAGCCATCTCTCTTTGAATCTGGAATTGCTGAAGAAAGGTTGTAGTTGGCCCTTGCATAGGGCCACAGGAAGCAGGACTTTTCATGAAAGAAGAGGAATCTTCTGTGCCCCTGGAGCACTGGCAGACTTTACACTCAGGAAAAACTAAAGGCTGAGAGCAAATTGCAGGGGACTGCCACACTAGGTGTGTAATTCTCCTTATTTTCTTAGGAAAGACATTTTAATGATTAGAGGCATAGGGCTTTTCTTTGCAAGGCTCTTATTTTCAGTGTTCTCTCAAGAAAAAGAGATACTGAAGCACAAGTGTTTAAAGGGAAACAATATGCTGTGAATAATGTTGACTGGAAATGCTGCTACATGTTTGGGGTGAGGTTGTCTGTCATTGGAAGTAATAAAAATACAGCTGCATATTATCCATTGGAGTTTGGTTTATTCTGGAAGCTAGTTTTTAAGACATGGAGGGTTATTTATTGGTTGTGTCACAGGAATATTTGGACTGTTCTAATTTCAGGCTTCAGCATTTTTACATTTCAAGCCATATAAAGGAGAAGAAAATGTATGGTGCATCTACCCCAGTTCAACAGAATGGGCTCTAACCAGTTTCTGTAAATATACTATCTTCTGTGTTGTTTCTAACCGTAGCAATACTACATATATTATTCTAAAAATTATCAAAAGCAATTTTCATGCTATGCTATTGCATTCAGGTCTCAAAGCACTGCAAAGTATCCTTTGATATGCTTCAAAGACAGTTTATTTCTTACATGGGCAGTAGGAAGACTTTGCTTTTGAAGTGGGAGACTAAGTTTGACATCCACATTTTTGCTTTTCCCTCAGGATATGTAAAAGGAGTCCCTGGGGGAAGGTGTGATGGGTACCCTCACTACAGTATGCATTTCATATGCAAGCAGATAAGTGTGTTTAGATGTAGAAAGTGACATTCCATTTGGATTTTTTGCTGGGAAGACTGTGGATATGATTTATCTGAACAGCAGCAAGACTATCCCCCTCCCTCCCTCCCTGCCTCCCTGCCTGCCTTAGCTGGGCAAATAGCTGCCTGGTTTGCAAACCTTCCAATCACCCCGGCTGCAGAGCCTCCACCCCTCAAGCACCAACAGCTCTCGCACCACCTACAGCTGGCTTTTAAAGCAAATATTTTAATAAAATCACTTTCAGTCATTACTCTTCCTTTTAAGACGGTGAAAATTGGGGATTGGGTAAGAAGAGCAGAATTTTGCCCAGCAGAAGTTGCTCTGATCAGGTTCGTAATGAAATTCACTGCTGAATGAAGTAATCTGAAAGCAACATAGTTTATCATAGGAAACTTTGCCTTTAACATGTGCTTTTTGAGTAGCAAGAGCTGTGGTATGCAGTATTGCATTTAGCTTACATTACAGCATTTTTGTGTCTCTGATGAAGTGCAAATTACAGTGTTAATATATAGAAGATACAATTTCTGTTTTTCTTACTAGTCTGATGGGAAGGTGATTCTGCTTTGAATGATAAAACTTTCTTCTCCTGTTTATTAGACTTCTGTTATAGGTGCTGCTTTCCAGCTTAGGGCTTTAAGTATTATTTAAATACACTACTTCAAACGTTCCAAGGCATTAGGAGTTTTGTGAAAGTGTTGGGCACGACATCAACTTTTAGGGCACTTGCCATAAAACCATGTATTGTTTGTGCATGTGTGTACACACACGAATCATGGACTAAACCTAGTTTTGCTTCATCTCTATATGAATGCTTTTACTTTCATATATTGTTGCACTAGATGTAATCAATGCAATAGTGCAATTTTGAATAAGGCTAAATGGATTTCAGAGCAAACAACATTTCTCATAAATTCTACATATGGAAAACAAAATGTAAACTTTAAATTTTTCAGGAAAATGAGGCTGTATAATCTATATATAACATGTATATATTTGTATTTTCCCATTTTCAATGTTACTTACTAAAGTGTGGTTTCCATCACTGGTATGCTGTTTAAATGTTAAACTACTGCACCTAAAATTCGTAGTATATTATAGTATATAGTATAAGCTCAACAAAATAGTTCATAAGTAAACTATCTTGAAGTTACTTTTGCTATAGTAATCTTTAAACATACATCTCAATAACAGTATTAAAACTTTTAGAGGTTTTGTACTGCTTTACAATAGTTGCTTTCCATTTGAGATTTTTATCTTTTTTATTAGAGATTTTAATGGAAAATTTTGTAGGAAAAGTTGAATGGCAACTGCAGTAAAACTTTGGGTTTTCCCACCTGTAGCTTGGGTTTGATGTGTGCTAACTTAAAACACTTATTACGTGTAGCTATATTGAAATGTTCTTTTAATGGAAGAGTATGGTAATACATGACATGAGTTACTTTTTACTCCAATATCCACATATTGGTTGCATTCTGTTTTGGGTAGGGGCTGCTAGGTTATTTTTACATAGTAAATACTTTGCAAAAATGGTAGATTTTACCTGAATGTGAAACAGTCAAAGGATTTTTAAAGATGAATATAAACTTTGCAGAGGGAGACTTTGTCCTTTGGGTTGTGTTTGTATTTAGAAAGTTTTTTTGACACCAAACTTTTCCTGTTAGAAGAGAGCTAACAATAGATGACCATTAAATGCTCCTGATCATTCAGCTGAATGGAAGAGTTGGTATGAATTATAAGGCTGGACTCACCTTCTTGGATTAGCATTCAAATGAGTGGTGGTCAAGCAGTAAATTATGTGGTTCACAACTGGCCAGGAAAGACTGAAATGAAGAAGGGTCTGTCAGCAGCTACTGTAGAAAAAAACAACAAGAGAATAAAGAACAAAGGGTGTTGGAGAAGTATCTGTGCTTATTAAGGTACTCTGACAAATATTATGAATGTCCCTTAGACGTGAGGAAGCTTTTGGGATTCCCCTCCCCTCCATGTTAGATAGATCTGTTCAATTCCTTTCCTGTCTGTCCTGCCTCTGTTGCAAGCAGTTGAAAGGATGAAAGTGCAAACCGCAATGTGGATGACACTGCAATTCTTTCTAGGAATGGGTTCAAGGAAGGAGGAGGCTTGAATATTGGCTGAACACTGGTCAAGTCTAGGGCAGTTGAACTGGAGCTGAACTTTCTCAGAGGACTCTTGGACATATTCAGTGTTATAGAACAATCTGTAGCTAAAGAAAAACTTAGTCCAGAAGAGGCTTCAGAAGTGCAGTGACCCAGCACACGCAGAGCTAGAGAGCTACCCACTCAGTTGTACACAGCAAAAGGAACGTGCGAAGGTCAGTCACAAATGGACTTCACGGGTGTTTGTGAGAAATGTCTCTGTAAAGTAGACTTCACTCTGAAGGGGAGCCTAGCACAGGTTTGAATGCACGGGAGAAGCAACCAGTTGGGTCTGCTACTCAGCTTAATTAGAAATAACTCACACTGCTGGTGGGTGCAAGGGCATTTTACTTTTTGGTTTCTTATCACCAGTTTCCTATGCTTGAACTCTGTATAAGCTCAGCATTGAATCTTGGGTCTGCTTAAACTGCATGAACAGC
Organism: Lathamus discolor; assembly: GCF_037157495.1. NCBI lineage: Eukaryota > Metazoa > Chordata > Aves > Psittaciformes > Psittacidae > Lathamus > Lathamus discolor. Next base: position 133,896,882 of record NC_088884.1, on the reverse strand, counting down.
TCAGGCCATCCTGACCGATTGTGCTTTTAGGTTCCACACCTAACACTGTTGTTCAAATGCAAGTCTGCTCCAAGAAATGTAGGACTGGTGTCTCAGAGATGACTCAGAAACACTGTGAGCTCTGTCAGCAGCAGAGGATTATGAGAGCTTGTTTTCTCCTTGATTGGTTACCCAATATATTACCAAAACCCCATTTCCCAAGCTGTCTGGTGTGCCTCTCCTGGAAGGCTCAGAAAAGAGCCTGTGCTCATCAGCTGTGCAGGATGTTCACCAAGGGTCCAGGCTGTGCTGGTGGAGTTCAGGGCAGCAGAGGTGAAGTGGAAGCAGAGGCCACAAGAGTCTGCTAGGATGAAGCAGGCTTAGACTGCAGCAGCAAAAGGAGGAAGTAAAAAGGAGTAATTAGGAAAATAACTGAGACAAAGTAGGAGAGGCCACTTTTTTACTGTGTTCGCTTACCCTGCTTCATGTTCCTCTCTGTCTAAAAGTTCAACAGACAAAGAAACCATGAGATCAGGCCAGCCATGCCAAGGCAGGAATAAGACCCTTTGTAAAATGTATGGTTGCAGTCTGTGTAAACTTATCTAGGGCAATGCTGCCACCAAAAGGCACACCCAGCTGTTACCTTCTTTGCTTCAGAAAGTTAGTGTTTGAGCATGGAAAGAGCTCAACCACACTGTTATGATAACCTGTGCCTGTGAGTCAGCACATGTCAGTATTGAACCAGAGCCCAGGTTGCTCTCTTGCAATAATGGGTAATGCAGTAAAGGGTCTGTCTTACAAGGGGCATCTCAGAAAAAGGTTACACTTGTCAGTGAGGTCTGAAGACACTTTGTCACTGGTTACCTATGTCATTTGGTCTTGTGTGGAGGCCAAATATCCTCATAAGCTCATCAGTTCCCACTGCTGCACCTTCTTATCAAGACCCTTCAGTGACATGGTCTAGTGTGAGGCATCCATGCCCATGGCAAGGTGGTTGGAACTAGATGATCTCAAGGTCCTTTCCAACCTGAACTATTCTATGATTCTATGAAGTGATCAGTACCAGCATCTTGGGATGTCTCAGACAAGTCGGAAATGGGGCCACATCTGAGATATACAACAGTGAACTTGGCATACAGCAGTAGGAAAAACCCACCATGTTTCTGCAACATTGAAATTGTAAGGGCATAGAGTCCACAAGAGTGTTGCTACCTGTTGTTATGGGCTACAGCCTCACGAGTATATCAACATAACATTCTAAGTGACTGCTACCGGAAGTGTCATTATGGAAAAAAATGTAGCGGCCTTGGCAATACTTGTCAAGCTACACCCCATGGTAGTTGAACCTGGCTTTGGGGGAGTGGAGCACCTCAGCCTCAGGCCCAGGGAAAGGCTGCACTTACTGAAGAGTTCAGGAGCTACAGCAAGGGATTTTGCCTGGGCAGTTAAGTACTGATTTCCCTCAGAAGAGGCTATGGATCTCTTCTGTTTGCCACATGCGCATCATCTTAGTTCTGAAGCTGATGTGTGAACTCTCCTTAGCAGATGAAGTCTGCATACCATTGGAAGATACTTATCCCTGGGAGGCTGATGGGCTGAAAGGAGTCTAATTGGAGCAGTGCTTTGGAAACTTGCCTCTTACCTCCTAACACTGTCCTGGGACCTATTACAGGAATAGGGAGGAAATGGTTCAGAACAGAGATATCTCTCCCTTTCTTTTTCATACCCAAGAGGATTTTTTTCAAGCAGTCTAGTATTAGGGTGGCAGTTCTCTTGCTTCTGACTCTCTCCCCTATCAAACACTTAAGTGAGCTATCCATCTTAATGCAAAGTCATTGCTGTTAGTGAATTGAACTATAGTGAGTAGAAATGCCTTTTACTGGTCTAGGAGACTGATAAAGATGGGGGAGGAGTCTAACACCAGAATATTTTGCCTAAATGAAAAAGATTCTCAGTTCCCTGGAGGGTTCCACTTAACAAATCATGAGTATAGATATTTATGGTATGAGTTGCAAAAACAAACATCAGTTTGGGGAGATGGCAGGTGGTATCCCTTAATTCTTACCAAACTCTTCGTCATTAAAAAAACAATCCAAACAAATATATAAAGAAAAACAGAACTTGTACATCAATGTTACCTGTTTGAGATATTACAGTCTATCGGGTGTCAGTGTCCTGCCTTCTAGGCAAATGCTTTGGATACTCAGTTACCATTTTTTTGAGTTGTGAAGCAAGCTGTTCCTAGCCGGCACCTGTATCACAGGCCAGAGAAGTGCTGCTCACCTCCTGGCCTCCAGGACCTAGCTGGTCACAAAATCCGACCTTGTGTGCAAGAGCCGATCACACCCCACACCGTGATGTGCGCTCAGAATACTGAAGAACCGCAGTTGGCATGGGATGAGCAGGTTTTGTTGGATGAGAGTTGTGCAAGATTTCTTGTAAAGATAATTAGTTCTGGGTAACTTCATTGGTGTGGGAGGGAGTAGAAACACTATTTTAATCTGCTTTTAAGCGGTTTTTACTGAAGCAAATTCTAGAGGCAAAAGCCATGTATTTGAAGGCAAAAGGAGATTGCATTGGCGCTGTCAGAATGCTGTGTTTTAAAGCTTTTGCTGTTTATAGCCTTAGTGTTGGAGTTTTAGGTCTTAAAAATCCTTACTTATGTTGGTGTTGATCATTATCTTAAAAGTCCTTATGACATGAGATCATAGAAGTCTATTCTGGTTCTATTTTAGAAATGGTTAAGAAGTTGCCATTAGCAAATAAATAGAAATAATTACTTCTTTTTAAAGCAGTGTAGTGAACCTAAAGATAATGGATATCTTTCCCTAGGGGGAAAAGTGTTAAATATAAAATTAGAAATACTGAATCCCGAATTTGTTTCCCAGGAGAAAAGCATATGCCAGCGTATTTAATGTCACAGAAGAGTATAAATATATAAATTAGTATGCGTGATTAAAGCTCTTTATGCAAATACATTTTTTCATTGTTTCTCACCAGTGTTTACCTTTTTATGTACTGTAATGATTTTCTTTCATTTCAGAGCTCTACATTCACCATGTTGCCCTGTGGACCAGCTTTGTCCTTTGTTCGGTGTCTTTTGAGGAAGAAGAATGTCAGTGGTGAAAGTCTGGAGGACTCCAAGTTGTGCCGATGCTTATCAACAATGGACCTTTTAGCCCTGGGAGTAGGAAGTACCCTTGGTGCTGGTGTTTATGTCCTTACTGGAGAAGTAGCCAAATCTGAATCTGGACCTAGCATCGTTGTTTCTTTCCTCATTGCTGCACTAGCTTCTGTGATGGCAGGTCTCTGCTACGCTGAGTTTGGTGCTCGTGTTCCCAAGACTGGCTCTGCATATTTGTATACTTACGTAACTGTCGGGGAACTGTGGGCTTTTATCACTGGTTGGAATCTCATTTTATCCTATGTTATAGGTAAGCTTAAGAACAAACACAGGTCTCAAGGGCTTCTGAGATGGCAGATGTAATATACAGTTTTGGGTCTATCTTTCTTTTCTGTCTTCATACTTAGCTATTCTTGCTTTTTACTCCTGCCAAGATGAAATGACCAAAGTATGTTTACAAATATGTGAAGGGTAGGTGTCAGGATGATGGAGCTAGGCTTTTTTCAGTGATATCCAGTGATAGGACAAGGGGCAATGGGTGTAAACTGGAACATAGGAAGTTCCACGTTAACATCAGGAAGAACTTCTTTACTGTAAGAGTGACAGAGCACTGGAACAGGTTGCCCAGGGGGGTTGTGGAGTCTCCTACACTGGAGATATTCAAGGCCCGCCTGGACAAGTTCCTGTGTGATGTACTGTAGGTTACCCTGCTCTTGCAGGGGGGTTGGACTAGATGATCTTTTTAGGTCCCTTCCAACCCTTGGGATTCTGTGATTCTGTGATTCTGTAATTTGATTAGGCTATGTCCTCCTGTGCATCATCATTGCAGACAGGCTTTTTGCAAGATGCTTTTGTAAACAGTGAATCTTCAGCAGAATGAACTCCATACCTTTTATAAAAATTGTGTCAGTTCAGTGATGATGCACAAGAATAAACAGGATTTCATTGCTGTCTTTGGTCAGCAACAATGATTTCAGTAAAATCAATAAGCTTTTTTATTTTTTCCTGAATATACACAGCAAGGATGTTTACAGTGATCCCATCACTATATTATCTCACTTCAAGAATTCCATGATGTTTAAGTACTAACTTGTTACTATAGCCTTATGCTAATTAAATAGTGTCCTATCAGGTAATCCCGTAAAATACAGTAGACCAAATCTGAATAAAATCAATGCTTATATGGCAGGTATTCAAATAACATTTGATATTTCAGTGCTTTAGCAGAGATGACATATTTTGATTTAAAAAACATTTTCTTCCAGAGGTACGTGTTCCAAGCATCCATTACATTGTGTATAAGCACATCTAGCTGTATATGTGTATCTAACTATAGGACTGTTGCCTAAATCACTACAAAATCAATATGCCCGAGTATTGTGTTAAAGTGCAGTTCATGATAGTGGAGTTATAAAAATAAGGTTGTATTTAGCTGTGGCCACATGCAGTCTTTACCATAGGAGAGTATAAATCTTAAATACTAACTAGCAATATGCATCTTGGTAGTGACTTTTTTGCTTTATTTCCAGGGGGACAAACTTTCTTCCTTTCTTAAAGTTCTTTCTTGAACTGCTTTCTTACATTACTTTATATTGTTTAACATATGCCACATTGTAAATTGAGAAATATGTGTCTTCCAGAATGACATCAGATATAAATGATACAGAAGTAATTTCTGCAATATTTTGGGAATAAATAAGGTGCAAATTTGTATGTTTTAGTTATAGGATAATATGTTCTAATTTAACTACGTAAAAAAATTCTAAAATGTTAAAACTCAGCAAAATAAAATTACTGGTTTAACACAAGCTCTGCTCTTTTAAATGCAAGTAGCAACATGCTTAGTTTTCTTTCTTTTTCAGTAGAAGTAGCTGTATGCCACTGTATGCAAAATCCTAAACATGCATGTATTTTGTGAAGGTACATCAAGTGTAGCAAGAGCCTGGAGTAGCACCTTTGATGAACTTCTTGGAAAGCAGATTAGTCATATCTTCAGAACCTACTTCAAAATGAATTACTCTGGGCTAGCAGAGTATCCTGACTTCTTTGCTGTGTTCCTTGTATTACTTTTAGCAGGTAAGACAATATGGCTTCATTTATGGTAGTTGTGATGTCCTACAGACAAAAATGCTAAGTTGTAGTTTGTATTTTACCAGAAATACCATAATAATGTTTAAGAAGTTCAGATGCACATTTGTTTATTGACCCAATGACTCTGGGAATTAAATGTGTATAATCAAATTCTATGTGCAGCCTCTTCTCTTGTTGAAGCCAGGACATGAAATAATCACTTGTCAGTATTACACAGTTCTGTGTGGGCTTTATGGCTTTATCACTGGTAAAAGCTTTCAGAGGGATGTTGAGGTTAAGCTCTGTAGTTTGATGATACGTGCTCTCCTTAATTAACATATTGTGCATGTAATGGATACTTGTAAGTTTTTTTTGGGTTTTTTCCCTAAATTGCTAACTTATTAAGTATAAAAATAACTTTCACCTTTCTAAGTCTTCAAACGAGTTGTTTAGCCTAGAACCTGTTTGGGCTAAAGGGCACCCCAACGTACTGGTATGGCCCAACAGACCACTTTGAAACCTGACAAAACATTTTAGGTCTACTTCACTCAGTTCTGTTTCTTTTTTATCTTTACTCTTGTATCATGTATATAAATCACAAAAATTAACACCAACTATATAACTATGTGCTTTTTGAGGTATCAGATAGCTCAAAAATATCTTCTGCATGTTTGCATTTAATAATTGCTTTCCATAAGGAAATGTTATTACTACCATAGGAGTGAATGAAGTAGTGTGTTCTAAAATGTATAGTTTTTTAGTCAGCCATTACTAGAAGCATTTCAGTGTTCAGTAGAGGTCTTATCTTTATCTCAAATATTTGTCATGTTCAGTCTCTCTTTAGATCAAACAAAAGCTGGAGCTTATCTTCTCTGTAAGTTGAAGCTCAGTTATATGGGTATAATTCCTTTCAGTTTCACTTCTTCCAAAAGGAAAAGGAAAAACTAACATTTTGAAAAGCAGAGCACTGAAACAAACCAAAATATAAAACACTAGTATAGATGCTGCCACCTTTTGTGTTCTCTCCATTGCTTCTTCCTACCATAAGAAGTAGAGATTCCGGATGGAAGAGGAGACATTCTTCTGTGTTTTGCCACTGCTCCTGAGTTTTCATTTGTGTCCTGTCTTTTTATCCCCACCATCATTACTTCTTCACCTCCTTTTCACTTGTGTGGCAAATTAGCTCTGCAGGTTTCTGTGCTAAGCAGCCCAACCATCAGTAGGGGAACTGGTGGAATTTACCGCTGCTGAGAGGAGGGGCAGTGGAGTATGGCTCAAGGCTGATCATGATACAGTGCTTGGATTCTGAGCTGTGCAAAGCTGAGTCATAGCAGCAGCCGATGATGATTTACAGAAAATGTTATGTGCTAAGCACAAGGGAAAGTACACAGAAATCTGGTTTGGGGATTTATTTATTTATTTTTTTTCCTGGAGAAAGGACTTGAAAAATGTGCATCCTGTGTTTCCTACTGCATTAGACTGATTGAGACAGTACCTTCTTGGGAAATACTGAGCTAAAGAAAGCATATGTCTATTGCCAGTAGCAATGCCATTGGTGAAGAAAACTTAAACAGCTCATATGATAAATTCTTTGTTATGATAAGATGGAAAATGTCTCATCAGCAGTCAGAAATTTTCTAGACATTATCTTGAGAGGCTTAAAAGTTTTAGACTTAATCTCTAAATAATGAGGGAAAGCATGTACGGGATACTAGTGGAGACACTTAGACTGCAAGGAAACTGGAGGCTTTTCCATTGTATTTATTTTTTCCTGATCTGCTCACTGCCTGCTCTTCCATTACACTGTTTGTACAATAACAGTTGTTACAAGCCTAATGACACAGTACGATCCTGATGGAATAACTTTCAGATTATTTAAATGCACTGCTCTGCAACCTAAGGCATATGTATTTCATAGAATCATAGAATCGTAGAATGGTTAGGGTTGGAAAGGACCTCAAGATCATCTAGTTCCAGCCCCCCTGCCATGGACAGGGACACCTCTCACTAAACCATCCAACACAAGGCTTCATCCAACCTGGCCTTGAACACCGCCAGTGATGGAGCACTCACAACCTCCCTGGGCAACCGATTCCAATCCGACTGCTTTCTAGAATCTCTGAATCATAGTTTATGAACAAGAGGCATGCATTTCTTTTAAAGGGTTTATTAATGACTAGGAAAAGGACTTACTCTGTGATGGATATGCCCTGAAAATCTTAGAGTGAACAGATTACATTATTAATTTAATAATTTTGCTTATTTTATTAATCTAATGAGTAATTGTTCTGTAAGGAATAAATAGATTCTAGCCATCTGTTTTTACAAAGAATAGGATTTTTGTACTTATTTTCACTCCATTCCATAAAATAGAGATGAATGGGAATCTCAGAAAAGCCGTAAGTAACAACTGCTCAAAATGGTTTTAAATACTGTTCTGATATCAGCTGCAGTAGAATTAATTTTCTTCCTAGTAGCAGGTGCAGTGCTGTGTTTTGTCTTTAGTCTGAGAACAACTCTGATAGTACACACTGATGTTTTAGTTGTTGCTAAGCAGCACTTACCCTGATCAAGGACTTTTCAGTCTCTCATGCTCTGCCAGTGAGGAGGAGGATGGGAAGCCAGGAGGAAGCAGAGACAGGACACCTGACCCAAACTAGCCAAAGGGGTATTCCATACCACAGCACATCATGCCCAGTCCAGTATATAAACTGGGGGGAGTCCCACAGAAGGGACCAATTGCTGCTCGGGTTGAGCTGGGTATCAGCAGGTGAGGAATGGTGTTGTGCATCACTTGTGTTTATTGGGTTTTATTCCTCCTTCTTTTTCCTGTTACTGTGTTTTACTTCAATTATTAAACTGTTCTTATCTCAACCCATGGGTTTTACCTTTTCCTGATCTTCCTCCCCATCCCACTGGACGGGGTGAGTGAGCAGCTGTGTGGTACTTAGTTGCCTGCTGAGGTTAAACCATGACAAATATTTAATACAATTAAAGAAGCTTTGTGCTTTGTGTTTTGTGGTTTCCAATACACTTGCCTATTGCACTGCTGTCAGAGTAGTAAATTTGTGCTACTGCTTTTTAAAAGTATAAAATCTAATGCTGCTTAGTATTAAGTACAGTAATTACATGCCTATCTTCTTTAAAATGACATTTTATTAGTCTAATGAACCATTCACATCTATAAAATATTTTTATTTTATAGGTCTTTTATCTTTTGGAGTAAAAGAGTCTGCATGGGTGAATAAAATTTTCACTGCTATTAACATCTTGGTCCTACTCTTCGTTATGATTTCTGGTTTTGTGAAAGGAGATGCTGACAACTGGAAAATAAGTGAAGAATATCTCATAAACCTTACTGCGATAACAAAGTAATATTTTCTAAAATCAATTTACTTGCTCATATTCCCAGCAATTTTCTGTTATACTTGCTTTAGAATCTTAGAAGAGTTAGGGTTAGAAAGGACCTTAAGATCATCTAGTTCCAACCCCCCTGCCATGGGCAGGGACACCTCACACTAAACCATGTCACCCAAGGCTCTGTCCAACCTGGCCTTGAACACTGCCAGGAATGGAGCATTCACAGCTTCCTTGGGCAACAAGGAATAGTGATATTGCCGGTAATGTATCAAGTAATAGGTCTTGCTGGGAATGATAAAACTTTTTATTCCTTTAAAAATATTTTTGCTATTTTCTTGTTTGTAGTTTCCTTTAAAAATCATCTTACTTCAATACTGTTGTCTATAGCTATTTGAGAGGTTACTGGCTTCTCACCCTTAAAGCATGTAATAACTGTAGTATGTGAGTATGACAAGAATTGTGTACACCATTAGTGTTTTAATATATTTTTCCACAAACTGTGAATTGAGTAAGATGATAGTTACTTGAATCAGGTACTCTTCTATTCACTGTCATTTTTGTCTTACAAACCTTGACATCAAAATGTGTTCTTGTGACATTTTGTAAAGTAGAACTCTTTCTTGACAAGAGTATTTTAACATGTATTTCCATAGTGGTAGGAGAGGAGAATGGATGTGTTTGACCTAACAGTAGTTAAAAAAGTAAGTTATGTTTCTGCTGTATTTCTGTTTTTAATAGGAATTGTTCATCCTATGAGAACGTGACAAGTATATATGGGAGCGGTGGCTTTATGCCATATGGTTTCAGAGGAACATTGGCTGGTGCTGCTACCTGTTTTTATGCTTTTGTAGGATTTGACTGCATTGCAACAACTGGTATAGTATTTATGTGTGTCTATATATGTATACTTATTTCTGTTCAAAATAATTTAATTGTTCCATTCTAAGTCTGGGAAGTGTTTAGTATACATTTTGTTTTCTGCAAAAATCTGTTATTCACCTGCTCACTTTTACAGTTCTCTGAGACGAGGTATTTCTCCTAAATGCTGGCTTGTGTATGGCTAATAGGGAATGAGTACACTGAACTTACAAATTGGAGGTAATTAACTAGAAATGACAGGCTTTGAATACCCTAGATATACAATGCATTTTATGGCCTTTAGTTCAATGCTATTTCTGGCAACAAAATACTGAGAGTTGTTCTGTGTCACTGAGGTTATTTCTACAGGTTTTTAAAACTTATATTATAAATATGGTTCCCATGGTTTTTAGATTAATAGATGATTTGTCTCTGATGTTATCTTTTAAAGCTGAAGATGGAAATGAGTAAGACTTTTTGGTGGGGCATTTTTTTTTCCTTTTTTTCAGGAGAAGAGGTCAAGAATCCTCAGAAAGCCATACCTTTTGGAATTGTGGTGTCCCTGCTTGTCTGCTTCATGGCCTATTTTGGGGTTTCAGCTGCACTGACACTTATGATGCCATACTACCTACTGGATGAGAATCCTCTGCCAGCCGCTTTCGAATATGTTGGATGGGGTCCTGCAAAATACGTTGTGGCAGTGGGATCACTCTGTGCTTTGTCTACAAGGTAAAGACATTGAAATACTAATTTTATTGGGAAAAGCTAATGGATGGTATGTGAATATTTAAATACAGGTTCATGCATTCATTTTGAAGGCTCAGTTCATTCGAAGTATTACTAATAAGTATTATAAGCATGTTTTAGACTTTTGCAGGTCTTCATCACAGGAGGTGCGTTAATTTAAGTTCCTTTTTTGAGCTGTACTGGTTTTGAGCTCTACCGCTTTGGCTTATAAAAGTTGTTTGGTTTGGGTTTTGGGTTTTTTTTTATTAAACCATGTCTTTTCAGATGTATGACCTGCAAGTTATCTTTATCAACTGATAAAATAAACCTCAACCACTTTGTTCTTTCTTGCTGTATACTCCTAATGACTCAGCAGCTTTATGGGCTCTGTGTATTTGCAGGCAAAATTGAAGAGATGATTAACTAGCTCCACTCCTCATCTTCGTTGCCTGTCTCTGTTTTCCTCCAGTAGCCAGTCTGTCTTCTGACATCAACCCTTCCTGTGGTATCTGTGTGGGTATTTGAGATGTAGATTATGGCTGTGAAAATATAATTTATTGCCCTTTGTGAAAGTATGGATGTAAAAACTTAATACGTTAGTTTGATTGAAAAGATCAGGGAGGGCAGGAGATATATTGGTATGTGTTCATCTATATTAAACCGCATATAATGTAACATGGTATAAACCCTTTCACGGAATAGAAAATTGCTTGATACTTGAATTTAGGGATAGAAAAATGCTGATGCCAATTCGCTACCTGAGGTTATGTAGGTAAGGAGTCATTTACATGAGCTTCAGTGGTAAGAATACTGGCTGTCTTTCCACAAAGGAAAATTACATGCCTGATGAAGCACTAATGCTAACAGCACTCCAAGACAACCCTGTAAGCATTAGCCTGAAGGAGATGAGCACACTGGCTGTGGACAGTAGTTTAAAAGAAAGGAATATTTTGATGTAAGAGGATATAAGGTGGTGAGACGCTGGAACAGGTTGACCAAAGAAGTTGTGAATGGTCCATCCCCAGCAGTGTTCAAGGCCAGGGTGGACAGAGCATTGGGTGACATGGTTTAGTGTGAGGCATCCCTGCCCATGGCAGGGGGGTTGGGACTAGATGATCTTAAGGTCCTTTCCAACCCAAGCCATCGTATGATTCTATGATAGAAAAAGGAAATAGTTCCAGAAGGACATTGAAAGAATTGTAGGACTGACTGGAGAATGTTGTAGTTAACGCAGTTCAGTCTGGGATTACAGTTACTTTCTGTCTGGTTGTCATTGTCCCCTTCAGTTTGGAGGGGTTTACTGAATTTTTCCTCTCTATTAATAAATAGTAAAAGTGATGTATAAGCAGACACTAGATTAAAGAAATACTGAAACCCAAAATGAACTGAGATAGTAAAATGCTTTTTCAGAAATCCAAACTGTTCATCTCTCCAGTGTATTCTGAAGAATTGTATTTACTCATATGGGGAGGTTAATCTTTCAGTCTGTTGACTGATGTCAGTTTAGAACAAAAAAAAAAAGAAATTGTATTTCATATTCGTCAATTTAGTGGTATAATTAAGAAAAAAAGTTGGGATTGTTGCTTTTGGTCCATATATTTACCTCTTACTTTGTTATGCTGTGAACTTGCTTCGTCAGGTTAAAGATGTCTGTTAATATTTCTGTAATTTATGTGAGTATACTTAAATAGGGGTATGATTGATAAATACATTTTACAAAGCCACAACTGCAAAAAATTTGGCAGGGGATTTTAACAGTATCGTTATTTGAAAAATCAATTGTCACCCTGCTTCAGGAAACATTTTTTTTTTTGGAAGGGCCATTCATACACCAAAATCAGTTCATGTGCAGTGAAACTTCTCTCTTGTGTCTGACCTTAATGGCTGTGTATCACGAGCATTATAGGAGGTACGTAGCACCTGTGGCTGTAAAAGCTGTGCCTTCTGTAAGTGATACAGTTGACTCCCTAAAGTAAGACAGCAATTATTCAGCTGGTTAAAAACTAGTGTGCTTGCCACAGAGGTTATACTGGCTATGATTTCGCCTTTTGTCCTTTCAGTGTTTCTGATTTTCTTAATTACAATTATTTCATTTGGAGGGAAAGAAACCACCTAATTTAAGAAATATGTTTAAAAGGAGCTTCAAGTTATCACAGTCTGAAAGCTTTCTGTGTCTTGCTAATAACAAATCTAAATTAATTAGCTTTACTTCTTCCAAAAAACCCCCGAAACAATCTTTAATGAAGCTTGCTAGAGGTTCTTTAATCAAAAGAAATAATGTGCCCATGGTGCTTACTTTGAATTACAGTTAATTAGCAGCCTCACATGGAAATGTAGAGTGTAAGAGACGCTGCTAATGCTTATTGATTTGCTGCTGCTGACTGACAGACTTTTTCCAGGAATACTAAGGCTTAATTGCATAGTTAGTGTGACCTGGAACATGATTCAGGTCCACTAATACCCAAGAACTACAGAGATGGCAAGTTATTTTGCTAACCTCAATTCTCCCTGATGAAGCAATTCCACTGCTTAAATTAATAAAAATAAAAAGGGGAGGGGGGTTAATCAACTTTACAGAGAAAAAGACATTTCTGTTTGTGTCTGATCTGTAGTATCTTGGGATACAGGGCTTTCTGATTTTTGTCTTGCAATCATAATTTTTATTTCTATACATGCCATTAATTAACATTGTTTATCTTGTCCATGATTCAACTCTGCATGTACTGTGTTTGCCATGTTGCATGTGTTTGCTTTTTACTCAGTCTTCTTGGATCCATTTTCCCACTGCCACGTGTAATCTATGCTATGGCGAAGGATGGGTTGCTTTTCAAATGTCTAGCTCAAATCAATTCCAAAACGAAGACCCCACTAGTTGCTACTCTATCGTCTGGTGCAGTAGCAGGTGAGACTAAGAGTTGATCCTTGTAAAGAAAGGTGCACTGCTAAACAAACGCATTTATGGAAATAAACCACTGTTGTGCAGCTTTGATTTGCTTTGGACTGAATTGGTCAAATCTGATTGTTGCCAGGTGAAGTAGGCTACCAGGAAAACTTTTCTTTACCACAGATTTTGTATTTATTGGTTAATCTCAAGTGCTTTAAAAACCTAGGTTCAAAATAAACAGCAACTCAAACCCAAGAACATCAGTCAACTGAACAAAAAAACAAGAGCAGCAACACAGAGCCTAAACCAAAACCATACCTAAACCCATTAACTCTTCCAAGCTTTTTGTGTAGTTGGGTTTACCAGTAAAGCATTGTGCTTTTAATAACCTGTATTTGAACTATACATTTTTCTGTTCTAGTCTTCTCGGCTCTATGTTCCCTTTGCCCCGAATTCTGTTTGCCATGGCACGCGATGGTTTACTCTTTAGTTTTCTTGCCAAAGTGAGTAAGAGGCAGGCACCAGTTTATGCCACCTTGACAGCAGGGGTCATCTCTGGTAAGCTCTCAAAGCCCGTGTTACTTAAAACTAGATTTAAACACTCTATGCACGTGCATGGTACTTGATATTTTTGAAAAGGGCTGCTTGTTAACTTCCCTTGCATGTACAATGGGAATAAAATGACTGAGTAATCAAAGGGTGTAGGAACTCCAAATGATACCAATCATGGTGGTGGTGATGTCCTTAATGTCACAAAATTCACAATGATATTTTTAATTATTTTTTTAATAGTGGCCCCTTGTATGGTGAATAAACTGGTTACTTAATCTGGGTCCCTTAGGCTTGTGCTCTTCTCACAGGGTTTCCTTGTCTGATGTACACCTATGTCTTTATCACATGTACAAGAGGGGGGAAATAAATCACGGTTTTTATTCTAAGACATGAGAAAAAAAAATCTACATTTGCAGCCAGATGAACTTTTGTGTAAAATGCAAAGAGTTTTTTTCATTTTCTGCTAAAGAAAATGATTCTGGTTTTGTATAGGCTTACCAAATTGTGGTTGAGGAGTATGTGTGTGTGTTGGGGGTTATATGTGTATCACATACATGCACACTTACCTTACCAAAACAGCATTTTGGGAGCTGTTGCCAACGCCTAATGTTTCATAAAGAGAATTCCTAACCTATAAGTGTTTCAGTTTTGTCCACGCTTCTTGCAAAGGTACATGTAACTGTGCCCGAATTTCATTGTCATTTCAGTGGGATGTCTATGACACAGGAAAACTGGAACCTCTAGATGTAATTCAAATACGAAATGCATGCTTTACAAGATTAAGCAACTCTGGCTAAAATTACTATAAAATAAGAGATTCAGAACTGAAAATAAAATAATTATAGTCAGGGTTATCCTCAGATGCCACAAGACTGGCACTGCTCATGCTGTGTACTTGGCAATAATGTGGGAAGGCACAGGCATTATCTGGATAGTGCCCATATGAAGCATTATTACGAGTTCCGTTTGGTCAGAGTGCAAATAAATTGCTTAGGATTAATTTTATTTTTTTGACTTTGTTATTTGAATTCATAATATTAAGATATTCCCTTATAATAATTTGGAAGTGCAGTTCTGTGAGATTAAATTAACATCTGTATCTGAAATCACAGGAATGATGGGGAGAAAGAAAACCGTATTGCCCATCTGGTAAACCGATTGATGTAGTTACGCAGCCCTGACTGTAGCTATGCAGCAGCCATCACTTGCACTGCTTTTAGACAGTTTTGGGAATTTGGTTAGCCAACAACTTGCCTGAAGACAGCTTTATCTACTGCTTGAAAAGCAGTAATTTCTTCTTCTATTTTTAAAAAGATGCATATTTGGTAACTTGTGGTCATAAATAGTTTTGACAGAATAGTTACTGATGTATGCAACAGCTTTTATTATCTGTCTTTTCATTCATAGCATGGGTAGTTTCATAGCTTTAAGAAACGTTAAGAGTAGGTGTTTGGCCCCTTAATTACAGTAATCAGGCAAAGATTACAGCTGAGGCAATTGTCACGTGTTATTACTGTGACTTACGTTTTCACAGGTGGCAATCATGATTGCAAAACTCTTCACATAGCAAAATGTTTTTCTGTCAGTCCAAGGTTTCACCATAAATTAATCTACCAGTGTTTCTTGCCTACAGAATTATTAAGAAGCACATAAATATTATATAAAGTATTTCTGAATATAGAAAAATCTGTGTGCATATACATGCAGTGTGTAAAGACTATGTTTAATAGTTTCTTTTGATGTTGAGGTTATTGAGGGATGAAAAGATTAAGTATTTTTAGATTCTTTCTGCATGTCAATAATGTTGAAGTATACAAATACTTTAAGAGGTTCTTTGACCGCATGTATTCCAATTCAGTTGGTGTTAGCCCTTCATTTATTGACGGCTTGTGCCAGTTTCTCTATGAGCTATGTGTGTCTGTGTGCAAACAGCATTGTCAAGAAAGACACCCCACAATATCCAAAAGACACTGATGTTAACTTTTATAAACACAAAGACTGCTATAATTATACTTGGTATCATGGAAGTTTCTGCCTCTGATTTCAATGATCTTAATTCATGTGAGAACTTGCTGGATTTTCCTGAAGGCCACTTAAACTTAACTTTTTTTTTTTAGTAAGATATATTTAAAAAAATAAATTAAAAAACACTACAAAGCTATTTTATTTCAGATAACGCCTAAAAGTCCTATCTACACAGAGCTCGTTCTCACCCCAGCAGAAATTTTACACACTGGTCACTTACTGGGTCAGATCACTTTTCCCTAGTTTTGCAGTGGGATCCATCTTCTCAGCTTTGGTGAGATTCTGTTGCAGGATCTGAACCTTATTCTATGGAAATGTATTTTTAATGTGGCCACAATTCAAGAAGCCATGTATCCAAATACTTATGTCCGAGTAAGTCCAATACAAAGTGCCTGATTATGCAGCATGACTGTAGGGCTCATCAGTGCGTATCTATATGAATGAGATTCCCAGCTGTAGGGAATTAGCTTTGAGAATGTTGGCGATGACTTCAAAAATGTGTTTTTAAGGAGTACCATGATTTCACTCATATTGCTGTCAGTAAAACAATATAAAGTTACACAGCTGCCAGATTTTAAAATCTTATCTCTCAATATGTCTTAATATTAAATCTTAGCACTTATGGTTGGACTCAATGATCTGAAAGGTCTTTTCCAGCCTAAGCCATTCTATGATTCTATGTCAGCCGCATATAAATTTAGAATTGTCCCTTCTCTTCTTTTTTTAGCTATAATGGCATTTCTGTTTGACCTAAAGGCTTTAGTGGACATGATGTCTATTGGTACACTTCTTGCTTATTCACTTGTGGCAACCTGTGTCCTTATTCTTAGGTGAGTCAAAAACATCCTTGTGTATTCTACTGTGTTTTATTTTGTGTTGGTCAGTATATACACAAGTGACATTTACAGAGTGTGTTTTTTGCTAGATAGCTCAATGGTTAAAAATGAGCTATATGTGTATAAACAATCATTAAGAAGCAGCTTTAATTCAGTTCAAATTCATTATTGCAACAATTTACACTTTAAAAAAGAAGACTGTGCTTTCCATAGTGAATTATTTAACATGTATTTTTAAAAATATACTTACATTTTAACGAGGCAGATGTAAAATTTCAGTTTATGCCAGTTATCAGGCCTCTTACAGTACATGAAGCAAGTCAGAAAGGTGCCCCCTCCCCTTCCCTACCATTGGCCACCAGACTCTGTCCCCTGTTTTCGTATGAGACTGATCATATATCTGACTCCTTGGTGAATTTATGTAGCTTAAAAAAATGTACCAAAAATGCCCAAGCCCCAGCAAAAATTGAATTGCCATAGTCTGTTTATATATGATAGTGACTAACAATATATGCTGCTGCAGTGCAGTTCTAAATTGGGAAATTCTAAACCTCTACTGCCAATAGTTTAGTATTTAAATACACTCCTAGAGTCATATTGCTTCAAATCCCAAAGTAAGCTTAAATTTTTCTACTATGTTCTTTGTTTTATGCATAGGTACCAACCCAGTTTAAGCTATGAGCAACCAAAATATTCCCCAGAAAAAGCAGCTTTGGCTGCATCTGAAAGGGAATCTGCAGTAAGCGAATCACAGATAAATATGATACAAGAGAAACACTTCAGTCTTCAGGCGCTAATTAATCCATCCAGTTTACCTACTGAGCAAACTGCAACTACAGTTAGCTTTTTAGTGGGTCTGTTAGGTAAGTATTCAGCTGTCCAAACTCATGTAATACATTAACATAAATAATGGCATTTTACTAAAGGCAAAATTAAAAATCCAGTGATAACATGCCTTCTTTCAGTCATAATTAATGTGTCATTCTGCAGAATGCTTTTATACTTCTTGATGGCTCTAATCTGTAGTGTGGTATATTTTCCTTTAATTAAGCATTTTCACATTAACATTTCATACTGAAGACCTGCTATCATTCTTCTTAAAGCTACCTTCCTCATCAATACAGAGATTAAGTAACCTTTTTCCTATTTTCATCATTTTGTCTTCACACAGCTTGCTTGGTTTGTGGTTTGAGTGTCCTCACTACATACATGAATCATTCCATTGCTAACTTGGAGCTCTGGAGTATTGGCCTTCTTGCTGTGTTTGTGACATCCTTCATAATTACCATTCTTCTCATCCAAAGGCAGCCTCAGAACCAGCACAAAGTGGCCTTTATGGTGAATAACATATTCTCTATGTCATTCTAATGAGAGGTTTGGATGTATTCTAACAAGTGGGAGAGGGGCACTGCCTCTATTTCGGGTTTTTGGTGAAGGTAAGAGTAGTGGATGGTCATGGTTGAATCATCAGCCTGTGTAGCCCAGTCCAGACCTTCTCAGGACTAGAAAAAGGGTTTTATTGCCCACAGATGGAATGTATGACATGCATAGGAGCATGGCTGCAGAAAATGGCTGTACCGCTGATGTTGGTGTGTACAGCTGCTATTATAACAAGGAGGCCTGACAGCACTGATCATCTAGATATTCCTTTAGGTACACCCTCAAAAGTGTGCATTGTTGGGACCCAAGCAATTTTAGACCTCAAGCATTTAGAAACTGGAAAACGATTCAGAAACTGATCACTGTACAATCACTGGTCTGTGCTGTAGGCAATACCATAGACCACAGTACAGTTCATACCCTCCAGAGTATAATCCTTTTATTTTCAGCTTTCATTTACATTCTAAGATTAGAAATAATAAAGTACAGTGTTCAAGGTCAAGGACTCCAGTGGAGCTGGAAGGCATTTCAGAAGAAGGGATATATTAAAAATATATAATATTTTTCAGTTGTAGAAACAGGAATTCATTAGTATATGTTCAGCACAAACTGGAAAGTTTTTCTACACAGTCTTAGAGAATATATGTTAAGCATAATGTATTTCAAGAGTTTAAGATATGTAGAAACTGGTCGTTAAACCAAGTGAAGAAGAAAATTTTACTATATTCCAATAAAAAATCCACCTCAATTCTTTTTTTACTGATTAGATGTGTCACCTCTAGTTTGTGTTGTGTAACTGAAGTGTGACATGCCAGAAATTATATTTAATACATATATACTAAATATTTCCTTTTAGGTTCCACTAGTGCCATTTTTGCCATCATTAAGTATCCTGGTAAATATTTACTTGATGGTACAATTAAGTGGAGACACTTGGATCAGGTTTAGCTTCTGGATGGCACTTGGTAGGTACTTCTGTTTATTTCAGTCACTTTTCATATTAAAACTTACTGATCCCATCTTAAAACATTTGATTCTATTCATTTAAATACTTGAATTCTGTTTTAATAAAAGCCAGCTGATATTTCTCATCAAAAATAGAACGTGCTTCAGAAGTAGTATTTATATACAGTCAAAAAAGCAAGTACAGTTTTCAGGTAATAGAAAGAATTGAAGTTATAGGACTAATTCAGTAAGCCACAATTTTTCCCTTGATAGAGTTAAAATGGTGCAGAAACCTGTTACAAGCAGGTATACCAGTCATTCTCCTTTAAGATGCGGAAAATTGTATTAATTCAATCTAGATATAAATTAGACACAGTAGTTTCCATGACCTACTAGAGCATTTAATTACACAAAGATGATACACTGGAATTTCCATAGAAACAGGAACGACCTGAAGCATGAGCTCTGATTCCGATACCTGAAGAAACTTGCTTTGAAAAATATATTCAGCCAGAGAAAGTAATAACTAACTATTTTGTAATGGACTACTTTCCTGAAAACACTGTAATGTTTTTTTTTTGTTTGTTTTCCTTTTGGAAGGCTTCCTCATTTACTTTGCCTATGGTATCAGACACAGTCTTGAAGGTCATCATAGCAATGGAGATGATGAATCTTGTTCAGAAAATAGTGGGTTGCAAGAAAAGAACCCTGTGGAAGAATTGGATGAACCTGAAAATGCAAATGAAAGTGATCAGTTTCTTGCACGTGAAAGGACAAGTGAATGTTAATCTATGCCAGCACGCAAGTCTTTTAAGCCTTTAATTGACATTTTACTTGTGGACTGAAATTTCAAAAGCTTTCTGCCAATGTTGTGCCTCTTGAAAGTGTTTACTACAAGGCCTGTCTGGTATTTTGGACAAGCTGCTAATCCATCTTCAACATTTCAAAGCTGACAGCATGGAGACTAATATTTAAACTAAAAAAAAAAAAAACAAAACAAAGCCAAGCAAAATTTTGGACATATTGTTTGAACTGTCATCCAAAATCATAAGCAATCATAAAATACAAAGAATTTTAGAGCTGCCTTCAAGAAGTTCTGATTATTTGACTCTGCATTGTGAACAGAAGTGTCTTTAGTGCCTTCTCCTTATCTCTTACATGTTTTGGTTGCAATCTGATAGCTCTCTTCTTTCTACAGAAGTAATTCTCACAGGAGACAAATTCCAGACAAGCCTGGAAAGTATCTGCAAAATGAATGGTAATTGTACAGATCTTATAGTTTGCAAAAATTAGAAGATCCTATATATATGTAAAAAGAAGTAATTGCTTATCTTTACTAATAAGTAGTCATAGATAACTCAAATGATAAAGGTACTTCAAAGGCTTTGAGTCCCTCTAAATAGTATTCCAGACTTCTACTGATATGAATTCCTTTCCTTTCAGATATGCTGTGTGTATAAAATAATACTCCCAAGAGGAGCTATGGGTTAGGGTTTTTTCGGCAAAAGAATCTGGGAAATAATGTGTTGGTCACAGTATTGACAGTGACATTGGTATGTGATTTAGCAAGTATTGTACTTTTGATTTCTGAAGGGTCAGGATTTTATCCCTGACTATATGATTTGGTACTGACATACAGCAGTCGTCAAGTTTTCTTCCTTGCTACTCATTTATTCCTGTATATTCTGTTCTCCTTTATCATGTGCCAGAGCTGATATTTCTCAGATTAGTTGTTACACATTGCTTCTCCTCAAGAAAAGTTAATGCACAAAATCCCAGCCTTCCTCTCAGATGGAAGGGGAGGTTAAGGAAACAGAGGACCAGGCTTTGGAAAAAGTCCTTGTCAAAACAATGTTTCAGCGCTTTATGAGTCTTAAGCACATGTTAGCACAGCATTTTTTTTGTGAGCTAAGCCTACATCCACAGGTCCATTCATGTGGGTAGAATCATAGAATAGTTAGGGTTGGAAACGACCTTAAGATCATCTAGTTCCAACCCCCCTGCCATGGGCAGGGACACCTCACACTAAACTATGTCACCCAAGGCTCTGTCCAACCTGGCCCTGAACACTGCTGGGGATGGAGCATTCACAACCTCCCTGGGCAACCCATTCCAGTGCCTCACCACCCTTACAGGAAAGAACTTCTTCCTTATATCCAATCTAAACTTCCCCTGTTTAAGTTTTAACCCGTTACCCTTTGTCCTGTCACTACAGTCCCTGACAAAGAGTCCCTCCCCAGCATCCCTATAGGCCCCCTTCAGATACTGGAAGGCTGCTATGAGGTCTCCATGCAGCCTTCTCTTCTCCAGGCTGAACAGCCCCAACTCTCTCAGCCTATCTTCATACAGGAGGTGCTCCAGTCCCCCTTATCATCCTCATGGCCCTCCTCTGGACTTGTTCCAACAGTTCCATGTCCTTTTTATGTTGAGGACACCAGAACTGCACACAATACTCCAAGTGAGATCTCACAAGAGCAGAGTAGAGGGGCAGGATCACCTCCTTCGACCTGCGGGTCACGCTCCTTTTGATGCAGCCCAGGATACAGTTGGTTTCTGGGCTGCCAGAATATCCAAATGCTAATTTATGTAAAGAACCCAATTATTGCAGCTGGGTGAAAAATGATTTTAAAGCTGGTGAAAATGAAACTGTTCCTTCAACATAAGTCATGTTACCTATCAACGGTACACAGACATTTAAACACTTTTTCTCAGCCAGTAGTAGTCTCAAGTCCAGTGAAGGATTCCACAATATGATGTTATTTTGCAAAAATGTATTTATAAAAATTACTTCCTGAAGTATGACCTGCCTTGGACTTTCTCATGGAGAGTTGCCATCTGTTGCCAGTACTCATCATTGGTGTTAATCTCTATTGCTAGCAATAAAAACTTTAGATGCCATGAGAGCTATGGTGGTTAACAGTGAAAAGTACTTTTTTATAATAGCTGGAGTTTCACAAAAAAAAAGGAACAAAAAAGGAAATAGTTAAGCTGTTTCTCCTGTTCTTTTTCACAGCAGTAGATTAACACTTTTTAATATTAGAACAACTTCTGTTATTGCAAAACAGTAGTGTACCTGAACGCAGAATGGCAGAAGACTTCTTAATAGAAACCCCTCCAGACAGAAAACTAGGTGGGATACCGGGGCTGGTATCTCACCTTGGAGCAGGTCTGAGGTTTTCAGCCCGATGCCTTCTTAGCTTGTCTTCGGAGAGGAAGTGCAATGCTGGCAGCAGCCGGTGGATAGATGTGTGCTGTTGCCCCAGTGCCCTCTACTGGCTACACAGCATTAGGAGTAGCAATCGGAAAATTTTAAGAGGCGGCGTAACTTGAGTCTCCAGCGTATACATCCGCCAACTGCAGATGCTGTTGTCCTAAGGCCCGTTGTTATTGGTGGTCCTCAAAAATGGAAGGGGCACAGTGGATGAGGAAAAACTATAGGGTAGGTGGCAATGGGATATCGCTTTTTAATATATCTTCATCCATCCAGAATTGATCACAAATTACAGCCGCTTCTTTTCATGACTGATTATCGCTTTACAAATGCCATTAAAGAAAGACTCAAATCTCACATTTGACTAATACAAATAGATTATATGCTAAGTAAATATTCGGTTGATAGGAAAGGACAGGAATTCTCAGGGCAGTTTGTAGAGCTATTGATAACTTTCAGTACCTCTATTCAGTAACTGAAAAAGCTGTCTATGTCAGTTGGATCTGCTGTTTTAGTTTTAATGGTACTTCTCAACTGGGGCCCATTTTTATGCCAAAAAATGACAAAATAACTGTATGTTTTTGTTTGAAATAGTAGAAATGTAAGACTTTGCAGTCTCTTGAAAGGAACCCAATGTAGTAATTCTTAGATATGGCAAAATAAAAGGTTTTATAAATAAGTAACCAGAAAATTAATGAAATGAATGTATGTTCTGTTGATTTTAATCCAATCAAGTATCTGAAATAGAGAAGCTGATGCTTTTCCTCATCAGCTACAACGCTGTTGAGCATGGCCTCTTAAGTTGTTAAACTTTTGGAGGACATTCTTAACTAGTCTTGCCCAGTTCTCTCAAATCCTCAGCTGTAAAAAATGCGCTGTTGCTGTGGAAGTGACTGCTCAGGTAAAGCTTTTTCATGATTTCTTTACAAGCCTACAGTGGAACACAGCTCTTTTAAAATCCCTTACACATCTCAGCGTGCGGGAAGTAGAGACTTGCTTTTTCCTATGGTTGCTGATGCTGCAGAGCAGGCAAGCAAGGCTCGGAAGATGCAAACTACTGCTGTTCTGTGATGTGCAAGTAAGACCCCATTCATACCCAAGCCCAACATATAGAAAATATGTTTGCATGCCTATCTATGTGTTCACATCTCTCTGATATTATCCCATAGTTGTTTTGATGTACTGGTTAAAAAATAACTTCTATACTGCACTGGAATTTTCCTTTGAAGGGATTCTGTCAATATAATAAACTTCTGACTATTAGCTAAGACTTCTGGAGATAATCACAGAAAATACATTTTTTAGCTTATTTAGCTAATGGATGCGTCAGCACTTTGTGTATTGACAGTTTCCCATTTCATCTTTATAAATATTTCTCCCCTCTGCTTAGAGAAATTAATTATATGAAAATAAAAGAAGGTGCCTGTACAAATGTTAAGGGAGATGGGAGCAGCTGCAGCACAGGAACTATCCACTTAACTAATGAGATATAGAAGGAAATCATGGGGTATTTTCAGATGCTTCAACAGTGCACAGCTTATTTATATCTGTGTATAGCTAAAGTCATTATTAGGCAGTGGCTGAGTAAGAACACGACAAGCCAGAAGTCAGATATTTGTGCTAATTTTGGACTGTATTTGTATGTGCAGTCTTCAAATTCCAGATGCTTTAGTGGGACTTTGCAGGAGCAAAAGACATGGTATGGTAGTCCTTACACAGGAGCTGTGTATGAAACAAATCCTGATTTTGTTCTTGCATTTACTGTATGTCTGTGTTTTCAGAGAGAGCAGCTGAAAGCGTGAGTTCAGTAGAATTAAATGATTGTTGTTATTTTCTAACATGGTTGTTGATATTGTATATTGTTCTGTACAGATAATAATAGTATGTATTAATTCAAAATATCTATTATTGGAGGTAGCTTATTGGGGTTTTGTTTCTTTGTAGAAAATAATCCACCAAAAACATTATTTGCATTGGTACATTCTGGATGTGTCTTTAGATAGGGCAATTATTCTTATCCAGTTGGATTTAAGAAAGTAAGCCAAAGCATATTTAAGGGAGAACAAATGAATCTTTTTTCTTCTGAGGAATAAGAGTTATAAAGCATTTCTGTACAATTCACATTAATTGAAGTGATCTTCTTGTGGTATTCCAGTCCTAATCCTGCAATAGGAAATTTTATAAGGTATCTTAGATTTCATTGTCTTTTATCCTAGATAAAACCATTTTGTTAATAATAGTATGTTTTTTCCTGAACAACAAATGCTGGTTAGACTCCTGAAACCTGTGTATTATGTTTATGTCACAATGTATTAAAGCCCTTTATATTACCTGCTGTTAGAGTGTTATCAGTAATAAATTTCAATAGTAGTGATATAGAGTAACTTATGTACTTACGAATTTAACTATGCCACCCAGAAACTTAAAATGATACAATGAATTTAGAATCAAAACATGGTAAAGTTTAAATATAGAATATATATTTTATTAGATCTTAAATGTACAAATCTAGCCACTTCCCCCCTAAAATTAATGCAGATATTTATATATATATTTAAGAAATGAAAGGCATACTGTTTTCATGGAGGTTTTAATAAGTGCCAATATCAAATGTGCCATAAGCATCCTGAGATACCAAAAGCAGAACAACCTGGGTGAAATCCATGACAGCAGAAGAAATCTGTGTGGGACTGTGCAATTGTTTTAATCCGGTGTGATGCCTTTGATATGGAGGTGCATTTTGTACAGTAGGAATTTAATTCACATGACAGCTGGCACATGTTACTTGATTACAGAGAAAAACTAAAAGCACTTTTTAATGCTCTCAGGCCCTAATTCTTTCTAGACTTGCCAGGAAGTCTGTACCAATTGCAGTGTGCTCATTTAAAGCACTGAGATTAGTCAGTGCTAGGCAAATACAGCAAAGCAGGTGGAATTTCATATAATGTAGGATACTTGTATTTTGTTTTTAGTTACCTGTGCCTTTAGTATTTCTTTCTGCTATATGTTTTGAGAACCTCTGCATTTTTAGTAGTCGGACCTTTCAAAAGCTAACTATAATGCCTTTACCATCTCCTGATCAGTTTTCCATTCGAGTTTTAGAAATTTTGAAAAACGTTAGCGAAGTTGAAGGTTTCTGTGCATAGACATGCATTACCAAAAACTATGTGTATAAATATCTTCAATTTTATTGTCATTTGGACAAGTTCTGTTTGTATGTTTTCATTGAGCCTGGTGCCAAGTAAACTCCAGCTTCACCAGGTTTAGTTGGAGTCAGGACAATGGATAAAAGGATTTAAATGTTTAGGAGGGATTTTTTTCTTTTGTGTTACCAGAAAGTAAAGCATGAAATGTGTTACATATCTTTAAGAATAGTAATGTTTTAAAGAACGGTAGCGCTCATACCCATTTTTAGCTTTTCTCTTTGTTCATATGTACATTGTAGTGATTATTTCTGTATTATATGCTGCTGAACATATAAAATGTAGATAGAATGATTATGATGCAACTTAAGGTACAAATCCATAGTTGAAGTGCTCTACCAAAATGAAAAGTCTTGATTTTTTATGAATGTAAAAATGCTTATATTTAAGAATATGGTGCTTGTTTTTTTCACTTTTACAATACAGTTGTAATCACTGATATTTTTAGTTACCTTTGTTCCAAATTCTGATGGAAATTACATTGCTCTTCATTTACTGTAAAATGTGCTTTGTGGGACAACAATTGTGCATTTGTTCCATATTTTTTAAATAAAGCTGAATATTACTGGTACTTCATACTGTAATCTAACTCTCTAACTCTGTAACCCGTTACCACTGTAGTTTTAGTAAACACTAAAATTATCATTAGTATGTCAGATATCTAATGTCATGACATCATACAAACCATAAGTCATTTAAAATAAAAAAACATGATAACTTGTCTGATTTTACAGAGGGGAAAAAAACAACCATGTTTCATGTTTAAGTCTTATTTTTGCAGTAGTCTGGAGATGGGGATAGTAGCAGCGTTTGTTTCATACTTGCTTCCAAGACCTCAGGAAGACACTGAAATAGAGAATAACACCCTTTGATTTGGGCATTGTGTCTTATGGTGCCAAACCAGAGCTGATGACAGGTTTGATTTCCAGAGGGAGCAGTCCTCAGCATTCATGGTGCTCAACTTTCTGAAGCACCAAGCCTTGCGCTGGCAGCATCCAGCCTGAGTTGGATGGATAAAAACCCCTGTTGTCTCTTTTTTCTTTTTCTGGGGGGGAAGGGAGGGAAAGAAAAAGAAAATAACTCCCTCAACTTTGAACAGTAGTGTGGTTATATCGGGAGAATAAAAGCATGAACTAGAAGTAGATGATCTTCAGGTCTTTTCCAACCCTAACTATTCTGTGATTCTACGAGTATACTGCACTTCTATGTAATTCCTTACAAAGATTTCAAATGATTAATGATTGTACACACAGATGTACCAAGACTGACCTTGAAAATCTCGGTCCTATGATGCAGTGGTAATATGGCCACTGATTTAAATGAAAATGAGTCATTTTGCAAGTATCACATTTAAAGCACTGGGCTGAAAAGACGTATTTAATATTATCAGCTTACTCATGTGGAGAGATAGGGTCATTATAAGAAGGTTTACATTAGTTCTTCTGATGTGACTATAAATGAAAATGTAACTATTTTTTTATGCACACCCATTTAAGGAAATGCACACCCATTTTAGGAAACTTAAAATTCAGAAAAATCACTATTCCTTCATTATACACATCTATACAGGAAAAAGGTTGCCAGCTTAAACATGTCTTAAAATTAATGCAGTCTGAGTGTTATTTCAAAGTGCTATTACCATGTTTTCCAAAATATACTAATATTTGGAGCTCAGTCATCATTAGATCATCAACCCCTGAGAACTGTAATAGAACTGTAGAATGAAAAAGAGACCATGAAATTTCATCATTTTACTCCACACCTGAGCCCTGATGGCTCTTTTACTGCTAACCAGGTACCCCAGGGTGAAGCCTTGGAGCAGGTTCAGTCAAGCAGGTCTGGAACTCCACATGTGTATGTACTTACGAGTGTAAGGGAGCATCATGTATGTGCCTTCTATTAATTCTTCTTTTATTATGGATGCAGCTAAAGCCCAGACTTCCTTTAAGATCTGTAAATGCTCTGCTCTTCTTACATCTACTCTGGCCCTGGAACTATGGCCAGGGGCACTGTTCCCCAGGTACTTCACCTGTGCCAAACTGTGGTCTTGTCTACTATGGGATGTGCCTGTGACTTGTCAGCCATTATTTTTCCTCCTCTCAGTCCAGTGTCTTCATCCTGCCCTGCATCTGCCTTTGAGGTGCCTCCAGTCACATTCTCCCAGCCCTTCTCCAAGGAAACCCTCAGACTTCAATAAACAGCTTTTGAGAGCTCAGTGTGGGTGCAAACACACTCCCAGCAACTGTCAAATTCGCCATGTTCATCTCTCAGCAATGAAGGGATGCCTGCACGCAGTCAATTGTACATGAAGACTGCCATGGACTATAGAGCCCTAAATACCAATGCATAGATACTTCCCCTGGTTTTCCACTTGTCCTGAGAAAGCACCTGGGGATCTCTTTGCTGTGGCAGGCTGGAACGAGCGCAATAGTTCGACTGTACTTTCGCTGTCTTAGGCCAGCACTGACGTGTGCCTCCTGCCCACCCACAGGGTCACCAAGTGCCACACAACCTATCACTCTGCTCCCTGCAGATCCAGCGACAGGCCCTCAGACAAACAGCTTCCACCTGCGCCAGGCTACGTGCGGCATGGAGCAGCTGCCACGGATGAGGTGATTCCAGCAGTAAGCCTCCACAGCTGGCCCCGGGGTCACGACTGCTTGGAGGCACTCCCGTGTGCGCGCGCTGCGGGCTGTGCCGCTGCTCTCAGCTGCCCGGTGAGGAGCTACGGCGGCGGGCGCCGACCCGAGGAGCCCAGCAGTGACCGGTGAACCGCAGCTGCAGGTGCTGCGCCCCGCGGCTCTTCCCTCCCGCAGCCAGGCAGCGCCGGGCGGCGAGCGCGCCCTGGGGCACTGCAGCCGCGACACGCCCGCACCAGCCCCAGCCCCAGCCCCTGCCCCTGCCCCTGCCCCTGCTCCGGCCGGCTCCTCCCCGCGCCGCGGTCCGCTGAGGCGCCACGAGGCCGCTTCTTAGCGCCGCTGCGGCCTCGGCTCGGCTCGGTTCAGCGCAGCGCAGCGCGCCGGCCGGTCGCGCCATGCGGCTCTGGGTGCTCCTCAGCCTGCTGCTGCTGCAGGAAACGCTGCCGCACGGTGAGCCGCGACCCCCGCCGGGTTCCCCAGCTTCGCGAGTCGCCTCGGGCTTGCCTTGCAGCTGGGTCCCCTCCCTTGCCCTCAGCGCGGCCGCCGCTGCCCCATTCGGGCCGTGCCAGCTCCCGGGGCCGGGCCCGAGCCATCTCGGGGGCGGCGGGGCTGCCGTCCCGCTGGGCAGAGGCTGGGGGAAGGCGGGCGGCTCTTGGTCTGTGGCCAGCGAGCCGCCGAGGCTGTGAGCCCGGGACTGAAGACGGGGTTCAGTGTGTGCTGGGGTTATGGCGGGAGGTGTTTGTCCCCACACCAGCCGCCCTTTCTCTTCAGGGTCGATGTTTGAGCTGTGCTTAAATCTCCGTGCGGCCCCGGAGGAGCGTCGGTGCTGGATGGGGTGCTCGGGTTTAAGGACTAAATGGTTGTGCGTGGTTGTTGGGTTGTAGAGAGAGCCAGGCTCCACTCCTGACTCAGCTTCAGGTTGTGATGAAGTCTTGGTGGGGAAGGAGGCAAGTTTCTGACTGGAAAGGGGTAGTCATAACCGTTCCTTTTAAAGACTAACTAGGCGAGAGGCGGTTTCCATCGTGCAGAATGCAAACAAACTTACTAAAACGTGTTCAGAAGGAATGAATAAAAATCCCATTATTTTTCACCACGGAAGGCCTGTGTAGCCTGTGGAAGGGTTTGTAGAGAAATCGGAGGCAGGCTCCGAGGTGCGTGGTGAGAGTCAGAGAGGTAGATGCCACCAGCAGCCCAAGAGGTCATCAGGGAAAAGTTCTTGTGAGAATGTAAGTCCTTCACCCTGGGAGCTCTTAAGCACTGAAAGAAGTTATTGGGGGAGGCTGTAGGGTCTCCAGCCTTTGGGATAGTTGGACAAGGCTCTGAACAGGGGCAGGAAAGGACTTCCAGAAGTCCTTCCTACCCCCATTCTTCTTATGACTTAAGTACAAAGGAGTTGATGTCCAGATCAGTGTGGTGCAGGTGGTGATTCGTGCTGAAAGACCCACTCTGTGGGTGTGCATTACCACGTCAAGAAAAGTGTTTCCTATTTTTAATTTTCCTATTACTGGTTGAAAGGAAGAAGGCAGAGAGTTGTGGTCAATGGCGCAGATTCTAGCTGGAGGTCTGTGACTAGTGGAGTTCCCCAGGGGTCGGTGCTGGGACCGGTGCTGTTTAATATTTTCATCAATGACCTGGATGAGGGAACTGAGTGCACCCTCAGCAAGTTTGCTGATGACACAAAACTGGGAGGAGTGGCTGACACACCAGAGGACTGTGCTGCCATTCAGCGAGACCTGGACAGGCTGGAGAGTTGGGCGGGGAGAAACTTGATGAAATTTAACAAGGGCAAGTGTAGAGTCTTGCATCTGGGGAAGAACAACCCCATGTACCAGTACAGGTTGGGGGGTGACCTGCTGGAAAGTAGCGAAGGGGAAAGGGACCTGGGGGTCCTGGTGGATAGGAGGATGACCATGAGCCAGCAATGTGCTCTTGTGGCCAAGAAGGTAAATGGCATCTTAGGGTGCATTAGAAAGGGTGTGGTTAGTAGGTCAAGAGAGGTTCTCCTCCCCCTCTACTCAGCCTTGGTGAGGCCGCATCTGGAATATTGCGTCCAGTTCTGGGCCCCTCTGTTCAAGAAGGACAGGGAATTGCTTGAAGGAGTCCAGCGCAGAGCCACAAAGATGATTAAGGGAGTGGAACATCTCCCTTATGAGGAGAGGCTGAGGGAGCTGGGTCTCTTTAGCTTGGAGAAGAGGAGACTGAGGGGTGACCTCATCAATGTTTACAAATATGTAAAGGGTAGGTGTCAGGATGATGGAGCTAGGCTTTTTTCAGTGATATCCAGTGATAGGACAAGGGGCAATGGGTGTAAACTGGAGCATAGGAAGTTCCACGTTAACATCAGGAAGAACTTCTTTACTGTAAGAGTGACAGAGCACTGGAACAGGTTGCCCAGGGGGGTTGTGGAGTCTCCTACACTGGAGATATTCAAGGCCCACCTGGACAAGTTCCTGTGTGATGTACTGTAGGTTACCCTGCTCTTGCAGGGGGGTTGGACTAGATGATCTTTTGAGGTCCCTTCCAACCCTTGGGATTCTGTGATTCTGTGAGAGGCAATAAAAGCACACGATGAGAAATGGGTTGTAACTTGGGCAAAAGATTTCCCAGGCCTGTGCTCTTAGTTTGTCTAGTTTATGTAGAGGTTTGACTGGGTGGTTACCGCTATGTCATCCATGAGCTTAGCTACGGGAGAAGGTAACCTGGTGTGTTTAATGACAGTTCCTTGTATAAAGCTAGAGGTGTCATGTAGACCTTGTGATTTCAAAATAGCCATCCTAATTTAGCTTGTGTTATTAATGAACAGTGAAATATGTCCCTCCAGTTTGTGTCACCATCTATTGTCTGTATGAGTGTTTGGATTATTAGCTTTTCATTTGAAGTACCACAAACAGATGTGGCCAACCTGCTTTGTTACGTTAGTTGTGATCACAAAGGCTCTTCCCTCCCATCTTAATCCTGGTGGTTAAGAATTACTCTTTAAGGTAACTTCTCACTTGATTTATTCTTTTTTCAAGGAGCAATTAACCAGTATTAATGAGTTGAGACGTTTCCGATGCTGCCAAGATGTAGCATGGGGCTGCATGGAATGGTAGGTCTGGCAGACAGTGAGCTGGATTCCTTTGTCCCTGTGGGAGACCTTGCTCATTCTGTTCTTCAGCAGTTCTCTAAGTGGACACCTGAATAAGATCAGGAACCTTCTTGAGTTATAACATGTGCAGCTGTGAAGCTGATGGAACATGCATGTGGCATAGGTGATGTCTGTCTTAAGTCTAAACTGGACGCTTTCTAGGACTGTGTGACTAACACTCATTTGGGGATTGTCGCGTATGTAATATCTGTGAGAACAAGGGACAGCAAATGGTAAATGATAGGATGAGAGGAATACTGTGAACCAGGAGCAGAAGTGCTGCACGGCGTATTTCTTTGACATATCAGTGCGTAGTCTTCTGCTTTGGAGACTGTTAGTAGGGGCCATGAATGTAGTGCTGTAGAGGAAATCAGTACAGTGCATCTTAGACCCGGCATTAGGGGCTGATCAGAGGTTAAAAGAAGTTTTCTCAATATTTTTCTACTAAGTCTTATTTTTTTATTTTTATTAATTTTATTAATAAGTGCCATTGCTAGATTAAAACACTGAGGGCTCTGCACATAAATCTAGTGAGATAATACCAGTATCCCAACATGTACTTGCATAACCAGGCTTGTTGAGTTTGTTCTGTTCCCTGGGAAAGTCTTACAGTTTGGGTAAAGAAGTGGAATTCTGTGTTTCTAGAGAGATTTGATTGTGTGTCCTCTTTATTTTAAGTGATAGACTGTGTTCCAGTTAGTTTATTTATTGGGCATAGCAATACTTAATTGAGTGATGAGATGAGGCAGAATTGTGAGGTACAGAAGTGGTGGTGTCAGTAGATACCTGGGCAGGCTGACAGGAAGTGCTGGGGAGGAACACAGTCACTACTTGCTTGGCAACTCACCTCTCAGGTGTGGCAGGTGAGGCCCGGACTCCAGTTGTGGTGCAACTGAAATAGTTCATTGAGTGAGCTTGCAGGCTTTTTATAGACCCCTGCCTAGCGGTTAGTAATTGTTAGCATGGGTTAGTTTCTTTTCGGTACTTTTTGCAACATCATACGCTTTTCCCAGCCAATGACATTACCGATCACGTGCTATTTCAACCAGTCACATTATTGTCTACGCACCTTTGCTTGAACAACTTATTTGTTCTTAGATGTGTAAGCACGTTTTTCTGTTTCCACTTTCTGCTACGTTATTACTTTTCATTTTCCTTGAACACACATTCTTTCATCCACTCAGCCCACATTGGAGACTTTCCACTAGCTCCTTGAAAAGTCCCAGCTACAGCATCTCATCTTGTCTTTCAGTAACTTTACTTGTTTCAATATCTACAGTTCTCGGAAATTATCTTGGTGTTCTAACTTTGATTCCTCTTGGTTCCCATGGTTTGCAGCTGATGAGGGTCAGGGTGTTCAAGCTTTCATCCAGGTCTGCTGGCGCAGCTTCTTGTGCAACATTCCCCACGCTCGGGAAGGTACAGCAGAGAGGCAGAAGCAGGTTTTCTCTGTAGGAACATAAAAGCTCCTCTGATGGCGTTTTCTGAAATGCCCCTGCTGTCACCTGCAGGGAAGTCCAAGGTCAGACAGACAACAGTCTCACTGTGTGGCTGGGAGTGTGGTATAAGAGGAAGTTCAGACTTGCTGGGAGCTACAGGAGCGTGGAACAGAGGGAGCTTGTGCAGAAAGGAAGACCTTCGTCTAGAGAAAATCAAAACCAGGCTTCTGGCACTTAAAATTGAAAAGCTTTCATAGGGGAGTCCTTAGCAGTTTCTTAAAGGCAGAGTGTCAGGTGTGGAAGAGCACACAGTTTGGGATGATGCATTTTTTTGGGGTGAGGTTTTATGATC
Organism: Lathamus discolor; assembly: GCF_037157495.1. Lineage (NCBI taxonomy): Eukaryota > Metazoa > Chordata > Aves > Psittaciformes > Psittacidae > Lathamus > Lathamus discolor. The sequence goes on along the minus strand of NC_088884.1, from coordinate 133,864,172 downwards.
CATGTGCCTTCAAACAAGTGTCAGGATTGAGGCTGGTGAAATGTAGTAGAGATGGCCAAGAGTAGTTTAAACAAATAGTCCCATTTCAGTAGAGTTTGGGGTAAAAATAAACGGGTGGCTGGATCAAAGCTTATGCGTCCTAACCCTAACCTAACAGACAGATTTGGAAAGTGCAACAGGGGATAGGAACAGCCAGTTTGAAATGGGGATGCTTAGCTGTTTATCAGGTCTGTCAGTGGGACCTTCTAATACTAGGGCACAAATTACACGGGAAAGATGGAACAGCTCAGCCCGAAGGAGAAGTGGCAGTATGTGCTGAAGAAAGCTTTAGTGTTAAATCTGATTCCTGGTGGGTTTGGTCAGTAAAAGTCATCTGGACTGAAATACCAGCTCAGTGGAGAACAACTAATGTGTTAACTGACCACCCAGTGTGATGGAGGGAATGACCACTCTGTTAAGGAAAATCAGAGGGGCAGGAAGGACTGGACAGAAAAGCAAAAGGAAGAATTACGCTCACGTAGGCTGGATCACACATGTTGGGTTTGATGGCGAGTGCAATTGTTTAGATGGCACAAATGATGATTTCGGAGAACCCCTGAGGAAAGCAGCAGTTCTGGACTTGATCTGGAGCACTGCTCAGGTAATTGGATTCAGATGTTGCTTTAGATCAGCCAGACTGCAGTTTTAATATTCTTGTAGGAATAATAAAAGCCAAAGAAACAATTGATGCATTTAATTTCGGAAGGGGGAATTACATAAGATGAGGAGGCCCATTAACTCACATATGGGTTAAATATAAAAACCAGAATAAGGCAGATAAAAAGGGTTTGAGAAACAGCTTGCACAAGGGATAAAACCAGCCATAAATCCTTTTCTTTTTGTGATGTGCTGGAGTGGGGCAGGGGGAGGTGGCCCCAGAATTTGTAAGGCTGGTAGGAACAGGGGTAAGAAAGAACACCTGCAGAAGCTGAAACTTAAAAACTCAATGGTGTGCACCTATGGAGATGCTTACGGAGGTTTTAATGCAAAATGGTGACATGATAAGCATATTGGAAACCTTGAGTGCAGTATTCTACTGAGCACTGTAATAGCAGGCTCCAAGGCAGAATGTTTGCCTATAGGGAGAATCATTAGAGGACATTTCTCATTAATATGCCAAACTAACTGGCTTTAGAGAAAATCAACAACATGAACAACGTTTAAGTGCAGTGAGTTGATGATATACACCTGAGACTTAAATTCGAATCTGAAATCCCTGAAGTCTTAACTTGGATGCATTACCTATCACGTAACTGTTCCTTTCCAGGGAAAAAATATGCCAGTATTGTAGGATTTTTGAGGGAGGTATGGGCACAAAGTCAGATCTCTGTATTCTCTAAATTGAACTCATGAATAAATAAATGAAATACAGAAGTCAGTACGGCTTTATGTGGTTGCCCACTTCTCCCCCTTCAGAAGTGTGTTTTGTTTTGTTTTATACAGTGTGGCCATGGATGAGCTGGTTGATGTATTTGGATTCCTGAAGGCTTTTCATAAGCCTGTTGTTAAAGGCTCCATGGGAACTAAGGTGCTGCAAGACCTCTAATGGAGTAATAACTAATAGAAAACAAAGAGTAGGAGTTAATCTTCAGGTTTTGCAATGTGAGCATAGAGTTGTTTTTATCCAGCTGAATTTCACAGGGGTCTTGTAAGGCACATGCTTCTCAGCATATTGATAAATCTGCTAAAAGAAAAGAGAACTTTCAGCAAAGAGTTGCAGAAGGATTACTCCATTTTGAAAGACTGGGCAGTGAAAATTGTGTTTGTAGGTGCAGAGTAACACAAATGATTTGAACTTCATACACACATTGATGGGTTTCTACTTAGGAATTCTAACCAATGGTTCTACTTAGGAAAGTGATCTTGGAGTTACACTGGATTATTCTAGAGAAAGTCAGCTCCTAATACTCCTTTCTTGAAAAGTAATGAGCTCTTTAGACATGAAAGAAGACACCACTAATATGCACAACAGTGAGGTGACTGTATCTTGAACCTGGTGTGCAGTCTGCTTTTGTCTTCATTACCCAAGCATGATGTAAGTGAACTGTTGTAACATGTATTCTTTACAGGGAAAAAATAAATAGAGTAGGACTTGTCAATCCAGGAAGGATATGTTTGAAAGACACTTAAATTTTGCTTAAGTACAGGTGCTGCAGAGAAAGCTGTTGAAGAAACCATGGATATTTATTCAGTTAATACAAAACCTAGAAGGCATCTCATATTTATGTATAATGTATGTAGCTTTGAAAACTGACCCGTCTAATCAATGAAAGAAAAATCCACCAAGGTCATCAAAACAGTGGCAACTATGGTTCACAGATTCCCTAAGCTAAAAGCTCTTGGGAAAGAGGAGGCTAGTCTGAAAGGAGCAAAGATGGGTGCCTTGTTCCCTGGTTGACATCTAGCGCTGGATGGTGTCAGTGCAAAGATGTTGGCTAGGCAAACATTTGGCCTGACCCACTGTTGCCTTTCTAATGTAATGCAGGAATAAATGCTCCAGCATCATTTGCTCCTGTAATACACACGCTGTGTCACTTGTTAGGGTAATGTGCTCTGAGTGACTAGAAAAACCCTACTTCATGCTCTGCTGTGGGAGGCAGCAGCCATTCTCTGAATTTTTCCTTTGTTACCATCATTCCCTCAATTCCAGAAAAGTTCAGAATGCCTTGAGCAAACCAAGGTAACTACAGCGTTGCTGTCTTCCAGTTTATTTTCCAGTTGGTGTGAGACCAGAAGGCAACTGCTTCTACACAGGCAGCCTTACTCTTCATGCTGGGATCATGGAGTCACAGAATGGCTGAGATTGGAAGAAACCTCTTGGAATCATCCAGTCCAACCCGCTGCTTGAGCAGGGTGCCTAGGGCGCTGTCCAGTTGGGTTTTGAGCATCTCCATTGATGGGTACTCCACTACCTCTCTGGCAGCCTTCTTGATCACCCTCACAGTAAAATGGGAAATGTTTTCTTATGCTCAGATTGAATTTCCTGTTTTTAAAATTTGTGCTCATATGGCTCTGTTCCATTTAAGAGATGTGGTGTACCTCAGCCTGGACTTACGGAAGTGGAAAGCTGAAGCAGTGCAAGGTGTCCAGGCAGGGTATAGGAAGTGTCATGGGAGCCATCAGTGGCAGGAGTCTGGAAGTGCTGCTGTTCATGCTGCAGCCAGTACCAGTTTTAATTCTGCTAACTCAGTATACAGCAGGGCTATTTTTAATTGCAGAGGGAGCTTTTGGATTGATTTGTACAATAAATTACCCGGGCATTTTCATGTGGAAAGGCAGTGTTCAATGTGAATTAGCTGTCAGGCAGTTACTGGAGTTTTTGGTGTCTGGGGCAAAAGTTTTATACTCTTGCAGAAGATCTGTGCTTCCTGCTGTCAGTCAAAGTAGGAGTTTTATTTTACCTTTCTTGAATTAGTGATGCCTTAGTTTTCCCTTGCTTTGTTTTTAAAGGCAGCAGGGCATCCCTGTTGTCTCTAGCAGGTAGATCTACAGTTTGCCTCTAAATAAGGTCCTATTTTCATCTGGACTGTGAAAATAAATGGCTATTGCAGCAGAAAGGTGATGAATTAAATACTACCTCCAAGTGACTGAAGTGCAATTTGTTTTCACAGTACTTAATTGAAAAGAAGAAAGCTACCTCGCTGTCAGTGTATTATAAATCATCATAAAGTTTCACACTTGCAAGTTTCTCTTCATGTGTCTCTCCTGGTAGTGTGTGTGAAAAGGCCATGCAGAATTGTTGGGTGTGTGGCATCCTTGTGAAGGTGGAGAACTTGGGTAGTGTTGTGTACTAAATGACAATGACATGAAGTGGAAAAGACAAAAGTAACTGGAGACAGAAATGCTGTATTTCTTTCCCTTCCCATTTCTAAAGTTCTCATACCTCACATATTTGTCTGTTCATGTCAACTATTAAGTATAGATTTTTCCACATATTGAAAGCTGGCTGGTTTTTTTTCTTTTTCCTCAGGAAAATAGGTCATGCCAGAGACTTCAGAAACTTATGGAAATTAACTCTTACTTGTTTTTATGAATCCTTTATAGGAAGAACAAACCTTTAGTTATTTTATTCTCTGTGGTAAGGAAGATTTCTTTTTGCAAAATGACTGTGTAACCTTTTCCGAATCAATAACATTGCTACCTTTTCTTTACTAGTTATGGGACAGCCTGCAAAGAGTAAGCATCCCAAAGAACCCGGGGAAAACAAAATTAAGCCTGTGAACAAAAGAGTAAAACCCAAAGCTTCTAAAATGAAGGAGAGAGAATCTGTTGACTCCTCTTTGAAGTCCCAGTCCATCCTGACACAGGTGATGGATAAAGGTCACTTCCAAAAACTAGCTCCTACTTTAAGCCTGTCTGCAGGACAAAGCATAGAACTGCGATGCAAGGGGAGTAATGTTACTTGGAACTATCCTTCATACTTAGACACCTTCAAAGACTCCAGACTCAGGTAAGCTGGTTTTCATGTTTTTGAGGGGGTGGGGGGAAATCCAGAACTTCCACACACACACCACCACCACTTTCAAGTCCATTGGGGTTTTTGTTTCATTTGCTTGTTTACATTTTTACAATCAAGGTATTTCATCTCATGATTTCTAATGTCAGCAGAAAAGGATGAGCATCTTTCAGACATCGCCAGTTAACTGCCGTGTGATCTGCACTGTGGAATAGTCTTGTATGTGTGAACTAGGTTTCCCTCAAATGGATCTGAAATAGAAGATGAGGTCCAGCAGGACACCAGTGTGCTCTAACCATGGACAGGGAGCCATATTAGAGTTAGTCCAAAGTAAAACTGTCGATGTGTGTGATGTCAGGTACTCACTACCAACTCTGTAGCTCTACAGAGACCTGCTGCTGGTGGCCTGTACTGGTTGCCAGTGTAGCCACCACCTGCAACACTAAGATTAATTTCCTGAAGAGGCTCAAATAAGATACTCTTGTAGCATCCGGATCTCTCAATTAGCAAAAAACATACACCAGCCACCATGCTAAGGAGCAAGTAAGAGCAGCCTTTGCTTTTTCAGTCAAAGTTATCTTTGTATGAAAAAAAAGGGATTGTGAAGTTTGTGGTGTGGCAGAGTTTAATGCTGAAGATAATCACCTTGGGGTTGGGAATGGTTTTTCTTCCATGTAGTGACATCTTAAAGGAAACTGCATAAATAGTTGTTAGAGACCCCTTATCATCTCTGTGGCCTTCCTCTGGACTTGCTCCAACAGCTCCGTGTCCTTGTGTTGAGGACACCAGAACTGCACACAGTGCTCCAGGTGGGGTCTGACAGGGCAAGAGTAGAGGGGAAGGATCACTTCCTTAAAGATGAAACACAAAGTGAGGAGACTGTGGAGCACTGTGAATGATGCCCTAAGAATGAACTGTAAGGAGCTTTTCTTTCATTATTGGGTGAGAAAAGCACAGAGGTATGAGGAAATCAACTCCTGTTATCCTTTTGTTCCTAAATTAAGTGTGTATGCTCTTCGTAAACAACTGGCTGAGGTTATCTGAATCTCGGTAATCCGTTCCCCTTATTTACAGGGATGATGCTACTTTACAGTCACACCCAGTTAATTAATTTTTCAGATATATTCTTCCACTCTGCACTTCTCTTTCAAAGAGTGTTGAAGATTGGCAGTTACACACTGTTTTGTTGTATATCCTGACATTCATAAGCCAGTTCTTCTGTTGAGTGTTCATGTGCTTGTCCCCTGATGGCTGAGGAGTTCAAGAGCTACCCTGGCTGAGTAAACCTCTGTAGCTAGTGCAGTGCTTCTGTCATAGTAAGTTACAGCAGCAAGCCTGTTTCTACTGAGGGCTTATTGCAGCAGCAGCTCTCAGATGATCTTGTGTCCCGTTTTAAACAACTGTTGCTTTTTCTTTTGCAATGTTTTATCTGGATGTATTCCAGTAGATGGCGTTTATCAGCTGCAGGACAGACCTGGTCTTCAGCGACCCAAAGCTGGGCCTGCAAAGTAACATCAACAGGAGCCATGTGTGTGCTGGCTCTTGTTTTCAAGTGTGTCTTATGTTTTGTGCATTTGCAAATAGGTCGGTGGAATGATTTGGTCCTGTATATATAGCAGGTCATGCCGTCTGAGTATTAGCATCTGGCACTGAACAAAAGCAAGGCAAGTATTCACATTTTTGAAGAGGACTGTGAATGCTAGTTTGTTATTTGATTGTTCCTCTCTTGCAAAATGAAGTACTATTCTAGTAATGCACATGGGACAGAATACCAGTATTTAAGGTAGTTTTGGGTGGGGGGAAGATACACATTTCCTAATCGTGTAGTTTAGCCTTTTGTAGTTTGAAGTAGTTTGGGGTTCTGTTGCTTCAGCAATTTACCTTTTCTGTTCTCAGTCATGTTCACAGTATTTGTAATTTTTTAACCATATTACAGAAATTAATAATGTCAGACAAAAAATTGCTATAAAACATTTTGGCTGGGTGGATATAACTTGTCTGTGTATTTTCTTTTAGAAGTATGCTAGGCTTATACCTAAGTGTCTGTATTGAAACATGATGATCTTTGTTTTAGAAAAAATATTTTGAAATAAGTTACTGAGGCAGTAAGTATAGACTGAGTCACCAATTTTAGATATAAGCAGGAGGTCCTGTAATTAACTTAAGAAATTGGAAGCATAGATGAGTAGTACACTTCAAAGTCACAGAACAGTGATGATTTATGGTGACAGTTGACTGCAGGATCATGTGCGGTTATATTTTCATCGCATTTTTAGCATGATAATGCTAATGGTTATTATCTCAAGATCTTTTCTAGTGTTAATAGATGCACGTGAAACAAAGTCTGCTTTATAGAATGCGAAATCTGTATTCTGTGGCTTTAGAAAGCTTTGATTTGAATTTAAGTAGAAATGGCATAAAGAGGGCATGTTATTTAGTTAGCTTGGTTGGTAAGTGTATTGGCAGCAGCAAAGGTTAACTTGGAGGAGCTCAAATGGTCCTCACAGCGTACAAGACCATGCACAAATAACCAACTGCAACAGGCAAAACTTGAAATTACATTAATTATTTAAAAACAAAACCTGAATATAGGGCAAAGGGGGGAAATCAGAAAAAATACTATCAAATAACCTACAGCAAAAATGGTTTAATTGTCTAGGTAGACTTATGTCCTGTATCCTTTAACATTTTTTGAGTGCATAAAGACCAAGTCTGAGGGTAATCCCTTTGTTGCCAGTTAGGTGTGGGGTAAAACCCAAGCTAACTAACTGGGCTGAGCTCTTTTTACTTTGTGTTTTCATGCTGGTCTTGCTGGAGGTGGGGCATTGGTGCAAACCAGAGTTGGTGACTGCACCAGGGGAGAAGTGGTTGAGCTCTGAGGCAATAACTGAAAGTCAAAGAGCCTGTTGCTGGGCTCAGAGGATAAGTGTGGAGGAGGGACAGTGGTGATGAGGTCCATGCAATTGCTGTGAACTAAGGGCTATGATTCTTTTGTTCATTTGTAAGTCTACAGTAACAGATGCTCAGGTATGCAGTTCATGGTTTTCCTTGAATAGGAGGGGTGCACAAATTCAACTCGTCTGGTGGGAATTTTAACAATAAGCAAGGTTTTTTGTATCTCCTGGAAGTGCTGATGTCCTCTAGCTGCTACTAGGGAGAAGGATTTAAGGACCCTGACATCTAACAGAATTGCAGTTACAGGAGGCAGAAAAGACCTTTAAGGTTCAGGGCAGCGAGGGCATTTGTAGGTTGGTTGCAGAGTTTGTTAACTCTTCTTCAGGGCAGGAGCTGACACTGAAGAGGCTCACTGTGTTCTGGTTTCCTCTCTGTAGTTGTGGGAGAAGAGGGTGTTTTGGTTTGCAAATAATTAAATTTAGCATCCATATAATGTATTTCCTATGGATAATTGCAGAAAGAAGTAGGGATAAAAGCCAGATGTTTTGTTTCTGTGCCATGCTTATCATATTTTTAACTCGCCCATATGGTAAGGAGATTACAGAAGCCTGGATCACGATACGACTTTTCAAAGAAGGAAGAGATTATTGTTAGAAAAGCCATTCCTGTAGTAGTAGTGGCTATGTTTTCTTTGAGTTTGTCTTTGTGGGTGTACTTTACAACCTGTTAAATAAGATATTTTTGCTTGCTACACCAGAGAGTCTCAGGTTTTAATAGGTCGGTAGCTGTTAACATGCTAAAATTACCATATGGGTGGAGGGAAAGATGCTGAGTGAAAGGAGGAGGGAGGTACTTCGGCTGTTTCTTTTTGAGCAGGAGGAGAAATCCTCTCCACTATCCTAATTGGAGTAAATAACGGTACACACTGGAATTATTTACTTTGCTTTAGTGACTGCAGCATGCAGTGCAACTCTGGGGAGGAAGCTAGAATCATGCAAAGTTGGCTCCCGAGTTAAGTACACAGAGCAGCTTTCTCCAGGACTAGCTTATTATCTGTAATGCTGTCTTGCCTTGTGCAGCATAAATGCACCCTGCAGAGAACTTCTAGTCTGAAAATTTTGTGTACTGGCTGAACTGGCTGAAAATCTGGGGCCTGTTAATGATCAAAGGTAGGTCATGCACCTCTGTAACAGAAGGGCTGGAATGCTGGTTTGTAAGACTGTGCATAACAAATTAATGACAGTAGGCTGGCCTAGAAACTGGATCTGCAATGTATGAGAAGGATCAGAAACTGAGAGGGATGAAAGAAAAACAAGGACAAGCACATTTTCCTTTTCTCATGTGTTATAGCAAAAAGCTGCTCTAGATGATGGCAGTTTTAACTTCATACAGTCTCTGCTCTGCCTGCCTGGAGTTTGGGTTTCCTGATGAAGACCAGCTGTATTAATCACAGAACTTTACCCGATAAGTAAACTTATGTGAAATGGAACTGCTGCAGTGGAAGAGGTGGGGCAAGAGCTGCATGTGCATCATATGTGTGTGCAGGGGATGTATGGACAGGAGCTTTCTCGCAAGTATTGAGGAACCTGTATGTTGTGGAGGGCAAACTTACTGCTTTCAGTGAATGCGGGCTCCTCCTGGCTTTGTGGGACAGCAGTTGTGCTCATGTGTATAAGTGAATTCATTTTGTTCCATGTGTTCTGAAGTCTGAAAGCTAGGATTGGTTTTTCTCGTGTGAAGCAGCAAGACGGTATGTCCTCTACTAGTGAGCTGTGCTGGAGATAAGTTCTATTTTGTCAGTATGAATGCAGCTGCTTGAGAGGAGTTTGCTAGGTGCTCTTCAAGTAATGCTGTGTACACTGATTTCTGTCTTTTTTTTTTTTTTTTTTTTAAAAAGCTTCTAAACTTGGCATCATTTTTCTGGCAAAGATCTTTCAAACTTCAAATACCTGAAGCATAATAAGGTGAATACATGGAATAGGATTTTGGGATAGTTTTCTAGTTCATGTAAACAGTCTTGAAATGTTTGTATATACAACGTTTCTACTAGTGATATGTAGAGCACAGCAGATTTTTGGCTTTTGAGTCAGATTTCCCAGCACCTAAAACAGTAATGAAATGAAAATTATCCTGGAAATACTGGTCAGCTGCAGGATTTACTGTTTATAATTTGCTCCTTATGGCCTGTTTTGTCTGCTTAATGTGGTCGTATCACAAGTTTCATCACTTCAGCTCTCTGTTCCCAGATTTTGTTAGTGCATGCTTGTGGATGGCTACCTCACTAGACTACTTCCATTGATTACTGGATAGCAAGTTCTCAGTTAAGTAGAACACACTGTACAGTAATTAATTAACTCTGACCTTATTTTTTTCTGTTGAGATTTCAAGCTTATAGTTCAGTGTCTACATTAATGGTTGGAGGGAAAAATGTTCTGGCATAATGATATCTGTAGTGTTGACATTTAGTACTGAATACTTGCAAAATATTTTATGCTAATATAGTCATGTAGCCTATCAAATGTGAACTGTGAAACTAAATAATAATACAGACTAGGACATGTTTTGGATTTCTCTTCCTGTTGGTTGTGATACACAGCATGATCTGTTGCATGAATAGGAATCTCTCAAAGCCTATCCAAAAACTGAAGATAATTTATAATGCAAGGTAGTGTATATATTAAAAATAAAAATGCTGCTGCTCCATGATTACATAGAATCATAGAATAGTTAGGATTGGAAAGGACGTTAAGATCATCTAGTTCCAACCCCCTTGTCATGGGCAGGGGCACCTCATGCTTCTGAAAAGTGGAATTGGATGATGTCATGTAGGACATGCACATTAACAGGTAGGAAACATGATTTAGCTTGTTTCCTGAGGCAGGCCTCAAAACTGCCCCATGGTGGCTGAATGTATTAATGCTGTCTGAGGGCTTTAATGGAAAAGAGAGTTCTCAATTAGCCCTGTTTGTGTTGTGTATTTGGTGTGTGTTTAATTTCTAAGCTACTGGCCTTGGCTGGAGGCCGAATGTTGGGTTGCACAAGCCATTGTTTATGATCACTGGTAGTAGTGCAAACTGCTAGCAGAACACCCAGGGAGTCAGAAGTTTGGGAAGCTCATGTAGCTAGAAATAGTGGCCTCTCTGTTTAAGCAGTTATTCTGCCTGAAATGCAGATGTAAACGTAACATAACATTTAGAGCATATGGTACAGTCAGGCATGTCTATAGCACCACTCTTATGTGGTGACAAGGTGGTGTAGAGGATAAGAATTTCTTCAAAGCATGCTAATCCTCAAACCAAATGATTCAGTCAGTCACCTGCCTTACAGAGTAACTGCCGCATTAATAAGAAGAAATGGGAGAACAACAGATATTCAGAGAATCCACAGCTGAATGAGAGTATGGGAGCTCTTCAGACTTCATGCAGAGCCTGTTTGAAACACCAAGAAGAAGTTCACTATCAAATGCTTAAAACTGGAAAGATCTCTCCTGACTTGGTTAGAACAGAAATGACCTTGTAACTTGGTGTCTTGCAAAGGAAAGTAGAGAAACCTTCATGCTCTTGATGTGCTACCATGTAAAGGCAGTTGGTTGAAAAGAACATTTTTTTAAGGGTCAGAGCAGCAGTGAAATGCGTCGGTACTGACAGTGGCTGTCCTCACAGGGTTCCCCAAGCACTGGTACTGTTGCTTTGTTGCTTTTGCAATCCATCAAAGGCAGCACATCAGACTACCAACTGTAACACCATCTGTCTGCAAGAAAGAGTCAGGGAAAGCAAACCTCAAAATAGAAAATAACAAATGAGACTGTAGATGCTGAATTTCATCTATAGGACCTTTGACCCTTAGAAACATTGCCAGTACCTACATTATATATATCTACATATTTAGAAATAGTTGCACGTTTGTAAATGTCAGTCCATTGAGAGATGTGTCTGGGAAATTCAGGAGGAGAAAAAAGCAAATCAAGTCTGAAATAGTCACACAGGCTGTATTTTGTGTAGTTACATGATGACACTGCCAGTACGCCTCCAGCAGTTCTCAGGGTCATGCTCTGTAGTAGCTGAGGGGTGATGAGGAAACTCCAGTGAGGATGCCAGTGAGGTGGCTTAGGGCAGAGGAGTAGGCAATGCGAAATGAATGACTTGCAGAACAAATCCAAGCTGGGCTAAAAGCTTTTTATGATGGTGTTTGCAAGTGGAAACTTGGAAAAGTATATTAAAGATGGGAAGGTGTCCACAGTGAAAGCAAGCATAAATCATCAAACAGACTCTTATTAAAGTACCTGCTACTTAATGGTCCTGAATTATCTTTGTTACATACTATTGAAACAGTGCTACAGTTAATGGTATCAAAAAAGGACTGGAATGCTGGTAGGTTAACTTGCAGCATGAAAATACAGGCTTATATACGGACAAATGGAGCTAAAACATAGATGAACAAGTCACAGCAGTCACAGCCCAGTTTCAAAACGGGGACTACAAGGAATTCAAGAATGAGCTAAGACAAGTGCTAGCAAGTGCTTGTGAGTAATTGAAATCAGTAGGACTACTCATGTAAGCAGGTATTTGCTGAAGCAAAAGGGGAAGTTTCAGCATAGCTCTGGAAGCAAAAGGTGGGTCAGTTGCAGAGTAGGAATAAAAAAATGAAGTAGAAATGTACACAGACATATATCTGTGCTTTTCTGTGCCTTTTGTTTTTCTTGTCTCCAGTATAAAGCAGCTTGACAGGTATGGTCAGCTGATCCTCGCAAACTCCACTGCAGCAGACACAGGTGAATATAGCTGCTGGCTTCAGCTGTGCAGTGGTAACAAATGCAGGAAGGATGAGACTAAAACAGGCTCGACGTACATCTTTTTCACAGGTAATTAACTCACTGGGGGTTTATTAATGGAAATATATTTGCTAATAAGACAGGAATAAAGTTACATCAGTGATTTCACTGTCAAGATTTTTCTTCCACAGTTTTAGTGGCTGTTAAGGAAGACAGTGCTGGTGAGCAGAAAATTACCTGCTTAGTGTGATTAATGAGTCCATTTTCCCTATGGGTTATGCTAAATGTGTACCCAAAATAATGTATAATGCACTGGAAAGCAAATACTTCTGAAAATACTAACATGTTCTGAGCATCCTCTAAAAAATGAATTAAAAAATGCTTTATTTTTGAAAATGTGTCTGGATAAAGAAAATAAATCTGTGTAGATGATTCATCTTGTCACAGCATTCAGATGACCCCACAGACTCTTCTTCCTCCTCTCCCCACCCCTTCCAGTTACCTGTAGTGACTTAGGTCTTGACCTCGTTGATCCTCATAAGGCCATGGTTTCTCTCAAGAGTCTGTGTAGCATGTTGAGAGGCAAAACACTTTTAAGTACATGTGTTGTCCCACAGAGCTTGAGATTGGCTGTAGCCCTGACACTGCACGAATAGGGTCATAGTAGGTAACTGCACAGAGTTTACTGCTACGTGGTACATCAGAGCTGTAATCAAATGGTTCACTTGTCCTTCTCATGGAGAACATTCTGAACGGCAAAACAACGTCTGCTGCCTGATCAGAGTGAAACCATTCTTGGCTAGCAAATATTTTAGTACAAAATCCTATGCTAGGGTTGCTTGTGGTATGTTTTGGAGTTGAATTAGACCACGAGACTGTGCAGAAGCCATTGATCAGAAGTGCTTAATGTTCTGATGATACATTCCTTTAGAAAGGCTGGAATGAACTTTCCACTGAAGTTATTATATGAACAGTTGTGCTAGAAAGAGGAATTTCAGTTTCATATTTCTAAGAAGCATGCCAAATATGGAACTACTCTTTAACTTTCATTCTTATAGTGCTAAATATTTTACCTACTTAGAGAAGCAAATCAAACAGTTTCCTAAAATTATGTGTATGAAAAGGCTGTAGCTCCAAAGAATATCTGTTTCTAGTAGTGCTTATCTTACCAGTGGTGGTGGGGGTTTATGTGTGCTATCCTTTAAAAGTGGTTGAGTGAATAGAATTAGATCCAGATGAGTATTTGGAAACTTGTCAAAAAGGAATTCCAAAGATTTTCATAAGATTAATAAAATCTGATTGCAGTGAGGAATACTTTTTGATTTAATGTGTTTAATGTAAGCTATGTAAATATATACTCACAGGTTAGAAAAGTTGCTATTTTTTTTTTTCTTCTGTGGATGCATATTTAAAGCAAAAAGCCTTGGGTAATTTTTAATACTGCTTATAGCTATTTGCTTTTGTCATATGTACTTTTCTTTCTGTTAAGCCAAGATGTAAATATTCTAACTGTATCGACTCTTCTGCACAGATAAAGAGGAACTTTTTGTACCTACTCCCAGTTACTTTGAGATTGTATACCTGAACCCAGATAAACCTGCAGTCATCCCATGTCGTGTTACTACTCCTTCAGCAAAAGTAACTCTGCACAGGGAATTTCCAGCCGAAGAAATTGAAACAGATGGAACTGATATTGTTTATGATGTGAAGAAGGGTTTTGTCTACCAGCACCCTACTTCTGATCATAAGGGTATTGTCTACTGCAAAGCAGAGTCACAGGGAGCACCTCAGATTTCCATCAAGTATCACCTACTGTATGTAGAAGGTAAGTTGCAGTTTTCTATATGCTTATGCTGACATTTTACTGGCGTTGTTTAGCAAACAATACTTTTAAAAAAAAAAGAAGTAAAATATATAATCACAGAATTTTAAAATCTTGATTAGAAGTACATGTGATAAAACTGTAGGTTTAAATTCCAGCAGTTTCCCACTGTAGAGGGGAGAGCTGCCGGTGCACATCACTTACCTGTTGCAATAAGCAAGCAGAGGCAAAAATAGACTCTTAAGCTTTATCAGTGTATTTAACTTCAGAAACTAATTTTCTTCTTCCAAACACTGTCTCTTAGTTCCCAAGGGCCCGCCCTCAACCACAATTTCAGCATCATCCAGCAGAGCAGATGTCAGTGACAGCGTTCATGTAATCTGCACAGTCCTTGGTGAGCCAGATGTAGATGTGAACTTCAGGTGGCAGTACCCAGGGCAAGAGGTAAGAGAAGTATGCCCTGGCGGAAATGGTGTGTGCTTTGTAAAGGTAACGTCTTCAATGCCAGTCAGTGTCTAGAGTTGGAGTAAAAATTCCTTCACATTGTGGTGTCTGCCTCTTGCTAGCTTGGGCATGCTAGCAGGAGGAGGCAGCATGTTCCTTTTGAATTTCCCTTGTCTTTCCCTGAGAGCCTTGAAGTAGCACAGGAACAAAGCTGGAGAGCTCTGCCCACATTAGTAAAGATCAAGCTCGGGAAAGCTCACTCTTTCTTCGGGTTTCCATTCCAGAGACACTTGGCCTCTGGCAGCATTTACAAAGAAAATCTTCAGACAGGGTCAGAGCCAGCCAGCGTCAGGAAGGTATTCTAGAGCAAGCCATAAATCCTCACTGATGCCTCTGCATTTGATACACCTTCCATCTCTGTGGCTCAGGCACATGAATCATCACAGCACAGAGTCTTTTAAGTTTAACTGCTGCCCACATCCAGAAGCACAGAAATCTGCTTCTGCCCCGCCTCATCTTGAATGAACCTGCTGGAAACATCCAGTGAATCTTAGAACTTTGCTTCTTTTTCTTGCACAAAAGGTGTATCTGACTGGCTTCATTGGTGATCCCCTCTGTTCTCCCTCTGCCCACCCTGACCAGTTCCAGTAGGGACTTGTTTATTAACCAGCCTCATTCTGCTGCTGTTTATCCTGAGCAAGCCAGGAGCCACAGGAAGGACTGCTGGAAGATGGAACCCTTCACCAGAGGAAAGGAGTCCTTTATGACCTGAGGGTTTGCATTGTATTCCACTTGCCAACCCTCCTGGTGCTGGGTTGTCAAGGGACCATGTAGAACTTTCTAAGGAGGTACTTGTATCAACACTGGTGTCCCTGAGGCAGCAAAGAATTAAGTAGTTTAGCAGCAGAGGTAACTGCTTAAGTGAGTGGTTGGAGTTCAGTGCTTACTCGACTTGAGAAAATTCAAATCTAAAGCCCAGAGGCCTGCTGTAGCTGCTAAGATGGAGACCGTAGCACTGATTGAATATGAGCAGCAACATACATGCAGGTGATCTCCCATGTGCGTAGTGCATGCTGCAGTGCAGGGCACATGGTGGCTGAGAGAGAGAGACTGGCCTGTGACCTGACTGCTCTGGGAAAGACTGATCACTAGAGTGAGCAGTCTCAGCTCCAACTGTGCCTGGGGATAGGGAGGGAAAAGTTGTGTTTGGGTTTCTGACCCAGCAAAATGATTAAGTAGATGTCAGGGTAGAAGCACTGTATGCATGTTGGAGACTTAACATTTATTAAGGAACTGTTCTCATACTGCAAAGGTAGGGGTGAAGGGAAGAGAGAGAGGACCATCAGTCATTCTGGTCAGATAGATACACCTTCTTTTGTGCAAGAAAAGAGACTGGCAGAATTCTAAGATTTATTGGATGTTTCCTTTCATTGCAGCTGCTTTCAGTGCAGGGAGCTTAGTGACAGCTTTAGTTCCCCAGCACCTGGGCTGTCACCTAACACTTGATCCCTGAGCAGAAGCATCACTTCAATCTCTGCTTGCTCCTAGGTACGTTGCATTGGAGAGACCCCCATCGTTGTAGTCACTAACCTCTCCCTTGTACATTTTTTTTTTTATCCCTTGCCACTCCCTGACAACTGCATCTGCTCCGTCTCCTGCTGTGAATGCTTACTGATGCATACCAATCCACTTCCTTAATATGATTCCCTGAAACTAGCTTCAAAGCAGAAGGCAATTAGTTTGAGGAAAAACTGGGCTAGCGAGAGCCCAACCTGGCAGAAAGCTTCTGCCATACATGGCCTTTACCTTCACTTTCGCTAGGGTCAGGGAAGTTCTCCTTGCTTTGTTTAAGAACTAACATAGTCTTGCATTATGTGTGTGGTAGCACTTGATTTTCAGGCTGGCAACAGGTTCGTGCTCTGCTAGGTAGAGTTCTGCTGAGTGGCTTGAGTCCTTCTAAAGGGTTGAGAATTTCTGGGTGAGATGACCATTGTGAGCAAAAGAAGTTCTTGCTATAGCTGTAACTGTGTGTCACTTCTTAGGCATCCCTTGAGCTTCACAAAGACTGGCAGATTCTCCTGGACTGGTCATTTTGCAGGTGTGAGATTGTAGCTCTGGCACTAGATAAGTGTCTGGTTTACCCTCTTGCTACTATTAGCTTAAGCCTCTTAGCATTCATGTTGGTAAACAGCTAAACGAGCTATTTTATGAAGCAAGAAGAGATGGGTTCTCAGCAGAAGCCTCTCTTACCAGTTTTATCCAGGTTATTGACTGAAGCTGCTGACTAGCATAATGGCTTTTGGAAGGGAAGAGACTGTCTTTGGACCAGTTTTTCTCATGCAGGCTTTTGCAAATTCGTGAGGTGCCTGGGAGTGTGACCTGATAAAGAGTCCATCAGAGAATTCACTTTTAGAAAAGGGGAGTGGGGGAAGCACCAATTATATATAGTACCACTGCAATATAAAAAACATCTTTCTAAGCATCCTGATTTGTATTTTTGGCTTTGAAGTTGCACATTCTTGAGAGCATAATTTGAGGATTGATTTGGAAGGATTTGTGAATTGTCAGTTTGCTTGTATGTTATACAGTGTTTCTGAAGCTAGAGGTGGAGGCATTAGTTTGCAACACGTGATTTAAAGCTATTATCTGTGCTAAAGAGAACTAGGTAGAACTTGGTCAACTGACTGATGCTGCTGCTGTCTTCTTTTTGGAGGCATGCTGAAATTCAGTCTGAAAATAAGCTCACATGTTTTTCCTGATGTCTCACCCAGGATAGCTTGCCTCTTTGTTCAAGTACCCAAAGGCAACCTTAGTAAGTGGCCCACACCTGCAATTGAGTTCATGTATATGCTCTAGGCAGAGCTTTGGCAAGCCATTGCTAATCTAAAGATACCAGTATCTGCACTTAAGTGGAAGAGCTGTTGTATTTAGCTTTCCTTGGTGTAACTAAGTTGCTGCAACCGCCAGCCACCTTCAGTTTCCTCACTTAAGGCAATTTGCTATAGGCTTCCTGCTACCTGACATCTTGCTTCAGGGTTTGATAAGGTGATGTCACTAAATGCACTTTGCAGAATCATGTATTTTCTTATGTGGTTGGTCCTTTTTGTTTGTTTCTTTTAAACAGTCTGAGAGGCCTGTGATCATCCAGAACTTCTGGAGACTGATAAACAGAGGAATTGGACATACCACAAGAATCTCAAAGAGCATTCTTCTTGTTGAGGGTTTTGAAGCCAGAGATGCTGGAAACTACATTTGTATAGCTCAGAACCTGCAAGGAGAAACAACAGTAGCTACTAAAGTTGAACTAAATTGATTTGAGAGGCTTCTGGGCATGGAACGAACTGTATGCTGTTTGAATACTACAGCCATTTATTTTCGTTAGTAATGTTTAAGTGATGTTTTTCTCTATCACTGTCTCTTTTCATGCTTTATCAATGCATTCCATATTCAGTAGCTTGACAGGCCAAGAGAGAGTTACCTATGCCCACCAGTAGTGAGTTAATAAAACTACTGTGAAGCATTAAAGTTTATGCCTGAATATGCATAGGGCTTACTTTATTTAGGAATAGGTGTTCTTGGGCTTTCCTTTGCATATGGTCTTTTTCTTCAAACTCTTTCCTAAGGTTAACCTGCTGTATTGTTTGTGCCTATTTATGTATGTGAGAACTGAGAGGGTATGAAATATCCTCAGAAATTCACCCAGCAGGTCTAGCTTTCTGGTGCAGTGCAATTTTAGAGTTGAGAATACTGTACATGTTTAAAACAATATCAAAACCAAACAAAAACCACCTCTTTTTACAGAATTAGCCAATAGCAAATGTTTATTTTGCAAGAGTAATTAAATTTTTGAATATTATGAAAATGTAAATGTGTGTGTGTTTGTGTGTGTTTGCATTTCATGTATGTATAAAGACAAACACATAGAATTCTCATTCCTGGGGAAGGTTAATACTAAATACGTATTAAGGTGCTGGAGGGCACCTCCACAGACTTGTAAACGATTGGCTATGTTGGACTTTTCTTCTGTTGTTGCATTCTCGCAACCTCACACCATGTAGCTTACTGAGAGTTCACTCAACAGATGTATGGTGTTACGCTTACTCAATCATGTAGCAAACACTCTGCTAAAGGTAAACTTGAATTTGTTTATATAGTATCATATACAGAAAAAAAAACCAAACAGCAGCTATCACATTAGAATAATGTTTGATTATACAGCAGAATCTTTTCTAAGGTTAATGACAAGTGCAACTTGATTGTATTACTTTACTTAGAAAACTGATGTTTCTTAGGAAAAAAAGATCTCATTTACACAGAACTGTATCTGGATATATAAGCAACTGCTATTTTCATCCTGGGTTTAGTTACCAATGCAAAGGAAGAGACTTTGTCAAAACATCCAACAACATTTTGCCAGGTTCTTATTTCTTCTCTGCAATGTTTTTTCTTCCTAGTCTCAAGCACAGAATCCATGTAAGCTACACCTTCCAATACGATCAAATCAGTAATTGATTTCCTTCAAAATAGCTAACAAGTGGGAGATGTGTCACCTGCTCAGGCTGGTTCAATAGCACAGCGGATCATGAGGTAGCATCATTTCCTTGGTGACAGTTCAGCAGGAGTGGAAAAGCTGATGCAAAGCCACTGTTGCATCATTGCTTGAGTAGTGACCCTTGGGTGAAATGGTTACATGTACCAATCACAAGCAGTTCTCAAGACTGATTATGGCTACAGAAGCAGTGCCTTTAAGGAAGGCTTTTTGGTGTTTGGTTCCCCCCCCTGCAGACATCAAAATGATTTCTGTAATTGTCAACAATGAAAATTAGCTTACTTTGTATTTTACATAGTTCTCATTTTACTAAAAGCCTCCTAGGCAGGCCTGGTTATTTTTTACATTGATGCTATTACACATTTCCACATAAGTGAACAGTGACCCAGGGGAAGAGAATGAAGCCTGGGAAATGAAATTTAAGTAAGTGACTTGTCAAAGTCACATGCCTAAACCTGCCACTGTTATTCTGATGTCCGTACCTTGGTCACTGCTCTGCTATGGTAAGGTAGCAGCAATGCACAACAGGTATTTGTTTCTTAAGGGTTCAATGATTATTACAGCTTTCTGATTACCCCTCAACTCCAGCTCAGCCCTTAATGATGTCCTGGCTGTCAGGCAACTGCAGTTTTAAAGAAAGATAAGTAAGAGGTTACTCACTGTCTAGAAGGAATTTCCTGCAAGTGTCTTTGGTGTTTGTAATGGGAAGCTTCAAGTCTTCAGTTAGCATAAGGAAATGATTCACCTAAATTTTACTGCAAAACTCATATAAAGACCTTTAAAGAAAAGTACTGAAGAGAGGTGAACTATATTATAAATAGTTTGAATGGCTAAAAACTATTTGGTACAGATATAAATGTAACTTGCTTCCTTTGAAATGTAGTATTACAGGGGAAATGACTAGTTAAGGCTTAGTACCTGAAGATAATCACTTACTTGCATGACTAGCACTAGACCTTTGGCATATATTTATGGCAGCAGGTTTCTAGCTTTTCCTTGAAGGAAACTTTATGCAAAAGAAATTAACAAAAAATATGTACAAGTTACTGGATCAAACAAAGCCTTCGTTAACACACAGTACTTAAGTTAAAGCTTGACATATTAATACTTGGGGAAAGATACTGAAACTGTGCTTACAGGTGAACATTATTTAATTATTCTGAACCAACAGAACAAACACTAAGCATCTGTTTCTGTAGTCTGATTTCTATGGAAAAGGATTCTTCATTTCTTTGTTAGACCATTAAAGATTCTATTTGCAAGAGGTTTAGAAGTGAAGAGGCTCCTGTATTGCAGAGGAAAACTATTAACAAGTTACCAGTCTTGGTATTATTTACTATGGCACACTTACTTTTCTGTACTAGGAGGTAAGATAAGATTGCCTCTGTTCTTACATGAAGGGGCACACATTTGATCTTCAAACATTCATATGTAATCTCCTTGAGTGTTTCCTTTGAGGCTGTAACATTGCAACCAAGAAAATAAAGTTCTTACATATGGCTAGACAACTGTTCTTGTGGCATGACCTGTAGACTGCTAAACTCTATTTGGCTTCTCTCGCATAACCTGAATAAGGTGAGCATTTTAGTAACATGAGTCTGAGTCCTCTAGGATGCCTTTACCAGACAGATGCACATTAAGCCAACTGTACTCAAGTATTTTATTATTGCTTCGTTCTCTAATGTTACCTGCATTGTCTGTCCTTTTTCTAAAAGCCAGCTCAAAGTGAGTTGATAATAATCACAGGCAAGCTCTGTGTAACCTCTGCCTACATAAAGAGTTGCAAGGGTAGAGTTAAATTTTTCTAGGGGTTAGCTGAACATTAATAATTTGTTCAGTGAAGCTTCACTACTGGCATTCTGCTATGCTAAGCAGGTACTAAGAGTTTGTAGTACTTGGAGGAACGTTCCTCCTCCATACTTAACATCCTGTGATTTAACAGAAGCAGGAGAAAAACCCTTCAATCGGTACAAAAGATTTATTTAAGCATTCAGCTCAAATACATGTAATCAAATCTCTTTGACCATAGAAAATAAGAATGTTCCAAGATACACTTTAAGCCCAGTTGTAGCCCACGGAGGATCTTCATAGTTCAATTTGAAACCCCTAGAAAACATTGTAAGTACTGATACCACTAACAAGTGGTATTGTACAGTGCCTTAAAGAGGATTAAAAGCGAGCATAACGTTCCATAGAAATGGCACCCTTAGTTTGCACATTATGGAAAATTAAGTCAATTTAATGATTAAATACTGAATCACAAGTATATTACAAGTTTTACTTACTGTATGAGCACTGTTAACAACTGTCTTGTTTATATCTTTGTATTCCGCATTACTAGCCAAGAATTTTCAAGTCTGGGGCAAAATGGTTTGAACTGGTTCTCCAGCTGAGTTACCCACCCACCCCCTTCATTCCTGCCCCCAGGCTACTGAAAAAGAGGGAAACTCAGCAGATAGATAGATACCATTTACCAGAGCAGTTACTAGCAGAGCTGGCTAACACCATTAACTAAGCAGTCATGTACCATTGGTCCTGGAAGTGGTGCTGTAAGCCTCAAGCTACTGTAAGCTTTTAAGATGCTGTTTTGTAATACTAATTTGAAAGTTGAACCTGTGTTTATCAGGTACAATGTAGACATCTTAAACAGGTCTGACCAAGGGTGGAGCAAGGCTACATGATTACCTTGTTGAAGCTGAAGCTGAGCACATGACATTTCCAGAAGGGCTGGTGCTCTCAGCCTCCTGTTCCAGCAGCCAGGACAATTTTTTTCCCTGCTCTACAGAATCTCTTGTATAGGATCTTTTGCCGCATGAACTGGCAACACACTGATATCCTCCAATCTAAAAGGGAAGTTATGGGAGAATTAGCAAGCTAAATAGACAGCTGTCACTTCCCCTTCTCCTCAGGTGAACTTAGCCAACCTTGAAGGATGTTAATATAAATGCTAATGCTTAAAAAGGCAAAGTGCATTACCAGATACATTGGAACTCACAAATTACTTCAGATTCTTCTTGAGAACTGATTTAAGAATGCACCTAATGACAATTATTGCATTTTTCTCTTTGGCTTTCAAATCTAAATCTAGTTTATCCTCAGCAGATGGCCTCAGCAGTGGACATGCTGTTTTGGGGAAATATGCAATTCCTTTTCAGCTGGTACAATAAGAGATCTAGTTTTCTAAACCTGCAAACTCAACTGATAACTTCTGACCTTGAGGGCTGCCATAGTTCTGACTATAGCCTTGTAGCTTGTAAGCCAAAATTCACTGTATGCTGCAAAAAAATGTCTCCTTGTAAATGGCAGAGTTGTGCACAGATGTTAAACTGAGAATCCATGCAATATATGGGTACAGTTCAGTCTGTTTGTAAAATTAATTCGGAGTTGCATACTGAGGTCAGCCAAGACACTAAGGAGTCAGTTAACAAAACTTTTCAGGCCTTTTTCTTACTGAGCCAAAGCCAGAAAGATGAAGGAAACTAACCTAAGTACTAGTGGCAGTTCCTCCTCATTCCCAGGTGAGGGTATTCTCTGCTAAAAGCATGCATCCTGACAACAGCGTTAAGGAAGTACACATCAATGTATAGTCTTCAGCTTTTATCCTTTATTACATACACAGCAAAGAAGGCAGCATTAGACACACGCACAGTGTGTTACATCCATTCTGCACACAGCACACGCACGCACACACGCATACACACAGCCTTAAAAAAAAGTGTCTGTGATAGGAACATGTTATAAAGGTGGTGATCTTTATCTCTAAGCCCCTGAGCTTTTCCTTATAGTTAGGTGAAAAGGCAATGAACAAGTCTTTTCTTGCTCTGTAAGTGCTTTGTGCAACAATGTCCATAGAGGTCATAAACAAGTCTTCTGGGAAGAGCAACATGAATGTCTTACTCCCATATTCTCAGTCTCTTACCGCCACTTTTGCACCAAATAGCTTCCAGTTATGTTTAGTTGCCACACTTGGCTAATATAGCTCTTGTTCCTGTGATTGAAGTGAGGACTGGTTCTGCAGATCACAAATGAAATGCAATCCCCTCTTTCTCTCAAGAGATGTCATCTCGGTGATACTGTAGGACTAGAGAAGTTACCAGAATTCCTTGGGGACTGAAGAGGCACAGATGGAGAACTGGGAGACAGTTTTCTTGGGCTGCATAGGTCACCATTGTGCAGCTTCCACAGCAGTTCTTCATTTTCCATTGACAGGCGCTTGTTCACTTTTGATTCTTTCTCCAGTGACTCCTGTAGAACAGCTTGCTCCGTAGAAAGTTGCCTGCAAGCGCAAGATAAGATTTGCATGAGAACATGAAACCCAAGTTGGAGGTTACAGTACTGAACTTAACTGCTACAGAAATGTTTGAAACTGCAGGCTCCCGGCTGGCTTACAACTACTTTACTTTCTAAGAAGGAGGATTTATCTTGTTCTCATCCTTGCTGGATTTAAACTGGTAGCTTGCAGAAAGCAGGAGAAAATCCCAAGAAGAAACATCCTTAAAGGACAGAAAAAGCATCTGAAAAGCAAGACTTGTTCTACTTGCAAGGACAGAAGCTTTTAAATGACCATCCTGAAGCCTTCAGGTCTTGTTGCAGGCTCATCTTTACATAGAGGCTGCATTTCTGAAGTTTCCTTCAAACTGGAAGAGTTTGCCCATCCATTTAAGCAGTAGTTGAAGTTGGATGGATCTTGGACTCATGCATGTCAGATATTCCTATTATTGCTAAATAAAACACACCAGTCTTTTCACTGATCTAAACTGGGGACACATCACTCAACTGACATGGTTAAAAATAAAATCAGGTTTAGCTCACAAGCCTGTAATACTTAAAGAGCCAATCCATGGTAAGATTATATTTTGAGTAGACTTTTCTTCCCCAAAATACTGGTTTGGGGCACTGAAGAACATACCAAGCCTTTAACCCCTTATGATCTGTTCCTGCTTGTCCTCCTACACAGGAATGCACATGTGCACAGATACAAGTGGGGAAGAAAAGGGATGTGTTCTTCTACAGAGGGCCCCAAAATCCCAATCACTAATTAAACAGAATTTTCTCTTTGGTCACAGAAACACCTTGTCCTGGTTCATAACAACATCTAAAAGTCCACAGATATTTTTCACCTTGAAAGCTCCATGTGTTTGTCCATCCGAGCTTTTAATTCTTCATTTTCTTGCTGAACCTTCTTTAACTTATCCATTAAGATTGTGTTGTTCTCCAGCTTAGGAAGAAAGGTCACAGTTTAAAACAAAACCCATACATGCACTCATCAAGACAGACAGTGACTGAGCTATCACAGATGTTCGTAATCTGGAGTTTGCAGGTCTTGTTACAGTAAGTGCAAAAGCCTGGAGTAATGCGAGGCAGACCTGCTATTGTGGCTTCATGTTCTGTAACAGTCAAACAGATCCCACATAGCTGATCCTTTCATAACACTGGCATTCTGCCCCTTGTGCTGATCAGATGTCAGCAAAGGAGGGTTGGATGAGGGATCTACTAGTTAACCAGCACGTTCTGGACACCTCTGCCAGGAATAGGCAGCAGTTTTAGAAGCTGCTGCAGGCAGAAGACTGTTGAGAACCCACATGCTAATCTGACAAATTCCACAGCTCCCCTGTGGAAACAGCTCTCCTGGCTGCTCTCCTGATTCCACTTCATTGCTGCAGGATGTTGTCTAAAGGAGCAAACAGTGATTAAATGGTTGGATGGTCCAAGGGCTTTTGTACTGTGACCAGAGTCTGTCAAAGATGATGAAGGTTTATTACTGATTTACTGGGAACTGTAGACGAGGGCAACGTATGATGCTGTGCAATACCAAACAACTGACATGAACGTATTCCTTCTTATCCAAAAGTATTTCAGTACTTCCCCATTAAAATCCTGTTTAAGCAAGCACAACAGCAGCATTCACCTGCCCTGCCCAAGATAAGGACCCTGTCCTGCCACAAACTAGACCATGCCAAATAATTACATGTTCTGCCCCCAAAATCAATTTTCATGTGGAATTATGCACAGATCAGGAGCAAATCCACACAGCCAACCTTAACAGCTAAAATGACTGTCCTAATCTAATTAACTCTAGATTAAAACATTCCATTTCATATTTGACCTCTTCTTGTTTAATGAGTATCATTTCCATGTTAATGTTTTCCTGACAGTGCAATCTATCTGCACCACTCAAGCCAACATAGTAGATAAGGACTTTTTTCCCTAGAGGATGGAGGAAAAGGAAAGGACATGTGGAAGAGGCTCTCAGATAACCCTGGACTAGCCTAGCAATAGTTTATGCAAACTAGTAGTTGCCTTAAGATGTTAAAAGGTCATTTACAGCATCTGGTGATTCTTTCCCCCTCTTCGTCCTACACTTGATGCAGTTGTAATTGTACAGCATGCAGTGTAAGCCTGTCCCATCACTGTTTCATGTTTCCTTTTAAACAAAGGAACTGATCCTCGTGCATAAGCCTGACCAGCCCAAGCTCATTATCAGAACACAACTCAGACATGGTCTCCCCAAGGAAAACTCACCAGTTTCTCCATCTTCATTAGCTTTATATCCTGCTGGTGGAGTTTCTCATTCTTGATCTCCAGCACTGCTTTCAGGCTCTCCAGCTCCTGTTCCAGGTACATAATCTGCGGGTTTTTCTGAAAGATTTACACAGAGTTTGCTTAGTTCCTGGATTTCAGAACAATCTCAGGGTGTCTCTGCTGGTTAGAAAGGGCAAGAAAATAAATACGGTAACAACAGTTACTTGTTCTAAGCAAAATCAAGTCAAACAGTTTAGAATAAAGAAGATCTGGTATCACTTTCCCCTCTGATTTTGTGTGTCCGTCGGTGTAGATGGACAGCTGCAGTTCTCCTTAGGTGCTGTTCAGAAAACCCTTCATGCACAAACATGGAAACCCTTGTGAGTCAAAGCCAGGCACTGAAGCTGTCACAGCAAAACTTGTTTTTCAGGAGTGCCCCAAGGCTCCCTTTAAGGCTAGGAGTTCCAAAATCTATTTCATATTACTCATAACCCATCCCAAGAAGTAATTATGAGTAAACATTTGAAGAGTTTCCAGATACGGAAATAGTTCAAAAAGCAGAAATTGAGAGCTGTGGACTTAACTGCAGCTGATTTTCCCTGGTTTGAGTCCATATGTAGCTGGTTCATAAGCAGAAATTGAAAATTCCTGGGTTTACATTCTTCTTAAAGCCCAGCAATGCAATTGCATATAAATATCTTGCCCTGCTGTACGTCCATGTACTGCACAACGCAGGAAGCTAGGGCTTTCTCTTCTATTTTTCCTATTTTTTATTGCTGTTTTTTTGGGAGGAGGAGGGGGACACGGCAGGGTCAGATCTGGTTTCCTCATGCAGCTGTTTGCCAGAGTAAGGACCCCTTCAAACACTGCAGAGTAAACAATATTCTCTACATTGCAAAGGCAAAGTCACAGGCAAAACTTAGAAAATGAACTAAAGCAAGTGTCAGTCCATTTCCAGGTAGTAGAATAAAGAGAAAACAACCAGTGATTAAGTGTGTTGTGTAACTGAGTTTATCTTTAAAAACAAACAGAACTTGTTTCAGCATATTTGGGTAAGAATATTGGTGTACTGCGCTGAGTAACAGATTCACTGCTGTGTCAGAAACCCAACGCTGGGAGGGCAGTGCCTGCGGTTTTGTGGGGCACAGTCCCTCAAGCACACAGCCAGCAGCTCTCACTGGTACACAAGGCCTCATCACCTATGCATTTCATTCCCCTGCCTGGTTTTGAGGACAAGCATTAGCGATTCTCGTTTAATTCCTACTTCCGAAGCACAGCTGAGGGCGAGGTGTGCTGTCCTGTGCTGCACTGCCTTGGAGGAGGAAACAGACAACTTGAAGCTGTGGCTTTACATGGAATCTAGAAGCTAGCAAAGAAAACGATCCTGAGAAGTTTAAATGCAGCTTACAGTATGTTCAAAACTCATTTTTTTTCTTTCCCTTCTTTGCCCCAGTGGTCTTAAGGTGGTCTTTTTAAAGTTAAACTTGAGCCACCACATCAGCTACTCATAGAAGAGCACAGAGCCTGATAAGACTGAAAGGCATATGTAAGATTTTAGCAAAAATAGCTGGGAATATCCAGTGACACTAAGTAAGACTGGAGAGCTGGAAATAACACCTCTGCCTTCAAAGGGCTAATGGGAATTCAGCAGTGCAGGATTTGTGTTCAGTACAGAAGAACATACTGGGTCAAATCTGTATTTTTCCATAGAGTAGCATCAAGCTTATGATGTGTCTCACTGTACATTTGCAGCTATGTAAAGGCACTTGACTATCACTCCTTTAATTAAACACCACCTGAGCATGCACAGGGAGTACAGTTCAAACTCCCAGACGGAGTGTACAACAGGGTCTCTTTGGTATCATCTTGCCCAACTATAGCTACATACTGTGGTTGCAGATTCCTGCAGAAGCAGTTCTATCCTGCTGCTAAAATAAGTGGTTAGAGAGGAAAAATACAAATTCCAGAAAAAACTAGGGCAACTTCTACTAGAAGCATTTTAAGCAAGTTTTTATATGTGGAATTTCTCTTGGTGGGATACACGATAGTCTTGGCATTCCAGTTATTTCCAAGTAACTAGAAAGAGAAGCACATTTGTGTCTAACTCTCCCAGTGCACGAGAAACCTCTCTCAGAGCACACTGCTGACCCAGGAGCATCACAGCAGCCTTGGGAGGAAAAGGAGGACAAAATGGAAGTTTACCAGAGGAATAAATCAGCAGTGAACCAATGTTTGAATAAATGCATTAAAGACTTAAGTACAGGGGGCAAGTTTTGTCACAGTGATATAAGCCCACATGGGTCATAGCACTGTTAGAACATTTATCGACTGTCTAGAATACAGCTATGGTTCTTTGTGCATGTAGGTCTTCAATTTAACTTGGGCTGTAACTTATACCACTGACCAACAGATTCACAGATTTACAATGGTAAAGCTCATACCCGACATTGTAGTGCTTGAGAAAAACTTTTGGCAGGCGAGCCACCTACATAAAATGAAGTACGGGTGCCCCATCAGTCCTGACTGCAAAACCTTTCTTATGCATTAAATAAACCCAGGCTTGCAAGATCTGCTCGTCTGCATTACTTCTGAAGATCAAGACTTACAAGATTGGCTTTTTCTTTGGCTACTTGTTTTTGCTCTTCTAATTTCAGCTTCTCACTCAGAGAGTCATTTTCACATTTTAATTCATCGATTTTTTTCTGCAATGAAAAGACAGGGTATAGTTAGGGCAAGAATTCAGTGCACATCTCCAAACTGGTCTTCAGTTTCAGACTGCTGTAACGACCCCAACCCTTAACAAACCTCTAACGATTCCTGCTTCTCCGTAAAGGAATCTTCAAGCGACTTCCTTTCAGATTCATGAGCACTCTTGAGCTCTGCAACAAATTCATTTTTGAAGATTTTTAATACCATGTAAGACATGAAGATTCTTGTTGAAAAGCCAGCCAATACACATTCGCACAGATGCAGTCAGTGACAGCACGGAAAGAACATTCATCATCCACTCATCCAAAGCATGTACAAAGTATC
This sequence comes from Lathamus discolor, assembly GCF_037157495.1. Classification (NCBI taxonomy): domain Eukaryota; kingdom Metazoa; phylum Chordata; class Aves; order Psittaciformes; family Psittacidae; genus Lathamus; species Lathamus discolor. The sequence continues at coordinate 133,835,641 of NC_088884.1, read as the reverse complement.
AGATTTATTGCTGCTTCCCATTTGTTGATTGCCCCTTGCATATCTATTTCATTAGCTGACTGTGTCAGTTTCAAAAGCATTCAGCTGCATGAATTGAGCAGGAGCCACATGTGACAAAAGCTGTGTTTCTGAAGGGAAACAGCGAAAGCTGAAACTATCTTCTTACAAGCTTCTAGAAACACATTTCCTTTCCCATTTTGGAGGTGCCATACAGAGGAGTTTGCTCTTTGACTGCAATGGAAGCATCATCAGTTTTGATAATGCAGAAGTATCACTGGAAACCTGGCTATCAGGTGAGTTGGAGGGAGGATGGAAAGCATCAATTAGATGCAATACCCTTTAACACTGAGCACACCCACCAAACCCTCCCTGGTAAACTGCCTTTGTCCCTGTAGACTGTAAATAGTGTGTAGTATTTCTCAACATTCCCAAGTCAGTCTGGAAAGCACACAATACTACTTATCCTCAATTTCAGTTCAGAGGTGCTCCTTATAGAACTTGGGGGGTGGGAGCAACTACTTATTAACATGAGATCTTGAGAGCAGACTGCAATTCAGACACTGAAGGAAAAGGTCATCGCCACTCAAGCCATTTTCCAAGTTCCGTTCATCTACAGGTCACGATTATTTCTGTATGTAAAATGAGACTGATTTCCAAATGAAGGAATTCAGCCAAGGTTTTTAAAGACAGCAGACTGCCAAGAATAATGGACATATGGATGGAAAAGCCTGAATATTTCTGCTTGTGACTAGCAGTACTAGAGCACTTATATTTGAACACAAAATACTTGCCTGAAAAAGAGGATTCATACTCCTTTTTCAGCTCCTCTACTTTTTCCGAGTGGCTCCTTTCAAGTTCCAGCTTAAAGTTTTCATGTGTGATATTTAAATTGTCCACCTGCAACATGACAACATGATTATTTCCCCTTACATGTGGCAACCCTCATTTAAAGTATTGTTCCTTAAGATTTTATGCAGTACATAGAGTACATTTTAAATGGTCTAGGAAGCACTTAACAGATGATCACAGGAGAAGCTAAGCCACTTACAACACTCAGTAGATGAGAACAATACCTTACACTTAACCACTACCAACAGGCTGAGGTATGCATCTGTCACACACATGGAGTTGTTGCAAGGTAAGGTCCAGGCCAGGTGTGTTTCTGTAAATCTTAAAACTCAAGCTGCCTCAAATACCCAGTGGAGGTCTGTAAGCCACTGAAGCTTGCAGGACACAAGGAATCTCCACCATGTTTAAACACAAGCTTAAGATCCATACAACTTAGTGCAGTAATGAGTGCATAACTGCAACAAAGTGGAGTTTCACATTAGATTAAAATAACTCCATTATTGGCAAGCCCAGCATTCCGTGAAGGCTCCGGTGTAGCAAAGCAATTGCTAGAGAATACTTCTACTTCGAAGGCTACAAACCTGCTCTTGGAGTTGCGCTTTGTACTTCTCAGCTTCTTCAATGCATATGCTTTGGAGTTTCTCACATTCTGCGGTGTAAAACTGTTTAAGCCTCTCCTCCAGCTCAGCCAAATCATTGTGATGTTGCTCATTTAATTTCTGCAAAAACCCTTCATAAGCAACCTGCAGTTCGTTCCTGTCTCTCTCCAATTTCTCACAAGCTGCAGAAGTGGTTACTAAAGATGTCAGAACAGAAAAAAGTAACTGGGTCAAGTTCAATGCTAATTTCACCATCTTCGTTACAAGTATTAAGGATACAAACTGCACAGCAACATGGCTATACATAGACAAACAGTTTATCCATGAAACGAGTGCCTCCTCCAAGGACACACAGAAAGATCTCTGCAAAAATACTGAATTCAGTGTTTCTTATGCTGAGAATTAATTGAATCTAGTTAAGCCAGGAACTTACACAGAATGCACGAGTGTGATGGTTTGTCATGACAAAGAAGAATGAATGTCTCACGAGACAGTGGAGTGCTGCAATAAAAAATTTAATTGGATTTGCTACTTCACCTAATTTGATCCCATTTCAGAAGCGTATTTATCAGAGCACTTCACTTTTTGATATATAAACCACTTAGCTAGATTTGAAAGTCTTAATGTCCTGAGGACCATCCACTCAACATGTTACACTCAGACATGCGGCACAGAAGCAATTCTAGCCTGACTTGGGCTGCCCAATACAGAACTGCCAATCTGGAACGTGTAACGTGTGTGCCCAAGATATTTACATATGTGAGATACGGAACAGTTTCAGGCAGAAAGTGCAAGAGTATCAAGAGAAAGAAATGCCATGTAGTTCCCTTTACATTAACACAGGCCAGCTAAGACAACTGCCTTGGTTTGTCTCCCCAGATCTGAAGCAGATTACACAACAAAACAGAAGTTAGTAACTTGTACTTTTGTGTCTGAAATTTAGCATTCCTGACTCCAGCCAGACAGGCCCAAATAGGAAGAGTCCTCTTCCTACTGCTAATATGACCGGAGCAAGTGCTTCATGCAGTTCCAGCTGCACCCAAAGCCTGGAAGCAAGGTGGAACAGGACCTCCAACACAAGCTTAGGGTCACTGAGCTTATGCAAAACTGATTCTATACAAACTGTAGTGCCTGGGTTGAAAATAAGTTACTCAGATGAGTGTCTACTTAAGAGAAAAATCAACTAAAAGGCTAACTTGACCTTTGGTCAAATAGGGGACAAGTCACACGTACATGCACTTTACAGCAGCCTGGCACGCTGCCTGAACAGTCCAAATATAAACTCTGTGTGAAAGCATGGGAAGATTCAAGGATTTTTGTACAGGCAGTACAGCGAGTCCTCATCACAGCCGTGTCTGAACCTTAACATACGGAAATCAGTGTCTTCAAGGGCAGATTCCCAAAGCAGCACAGGGCTATGCTCTAGGGAAAGCAGCCTGCCCTGCAGAGTGCCTTAAGTTACACACGTGGGGGACTGCTTCTTTGCTACAGCTCATTAAGTGCAAGTAACTTGATGAATGATACTGGCACTCGCTTTCCAGGAAACTGTACAGGAGTCTTGGCCCTCCTGCCATCACCTGGAACCTGCAGTTGACCTACAGAGCATAAGAGCATGAGCTGGACTGCATGGGAATCCATCTCTGTGTGTGCCTACCCAAATTAGTTTTAACAGCAGGCCTAGCTCTGCGCTAGGTCTATGTGAGAGTGCTGCTGATCAGGACAGATTTAAGCCAAGCTGCTCATCCCATGACTGGCAACAATGCAACTAAGGCCTCAAATGTACCACAACATTCTGTGCAAGCCAAGCAGGTTACAGTTTCCTTTACCACCGCCAAGGAAGGCTTTTATTGCCCTGTTTTTACTCCTTCCACAAATCTCTAAAGAAATTAGCATTCACACTTCTATCACATTGCATTGGCTTAAAGTAATTGAACATACTACTCTACATTGTCAGGTTTTGCAGAAGAGGAAACGTTATAGGTAGGGGACATTATTTTACAATGCAAGGAACCAGGCAGCAAGCCAAACAAGTATTACACAGCCAACCACATGCAGACTGCATCTGACCCTCTCTAGTCGAGTCAGAGGAGTATAGCTGAGAAGCAGGCAACTCCACTTTAAAACCAACAAGGGAAGAAGCAAGCATCCAATTCTTTATTTGTAAAGCCAGAGCCATTCCTTTGCCTCCATTTAGCCAAAAGAATGTCGTATCACCTTATCTTCAACCATCAGCACACGGAACTTCAGATGATGCAAAAAAGCAAATAGCAAACCACGTGTTTGTCGAAGAAAACAGACACATCAGCTTTCCTTGGGCCAGTCTGCAGTTCACATTTAGGAGAACACTAATGTTACAAAGGCAAACAAAAACTTCAGGCTGGCATTGGCAGTTGAAGGCTGTGTTATCTGGAGGGTAACGCCTGGTCTCCACACAGCTGGTGGCTCCTATGCTTCCTTGCACATAGCAAGCCTGAGCTGACTCCCTGCCATCCACACAAGGAGCAGAGCCTCCACGCAACCAGTGAGCCCCTGGTGTTATGATAGTGTGAGAAACTGCATGTGTGAAGCTCTCATTGCAAAAGCACCCACTGCGGAACTGTCGATCTGAAATCATGAGAAGTCCCATAAACCACCGTTTGCCCCGTACTTGAGATTCAGGTGTCTGCAGCAAATACTTTGCACAGCTCCATGATCTTCCAGACTGAATCATGTATTTTATGACTCTACATTGCCTTAAGAGAGGGACAAGCCATGAAAAAAAACAATTCCTTAGTTTGGCAATTCATCCACTGTAAGGAGATGCAGCAAAACTCCTGATGAACCAACCCTGATGGCTACTCAAGAGTTCTCATTGAACTGGTGCTTGATCTGGAACAAAAATCTGTAACGGGAATGTGTTTTTCCAGCAGAACACACAAAATCTCTATTTCAACTTCTCATCCACTTCAGAAACACCTGAAGGGCACGCTTCAGAGCTTTTGTACACAACTACTGTGCTTCCTTTCCTTTATTAAAGGGCTTCTCTCTGCAATTCCACATCTACATTATGCCATGCATTAGAACAGACCACAGAACTTAAGCAAAAAAACCCCAACAGCACTTGTCAGAAAAACCAAGCCATAAAGATGAAGAGATGTGGCATCATTTGTCTGTTAAGTTGTTCAATTTCATCTGTAACCCTAAGCAGTTTTAAGCTTTAAAGATGGAGCACATGGAATGGAGTACGCAGCAGCCAGAAGCAAGATTTACTTCATTATTCAAATAGCAAAGCCATTAATATTTGTCCCCACTTGGTTGCCCCAGCCTCTCCTCCCAATCAGACAACGCTGTCTTCTCCTTATGTTATTACAACAGGGAGTAATATTAATTTGTAATTTTAAGCTTCCTAACGCCTGCTTATTATAAATGAAGAGCCTGCACCTTTCGGGCTGAACCACGGCCTCTGGCAATCACAGGAAGTTTCTGAGATTTGGCAATAACATATCTTCAGATCAGAAACAGTGGGTTTGATGTGCAACATTAACATTCATCTGTAGTAGCTGACGGTGGCCACCTGCATCTTGGGCATTTATTGCAAAGCTCTGTATGTGCCAAGCCATAAAACCAAACGTCTGTGAAAGAGAAGTGTGGAGAACCAGGCACACGGCAACTCCCTGCAATCGTGCAAATGGCAGCAGATCCAAACCACACAAACAGCAGCACCAGCTCAAGGAGAGGACTGCAAGAGTTGCCTTGGTATTCCCAAGAAACCTATTTCATATTTTCACTAGAAGCAGGCAAGAGACAAGACCTCACCCTTGTGCAGTATCTCCTTCTCACAACATGTAGGGTTTTTTCTGATTTTAACTATAAAACATTCATCATCTAATTCAGTCCTTATGGCTAAACTGCTTACATAAAAACATTTTTCAACTTGAATTCCATAAAGGTCATCATAACCATAGCTCTAAGAAGACAGACCATAATGGATCTTTTTTCTTGAATCCTGAATTAAATTGTTGTGAAACAATAGCTATCTTCATAAAACAGTCTAGGTCGCTCGCTGCTCTAGTTATGATTTATGAAATGCCATTAGACTGTCTGAGATTTTGAAACAGAGGTCAGTAGAACAGTAAACTAGCAGCATTTTAATAGATGTGGGGGATGTGAAAAGGGGTAATTACCAGAAAACAGAGTATTTAGCATGGTGTTATTTCACACTGCAAGATCTATTGTGTATGTTCCACTGATCACTAAGTCTACTACAGACACAAAGGCTCATTTCCTTCTCTGTATTTTTTTCTCTTGTTATCTAGCAATTAATTGATGTTTTGGCAGATTCTCAATATTGGAAATTCTTCTACCAAAAGAGGCTTTCAAGTTTTTGACCAAGTTACTCTTGATGTTACTTCTATAATATAACATACTCCAGGATGTTAAGCCACATTTCATGGCTTTGTTCTGGATCAAGTTGAAAAGAGGCAGGTAGACCAAAAAAGCATGCTGTAAGCTATACTGAAGTGGGTATGGTTGAATGATTGTGTGAAACATCCACCTACCTGCTGGGAAGTAAGCTCCTACCCTCTAATGCTGCAAACTCTACAGTGCTAGGAGGCAGGCAAGTGTACGACTTGCGGCAAGTTAGGCCCTGCCTCAAATGACTGATAGAAATGGCCACCTACTTTTAGGCGTTTCTAGGGATCGCCAAAAGCTGCAAACCACATCACACTCACTCTATCTGTCCATAAAACACAACAGTCTTCTTTAACCCAATCTCCAAAACATTCTAAAGGTCATTTATTAATAAAAAAATGGCATGAAGGTATTCTGAAAAAAATATTGCTTACGAATGGCAACAGCAAATGGAGGGGAGGGAGAGAGTCATGCCTTTGCCTGGCTGCACTGGGTACGCATAAACCTCTCCAGCCCACTGGAAAAGGCTCACAAGTGGCAATTCTCAGCGGGCCAAGGCAGGCACATGCTGAGCCAGCTTTACACCTGCAGTTCCATAGCAGCACTGAGCTGGATCACGTCCAGCACGGCTGCAAAGAGTCTCCCAAACAACGTGGAGCACAATTAGTTTAGAAGAGTCGTTCTGTACCCCCCCAGAAACACACAGCTCTTGCAATTTCTACTTATGCAATTAAACAAGTAACCAGAAGTGATTTACACACCAGCTTGTGTCTTAATTATGAAGGTGACAAACAGGACATCTGTTCCTCCTCCAGGCTCTCAGAACTAAGGTGTCTACATTCAAACCGCAAAGTACAGTCTCTGCGGCTGGAGATGTTAAGGAAACACAAATTCAGAACCCGCCTGCTAATGAATTTGAACTCCTTTGGAAAAGTCCATCCCCAAACCATTACTGTTGCTAATCCTCACACATGTTTCCAGCTGCTGGGAGCAGAAAGCAGTGCCTGGTAACCATCCACCCCACACTCTGCACAGCCGCACAGCCACACAGTCACTGCAAAAGGCAGATTCTGGGATTGTAATGCCTATTTAAATCATTATACAAAAAAGTATTTTGGTAGAAAGGGTCATTCAGAATAACCAAGCAAAACAGACAACCTGACAGCAAGCCGCTTTGGTTTTGTAAGGTACATCAAGGAGCTTCAGGAACTGAGGAGTCCAACCCATGCCGGCTGCAACCTGCAGGTGACTGCATGATCCTCTTACTCAGCAACACACAGGATACACTCTACACTGGGCTGAGTGCACCTGGGTACTCTTTCTAGACTGCCTGGTCCCAAGCTGCAAACCAGCAGACATTGACAACACAGCAGCCAAGGCTCCACGGAACATGTGTGAGTGTCCACACAGCCAAAATAAGATTTTAAATGTACTCTCTGAGCCAATGGATGCCTAGATAATACTGCAAATCAAAATTCACAGTACTTCCATCAAATTATCCCATGGAAACCTTACATTCAGCTATATCCATTTAACAGTGGCAAGAGAAAGCTGATTAGCAGGTGTGTATTTAAACAGATTAGTTTTAGCTAAAGCTATCATTAGAAAACGCTTTTCTCACACCTTGTCAACGAATGGGGTCTGACTGGATTTGTTTTGTTTTTTAACTTGAAAACCCCCAAAACAACTATTTTTAAAGGTAGACAGAACTGAAGACCTGTGTAGTCTTTATTTTCTGATTAAATCCCCCTTACAAGCTATGGGGAGAAGTACAGACAGGCTGGACATGTGATGTCGTTAAGACAAAGGAGCTGCATGAAGATAAATGCTTTGCTGAAACCATGGTCTGGAAAGCTCACAAAGGGAAGTGAGCCCGAGGCTGCCATTCCAATGCTCCTGCGGAGCTTACCCAGTAAGATGCGCTCTGTGAGGGGAACAGCTGATGACCTCGTCCAGCAGCACAACAGCCAGCATCCCTGGCTGACAGCTCTGTGCACTCGGGCATCACACATCCATCAAGCTCTGTTGCATTAGATGAGTTTTTTTTTTCTAGTTATCTACCTATTGAATGTCATATTCTTGCGTTGGGAGTCCCACATAAAAGCTCTGCAGGCTGCTAATCAAAGCTGGAAGGTAACAAGTTTGCAGGAAGCTCATTTTAGAGTGAGGCACCCTCAGAAAGAACAAAGCTTTCAAAACAAACAAAAACCCAAACCCTATCTGGTCTGCCTATCTATGCTGAATTTTCCCTTTCCTGGTGAATACTAAACATAGTACCTGGGTTGATAAAGGAAAAATACTGAAGATGCACATGGAAGGATAAAGAGCTTCTTGCCATATAGCAACCCTTGTGAAGTCATTTTCATTATAAGGTAAATAAATGGGTTTACCCAGAAAGTCAAGTATATGTACATAAAAAAAGAAATCTAGTTTATAATGTTTATAACACAAGTTTGTAGGAATGCAAGAAGCCTGTTGCCACACTAAGACTCTAGTTCTGTCATCACTTCACGGTGAGAGAAGTGCTGGCTGCAAATGATGGGGGACACAACCCTCCACGCTGCTGCTTCTCCCCCTTCCCCCTGCTCCAGCACCAGTGCTCCTCTAGCCCCACTTTATGCCAGGCTAAGGCAGCTTTGGCAGAACAGCACTTCAAGCCACCAGTTCTCAGCTGGCTCAGGTCCCCAGGCAGCTCACCGCACAGCTGGGCGCACAGCTGACCGGGCAGCAGTGCTGGCACAGGGCAGGACAGAGCAATGAAAAGGCAGAGGAAGGCCAGCTTCTTTCAAAGCCACCCCTACCAAAACCTGCCTGAAACTACTGCAGAGCAAGCCAGGTCCTTCATCAGTACGAAGGTCAGAAGCTGCAGCCTGGCAGATGCCAGACTGCACCAACCTCTAGAAAACCCTCAGCCTTCTAGTACTATGCTCCCAAGAAAGAAAATGCTACACATATCTCCAGTATCTACCTACTCCGGCTGTAAGGTTTTCTCCGCTTGTCATTCTCCCTATTCACACATTTGTAATTTTATGCAGCACCAAATAAAGCTCCCCAAAAGCTGCATTTTAACATAGCCCTCTAAATTGGATGACAGTAATAGTGACAAGTGGAGAAGCTGCACTCATTGCTTCAGCCATGGGGAAGGGAAGACCTCTCCCTCCCCACCACACTTCCAACTCTGCCAGGGAATGCCCGCCTTAATCAGGGCTAAAAAATAAATCTGAGCATTAAATACACCACCTGCATGTAACAAGACCTACATCCATGTTCAAGTTTGGCTGACACAATACTCAGCTTCCAAAGCATGTGAAAATAAACATTTCCAACTTTTCAATAACAAGTGACGTATCTGAAACTGCTCCACATGTGTTGCTTCTGCTTTTAAAGCTTTCTTTTCTTTCTGTCTTTTTTAAAGGGGCTTCACCATAACCGAAGTGTGCTTTTGTAAAATGCCAGCTTCACTTCCAAGTGCTATCATTTTCAACCCAATGACTTTCTGCACTTCACAAGATGATTCTGCTTTGAGGTCAAACAAGTTACATGAAGTTACCATTAAACGCAGTTAAATCAAGCTTCAAAGTTGGCACAACCAGCCCCTGCACATAATAGCTTAATTTCACATTACAGCTGTCCACTAGGATGAGTTCAAAGATTGAACCTCATTAGCCTCATAGCATTTCCTTCTGTTAATTTTACACTCATTCACCTACAAGCCATTAAAGCAAAATGTAGATTTTGCACAGCATATTTTACAGGTTTATGGATCTTTGCCAACAGTTCTCTAGAAGAGAGCACACAAATAAATTGGGGATTAACAGAAGTGTATGTACTGTCAGCCATCCTCCCATTCTTAAGGAAGTGAGAGCTTTGGTCATCAGACGCATGTTTTTCAAGGAGGCCCTGCTAGGCGCAGTCAGATCAGTGCCAGGAATCCGGTGAACCTGGGGTCACACTGTCAGGCCCCAGAGAAATGCATCTGAGAAGAATTCAGGCAGGGAATTAAATGACTGCCATTACAATACCAGGGCATCTGTCTCTCTGCAGCTCTGTTTTGCTGCATTTCTGTTCTCATGTCGGGTACAAAAATGAACTCTTACCTAGTTCTCCTCGAAGGGTAACCAGTTCTTGAGATAACTCTTTGCGCTGCTTCAGTGCTTCCTCCCTCTGCAGAGGAAAAAACCAACACAAACCCAAACATTTGGTTACTAGTGATCTGAGCAGGGCACCTTCCAATCATTAACTTACATGTCTTCTGCAGGAAAACACGAGAAGCGAGAGGCCAAGAAATGAATCATTTAGGATAACAGCTCTGCAGTTACAAAATACACAGATGTTCTCCTGTTGTTAAGGAAGTTACACTTTAAAACAAAGAATAGCTTTTTCCAGGATAACACTGCAATCACTTTGCAGCGATTAATTCTGTATTTTATGAGGGGTGCAGCAATATAAGCCTCCAGAACAAACCAATTCATAGCTGTCAAGGGCACAAAAGTATGGTATATGTCGACGAGGCATGCATTAAATATTTATCTTAAGCTTAGTCAAACACAAACCCCAGAACTTTGCTAAATGCTCAGTCTTCCATGAAGAAAAGGCACAGCCCTGTGCAAAGTTGAACACAACCCACCCCACTGCTGGCAGTTCTTAAGATATACACGATGGGTTTTATACTGACAGAACCGCTGCAAATCTGTGCTAAAACACGCAGAAGCTCCCATCTCCCTGCCCTGCCTAGGGGCTGTCTCCAAGCAGGGGAAGGCGGCCGCCAGGCTCCTCTGCCCCCAGACCCTCAGCCCAGGGAGCAGCTCAGGCGCAGCCACAGCAGAGCCGCTCCGTGACTCGGCGACCAGCGCCTCGCACCCACGGCGCGGAGGTGACAAGGGCCGCGCTTCCCGCTGCCAGGGCGCGTTCACCTCGCTCGCTCAGTCCACGCTCCCGTCCAGCTCCCTGCCCTGGGAAAAGCAGTGCGAAACAAACCCCGGTTACCCTTGCTGCAGCACACTGGGAATAGAGGCACAGTCTGCTGCTGGAGCAGCCCATCTTCCAGCGCCGGCAGCCCCCCGCTCGGCCCCCGGCCCCTCATAGGCGACGCGCAGGTGGCGGCTCCGGCTGCGGCCGAGCGGCGAGGCTGGACCTTGCCTCCGCAGGTTATCCCGCTTCCGTGCCGATGGCTCCGGCAGCGGCAGATACTGCAGCTTCTGCAATTGGCACAGGCAGCCAGCGCTTACTTAAAGCCACAGCCCTTCTTTTATGAAAGGCGAGCCCCAGACATTACACTGATCGATCTCCGCTTGCTCGAACGGCAGCCGGGATCGCAAAGGGAATGCTGCCCTTCTCTAGATAATGGACCTTATTTTTAGCCGTTCCAAGCTTGCTATACGCTGCTTTCACACTTAATTTACTGATGGAAAAACAAGCCACGGGAGGCCCGAGCTGAATGGGAGAGCCACAGACACAGCAGCTCTGCTGCTGTCAAGGCCCCGGCTCATGTTCACAGCCCCAGCGCACGCAAAGAGCTTGAAACTCACTTTGCATGTTTTTCCTTCAGCTAGGATACATCAGAGGAAAGCAGTAACAATGCACTGGCCCCAGCATCACATGGGCTCTTCCACCACTGAGCTCACACACTGGCACGGCCACGCCTGCACCTGGTTTTCCTCAGGGAAAACCTTACCTTTGCTGCAGGTTCCCCATTTGCCCCTCATCGCTCTGGCCACAGCTTGACCTCAGGCTAGCATCTTAAAAGTGCCCTGTCCTGGGGGTAGGCAATACTCACTGCATGCCTGCAGAGCAAATAAGGCAATAAAATGCATCATTCATAAGAAAAAATAGAAAGAATGAGCACCCAGAAACCAGTGATGTATTAAGACCTGACATAATACTAATCAGAATGAGTGATTTTTATGCATGCACTCTCATCTGCTGCAAGTTACAGGAAATTACTCTGCAGCTGAAAAGGCAGGGTAGAAGAAAGGGCAACCCTTTAATAGGAATACTTATTTTTAACCTTGTGTGGGGAAAGATCCCCTTTTAATACTTAACAGTTATGTGGACACTGTCACACTAGTATTAAGTAGCTGTGCTGCAGCTGTACATTAAGCAACTTGGACGCTTTCTGCAGTGGCAGTGGTCTAAGACTGAAAACCATGCCTCTCCCCCACAGCAAGTCCTCAGGAGAGCAGAGAGCTCAGCTATGGCAAGGTCTCGCCCTGTTCTCCCCTGGTCAGGAAGGAGAGATGAGTCATCTCGCTCCTACTCATCACCAGCTCCGGCTATGGACACAGCATCCACTGACGAAAACGCAAACGCTGCAGTGGGGATTGAGCTGCAGCCTAGCACACTAGGACACAACCACATAATGGATGTGCAAGCAAGGTAACTACCACAGCACTTTCATTTTCATGCTGCAGGCTCCACATGGGATTTCCCAAAGCTTTTATAGTAACTTTGTCCATTACCAAAGTAATATACAAACACCACATAGGAGATTTTATATTCAGAAGGTCATCCTTGAACCTTATTACTTCCAGCCCACTCTGTAAAACAACTCAAATTTCCCCCCCTCGGCTCAGCAGCTGGACCACACTGCAAGCCCTTTGGAACCACTGATGATTTTAGTTAGTGTTTCCAAAGACCCACTTCATGATCCATGTATTTTGTATTTGTAGGTAAGGCAATTTGACAAGGGCACAGGAGATCAGAATTTACCAAGGACTGACAGAGACCGAGACTAAAAACACAAAATAAAACCAAATAATGCTGCCTTACTATATTTTTGTAATGTTTCTTGCTTTCTGCTGCTCTTAGCTCTGGTGCTTTTTACTGGTGCTTTGTGCCTCAACCTCCTGCTTGCCCATTCATAGTTCTGCAAATCAAGAAATCCAGACAGACTTGTTATCACCTCCTACTAAAGAATATATTCAGGAAGAGCCAGCCATAGAGGCTGCCAGCCTTAAGTAAGTTGTCGTACGGTTAAGCAACCATATGAACTAGTCAGACTGACTAGCAGTTCATTTAGCTTTTATGGGAGAGAACTGAAGCTCCAGGTATGGGGGTCGCCCCCAAAAAACAGGAATGTTTGCAAGACCCAAAACACAGTGAAATACCGAAGCCCACCTGAATAATCCAGTAAGGGCCACCCTCAGTATTTAAAGACAGGTATGCATGTGCTTTAGGCTAGAATATCAAGAAACCTTCTTGTTTATCCTTTACAAGATTCTACTTGAGAAATCAGTACCAGAAACTGAAGGAGCAGAACCAGGATGGAAGCAATTCTGGCATTGTTCACTTATCCAGGTAAGTCTGGCAATAGGGCTCATTCTTGTTTTGCTGTCAGAGACCTAAGGAAGACCTTCATACAAACTTAAAGCTGTTTCTAGCACAATTTAGGAGGTTATGCCAAGATCATGTAGATTACTGGGTAGCTGTTTGTCTTAGGTCAAAAAAATCTATTGGGTTGCCAATAGAAATCGGGTTGAGTTTTAGCCAAAACTTTCCCACCACCATAAACATGGAAGCTGTAGGAAGGAACAAGAGAGGCTGGGGATAAAAGCCTTGCCGCAGGCAGTACTGGGGTGGTGCCCCTCTGCTATCACATGCTACAGAAAACTTCTCAGCATAAAGAAGGAGACTTGGACAGTTCTTGTTCTGAGGAAGATTAGGCAGTTCTGAAACTCTGACAGGCAAGTCCAGAGGGCTGTGTGCCCACAGCAAGGACACCTGAAAAGGTGAGAGGTATGCTCCACTACAACTGGATGGAAACAGACAATGTCCAAGGTGGGGGCTTGGAGGATACGGCAATTTCAAGATCACATAAATGACCAAGTCAGGAACGGAATAAATTACAGAACTTGTCATTCATGTTTGTGTTACTGGCAGTTATGCAGCCTAGATACAGGCTTAAGAGTATTTTTCCTGGCAACCAGCTGTTTTTGCTACCTCTTGAGATTCAAACGGCCCAGCCTAGGGTCATTTTGGATAACGAGGGTAAAGACACATCAATGTCTGAACAGTTTCCAACACTCTGCTTTGAAAGCAGGAAGCTCTACTGAAGTCCGCATCCTAGAATGAACAAAAAAGGTATTTCTACCAAGCATGTAAGCAACCAGCCTTCCTGGCTGTGTACCTATACCAAATTTTCACACGAGTAAGACACAAAAGACACCTCTGAGAGCTCAGGTTATGAGCAGTTCTCAAGCTGGAATGGGTGGTTATTCCTCAAGCATCCCACAACTCCTTTGCAGATCCCAAATCCAGGAGCTGTGGGGGCCCCATGCTCTGCCTGCAAGTCAGGGCTTTGAGAGCTACAGATAGGCCCTGTCTGGCTAAAAAGCCCTATTCTGCAAGTTCTGCCTCCAAGTTAAGAGCTGCAAGTCCTTCAACACCTACTCAATGTAAAAGAGCAAACCACGGCAGAAAAGTGAGGTTTGAGTATGCGTGACCAAGTAAGTTAACACTATCCATCTGATGGTAATTAGCCAGACATCACCATTTGCATTTTAAACCACCACATTCTCTCTGGCAACAAAAGGTATACTCTTTTGGAGTTGTACTACAGAAGGAAGAATTCACAAGCACCAACACTGAAAAGTTTGCATTTCTATACCAAAACATGGGTTTGTTTAGGTTTTTGTTTTTAATTTCACAAGCAGTTATGTCACACCAATACCTCAAAATTGTACTCATTTGAAATCTTATGTTTTCTAGCCATTAACACATTCAGAATAAGCATTATGTATTGCTGGAACCAGAAACTGCAGAGCACTGGTGCATTGAAAAGGAACAGACACAACCCTTTTCTAGGTAAAGAAATATCCCAGGGAATCAGGTTGTGTCATGGAACCTTCCCCATGACACAAACATACAGCAGCCATACTGGAATATTCCCCTCATAGTGCTGGGATGTGATGTGGTCCCTGCCAAGAGAAGGTGGTGAAAGGCCCAGACGATGCTGGTACCAAGCACTCCATGCCATATGGGCAGGCAGCCCTGAGTGTCATGCAAAGGGCAGCAACTGTACCTGTCACAGGCAGAACTGGCAGGTGGAAGCACCTGTGAACTGGAAGGCTGTAGATCAGCCTTTTAGTTTTATCAGCAATACCCTTTGTAAACAAGTCGTTTCGAAAGTCAAAGCTTAAGAGGAGGAGAACATTAAATGTTAAATATAAAAACACTGCAATGCTTTTTTAAAAAGCATTTCATTCGACCAGACTAAATGAAGTTGTTCAAAGCATGTAAACCAAAAATTCATCAGCACAGCAAAGAGCGGAAGCACTTAAATGTGTTTTGTTTAAATATGTTCTGCAGTCGTATACAGGGCCAAATTAATTTTGTTCTGGGAAAGGAAAGCCTGATATTTGAAAGCCATGGGCTGTCAAACCACAAGCACTTACTCCTAAAATCAAACTTAGAGAGAAACACTGAGCATCTTAAAAACATAATAATAAATTGTGGTTATTTGCAAGCACTTCTGTAATGTGTGCTTAGACCTTACAGGAGATATGCTTAGACTGTATGGAAGAAAAGATCATTAGTTAAATATTGTTTAATACTGGTACAGTCCCAGTTGTCAATAGATATCAATACAGGATGAGTCTTTCTCATCTGAGAAGGTATTGCTCTTACAGAACAGCATTAGAAATTGGAGCCTACTCCATCCTTGCGCTGTGCCAGTCATGAAGAGGTGAGCATCACCATTGGCTGGAATGCAGAAACTGAGTCACATCTTTGCATAAAATCCAGTCACTCATGTGTCATCAGCTATAGCCTGGAAGTAATGATGAGGGGTAACAAAAGGGCCATTCATATCCGCTATGCGGTGTGAGATTTACTTTTCTTATCTTGGTCCTTATACTGCGGTATTTGCACCAGACCCTGTTCCTCCTTTGCTGGCAAAACACCATCCTCTAATCTTCTAATTAGATGTCAGCAAGTTCAGATTTTTTTCTTTTTTTTTAAACTCACCTGCCCCTCACTCCACTTAAAACCCCTTTGAAATGTCATTTTTTTCACATCACTTAGATGCGAAAGCAAGCTGAAGAAATGAGCCGGCTAACTACCAGATTCTGAGCCAAAGAAGTGGCCCAACAACAGGATGTACACCCTCTGCTCCATGTATATGTTTGAAAGGAGCAGCAGACTATTACTGCAATGAAATGAATATATCATTAACCATCTCGAATCAATAAATATGCAATGAAATTACTACTTCCACATTACTCTTGGCCTTGTTAGTGTTATGCAGTGCCTCTTTACCAAATGAAATAAGCAGTCAGCTTTCACCCTATTATCTCAAACAGAATTCAATTAAGCCTCAGAATACAACACTTATATGATTAGCTGATAGAGACCCACTGTTATTTCTAATATATTATTTGCTAGGTACATTTATGGAGAATCAGATGTTTATTCCCTAATGTTTAGCATGTGAAACACTAAAGCAGAGAACCAGCTAAACAGGATTCCTATGAGTCACTATATATTTAACACGAGCTATATGCTTACAGGCTCTTTATGCTTTCACAAGGTTTACATGGGATCTTATAGTCACATGGGATCTTTGTTTTCCCACTTAGAAGTGATGTTCACCTTCATGCAACAACTTTACGAATTGTCATATAGAATGACTTCCTCCTTCTCTATAAAAATGCCAATCTCATAATAAGTTTACCCTACCAACTGCTTACTATTTAGTATTTTCTAGGTTTTTTGAGTCTGGTCATCTCATGAGTATTACACAAAGGCTCCATCAGTTACCATGCAGCCCTGACAAGTTATACTGTTATAACTTAAATTCTCACATCTACAAAATTGTAATTATAAAGATCTCTGAAATGTTAGAATGAGATCCTATGCTTGAGCGCACTGCCGTATTTTCTTTACATCATTCCATGTTTAAGGCTGTTTAGAGTTTAATCGTAAAAGGCACTACAACACTAAAGAGGGAAACAAGAAGCAAAGATGCTCTTTTCTTGCTTCCACTAACTACTTCCTTTAATTCTGATGTTGTAACAGACACATCTAAGTTTGCTACTGTCATTAATTCTGCATCTTCTTGGAGAGAGAAAAAAAGAAGAAAGAAGAGAAATAACAAGGTAGTCATGAGCATCAACTTCTTCATGGAAAGCAACACTGGGTGCCCAAAATGCCAAGTTTGTTTCAAAGATGTGTTTTCTCATGACACCTTTTGCTAGAAGTAGCTATCAACAGGGACTCCTGAGTCTCTCCAGCTATAATCCATCCTGAATACCCAAATGCGCCCAATAAATTGCTTAACTGAGGTGTCTTCTAAAAAGTTGTTTCCAAGAGAGCCTAGTTTCACAGTAATTAATGGATTAAAATCATCTTCTGACATTAGAACTGCCAAATCTTCAACCTGTTGCCAGAAATACTCTTGTCCAGCAGCACCCACACGTAGGAACCTTGAGAATCATTTGAAGCTTCCTTGCTTCCCAACAGCTATGTGTCAGATGCAAGCTGCCACAGCCTAGGTTTTGCTTTACAAGGGGAAGCTGCTGTGTTATTACTGAAATACACTCCTTTACCAAACAGAAAATAGTTGAATTCCTCAAATTCAGGATATTATCTTTTGACTTCTAAATGATTTATTTTTTTAAAATCTGAACAAAAATAAATAGCTAAATTAAATATCTTTATTCTCTCTTGTAAAAAGTTACAACCAGATTTTGGGAGGCCAGGTTTAAAGAGCAGAACACTTTGGATGAAAATCCCAATGACAGCTGGCCAAGTTTGCTGATAGGTTCTAGAAAATCAAAACTCCAAGTTTTAAGTCAAAGCAAGCTGTCCTAAACAATAGGCCTGCCAATATAGTTTGAATTTATAGTCCAAAAATTTGACTGTTCCAAACCTCTTCCTTTCACTGTAAATGGTTTTGGGGTTAGTGGTGCCATGTATGCTCCTCTGCTCCTTAAGCTAGATTTGCATTTCTTATTTGATAAATATTTTCTGCTGAACTTCTGTAAAGGCCAGGGCAAACTTTTCTGGTTCATGTGTCCATGTATTCCAAGATGGAAAACCCCTCCTCTTTAATGTACTAAGAAGTTCCCAAGAAAACTACTGTCTCAACTCTTACGTTCATCTACATGTCAGGAAATGCCAGTTATAGTAGCTCATATGCTAATGGTTAATTCCTATTTCCACCTAGGATACTGAAGCCTGTTCCAGCCACACAATTACTAGCACATTCCTGTGTCACATCCACGATTAGTGGTATCTGCATATTATTGTCAAGACTCTATAGCCTCTCATATAGCATTTATCAAGGAAACTTCTTGAAGATGTCACCACAGTCATTCCAAAGTAAAGCTGGAACTGTAAATATCAGTCTTCCCATAACCATACCAAGAGAAGCACAAAAGTGGAACTTGGTTTCTGTTCATCTCAGTAGCACCCTGTGGCTCATTTCTACAGCAGAATCTGTTAAGAGCTCTCAAAACACTTAATTTGATTCATTTATTAAACTAGAAGTACAGAAACGGGTGTTTATCGTAATTAAACACTGTACTATCTAAACTGCCTGAGCAGTTCTGAATGTGGCAATATATGCGTTAAAGTAAGAGGATGGAAAAGGCAGTATTTGTCAATTCACACTCTGAACAGTCACAAAGCTGTTCACGTCACTAACCACACATTACCGTTTCATTCTAAAGCTAAACCTCCCTTAAACAGTCAAAACCAGATTTAAACCAAGCAGGTACTACGCTGCCGAAACGAACACCCTCCTCCACCAAACATATGAGTTTCTATATGGCAGCAAGTTAGAGGTTCAGGCTCCCCAGCTGCAGCGGTCATGCAGCCTTATAGGCAGCAGCCCTGAGGCAGGGCAAGGGGCTGAGCACCACTCAGGCAGCAGAAGCAGGGGCTCACAAAGGAGTTGTCAGAGTTGGTGATGTACTTTGCAAAACATCACAAAAAACATCAGAGTTTGGGATTTTCCTTCCCAAAGGAGCACCTGACTTCTGCCCACAGCTGCAGACCTCTGAGGTACATGCTGCCACCCCAGCACTGCTGGCTCCTCACCCCCACTCCTTCCCACAGTGTACCACTGCACAGGGGCATACCCATAACACTTCAGGTATGGGCAGACCTATAAAACTAGACCCATCATTGTTTTTTTCTTCCTCACTGGATGCCTGAACCGGCTCCTCAAGGCCAGGCAAGCATCAACCCACGCAGACATGAGGTCCATAGAAGGCTGTAGGAGTGCATCCACAGCCTGCTTTGCACAGATGGGCTAAACCATGTATTTAAAGCCTCTGTGAACACATCTGTTACTGAAGGGATGAGGAATACATTAAAAATTAATATGCACAATGAATAGCAGGGTTGCTAGAAGATCAAATCAAACGCAGTGGTGCAAGCAGAAGACAGCTTTCCTTGGCACTTCATGTGCTTACTGTAAATGGCTGATTTCACCACTTCCTCTGTACTGCCACTTTTCCTTTCTCATTTGAGCTTAACAAACAGGAAAACAGTTATGAAGTCACAGGAATTACCAGGGGATTAGGAGGGGAGCAGTACTCTAGAAAGACTAAGCTTGCTTTTGTGATTAGCCCACAGTTTGACACATGGTTCTTACATTGCCCATGCACATACAGCTGTCTAAACAGAAAAACTCAATACAGCATGGTGTTCTTACCAGCCACACACTATTCATTGCCATCAATGCCAAAAAGGTTTTCATCTGGCATTAACCAGTGCAGCAGTAGCTCCTCCGAAGCAGTAACCAAGTTTCTAGGACTTTTAAATTCAGAAGAAATTTTAATTTCTGAATTTTTAGATTCATTCTAAAAGGAAAAGCACAGAACCTGCCTGGACAAAGCCTGAGAGCCTGACTGTGAAGGTATTATCAGAGGCAGCTGTTAATACTGACAGCTCCAAGATAATGCTTGTAACAAACAGGTTTGAGCTCAGGCAGAGTTTTGTGAGAGATTCCTGCTCGGCTAGAAAAAGCACAGCAGCATTGCTCAATCTCCTTTAACCCTTCAACAGCAGCCTCTTGACTTTATTCCAAATGGGCTGGCTGCATTCTTGACAGAAGTAATTGCCAGCAAGTTCTGATTCTGTTCACAGCCATATCCCATTTCAAATGAGCTCATAAGAAGTAACTTTGGACATTTGTGCAATTGGGATGCACTGGGACATCTTTGGGGAGAAAAGGAAAGCAAACCCGAATAAACCCACAGCTGAATCACCTCCCAGTAACTTCAGTTTTGCAGGGAAAGCGGGAGAGGATGGGGCAGGTCTTACAAAGAAGCTGGGGCTGGGCTGCACAGCCTCAGAGTGACCTGACAGCTCACTCCAGCTCTTCTCTCCATTTGGCTGAGCAGCCTGTCCCTGACCCCATCGCACCCTCAAACTGACTCTGACAGCACATTCGGATGGTCCATGTTGCTAATCTACCAAGGAAATTCTCTCACTCTGGGGAGTCCAGAGCAGGCCCTGCCCCTGGTTATGGCAAGCAAGCTGTTTCATCAGCTTACACTGCATTGTGTCACTTTGCACTTGCTCTACTGGGAGAAATGGAAGCACGGTTCTGTTCTTGATGTAATCAGCTAAGCACGATTTATCGTATTTTTAAAGAGAAAAGCTGAAGCTGCTCTCAGTTGGCTCTGCAGTAGTTAAGCTACGAGCCCCTGCCTTATGAGCTAAAACCTGACTTTAAGTTTCACCCCAAGTTTATCCAAAGAGTTTGAAAATTGCATCGAAGGGATGCCCAAGAAAAATAAACATACGGCCAGTTGAGATTATGTTAGCGACACCAGACCCCACGCATCACCATAAAGGAAAAAGAAAATCCCAACAAATAAAACCAAAACAAACCACAAAAGCAAGGTAACACTTCAGTGTTCCCTGAAATGCTGAAATCCTATAGGATGTTTCCCCAGCTAACTAACAGATTCTTGAGTATTCCTTATACCACCATAGCAGAAGAGTCCTTCTCAGCCCTACAGCAAGTACACAACAAAACAGTGACTCTTCAGCAAGTGTTGTCTTATCCTGGGAAAGGAGAGAAATCCTCAATACCAGTAACTGGTGTAAAAGTCATATTTAGCCCAGCTTCGTAGACTTAGACTTCACGCTCCAAAGATTCCTAATTTTACACAGTTTAATAGAAACACCATTTTCAAAGGAATAATGAAGAGGAGGAGCAAAATGACCAGTTTCCTGTATGCAGTTCTCTTCCCTCCATCTCAACACTAGCCACCCCCCTCTTTTTCTAAATAGCCATTCCCAGTCAAGGTGCTTATTATACAGTAATTAGAAGACTGCACAGGTTAGCAGTAAGAATTTCACATACAAATTCCACAATTCATATCAGATGACAGGCATCCAAAAATCCCCTTTCAGATTGCTTTGAAGATCTTGAACTAGTTCCTTAGCAGAGAAAGGTGTTCCATTCAAGAGTTTAGAATGCCCCACCAAACCAAATCCACAAGAGTGCCTAAGAGTCACTGCCCTTAGAGTTGAACCAGACTTGGGCTTAAATGCAGTATTATTGTAGAAGAGCAAGCAGATTATTATCCCACAAGAAGAGAATGTTGCATTTCTAGCAGCACACAAAGACAACTCAGTCTATTTTTAATATACCAGACTGTAAAACCTGCCATATATCAGAACAGCTGAAATAAAATTGATACCAATCTTGGAACATTAGTTATAAATGCAAGAGAAACTGTTATTAAAGCCTGCATGAACAGTTGCAGTATAAATCCATAACTGCTATCATTTCCATAACTTCACATTTTCCTTCTCTCAAAGGTTTTCAAGGCAGACCAAAAGTTTCTAGTATGGTATCAAATTGATACGGTCATTATGCGCATCAAACAGACTAGAACAAATAAACATTAAACCACATCAGATTAAGTCTATTCTAAATTCCAGGGGCATTTCTAATTATTTTTTTTTAAATGACATGTTGACAGTTTTCAGACACCAACAGTAACACTGTTGGATTCAATAAATGACACCATTATAACTCATGCTTTATTCTGAATAGCTCAAGAACATATCTACCCCTTGCACACTCTTCTATCCAATGTCAAATAACAAAGCAAGGTCATGCAGCTTACCAGTTGAAACTAGTCTTTCCTACAAGGGCAGAACCTAAAGTATATTCTTGGAATGGTACTCAAGCTTGAAGGACCCTATGACTACAAACATTCAAAAACTCATCTTTTAAAAAGGATGTGAAGCTGCAAAGAGGCCATAAACCCCAGTGTCAGGCTTTTTTTTTTTATCCAGCTGATGCCAGGAGCAGGTTTACTGCTGCTTCCACAGGAAAACAAACCACTGGAATGGAAACACAGATGTTCTGTATCGGTATGCTCGTATGTTCAGACACCCTTGTTGAAGAGAGTTCAAACAATTAAAGCCCAAATTGCTTAGCTGTGAGTTTTTACCTCAGACTGCAGGTGCTGGATCACAACTGTTAACGCTTCAAACTTCTGGTTGCTGCTTGTCAGGAATCTTTTCAGCTGCAGAATGATTCCACTTTGGGTCTCACATTTTGTTTTGTACTGTGTCAGCTCGGCTGCTTTTGTACCGAACAAATGCGCATCCGAGGAGGCTTGAGCTGGTATGCAGGAGCTCCTGGGACTCCGCTGCTTGCCCTTGTCGACTGAAAAACCAACAATAACTAATTAATATGCAACTTAAGTTGAATTATCTGGCCAACACTTAAAGCACAGATGCAAAAGAAAGTAGTTATAAGTTCTTAGAAACACTTCCTGAAACACTAACTTGGAGAAAGAGTTATTTCAATAGCACTGCAGAGCACATACTGTCATCTGCCAGGTTGATTTCTAGCACCACAACCTTGTATATAATGTTTTGCAGTTCATTCTCACCTTCATATACTCTGTGGCTTACTTTTCAGCATGCTCTTCACACTGTGCTCTGAATTAATATTGTCATAAAATGCAAGATCTCCATCATCCTACCTAACCAGTAACTTATTCCTAATGCAAGAGTTGACCACTTGTGTTTGCAACATGCACCATCTCCTGCACTCTAAAGTACTGGTGAATAAAAAACAAACCAAAACATTTTCCCTACATTTACTTGGCCTTTCACTTGCTTTCAAAATTTTTATTGTAAAACTCCCCTCTCTGCAGCTCACATTTGAGCTCCACTAACTAGGAGTCTTGCAGCATTTCTGTGTCAGCAATTTCAGTCACAAGGCTGAGACTTTTAAGGATGAGACTTTTAAAGATGCTCTAAAATGAATGTATTTCAAGTTTTCACTGCCACTATTCACTGTCCAAGAATTACATCACTGATTTAATATTCCTACTTATGCTGCAACGTCAATGCCTTCGTAGTACACAATCACCTCATGTCAGAGCAAACCACATCACATAATCCAGCACTTGACTTACAAACATCACAGAGGTTACAGGTTTCTCTGCTGCCTTCAGATTGGAAAGGGAGTACAGTATTGCTGTGCAGATAGGGCAAATCTTCCCCATTTGATCACACAGGGAAGGAGCAAACACTTTTGCAATAAAAGGCTGATGCAATACATAAATATCCCTTGGCAATTTAATGAAAACATCTAAGCAGATTACTTTGTACAGTTTCAGTTTAACAAGATTTTTTCCAGATAAAGTGAAAAAACCTGAGAGGTGAGATTTAGCGAAAAGAACCGTAGGAATGTGTGGAAAAGAAGGGGGACAAACTAACCAAATGAATCCTTTCTGAAGCCCAAGCACTTGAAGGTTGTCAAGTGACTCTGCAACAGTGCCAGCAGTGTAAGGTTCAATCACACAACTGGAGACAGTATCAATAACAAAAGCTTTGCTTCTTAGTTAATGTTAGTCTCACTGACACATCAACCATTGTATTACCACATCAGTCTTGCACAGCCTTCTCTTGTTTTCAAAGCATTTGAAAACAAGTTTCCTGCTCAAAATACCAATTGTTCTCTGTGCCTCTCTTACTGAATTGGGTATAAAGTGCCTCCTAAGCCTAGTAATTTTCCAAATACATCCTCTCTATGCAAGATTTTCCGTCATTCCTCATAGTTAGGGAATTGTCCGCACATTGCTTTATCATGTTCAGATGCTCCTGTGTTCTTGGGAGATTCCACTACACTTCTACTCATGAGATGCTGACTGCTAAAGGGTGTACTGTAAGTTAGAAAAATGCCATCTTGCAGTTTCATAGTAGAGCTGTTAAAAGACATAACACCACAATAACCCAAATCAAGATACAAATCTGTGGACAAAAAAAAAAAAAAAAAAAAAAAAAGATCGAGGTTGCCTGACCGTTCTGGTTATTTTACCACCATTTTAACTAATGTGACCACTTCTTTTCTCACAGTGCAGACATAACGACCTTTGAGTAGACCTCTTTGAATGAATGACAGTTCACTTTTGAGAGCAATCATGTCAGATTTCCAGCAACCTTGTGGAGAATACTGTGTTTAGGAAAATACTGGTTACCTTCTGAAGCTACTTCAAAAATCACAAGAGACAATCAAGGAGAGAGGGGAAAAAGAGCAGAGAATAAACATGTACAGTCAGTCCTTCCCTGCCCTCCTGGCTCACATACTCCTACTCTCTCATATATTCCACCTCCCTTCCTGAATGCTCCACTTAAAGTAAGTGGAGAACTAGAGCATTCTTCTTGATTTAAGGGTACTGCGTAAATCCACTGATACAGATGCTAATGTCATAATTTAATTAACTGTATGAAATGGCTTTTACATCCATTTGTAGGACTCTTGACAGAGCTGTGTTAAACCTGAATAAATGTTTGCAGACAACTTCTATTCTGGCAAAATATTACATCATACCTATCACACCTAATAAGGTTATTTAATTTAAGTACAGTGATAAAGCAGCTACCCACAAATGACACAGGACTCCAGATATCCACTGTTTCCAGTGTTCAGCCAGCCTTTATCAGTTTGCCAGTTTCATGCCACTGCTTTTATCAAGGTGCCCAGACTACTCAATCCTTTCCTAGAATCTCATTCAAACATCCAACCAAGCCAGCCCTGGACACTATACTAAAAAAAGCTGAACGAAAAACAGGCACTAGAGAAATTCAGTGACATTCCTGTTGGCAATCTATCATAGACATGTGCTACATGCAGCCACTTCAAATGTTGAAAAGCGCTCCTCTGCCAGCATGAGCGTTCTGTAGCATGAACTGCCTCTACAGATTAACACCAGTGACACTCCAGTGCTTATTTATGTCCTACATACCTCTGGGCAATGACAGAGTGTTTCCAGATTTGTACAGAAGGCATGCTGTGATGCCAAAACAAAAACCATGCTTTCATTAAAACAAAAGCATCATGAGCCTAATTACTGATACAACACATCAGTGATGAACCCTAAATTGCAGACAGTACTGGTTACCAGCCCAAGTCCTCCTTATGCTGGCCTTTTTACTTGCCACCTTTAAACAGTCGCACTTGCAAAGCAGAACAATTTCCACTCTTAAGGTGGACTCCTCTCCAGGCTTGAAAACCTTGTACCAAATCTAGCTGAAATGCTCAGTTTCTGAAGACTGAAATCAGATTCGCAAGTACCACACATAGCATAGTAACTGGAAGAATCACCAAAACAAAAATCAGCAGGGATTTTGCAAAGCCTTTTGATCACTGAATCATTCACAGAAGACTCGACACCTCGCTGGCAAAAATAACCCCTGACCTTGGAAAAGGTCCAAAACCTCTCCCACCCCCTCTACAGTCACTATGGAGATGGCAGCAGCCAACTCCAGTTCCTTAGGGAGAATATTAGGCCCATCCCAAGCTTTTCAATGAAGAAAACCATTTCCCATAAATAGCTTCTCTAGTTAACAGGCATTCAGAAGCAAGAAATACACAACTGTCTGTTTATTAGGGCGTGCTTCATTAAAGTTACATTTAAGTGCTGGGATATTGCCCCAGTACTTGACATTGTACTTTACTATCTCAGAGCTTGCCTGGTACCCTGAGCCTCTTCATCTTGTGCACTGTTGCTGGATTACTAGACGAACCACCTATTGACCACTTTTTGGTTTGCAGAGCCAAATTGAAGCCTTCCTTTGTTCCCATGTGCTAGGAAGTCTGTGCAGTAATGGCTACACCAGCTACAATTAGGGGGTTTTATGCAAGAGATTAAATTTCTAAAAAAATTACATTTCTTAGAAGCATTCCCAATAGCCTGAACAAACTACTTGGCAAGCACAAGTAGGAACAACCTCATTTCTCTCCCCACACTTCTGCAATCACCATTGTCTTACCCCTAAGCACCTTCTTCTCACATTCCTCATCCAAACTGTTAGCTTCCACAGGTTTTTCAAAACCCATGTGCGAGTTGTATAAGCAATTTTCAAAGAAAAATCCTTCCTGAACATTTTCTCTCGTAGGAAGATGCAGGCTGGCAAAAACCTTCTGCCTCTCCTCCATTTTCTGGAAAGCCTTGTCTACACATGTTAAATTGGTGCTCACTTCTTTGATCAGTAAGACCAGATCAGCCTGAGTATTTAATCGAGCTTCCATTTCTTCTCTTACTCGCTGGATTTCCTCAAGCACAGTTCTTATATCCAAGTGACTGGACTTGACATCTGCTCGGAGATCTTCTTTCACCTGTTGCTGGCTCCTCTGCAGTGCTAACACTGTTCTGATTTCCTTCTGGGATGTTTCCACGTCACGCTTTAGCTCCTTCTGTCCAGCCTGCATCGCCTCCTGGCTAGCTTTCAGCTCTGCCAGCAGAGCCGCGAGGCACTCCATCTTAATCCCACAGGAGTCACAGGTCTTCTTCCAGCGTCACAGCTTCCAAGTGGTCAGGGACATTGGTGAGCTGGTAGCAGCCTTCCCAGACAGCAAGAGAGCTAGCACACAGCCCTTAGTATGGTATTCTACCACAGCACGCTGCAGTGAACTAGGTAAAAGTCTAGTGCAAGGCAAGACACAGGCAGTAAGTAAAACGGGTTCAATAAGCAGGGCTGCGACGCAGAGCTGCTCTCGGGCCTCAGCAGAGCACTAATCAGTTTAATTGGCAGCTTATGCCACACCTGAATTTTTTAAAATCTTTCGCTGACATCACTGTACGTGGAACGTCACCAAGAGCCACTCCCAACAGTCACTTGATCTGTGCATCAATCAAAGGATGCCTGGGCATCAGTAACCGGGTTTGTTGCAACACAGGCAAACAATCTGCAAGAACAAGGCAGCCTTTCCTTCCCAACACAAAGGCTCAAGAGGAGCCTGAACTGCCTGCAGGAGCTGAAAGACAAACAGTTCAACAGGGCTTAGTTATTTCAATTGTATATTCATCAAGGTGATTGTGCACCTGTCCTTCTGCTAATGTTTGCAGTGAGAGTTCAGGAGTACCTCTGTGAGCATGATGGATATTGCCTCACTCCCACTGAGTGCCCTTCTCATTCCCTCAGCTAGCAATGCTCTTTCAGCCGCCTTTGGAAGAGCCCAGATCCTGAGGAAGCCCTCTAGTGCACAAACAATAAACAGTTACCAGAGCAATATGGGAAAACTGACTAATGAGGTGGTTTTGGCAGGCTAAGAAGGGTAAGCCTTTTAGCTACCACAGCTGAGTGTTAACTTTTACAGAGAAAAGCTAAGGCTTCTCACTTTTAAGCACAGAACTCATAAAAGGTGTAGGCTTCACATAAAACCAGGTAGGTTAATGACAGCAGGCTGTTAGCTGTTTTGTTACAGAGCGATTTAATTACCCAGTCACTGGATTCAGTTGGAAAAAAATGACCAACGCAACGTAGATCTTGGTCTACAGAAGGCGTCAGTCTCTGCCTTCAAAGAGCTGAGCTGGTACTCAGCACAACACCCAGCAGAGCAAGACCTGGAGCAGCACCCAGGTTTGAGTTCAGAAAAGCTTTTACACCACACCTTTGGCACTGTCATGACTCCAGGATGCTTTCGGAAGCAGTGGTGATCCCACAAACGCCCCAGAATAGACAACCTATCCATCTAAAAACACAGTAATCCCCATCAGCACTTGTTTGGGCTGGGAAGCATCACTAAGAACGGCAACAGTTTATGCACGCACATACAGGATTTCCAGCTCACCACATTGCTGCTAGTCATAAAGCCAAACTGGAGTCCCACCTGCAGTCTGTTTGCTTCTTCACTTGCCAGTCTGCCTCCTACACTAGAGTCCAGGCATACTCATAGAACCACGAAGGTACCAGAGACACATCCATCACACAAAGCACCTCACAGCTTGCAGGTATCCCCTGACTGCCCTGCCATTGAAGAGGCTTAACAGCCCCTGGTGGGCACAATGCTGATGGTGGTGCTTTTTTCTAAGTCTCTATCACCTGCCAGAAGGCCAGACATAAGCTTTCCGATGGGATTTCCCCAGCACACTTATTAGCCACAGGTGTGATTCCTCCTCCCCTCAGCCCCATGCCCCATTTCTACCTGGATAGCTATCCCAAGAACTCCCAAGTGTTATTATTCACATATAGTCACCACATATAGTCACCACTGAAGACCAGTACACAAAACAGACTGCAGAAGCATACTCTGAAGTTTGAAGGTAACATCTGTGGCAAAAGATTTAGGTAGGTGAAGAGAGCTAGGTATGAGCACGAGCAGCACTTCAGCATCCCTAGACCAACACCCGCAGTAACCCAACTCAGCAGCTGAACTCTTCATTCCAACCTTCACCATACCTTAGCAGTTGCAAAAAATTTTAGAAACAGAGATGAAGCATTTGCAAAGACCTTGCAAGACACTTCCTGGCAGCAAATGAGTTGTGGCCAACGGCTCAACGTCCAGTTGGAAACAATGGAAAACTCAATACTGGAGACCAGTAACGAGTGGTGTCCCTCAGGGATCAGTGCTGGGACCAGTCTTCTTGAACATCTTTGTCGCTGACATGGACAGTAGGAAAGAGTGCGCCCTCAGCAAGTTTGCCGATGACACCAAGCTGTGTGGTTCGGTCGATACGCTGGAGAGAAGGGATGCCATCCAGAGACAAGTATCATGCACAGTTCTGAAGTCAGCACAGAAACTCACTAAACCATAGCAACAGTTTTGTTTTACAGTGTTAAGTAATACAGCACATTTGAAATATAAACTGAAAGAATTTACACATAGCTTACAGTGAATCATACAGAAAAAGTCCATTACACTTTCAGGGTGGTTTCATGTTCTGTGAGGTTGACCAGTTCATACGGCTAGGACTGGGGTCAGACTTAAAACAGCAACCAGATATTTTCACTTCCCAAATATGAAAGAGGAAGCCACTAGCTGCATCTATATACTAACTTCTCTCTTTTTCAAAAGGTTTGTTACACCTAATTGGTAGCTGCACACACTTCCCCAGCTGAAACAAGCCAGACCAACAAACTATAAACACCACCCCACAACCACCCCTGAACTTCCTGGCATTAGGCTGGCAAAGAGTTTGAGAGCCAAGGAGAAAGACGAAATTAAAAATGAAAACAAGAGTAAAAATGAGAGAGGGCTACAGAACAGAGTACTTGCTACATATAAAAGGAGAGAACACTGGGATAAGAATATATCCTTGCAAACTAGGTACATACTTGTATTTAAGAAATCAGCCAAGTTACAACTAAAATACTGAACTAAAGGAAATGCTGCCAACACATCCCACAACACACATTGAACCAAGTTATGGCAAGCATAATGAAACATGTATCCTCTACAGCATTAGCAGTCGTGAAGCGCTTACAGTTAAATGTGTTCAGTGGAGCTCTGAGTTTGATCAAATTTCCTCAAATATACCAATACTAAAGTAAACTTGAAGGTCCACGTTTTTATTAAAGCCTGAAGAACAGAGACCTACACTGCTGACCTCTACTCTAGCTGCATTTATCTTTTCCTCTCCTAAGCAAGCTTGTCCCTTTGATGCAGTACTGTGCAACCCATGGGTCTGATTCTGGGGTTTTTTTCCTTCAGGAGTTACTAAATCTCACTTTCACATCTGACCCAGCCCCTAAGCGAGTACATAACTTTGCCTTGTTTGTTAATCTTTAAACAGCGAATTCTGGAACCTCAACAGGGTTCTACAATTCTCCTACCACCCTCCCCTGCTGCCTTCCCCCCTGCCGCAATGCACACAAGCTATTCAAGCAATGCAACAGAAAGACTGATCAACAATTTAATCTCATGGCTTTGATTTTAAAGTTGGTGTCACGATAAACTAAAACACTTCAGAGAGGGAGACTTAAGAACATCCATACAAATAAGGAAGCTGTTAGGTTTTGTCTGAAGCAGTACATACACTGTCTTTGAGAGGACCTGGAAATTTGGCTAGCTGTAAATTACCACCCTCAATTCTTTCAAAACTCCTGCTCTGGGCTATAAATGCAGGAAGCAGTTTCACACACATATATAGGAAAGCAGTCACAAAACTAGATTAACGGTGTCTGAGAGGCTAGACTTGGATGGAAGTGTTCCAGCCCCCCCAGCCGCTCCACAGCTTGGGCAGCTGTAATTTTTGCCTACATCATCTAGTTTGGTAGGTGGCAAACACACACCTTCCTGCTGCGTCTCTCTGAGCCCAGGCTGGTGACTATACAAACACAGACTCTTGAAGGAGTGATGTTTTGACTCTAAGCTGTGCCTCAGGCCTGTCTGTATAAGCTGGTACATACAGCCCCAACTTGCTCTGTTCACACCTCAAGCACATCAGTCATGAGCCAGTTCTAGTCCTCAACAAAGTGACTTCATTTTTCAGAGTTCTGCCTGAAATAATCACCCAAATGAAATGCTTAAGAAAATGCTGCATCTCAGGCACTTTTCTAGCTACTTGCTTAGCTGGCCTTGTATCACAGCAGCTGGGGGAAGATTAACAGCACTTCTCATCTTCCATCTCTCTCTGCACCAATATGGTCTGAAGCCCAAGACAAGTAGATGCTTCCTAAACCAGCATGGCAGCTCTTCCTTTCCTTTACTCTTGCTGTAACCCTCGAGTCTCCCTTCTTTAAGGTCAGGCACTAGTCCCTGCCTAGAACATCCAGTTATTTTAGCTGTCATCAAATCCTTCTCAAGTTCTTCTGAACAAAAATCACAGAATACATGGTTGGAAGGGACCTCAAAAATAACCTGGTCCAACCTTTCTTGGCAAAAACATGGCCTAGACAAGATGTCTCACCACCCTGTCCAGCTGAACCTTAAAAGTGTCCAACACTGGGGAGTCCACCACTTCCCTGAGGAGATTATTTCAATGGCTCATTGTGAAAACTGTGAAACATTTTCCTCTTGTGTCTAATCGGAATGTCCCCAGGACTAACTTGTATCTGTTCCACCTCATCTTTTCCATATAACTCCTTATAAAACACAAGCTTCCTTACAATCTTCTTCAAAACTTGGCTACAAATACTGGAATGTGGTGATAAGGCCTCAAATGAGCCTTCTTTTTCCCAAGGCTGAACAAACTCAGTTCTCTCAACCTTTCCTCAGACGGCAGGCTTCCCAGTCCTTTGATCATCTTTGCGGCCCTTCTCTGGACCACAAAGTGGTTTTGCACTATCTCCACAAAAGGCTCAGCAAGTCCAAGCAGTCCCTCAGAAGAACCCTTTACAAGGGCTCCTCTGAAGACAGATGCCAGCATACTCCTTGCCAGTCAATCTGACACATACATCATGCTCTTTCAGGCCCTGAAGTGATAACCCACAGGGCATAGCAAGCCCTCTGCCCTGCAGTGGGAGGGCTTGGACTCTGCTGGGTTACAAGCATGCCCCTGCCATCTTTCCATGAGGGAAGGAATGCCCTCACTGCATGAGGAAACACTGAGGGCAGCCATAAAATTGAAGGTAAGCGAAATACCAACAATCAAAGTGTGACATTGCACTAAGGCTCCTAGATAAGCCACAGTACATTATCCTTCCAGTTCCTACCCCAGACTCTTACCCACACAACAGCCTTTGAAGTGGGCTCCCTGAGGACACATGCCCATTAAAATGAACTATCCATTAAAACATCGGCATTTCTCAACCAAAACCATCCCTTCTGTTTAAACACTGACATGTCTTTGTTTCCCTAAAATGTCACCTGTCCTATGGTATACCACTCGAGCCTGTACAACTGTTTTAGCACATTGTCAAACCGACTGCCCAGAACACAGTGCTTTCACCTCCTAGAGGAAGCATGTTAACGACACATTTTCGTTTGCCATTACTTTGGTGTGTTCTGCTCATACACTGATTAAGCATACAGAATCTCCACGTTGCATTAGCCTTACTCACGCTTCTGAAGATTATAATTTCTGTTTTAAAAACCTACATTAACCTTACACTGAAGCTGTGCAAGGAGTTAAGTCTATAATGTTTCTAAAGATACCTAAACCACATCTGAGGAAATGCATTACCCTCCAAAGTGCTGATGGCTTCCCAAATAAAAGCACAAAGACAAGTGCTAACTCAACTTGTGTCATCAGTGCAACTGGCTGATCAACCAGCCTGTGCATTTTTCAAACAGCAAGTTTTGAAGGGAAGCCTGGTGATCAAGACTCTTGAACTGGGCCCTACACTGCCTTAGTGTTATGTATTTCTTTGTCATTTCACCAGTAGCTGTTTCTTTTCCAGTTTTGATGACAACAAAGTGAGCGTCAGGTGAGATGATATCAAGTGGCCATGCGTTTTGCCAACCTGAGCAGTGGTGCACTGGCAAAGGCCATGATGATGGCAGGAAAGAATAAAAAAACCCCAAAACAAAACAAAACAAAAAGAACCCCAACCCAACCAAACCACAACAAAACCCCCAAAATTTCAAAATACAATGTCCAAGATTTCAAGCAGTTCAGAAGATTGGAAGGGATAATCCTTACAAGTCATGTTTTACAAAGGACTTAAAGGAGTCTCAGGCTTGAACATTAAGTGTGTAATACACTTATCAGATAGATGTCTGCCTGTTAAATGTGTAGTACACATGCCAGTCTGACTAATGCTGAAATCTCAGCACTGTGCCCATAACACTTCTTACCTTATATGCCACAGGACTCCTTTACAGAAGCACTGTCTGAGTTTTGAACACTTAACATACAAAGTGATTTTCTTTTAAGAATGCATTCCCAATATTAGTCAAGTTTACTGGAACTGTAACACTTAGAATTGAATTGGGTTTTCAGCTAGCTAGTACATATTTAAGCATGAATGAGCCACACATCAGCTACAAAGATATAAAACAAATTAATAAGTCCTCTCTATGTTTAGATATGACTACAAACTAAATAACCAAATTTGAAATGCCATGCAATTTACAGAAGACAAGTTTAACAAGCACCAGCTAGACTGACAGTGGAGCAGGGTTGTTCTAGTTATTTTCTCAGTAACCAAGAACAATACCAGTGCTTGATTTCTTGGCTCATTCTGAAACAGGACAAAGCCTGACACATGCCAGTTAACCATACAGTGCTACCTACCTCTGTCTGTGGGAAAAGGAGGGAGAAGACAGTAGAACTAGTTTATTGTACTAATAATGCCAAGCCTAGAGCACGGATGTTTTGATATGAGGAACTGGCTGTATGTACCCTAATGAAACAACTCTACATCCACCTTAAAAAAAACCCACTGCTGCAAGTCACCCATTTGTAAGGACACAGAAGACAGGATGGAAAATAACTGCATGAGGATGTATTACAGTGTGTTGATGGCTTGGCCAGTAAGGACTGAGTTAAAGTTTGAACTGTATCTCAATCTATTATCTTTGGTTTAGGCACTAGAATTTTGCTACGTCAGTTTATCATACATGCCACAGGCAACTTTAAATCTTTGAATTCCCTAGATTTTCAAGGAAAAAAATAGCTAGCAATTCTGTTTACCTAAGGGGTTTACAATGAAGTTTCCAGTTCAGGTATTGCTCTGAGTAAGCAAACAGACATCTGAAGCACTCCTGCTTTTTTCTGCATACCTTCTTACAGCTGCAGCAGTGCCTTCTCATCCCCAAAACACACACTTGCCCAAAGAACCAAGCACAGAGTGATGTTGAAGACTGATGTTTGTTACTCCTCTCTGCTCTTATTTCCTCTCCTTTTCCTTTTCTCCTCATTTCCACCTCTTGTACAAGAAGTTGCTCCTTGTTGTCTGGTGCCCTCTACTGCTTCATCACCAATACAGGACATCACATATTTTTTTCCTCTGCTCTGCAGCCTATGTCTACAAAGTCAGGACTCTGAGTCGAGTTGAACAGGGAATCCCATCATGGTTAGTTCATACCATCTGCAAGCCCTTTCCAGATCCTATTAACTGCCCCCACAGTGCAAATCCTGATCCCTCCTCCTCACCTCTACATCCTTCTTGAATACACTCAGGAATATCCATTTCTCCATTTGCATATACTTAAACACAGGTTATCATCACATCCAAGAAAAGATTTTCGGGGGAACAGTGTCTGTGTGTAGTGTTACAGGAAAAAGCTCACTGTACATCCACATGTGTGTGGAAAACCCTCACACACCACCAGCGAGCAGAATGATGTCAAGACAACCTTTCTCCTTTCCCAGCCTTTCTGAAGATCCCAGCTCTTGCATGCAACCAGGGCTGAAACACAGAAAGGAAGAAGCTGTCCAAGCTGCAATGCTTGTACTCATTCTTTCCTTAATACTGTCATCTACCCTACCCTGCTCATCATCAGGAACGCAGGGCTGAAAGAAGCCTCCAGAAACCATTTACATCACTCCTTATTCAGGCAAGGTAAGCACTACCTAGACATAAAAGACATTTCAGCAGACTGCTCAACTGTTTCAAGTATTACCACAATACACCCCGCTGCATTTTTTATGATACCTTTTCTTCCAGCTCAAGCCCGATCTGAATTCACATAGATTAAATCACTGACTATAATCTCTCTACATGCCACATATTTCATTCAGATATTAACAGGCTAGCTGAGAAGCTGCTCTCACACATGCACTGCAGTCTCCTACATTCTGGGAAGTCAGATATGTAGTCTATTTTTCAACTACTTTTTAACATGCTTCCTCCCAAAAGGGCTAGCAAGCATTGTAAATATGCTAGGGATAAACATCAGGTAACTGGGAGAAACACTGGTGTCCATAAATCCAAGTAAGAGAAAGTTAACAGCTTATTTATTTGCATGATAAATTTATTCTAGATCTACGTACCAAACTTGGCTCCAACAACCCTAGGTTTTAACAGCTAAGAATAGAAAGAACTCCAAACAAATCCAAACAGGATTCTTGTAGCATATAGAATTAAGCTTTTAAGTTTGAAAGTCACCTTCTGCTTATGCGCTGTGGAGGTCCACTTTGTTGCAATAAAGGCAAAGAAAATCCCAACCAAATGACCCAGAACTTACTTGGAACTTTAACTGAATCACTGAACTTCATCAGTTATGCCTGCCTCTAAATCAATGAGGCAATTCTTCCTGCACACCCCACACATGATGAGTTAATTGCCAGAACATTTATTAGCTCAGCTTAATGTTAGATTCAAGAATTTCAGATAGAATCATAGAATAGTTAGGGTTGGAAAGGACCTCAAGATCATCTAGTTCCAACCCCCCTGCCATGGGCAGGGACACCTCACACTAAACCATCCCACACAAGGCTTCATCCAACCTGGCCTTGAACACTGCCAGGGATGGAGCACTCACAACCCCCCTGGGCAACCCATTCCAGTGCCTCACCACCCTAACAGGAAAGAATTTCCTCCTTATATCCAATCTAAACTTCCCCTGTTTAAGTTTTAACCCGTTACCCCTTGTCCTGTCACTACAGTCCCTGACGAAGAGTCCCTCCCCAGCATCCCTACAGGCCCCCTTCAGATACTGGAATTTGGTATTTTTCTCTTTTTTCCTGAACTACTCAGAGTCTTTCCGAGTCAGAGTCTATGTAAAGCTCAGTAATTTGCAAGGAACCATAATCTTTCTTGAAGACAACTCTGTAAAAGAAACCTGTAAACCACATTTTTGACCACGAGACTAGAACATCAATATGCATCATTTGTTCTACAGTATCTGCAGATACCCTGGATGGAGAGGACAGACTGGCTTTTAGTTTGAACTCAGAAGCTATTTATTCAATCACACGAGTATGCGCTGATCTTATGTGACTGTAACAAATGTCACTGACTTCAGCATGGCACTGAAACACTGCCTAAAGGATATTATGGGAGAAAAAGTAGGGCAAGCATTAAAATTTAAAGAGCCTCAGTTATATTTTGTATTACTGCACTTGTGCCAAAACTGTTTCTAAATGTATCCAACAACAGCTTCCTGTGTTTAGTAAACTCTGCATCCGTTTAAAGACAAATCCGGATTAGACCCAAATTCACTCAGGTTGTTCTTTAAAATGTGAGGTGATTGCACTTCAAAGCATGCAGGAAGCACTATAATCAGTGCTAAGTTATCCATAATAGTAATACTTTATCTAAAATTAAAAAAAAAAAAAAAGAAAACTCACTAAAAAGTTCAATTCCAACATTTTCCTCAGAAAACAGATGGCTGCAGTCTGCAGTTTCAAGTTATGAAATAAACAGCTAACATCCAAATTTTCTTTTTGGTATATACAGAGTCACTTTTTAGAGAAGTCACAAATTTCTGAGTATGAAATGAAGTATAAAGCCATTCAGAGACAAAGCTAGTACATGAACTTTGCCCATGGACTAAAACCCCCCTGACCTTCAGTGATGATGTAGGCGTGATTAAGCTTACAGGTTGGAAATAAAACAGGTAAGTTTAAACTGGTCAACTGCCTAAATCCCTTCAAGAGTCAGTCCTAGAGCTCTTAGGAGCTATATAGAAAATGCTAATGGAGCATTTTCAACACTGTTCACTATGGGACAATCCACCTGTGCTATTCATCCTTTTGATTACATGTATCACCACAGTTAACATGAAGTCAAGTCTCTGCAGAATGAAGGAAAATTTAAGCAACCACCAAAATCAGAGGCAAGATCACAACCTCAGGAAAATGCACTTTACGAGGCAGCTGCATAGCATGTTTCAAGGAATACCAGCATAGGTGAACATGTCTAAAATTAACCTTGAAATGGTACTTTAAAGCTACCCTAGCTGTGAAGCACAATTTGCTGGTCAACAGAATAAAATAGCATCTTAATGGAACCACTTCAGTGGCTGCCAGTTAAAATCATCCACATGAATTCAATCTTCCATGCTTCAGTGAAACTGCAAGACAGAAAATGTGGCATCTCAAGCGCCCCATACCAGCTCTAAGTGCTGCTGGAACATCCCCTTTTAAAGGGACACACAAAATGCACTTAGACAATTCCTGGCAGTCACCACATCATAGTTAAATACTTCTTTGTGTATTTCCTGTTATGTTAAACAGCTTTCCTGTTATTAAGCAGCGAAGATGTCTCCCCAGGGACGTGCCTAGAACATTGCACACCATTGTTTCAGGAACAACCTGAGCACATCATGGAGCCCACATGAAAACATCTTGCCAAGCTGAAAACAAAACAGAGAACAGGGCAGCACCCAGTGCTTTTATTAGCCGTAAGATGTAATATGCCTCCACCCTTGGAGAGGCACACAATCCTTCCGCTGCCTGCTGACTGCACCTGGAAGTTAAGGGACTTCTTTTCTCAATGACTCCTACCCAAACTGTGCAACTAAAGATACTCTGGCAAAGGCTGCCCAACAGGGACCAGTGCTCCCCTCAAGGAGCAATTGCTTGCCATGCCTGCTGTGGAGACCAGGCAGGTCCTGTGGAGGATATTTAAAACATTAATCACATCATTCTTTGCATTCAGTGTTCCCCAGAGGCTCTTCTATTTAAGCTAACAAAGAACCACAAAGATGGCAACAAGGATGGCAGAGCTACATTTTTGCATAACCGGGTGGTGGGCAGGGAAAGAAGCAAAGATGACTACAGAAATATTCTTGAGGAGCAGATTGTTCAGGTAAACTGGGATATGCCCATAACTTACCACAAAGACCAAAACCCACATGCGAGGTTAATCCCCAGGACAGATCTAACTACGAACACCTCTACCTGTGTCATTATAAGTGCAGCAAGAAAAATAGCTACTGCACATTACATACGCATCTTTGTCTTCTTTGACCCGAAGTCCTAGTTGAGAGGTCCCTCCAAGACACAGAAATGTAGGCTTAATCAGGTTATGCTATTCATTTCACATTAGATCCCCCCCCCCTTTTTTTTTAGGTGGCAAAACTTTTTAATTTGGTGAGTTAAGAAAGCGACAGACTGTATATTAGTATTTGTGGAAATAAGTAAGCCTTGATTTTACATTGATTATACCAC
This sequence comes from Lathamus discolor, assembly GCF_037157495.1. Classification (NCBI taxonomy): domain Eukaryota; kingdom Metazoa; phylum Chordata; class Aves; order Psittaciformes; family Psittacidae; genus Lathamus; species Lathamus discolor. Next base: position 133,797,591 of record NC_088884.1, on the reverse strand, counting down.
AAGTGGCCCATGCTTACAGCTAAGAAAAGCAAAGTTTTCTAGCCTTCTGTTTTATTAGGAGTAATTTGCAATTAGGTTAATAGGTAAGTTCATGCATTCTCCTGCTAGAAGCATTTCCAGTACTCCTGGTTTACTATTTCAAATATTTGAAAAGGCTTAGCACATAAATACAAACATAACATTTTTAATAATTTAAGTGCTTGTTATTAGCAATATCAAACATAGAAAAAAAATAAAGGCATGAAGTGAATTCATTAACAAGTACTATTTATAACACTTTCCCCAATTTTCTACTGAAGGACTGCTAGTTCTCTTTAAGAAAAGGATGAGGTTTTGTTAGAAGAATTTCACCACAGATGTTCCCAGCTGTCCTATTTCCTGCCTAACCAGAAGTTTTTCCACAACATCACAAACTGTTTACACAAGCATCTTGAGGAGGAACCTTTAGTTGCCATAAATGCACAAGCAGCATACTACCATGACAAGAAGTAGCAAAAATAAATTTAACCAGGAGTTTAACACAGGACACAGGGTTATTAATGTCCTTGCTACAACCACCAGACATCAGTAAAGATGATACTGACGGAGAGTTCATGAATTGCAACTGCAAAGCAAAACATCTCATTCAGATACAAGCCAGGTTATTTAAGGTGGGTTATTTCTACATCTGAGTATGTGGACAGCTTAACTGAATAGGAATGTTTTTTTATTGAAGAAGTTTTAAGTATGTAAATTATCCTGCTGATACATTCATTTCTCAGAAGATCAAATGCTATTTTCTTCTCCCTGTAGAATGGAGGTCAGAAAGAATACTCCATGGCCAGGAAAAGATAATGGAACGGGGAAGAGCGCTGTTGGTAGACATTGTTAGAAAGGTGCTAGTGATACCATTAACTGTAATCTAAATCATTAATAATTCTGCAGCACTAGTTTACCACCTTATCATGGTAAAAGTAATAGCTTTACCTCCTCTTAAAAATTTAATTCAATCAGATCTTTCTGACAACAATACTACTCTGTTGGACCACAGACAGCAGGTATGTCTAGAGAAGACTAAACAGACATACAGGTAAACTCAGCAGGCTAGACATCTTGACCCATGCAGCCTTCACTGAGTTTTGCTCTGCAGGAAGATAAGCCAAGAGAGATGGGATCTACTTGCAAATAATTTTCCAAGCAACGTAGTTTTTGGTCTGACATTTGGTGAAACAGTCAAAAGCTGTTTGAAACACCAGGACTTTTCCTACAGGTATCAAATCCATCAGCTCTGGGCCCAGGTTCTTTCATTGCATCATGCCACTCAAGGAACAGAACTTCTTAAAATACTAAAAACAGTGGAGACACTGCTTCATTACAGGACACTAAATTAACAGCCAACCTATAAATAGAAATTGTTACTGCTTGCCATTGACTGCAATGGGAGCGCTAAGTGTGATCCCAATCGACGCAGTACTGCCTCCACAGTAATTAACATATGATTATATTTGATTAATTGAAGACACAAACTTTTTTGCCTTCCACCCCTTGCCTACATCAAAGTTTTCTGTGCTAACAAAGAAAGAAGAGTAGCACAAAACAGCCAGCCAACTGGCTGCAAATACTCAAAGCACTGCATTCTAGTACACATTTCACGGCATCCTTTTCCTCGGAAAAGCTACCGCTTTACGCCTTAGAAAGTTGAAATTAAAAGGACTGAGTAAGTAGTAATGCTTTATTTGACTGGGTGTTGAAAGGCATTTCTACTATGGTAACAGACTCATTTGCAAAAGTTGCAAAACTTGTAGAGGTAGCTCTGACAAGTTTTAAATCCAGTTTTACCACACTGGAAATCCCCTGAAGTAATTTAAAAGCTATTCAGGTTTTTAAGTGTAATTACAGCTGCCTGACACTTTCAAACCCCAATCTACTTCACAGCAATATAGGTAGCAGCCAGACCCTTTTCATCTATTAGGCATATCAAGTGTGAACAAATACACACTTAGAATATGAAATGCTGTTAGCAAAGATAATTTGCTAGGTCTTTCATATTTACTTGCCAATTAACTATTCTTCTATGAAGTTGAGCTTGAAGCAGCAATTCTACTTTATTTCACGTTGACAAATACTTGAGGCATCCTTCACATATAATTAATCTCTTTAAGTGAAGGAATAAAAATCCAACATCACTCACTACAGTGGAACCAGAATGCAAAAGTTGCCATCCATCTGCTTTCACAGACTCCAGCTCTTCTTTCTCTAAAGATTTTTCATGAGCAAAGCCCCTCATTTATTTTCATGCTTTATTAAATATATCTACAGTTTAAGTGTTAAAATCACAGAGAAGTTATTGTTTTGACTTTGAAGTGGTTTTTGGTGGTTTGTGGGCTTTTACGTGGCATATTTTTGGTGTTCGTTTTTTGGTGGGTTTTTTTTTTTCCCCCAGCAGCTCATTTCTGCTATCCAGGAACTACTGTCATCTTCATTTTATACCTACTGTAAGTGCAACAATTGGGTAAGTCGGTACAGAGCACAAACTACATTTACAAGCTCCAAAACATCTGCCACCTGAAAATAAGGACCTCCATTTAGCTATCACCTGCACACCTACTGAAGCTGTGACCTGTTAGGACTGAAATCAAGCACATCAGGCAAGTTATTTAGCACCCAGTCTTGAATAGATTAAGTCAGGAGCAAAGAGCCTCATCAACTTCAACAGAAATGTGATTAAATCCAGAATCTCCCATGACAAATGGTTTCCAGTTATTCAACTTCTGCTCAGAACAGACAAGCTGGTTTTACTTCTGAAACATATTTTTCCTTGGTAGGTGACGCAAATTTTTAACATGCTTGACATGTATCAAATCTCTCCAGCAGATTTTTAGATTTAGAATTCTTAGTAGGGTTGAGTGTGTTGGGTATGTTTCTACAATTCCATATTCAACCGTGGTGTCAGACATCAATCGGCATTTCAGTTATTCTTCTGAGGTGGAGAGGAAAGGCATATGAGCAGTTAAGCAACTCGTGACACCTGAGGCTTTCAGAATCCTCCTTTAAGAGCACTACTTTGCAATGCGCAAAAGTAATTTCATAGTTCTCAATGTGATCTGAAGCAGGATTTAGGGAAGGAATCATATTGGAAAAGGATGTCATCTGCTTAAATAAACAGGCCTGTAATGTTTGCTCGTTAGTAGCAATGCAAAAAGGGAATTTTTTAAATCACTATTCCTGAAATGACATTGGCTACTGTTTGTCCTGACACACCTCTGACTCCCATGGTAATAAGAGAGTAACTAGGTTTAGTAAGCAATGGAAGTCACCAGCAAGATAAGAACACTAAGTACAGTTTGTTTAGGGAAAGTAAAAAAATTGAGGAAGAGCAGCATGAAGGGCTGGATGAAAACAGTTTACCACAAAAGCATCAATACAGTTCAGTATACAGTCCTTGGAAAACTCTGAACAAAAGGTACAAAAGCTTTGACCTCCATTTGCAAAACCAGTTCCTTGTCTAGAATTTTATCTTCATGCAAAAGCACATACTACTAACTCAAAATGAATGTTCCGAATCATTCATAAAATAATGTGTCTCTCTAGCAGTTTATAAAGAATCATACAGAGATGATGATTTACTCTGTCACACCACTGATGCATGAAGAGCATAAGAGCACTTTACTCTTCAGCAAAAATTTGTAATGGTTTGATAAAGGAACCAAATGTTTTATTCCATCACTGAAAGACACTGGTGCATGCTTAACTCGCATCTGTCGTGTTTATGCAGTTCTGAAGCATTGAGATATTAGCTGCAGTTACTTGGCAAAAAGAAGTTTTACAAGTCACAGGACTGGCAAATAAAGGATTTCCTGATCTATTTCAGTGTTTCTGGTTTTGCTGAAGAGGCCACTCATTAACACACAGCTAATAATGCAGGTGTACTATACTTCCAGTAGCAGAGAAAAATGACACTTTGATGTCTGCCTACATTTAAAGGGAGAAGGAACTTCTGGATATGGTGACCTTGAGGCAGTGCAGAACAGGCGGAAGTTAGACATAAGGCAACAAGCTGAATGATTGGGGAAAAAAAAAACCCCACCCAAAAACCCCCCAAAACCCACTTTAAATTTTACAGCAAATTTCCTCTGGATTTATTTCATTCATAGGGGAAAAAAAATAAAAATATTTGGTTTTCCCTGAACAAGCTGTATGCTAATGCTGCAAGATACTTTAATTACCGACTTTAATTACTAATTTAACTCTGACACCTCCACCTAGACAAGATGTAGGAAGCGCAAACACACTTCGGCTAAAGGATCCATTTAACCATAAATGCAATGACTAATCTAGACTAACTTCACACCAGTGCGAGTAACCGTACATCCAGCCGTACTACACACTGTGAAGAAACTGCAGCAGGCCACTGCGGAATACCTTCAAGTCAAAGGGTATTTTGCAACTTGCAAAAGACGGTATTATGAACTCACAGGAGCAAGTTCCATCCTCTTCCTCCCAGTGGTGCTTACATCCTAACTTCACCAAATTACTGCATCTCAAAACGTCAGTCTGGGCATGGTAATAGAAAAAGCCAACTTGATCTGTACTCTAGACCACTTTAAAGCTGTACATTTCAACAACTGCCCTAAGTATCTCAAGGATGCTTTGAAGCCATACAAGGCAGTTGGTCTATACTATTATGAAAGCGAGCAACAGATGAAATACATAATAATGCCTATTAAAACTGCAGTCTACACCAAAACCAGAACTGAATGTTGCTTACATAACACTCATTCACATTCCTACATGGACCCCAAAATTCCTTTTTCCAATTACTCTGTCCCTTATTTGTTGACACAGTCCCTAATATATTCTATTTCTCATTGCTTATGTGACCTTGGAAAGAAGCCACATGTCATCATGTCATTTTAATCCAACTAAACCACTACAAGAAAAGATGCACTGGTGCTGCAAAACCAAATATGGCTTCTCCTGGCATTTAACAACAACAAAAACAAGAACCTTCTATGCTTATGATATACATTGACATTGCCTGATCTACTGTTGCTGAGTTATGAACCCAAAATAATCACTAACAAGCTTCGATGCATTCCACTGTGTCTAAACCCACAGTGTATCCTATACATACTTGCACTGTGCACTAGAGTATGACCTGGTTTTCAGATGCCCTACTTGCATGGAATATTCAGCTCTAGCTAAACACTGGTCAGCTTTCTGCTAACACACCAACTTCCTATAAGACACAGGGACAGCAAAGCAGAAGGGGGAGACAAGGCAAACCCCCTCTAAGCTTTCAATGATGTACCATTAGCCTGTCATACTGCACACAAACACACAGAAGGTCTATTCAGCATTTCTTATTTAGTGAAGTGCTGCTTAACTAGAACACAGGGCTAGCAATCTATTTTATATGCTGTATTTAACAGAGGCATCCTGCAGGCAGGTTTTGCTTTCATATCCACTCAAACGAAATAAAACCAAACCACAAATGGATTCTTATAATTGTAAAATTCCCTTGATACATGCACTTAGTTTTTGAAAATTATACAAATTTAAGTAGCAGTTACTGAGCATTATCTCCTCCCCTTCTCTTTTAGGCTTTTTGTCCCTGGAATATGTACTATGTGGATATTTCACGCTCTTAGTAACATCAAGGATGTGGGTATACGCACAGACTTCCTTATATAAGGATTTTTAGCATCAAGGTATTTTAATCCTAGCTTAAAGCCATGTAAGCAAGCTGCAAACAGAAGTCTGTATTATGTTTTATAGTTGGCCTATATTACGTTCATAACTGAGTTTATCATCCAGGATGAACTGGGACACCATATTTACTTTGCCAGGACAGGAAAGCAAGCCAACCGGTAGACCTGAACTCCAAATAAAATGAAAGCAAAAAGGGTGGTGTTCAGGAGGGAGAGGGAGGAAATGCCTGAGAGTAAGAGCTTCTGCAAAACTAGTTTATGAAGCTGCTTGCTCCTCCCTAAGTAAAATGACAGAAAATTACAAATAGTGCAGTGCAGAAAACGCCTTATGTAATATGCAGGCTGCCACCAGTTTCTTTAGATGTCATGTATCTTAACTAAAAGAAACTAACAACAAACAACTGCCACCCTCCACCAAAACCATGTATGTCCTGGAACAAAAGTCAGCTTCCACAGTCTTGTTCCCACTCCAGATACTTGCTTTATTTGCTTTACCTGCCACTGAAGATGAAAATCAGGTCAGATGCAGCTAAGAATTTTGCTGTGACTTCGTTGCTGGATTGGTTTTGTAGGGTTTTGTCGTTGTTACTGGGTTTTTTTCCTGGTGGTTTTTGTTGTTTTTTGTTTTGGCTTGGGTTTTTTGAGGGGGGATGTTTAAACACACACTTCCCTTGAATGTCTCTAACGCTCCATAATTTCTAGGTTTGTATCAACACAAGTGAGCATTAAAGCTTGCTTGTCCTACTTGCAAATAAGATGTATTTAACATGCCATGCACTGTAACACATCTACAAGTATTCAGATCTTTCTCACAGACAGAACACCACATCACGACAGCTCCTGTATTCATTCCACTCCCTGCCCCCCCCCCCCCCCCCCATTAAGGTATAGAAAAGACAGTGATCCCAGCAGAAAATCATTAAAATGATTAGATAAATATTTAATAGCACAGACTTCCTGATACTATTTTCGGACTTGTGAGAAGAAAGAGCAAATTCCAATTAGCGTTTCATAAACAGAATAACCATCTCCCAGATGAGCAGCTCAGCTCAAGTGCATGAACACACAGACTTAAAACACGAGACTACTTTGCTCAAAAGTCAGGCTTTTCTATGAAATTCAAAAACTTTCATGCCCAGTTGCTGCTGCTGAAGTAAACAAGATATTCCCTCAATGCATGCTCTAATCATCATATTAAGAAACCACAAACCTGTATGAAATATAACAGTGCTTTTCTTGTAGCCAGAAGGTAGACGAATGTTTCGGAGCAACCCCTTTGCTGTCAGCCTTACACGCATGTTGGATAAGGAAAATTTCGGGGACCATAACATGTCTTCAGCGCAAGTGGAAGATAAACAAGCAAGAAACAGCATCCATGTACTGTCACATAGTATGTTTTTAAATCACTGTTAGCAGAAGTGAGCAGCTCCTGCTAAAGAAAACAGGCTTGAAGAAGTAGTCAAGTCTCCATTCCTTTGCTCTCTTTCCCTATGCACAGACAAGCAAAAAAAAAAAAATCAGCAGAGGCAGATATCCACAGCGTAAATGCTGCTGGCAGCTTCTCCTCACCAGATGTTGTGGAAACAAAGCTTGTCCTCAGAATAAAACCGACTTAGTGATTCGGAAAACCAACAGCCTCTAAATTACATCACCGTGTTGATGCTTAATCTGCTATGGGACTCTGTGGGAGCTAGGAAAGGAGAAAAGGGAGGAGGAGGATGAGGAGGGAGGAGGAGGAAGTGGGTGGTCTCCCCAGCTGAATATATCATCCAGCAGTGTCACAGACCATGTAATTGTTCTTTGGAGACATTAAGGAGATTATCTGAATATTCCTGGAGGCATATTTCAGCTCTCTTCTCCAAGAATCCTTTCAGGATGACTTCTTTTTAAAACAGTCTCTTTCAATTGACATGAATTTATCAGAAGATTTATCAGCTAACACTTTTTACCAGAGGGGTTCTTTCTTGCATTAAATATTATGTAAACATTTAAAGTCTTAACAAATCTAGAAACACATCTATTCTCTAAAAACAATTCAGTACTTGTTATCTGCTGAAGGGAAATACTATTCAGCTTGGCAGCTCAGCTCTGCAGATACTTCCATTTATGACGAGCAAGGAATCAGGCATCAATTTCATATTAAAACACATCTCTGCCAGCTGGGTTTTGAAGGCACCCAAATGTTACAGCAAACAGGCAGTGGTGCAGATGTTCCTAGATGCTCTCTCTGTATTTAATTAACCCTCTTAAAAATGTTTCTTCTTGCTATTTAATGAGTTCGAAAGTTTTGCATATACCTTGGTCCCTTTCAAATGCCACCAGCAAGAATGAAATGAGAGGGACAGCTAGAAAAGAGAAAATAGAGGAATAACTTTTACAGATATTAGAAAAAGTCACATTTTTCACCTAAGACCATGACTATGAACACATGCACTGTCCACCTGCCTGTGTAAAAAGAAACATTTCACTACTTTGCCTTGCTAGGCAGCCACAGGAGCAGGGACCCCCCAGGTATCTCATAGCCAATGCAGGAGACAAGGCAGTAACAGCTCATACCTTCCTTTGGGTTGCTTGAAGAGCTGCCCTCCAAAGCTATTGTATATTTTTAGGGACAACAAAATTAGGTACTTTTCCAGTGATTCTGCACTTCTGCCATTTCACCAAACTCCAGTTAATGCTCTCTAGCACCTATCCCTCTGACACTTTTTCTAGTTCCAGAAACAATGAGCCCCACTTGCTCTGAAGGAGGCAGTCTCGTCCCAGAGGTGCCTTACCTGTCCTCTGCTTACCACAAATTTTGATGGCATGTCTTTCTGGCTTAAAATGTGTTACATTTTAAATTCTCTAGTGCTTATTTACCACATCAGCTAGAATGTCTCTGGGTATCTCTAACATCACACAGGACAGTGACAATAAAGCAGTTCCTTGTAAGAGCAGCAAAATAGCTGCGGCCCAGCATGAAGACCATCAGACCCGTTAAGCCAATCTCCACAGTGTACTGTGGGAGAGTACTCCTGAATGTTTTATGATCATGTACCAAAACATTTATTTCCCAGCACAGTGATGTACCACCAACTCTGAAGAACCATAATATGTCTTCAGACCCCACAAAGCCATTCAAAGTAAGTACAAAGACAGTAAATTAGCTTTTTTTGTTTGGTTCCCAGGGCAGCCTCTGCACACAGGAGGGCATGCATGTCATTACTGCTATAAAATCCTATTCCTTCTAGTCTGAAGAGCTTTGGCACTAGTAATGTGTATTCATCTGTACTTCCAGCAGCGTGCAGATCCAGACCCTTTTCCAATCTAACACCAGTATCAAAGACACCACATCCTTTCTGTGTTACAGGATTATTAGACTCGGAAACCACGCTCAGCAGTAATAGAAGGCTTGTTACAGCACATTAGAGTAGCTTTGGTATTCAGCCTAGTTCATTAGCCCATCTCCTCAAATATTAGATCACCGCTGTCAAATGCCTTCTTAATGAAACCATTTTGGGCCTACAGCCAGCCTTCAAACACCATTCAATGCCCAGCCCATGCCAGGTTTTACCCTTCTGCCAGGGCACCCACAGGAACTCCCTTTGGTTTTCCTTCTGTCCCAGCTCCCCAAGGGAAGAAATGCTCTATGTAGTAAGTGTTCTCTCACCATCCCAATTTGATGCTGTCACAAAGACAGAAACAGTCCAGTCAGGTTCGGGGGAAAACAAACAAAATCAAAACCACCACCACACACACACACACACACACACACACACACACACACACACAAAACCCAACCCAAAACCCAAAAACCCCTACACAGACAGACAAAAAAACCAACCTGATACCCCCCAAAAGCAACCCCTCCCTTTTCCCCATCTTTGCAGTAGTGCCTGGGAGAAAGGTAAAAACATCTCCTTATCCTGTAAAACCAGAGCAGCTGAAGTACCCACTGAAATCATAACTTCCTTCCTAGGATCAGGAGCGGAACAAAGAATCTCTAGAGGGCAAGCGTGATGTAATGAAGCACTCCGGAGATTGGGGAAGGACTAATCATGAGGCAAAATATAAGCAGATAAAGGCTCTATGTGGATATCAAAAGCCTTGTAGCAGAGACCAAAACTCTTCTTACGGAGACACACAAACAATACTTACACCACCTCCTCTTTCCCACCCTTTTTGGGGGGAAATAGGCCATGAAGAAACAGATACACCATCTTATCTCTTTCTAAAAAACTTCTGATTTGAGGAAAATGCCTTTCTATAGCTTCTAAGATTGAAATCCTGCTAAACCCCAGAAACCTAAAACAAGTCTGCTTCATGCAGAGGTAGACCCGACAGCACTAAAAAAAAAGTAATAGATGCATGTCAGTCTCATGTAACACTCAATGCTCAAAGAGCACTGACAGCAGCCGGCAAGAGGACTGTCCATCCCTATAGCTCCAGGAGAGATTTAACTCACAGAGAGGTTCCTCCAATGTAGCTGTTCCAGAGCCCTGTGTTCCAGCATGGTGTGCTCCACGGTGGTGGCTGTGCATCTGCTCTTTCCCTGGCTCAGGAAAAAAGCATCTCCAGGTCCATGTCTGTATTCCTACGATGACCATCAAGTGCCTGGCATTGGCAGGGTACAAAGCCGGGAAATAATCCATGGGATCTTTGCACAGCCTGCCAGGAACATGCGCTGTCTACATTTCCTGCATAACATGAGGATCAGAGAGGTCTTTTTCTATCTTGACATTGGATAAGGGTGATAGAAAATAGCACCAGAAAGCAGCAGGATAAAATAAGAAGTGATATGCAGCCCAGAGAACAAAAGGACTGACAGATTTCATTTACTAGCACCTTACTGCTGGCTTTTCTCCAACTGCAAGGGCAAAACTGGTGATCAACATGGACAGAGGGGCTCTACCCTGCTATGACCATGTAATTCAGTCTCGGTCGCTAAATGCATCAGTACCTGATGACACCACAGTACCAGACTGATGGTGGGAATAGACCTATTTTAACCCCAGAAGACTTAGTGTATCTGCCACTCCCTAGGAACATTAGCAACATGACAAAAAAAGGAGCAAAGGGCACTGGCGTCTGTAGGCTCTTCAGGTCAGCCTCTTGAGGTCAAGTCTGCAGTATCTGTATGTGTTTCTGCTGTCTCTGTCCCTCCTTCCACATCTCACAATCACACAAAAAGCCACTGCAGCACAGTTAAGTGCCTCATTACAAAGAAGTCTAAATCAGAGGCTGGATCTTTAGATCTGAGAAGCCTACACAGAGGACACCTGTCTTTGTGTCATAAGACAGCAAGGGCAGTGCAGAGCAGATGGATTTTACTGGCATGCTTTACTTCAGGAAGAACTGAGACATGACTGCTTATGCAAAGAGGTACGTGAGAAGCAGGAGCCTACCAAGAGCCAAAGGGTCACCTGTGCCCTCGTTTTTATTTCTGGAAGATGACTGTGCTCTTTCCACTTTCCTGTGACCACCTTGCTCTAGCCAGTGCTCCAGTTTGAAAAGCTAACCTTCCTGCAGGCAAGAGTACCCACTGCCATGCCTAATGCAGCCTGCAGCTTTGGGACTTAAGCTCCAATCCCCACCCAAAGAAGAAAGCAACCCTTTTACTCCCACAAAGCAGGAACTAAAATCCTAAATAATTTAGTTTTCTTCTAGGACACAGAAGCTTTTAATCATTATAAATTTAGCAGCCTGTCAAGCAGAAGGTGATGCTGTAGTAGATTCCTAGGCGAACAGCTACAGGAATCAGGCTTACCTATGTGTCTCTCACGGAACAGTGGCAGCATTTACGTTGTCTGTACTCCTGCAGAATTGAGAAGAGCCACAAAACACTGCAAGAATAATTTCAATTTTCAACCTCTGACTTAAGGCAGCAGCAAGTTAATTTCCACATGTAGGATGTCCCCTCCAAAATGGCATTTTTGTTAAGACTGCCTCCATCTAAATCCTACAGAGCTTTGAAAAAAAGCCTGCTACTCTACAGCAGTGAATAATGTCACTAACATTAGGGTAGCAGACCTTAGAATATCATAAAAATCACAGAGCAATTTGGATTTAAAAGGACCTTAAAGCTCATCCAGTTCCAATCCCCATGCCATTGGCAGGGACACCTTCCGCTAGACCAGGTTGCTCAAAGCCCCATTCAAAATATGACGCATCTACAAGCTAGGCATATACATAAGTCTTTGAGTTCACGCATCAAGGAAAAGAGGAAAAATAAGTTTTACAAGCTGTTTAACCATCTTTGACACAAGTTCCATGAGTTACAAACCTCCAAGACATTTCCATGGTCTTTCAAGTATTACATCAACTTACCTCCTTAACAGGGGTCAGTAACAAAAATATGGCCAGCTACTCTATCTGCTGAAAAACATCTTAAGAAATACAGGGGAAGAAAGGACTTAAAGAAAGCCAGATGGAACAAGTCAGAGGACTTCAAAATGAAACTTAAAAAAACTAATTATAAGAGGATATTAAGAGTCAGCTTTGGGATACCTCATACACCTTACCCCAAAGTTAAGGAAGAAATCCAGCAGAATGACACCCCATTACCCACTGTTTACTGCAAGCACAGAGAATATCATTCTGTGCACAACCTAAGGAACTCCCCAGAGTCAAAGAAAAAAACCAAGTCTAAGAACATCAGAAGAGATCCATGTCTAGGTTTAACTGAACAAGGAAGGACCAAGATAGTAGAGAAAGAATCAAGTACCAGGATGGCATTTTCAAGAACATGATATAATCTGGCACTGAGTACAGCGACTCAGTTTGGAATAACACAATAAAAATTACTGCTGTAGGTACATAACCCTGCTGGTCAGCCAAAGCTTTAAAGTCTCTTAAGAAAATAAGAACTTATTGCTCTCAATCACTGGGGACAGGGGTGGGGGAAGTGAGAATTTAGATATTTTAAAATTATAGACTGTATTGTTAGGACTAGCTACAATTTAAAGCTATTATAGGACAGACAGAAAAGCCTTGAACTCCAGCTCCCAACACTGGGAAACTTTCTTTAAGCATCCCTTGGACTGAGCTGATACCATCTGTGGATATCCATTTCAGCTGCCCCTTCTACTCACACAGAGGTTGGCCTATTCAATGTTTACACAAGTGTGAGAAAACCACAACTCTGTGTTCTCCTCCTGTGTAGCTTGTTATTGTGAAACATCAAAATAAATTCCATGGCATACAACTACAGACGTTCCTCCCAACATCAGAATAAGCACCAGAGAAGTGAGCTACAAACCATCCCTCCATGGAAAGTCTGTATGCTTCTGCATCACCAAGAGTTTGGAGTACGGCTGTGTGGAGCTGGGGAGCAAGTTTCTCACAGAAGCTTGGCATTAAATAATAAATAAACATTTCTGAATTTACAATCCAGAAAACAGGTCCTTTCTTGAAGGCACTAAACAGAAGAAACAGACCATGTAAAAACTATTTGGGTTATGCTACAAAAGGCCTTAATGGATGACACTTGCTGTAGGAAAACTGGCAGGATCCACATCAAATCCTCACTGCTGGGGTTGTAAAGATAATCCCAACACTTGCAGTTCACTGATTTGAGAAACTGCCAACAGAATCCCACCATTTGAACAGAGCTGGCCCATGTGTTACTCCATAGCAAGCCTTGAGATCTCAAAATTCACTGTTTCTTGTAAGGTAGCTGTTGAAGGTACAGGGAGCAGTGTTGACTTTTAGCAAGGAACAAGAGACAGCCTCCTCAAAGTGTTAATTTTCAGATGATCAAGCTTGGGAAGAACGCTAGGAACATGCACACAAATACACTGATACACTTACTTGACAGCTGTAGGGACCAATCTGGAATACACTAAATATGTGTTGTCATGTGTCTCAGGTTTTTGCATTCTATTCTCTACCCTGACAAACATCCTAGGACAGGAAAACTCCCGTTATTAAAACAAAAATGATAAAAACAAACACCCCCCCCCAAAACACGCAAAACAGGTAACTGCGGAATTTAAGGTGACATTCTCTGAACATCAGCACCAGCCATTTCACTCTGAAGATGTCTGGAGCATAGTAGTTTTCAACTAAGGAATTAAATCCCGGGATCCAGCTGTTGTATCATACTTTTTTTGGTAACGCTGGAAAAGTCTGGCCAAGAAAGTTAACAGCTATTGGGTTTCAAAGGTTATTCCAGGTTTACAGATATTCCCTTAACTGTTCAAAATAAAAATCTTAATGAATGCATTCATTAGGGAGATATAACGAAAGCCAAATTCACACAGATTTAGATTAAGTCTGCATTTATTTATATAGAAATGGCAAAACAAAGACCTACTTTTATAGCAGGTTCACATGTAATAGCTACACCACTTAAGCAGCTTTGCTGTCTGTTTATAAGAACATTCCTTATTAGCCTGAAGGTATTCTAAGGCTAGATCACATGAGACAAGTCATTCACATAGTCCTCACAGTTCACACGGATGAAAAAAAAACAAACCATCTAAAAAAAAGAAAATACTATAGCTGGCTTTTTCATCACAGCTAGAAAGGCAACAAAATAGTCCAATGCACAGGACTACGTGAAAAGAAGTTTAAGAAGTCACATTTTTGTCGCTTTTCAAGGAACAAGGCAAAAGGACTAATTCATGCTATTGAACTCACAGAAGTTCCAACATGTAAAATATTAACTACATTAATACTGGATCTCATTTTGTTCCTGTGTCACAAAACTGTTCCAAGGTTTTCTGCAAAATTTCCAGGCTTTTCTTTTTGAGAGAGGGGTAGAGACAGAAAAACTGGCAAATCCAACTTATTTGCAAGAGATGTAGCTCTGAATGTGAGAGATGGAGAATTCAGTCTCAGCACATCCATACTGAAATTCCTGGTTAGAACTAGTCAGAGATGCTTCTTTTGCAGCATGGAAGACATGCACCAAAACCCTCCCTGCTCAGCCCAGTTTTAACAAGCAGTTACACACCGCCTTTCTACACCTGGAGTGCTTTCAGCACAGGGCAAAACTATTAGCTGTTAAGCAGCAAAATCTTCCTCCGGTTTTTAACTTCACTGCACAAGGTACCTAGCTTATTTCAGTGCAGAACAGGAAAGAGCTTTGAAATACTTAAGCTATTTACCCATCAAAACTGTTTCCTGTATGATTCTTAAGGGAATTTATTTCCCATGAACTGAACAGTAGAGTTTTAGAGGACGCTGAAAGAAAAGCAAAGCTGGTTCAACAACAGGACAACAAAGTTTTACTATATGGAAAAGTTCCACAAATTACCATAGGATGGACTTTTTTTAATGCATACCTGAAACCTAAAATTACTGTTTAGACAATATTGACACACTGTTTTGTCCTAAACCAGTCACATAGAGCTTTGTAACATATGTTCTTTAGCAGAACTGCTGGGACTGGGAAGGGGCTATTTTTTTTATATGAACACACATTCTTACCTGAAGAAAATTAATTTTACATTTAATAACCTTGCAAAGTTAGGCACTCAAGAAAAAAAAAAAGCTGTATTCTGTAGCAATAATCTAATTATGTTTAGGTTATACAGTAGGAAAAGGGCATTAAAAGTGAATATGCACGTAGCTAGCATCAGTTCTGTGACCTATGCTAGAACTGCCACCTGTTCCTATTCTTCCTGACTTGTTTTTAACTTACATAAGCTCCCCAGTCCTACCTGCTCTGTGATCAATCATATGAACACTTGCATTAGAATGGAATTAACTATTTCAGTTGGAAGGGACCTACAGCAATCACCTAGTCCAGCTGCCTGACCAGTTCAGGGCTAACCAAAAGTTAAAGCATGTTGTTAAGGTCATGGGCCAAATGCCCCTTGAACACTGACAGGCTTTGGGCATTGACCACCTCCCTAGGAAGCCTGGTTCCAGTGTTTAAGCACCCTCTCAGTAAAGAAATGCTTCCTAATACAGACTAAACCACCCTGGTGCAGCCTTGGACCATCTCCACATGTCCTGTCACTGGACACTAGGGAGAAGAGATCAGCACCTCCCTCTCCACTTGCCCTCCCCAGGAAGCTGTAGAGAGCAAAGACGTTACCCCTCAACTGCCTTTTCTCCAAACAAGCCTGAAGTCCTTAGCTGCTCCTCATAGGACATTCCCTTCCACCATTTTGAGAGGTATTTTTGCATCTAGTTCAAAATTACATCTCCCAAGCGGCAACCTTTTCAGTCCTATCTAAGACATTACAGTAAGTACAGATGTACATCCTTACTTGAAGTTAGCAAGTTAAAAACCATAATAAAATACATTATGCCCAGTAAGTTAATTTTGCCATAGCTTCAAAGCCAGTGCTGAAGCAATACACCACAGAACTTGCAGAAATTACTTAATCCACTGGAATAGCACCCCGTGAAAAATACAGAGTTCACAAAAAGGAGCTTTGTGAATGTTTTAACATGAACAGCTGCAAATACGTCTCTCCAATTTTATAGGCACACTAACAGTATGTTGTGCCTTGCTTTGTCAAACAGATTCCAGCTTTGCATCACTGCTGTAAGTGAATGGAAAATGGATAAAGAGCACAGTCAGAGAACAGAGACCATATCCTAGAAATGCCTGCTATTTTTTCCATCTTGAAGTAATACAAAACTCAACATTAACGACTAAGCAGGCAGCTAATGCCTTGATACTGCAATTAATTATCAGAGTCCTACTGCAATAAGTTAGTCCTGACTTTAGACAGAGCACATCAGCAAGAAACAGAAGTGGGGTGGGACCTCCTCAGTGAGTGAGGCTAAAAACTGTAGAGTTAACTGTGGCACTGAAATAAAAGAACAAAAGCTTCAAAAGTAGCTGAAATCACGAGAACAAAGCTTCACTATAATATCAAGTCTGCTAAAAAAAAGGAAAAAGGAGAAGGCCCCATTTTCCATGGTACCAGCTGGCATTATTTCAGTTCATTTCAAAAAGATCATTTGTCTTTCCTTAAAATGCAGGATATTGTACTGCACAACAGTCAAGCAGCCACACAGTATTTTTATTCTACAAGAACTATCTGCAATTGTGAAGATAGAAAAAAAATCCTTCTTAAAAAAGAAAAAGTGCTCCTTCAGAAAGCTTTGCATTCATAAATGGGAAATTATATTAAAACTCTGTACATGTTAGAAACGTATTAAGTTGAAAGTCTAACCACCCAATTTTGGAAGCTGACTTAGTACAAGAAACAGTACAGGTTTATTAAAAACTCTAAAACACAGCCATTGAACTGGCAAAAGTATGTTGCTAAAGACCATTTGACAAAGATTCACTAAACACTACAGCTAATTTGGAGTTTATAGCTGTGTTTTTACAGCATTTTTTTATATTTAATATAATACTGCAAGGCTATGTAGCAACACTCTTTACTACGTTGGAAAAGATGAATCACAAGAAAAATTACATTAAGCTAGTAAAAAGGGGAGGGAACAGTAATTACATTTTTTGGATGGAAAACAGAGGAAATGCCAAGCTAAATTTAGGGGAAAATAAAGTTATATTTTAAGACTATCATAAGCAAGTGGAACAGGAATTTAATTTTCTGTTTCTAGTGCAGAAACTGATTTTGTTGCTTATTGTGAGTTTCCTCAACTGAGCTAATTAAGACATTATGCTGTTAGCTGTAGCATCCTCTACACTCTTACTTAATGGACTACACATGAGCTCATGATACTTGGTGTCAGGCTATACCTAAACTAATGTTAGTTCAGCCAAGTATCAATAAAAGTAACAAGCAGAGTAAGCCCTTTGTGCAAAGTCTTATGCCTGCTGTATGACAGAAGCCCTCATTCTTAACACAAGATATCAAGAAAACTACTCAGTAACAATTAATATGTAGATACCCAAGAGAGTTAAAAGGCAAAAGCACTGGACTCAATGTTCTGACTACAGGAAACTGAAAACACTGCCACAGTACCAGAGTTACAGGTCAGAACCTATTTACCCAGTAATTCCAGACTCAAACTTGTAACATCTGCTTGGCTACAGCACCTCTTTCAGAAAGACATCTGCTATTCACTCAGGGGACACAAAGCTTCCCAGTGGTCTTCAGTATCTTTCAAAGAAGGCTTTTCAATGAGTAATTAATTACAAGCAGCTTTTAATTCAGCACATACACACTGATGCTCAAGCAACTAATTTGGACTGCCAACTCTCTTGAAAAGACTTGGAAATTGCTGCAAGTAGAAGCATCATCTGAAGACTTTTCTGTCTCCTGCCAGATAAAAACTAGCACCAGGTGTCCTGACTGGCATAAACACCCAAAACAAACCCAATATGAAGTCCTTAAAATTCTGCCAGCTTTTGGAATGCCATCTGCCACTTAATCAGCTGTGATTCCTCCCTCTGCCATACAAGCAGACACACACACACATCAACACACTCAGATAATTTCAATTTCTTATTCAAGTGTAGTCTGCAGTGACACAGAGACAGCTCACACCAAAACTGTACCTACTGTGAACCTTCCAGAAAAACCTGTTATACTGCATGAACCTATTTATTTTTTTAAGCCAAAACATATGAGCTTTAATCATTACTTACCTCAATGTGGATAAACAGCAAAAACTACATTCAGGATTCACTGTCATACTTCTTATTACAGTTAAAACCTCCTTAGGCCTTAATGGAAACATGGAGAGTGACAGCACAGACTGCATACTGTAAGAGCCGGGTAGCCCAAACACAGTAAGTAGAAAAAAACCCTAGACTTTTCTCCGTATCCCCTGAAACTGAACACAGCGATGGTTTATGAAATTACCAATTGCAAAACTGCTCTTCCAAGAAGAGAGCCAATATACTAATATAATGTATAAACCTAATTTAAGTTGCAACACAGAAAATGTAAAAATGCTTTAAGAAAACTCACCAGAGCCCAAGCAAGATAAGCTTTGGTGTCCATTTCTTCCAAGACTACCTATGATATTAAGGAGGAGAAAGAAGAGAATTACACTTTAAGCCAGTAAGGAACAGTTCCACGTAAGCTCCTCAAACTTGACAAACTTGAAACAAGAAACTTGCAGTTTCTTTCTTGCAATGGCTGATGGCATTTTCAAAAGCAAGATTTCCTTTTGAAGCAAATTGTAAGGTTAAACTGCTTGGAAAATGCATGACAAATTCCCAATAAGCCAAACATTTTCTTTCAATTACAATTATCATACTTCATTTATGCCAAGTAGCACTGCTTTATTTTACTCATTCATAGAGGACCACAGCTAATAAAAAAACAATTGTCTATAATGGCATCATAGTAACTTTTTTCCATTTACACAATCCAGATATTTTATTTATATAAAGGAGGTATAAATTCACAGCACTCTCAAATGTGCTACCAATCAAGACAGATACAAATGAAAGCACTGAGGTGGTTAATCTACCCTTTCTGCATTGTTTTAGAGTCATGTGAAAACTGATCTAAGAAGTTCATTACAAGAGTATTAATTAAATGAAAGCACTCTTTCAGACTGCCAGGTCTAAGAGCAAAAGCCATGTGCAGAACTTGGTAAAAGATCTGTTGACAGCACCTATCAACTTTCTTCATGATTTACAAAGAGTCTGTGATCCCTCAACAGATATTTCAACAGTAGACATTCTGCTTTGTCCTGCACCGAACTTGCTTCCCTCACCTCAGCCACATAAATGTAACTTTGCTCTCAATGTGAAAAATTTTATCTTATAAAGCCTGACTCAAGATATTTATCTATTCTTTTGATTCACACTGGTAAAAAATGACTAATTTCAATTGAAAGCTGAAGATAAAACAAGCATGTGATACAGATAAATACTATCCTCAACAGCCAAAACTGATCAAAATGCTCTCGCAAGAATCTTGCTTAAATTAAACACAAACTTGGGAAATCTAGTCTGGGTTGTGTCTTGCAAATATATGATCTTATAAGCAGGTAACAGAGTATCATTTAACAGACATTATCAAGTATTCTGAACCCTTATGGAATGCAAATTTAAAGCAGACAGACAATGATGCCCCGATTGCCACATATACACCCCAACCAATACATAAGGATACAAATACATAAAGAATACTTCAAAGACCCAGTCTCCAATACTTTAAACTACAAGGAAGAAGAGCAGACTACTACCTCAATTACTCTGAAGTCATAAAGTACAGCTGCTCTTTCTCAGGACAGAGGGATTCAAGAATGGAAGTGAAAAACTGACTTCACACAACAGCTGATTACCTCTAGTCTCACTGACTTTCCTTGCTGAGTGCAGTGGTCCAGATAATTTTGGTGTGCACTGGTTCAGTGAAACAGACCTGGCCTTGGCTCCTAGAAATAGAAGCTTAGATCAGGTTTAAAAGTATAGCTATGTCAGCAGTTAAAGACATGCCAAATATTACATACTTGCAGTTAAGTAAAAGATGCACAAATCTATTCAAACAGAAAAAGAGACACTACCTAGAAAATCTCAGCTATATTTAACTTTATCACAACTCACACTGGAAGAAAGAAAAACATAGCTTTAATACAGCTTCTAAGCAAAAGGAAACATTAATAGCTTTCACACTAAGACTGAATTATGTAAGCCTCAAAACAGCAGCAAATACAACACAGCTACATAAAGACTGTCTGAAAGGGACCTCTGGAGGCCAACTATCCAGCCTCCCACTCAGAGCAGGACCACCAAGACAAGATCAGTTGACCTTGCTTTTGTCTAGAGGAACCTTGCAAACCTCCAAGAAGGGATGCTCTATAGCCCCGCTGGGCAGCGCTGCATCTCCCATTCTGCAATTTGCAATCGTTTCCCATTGCCACATCGTATGGTACTACTGAGAAGAGTTTGGCACCATCACCTTTGTAGCTGTCCTTTTCAAGTTACTGCAGGACTGTTACAACATCTCCCCTTACTCTCCTTTTTATCTGTCTACACAAGCTCAGACCCCTCAACCTCTCCTCACAGGTCATGCGGTCAGAGATCCTAACCATTTCCCTAAGCCTCCAGCTTCAAAATAATCCTGCTGAACTGGGAAGGTCTCAAACCACCAGAGTAGTTCCAGTAATACCAAGCTAAAGGAGGAATATCAGATCCTTCTGCTCCTGCAGGTGCTGAAGACACACTTCTAAAACCCCAGTCACTTTACATGTTGCACAGTGCATAGTTGTGCTGCATGTATTAGATTGTGTTTGTTTCAAAGTGATCTATAGTTTGTGGCAAATTCTGTTTCTTTTCATAGTCTACCATTTTAAATGACATTTGGCAGGCATCTCTTCTATTTATTCTCAGTTATGACAGATACCAGCTTAAAATTTAAGCCTAAAGCAGGAGCATTGTGTTTAATTAGGTTTATCCAATTATAGTAACCAGTTCACCACAAAGACGGACAAAAGCAAGCTGATTATAACTAGGATTTACAAGAGAGAGACAGCAAGCTCATTTATCTGCTCCTGTTGTGTCTTTAATTTTGGCCAGAGAATGAGTTGTCAACTGCTGTTTCTAGCTTGAATGAAGAAGCAGCATTGGCCAGTTGAGGAGTCCTGGTTCAAACAGGAACAGGACCCATAACAATGTTTAATACAAAGCCAGTAAGCCCATTTAGATTAATGTTTTCTTTAGCACCAGGTGATGAAACACAATTGTCTTATGCCCATTAGAATTAGAGGAAACCTCTGCTTCCAATTCAGTCAGTAAAAAGAAAATCAAGAAAAAGAAGCATGAAAAGCTAAGCTGTTTCTGGGACTCTTCCCTTGGAAAGACAGAACAGTGTTGTCCATCTATGAAAGAAGATACTTCACTTAATATCTTATTCAAACAAACATCCCCGTCCCCTAATGTCCCTTCTGTCCTGAAAGGGATGAAGATAATGCAAAGTCTGCATGAGGACAAGGACAACCATATAGTCGGGATAAATTGAGGGTAGTTCTGCCCTACAAACCACCAGCAGCCAGAATGTAGTAGCTTAACAGTAGTAACTACAGTTTCACTCTATCTACAAACAGTGCCATGTACCTTTTGGGGTTGACTTCAACGAGTGTAACCTAGGTCTTGGTACTGCTTTCAAAGGGACAGGAGCAGAAGTATCATTCTGGCAGGCTGGTTTTGTAGGCCATTCTCCATTCTTGATAATGACTGTGGCACTTGCAGCTGCAACACAGAATGACAAAGAACTTGTTCTAGGCAGTATTTAGTTTTAGGAAAATTAAATACTTAAACAAGCCTGCTTTACCCAAGGCTCAAGTTAGGAGATAAAGTTGGAATAAAATGTTGCTACCACATCCAATACATTCAGTACAGACTGATAACCTGTAACAGATCAGTCTATGACTGTTATAAACACTTCTCAGAACTAGACATACAGCTTTGAACCATGCTTAAGTGAATATATATGAAAGTATTTGATCAAGATACATAACAAGAAGTCTGATCTTGCTGTACAAAGTTAATACAAAACACATTTCAGTTTAAGCCAAGAAAAAGTATCATCAGTACACAAAAACATTCTCGCCAGAGAACTGACTGTTAAAAACCATAAAACCCAAGTAAAACTCAGACAATTTCCTCATGCGATACCTTCCCCTGTTCTCTCTCATTTGAGCCGAGCCTGTTGTTTTAATGATATGGTGCACATACCACCAGCAGACTCTGCATCCCTTCCATCCCCTTTGGGAGGCACTGAAAAAGTGTGAGCCCAACTGCCCATACCAGCTACTAAACAAGTTCTGAAAAGCTTCCTGTAGTCTCCATTCATAGCAGTGACCTGCTCCATGACAACAGACCTCAGAAGACTGTCTATCCCCCAAGAGAGCACTGAAATCATACAGCAAAGTACTCTCTACAAAAAGAGGTAGACATGCCCTAACTGGGAAAGGCAAGAAAATAACCAATTGCTACCTCATACCCAAACTGGGTTTCTAACTTACAGGGAAGTTGCTACAGAAGACATTTGGTTCCATTTCAAAGGAACATGAGAAAGATTTGGATTTATTGTCATTATGAAGATTATTTTCCTTGAAAAAAAAAGAAGACTGAAATTTGGGGAAAGCATTTTTTTTTTTTTTTGAGGAAAAAAATAATACTTCTAAAGCAAGTATAGGCTGAGAACACTTTGGTTCAGGTACTAAAAAATTACACATACTGACACACTGAGAAGTAAGAAATTGACATTGCATTTACCAAAGACAAACAAAATCTAAGTTACACTGGAATAGCTTGTCACACTATTGCTTTTGCCTGTAGTCATTTAAAGAAAAAGAGAGTGGGGTCATATCAGGTTTGCCTCAGACTGGTGTTTTCACAAGGCTAACTCTTTCTAAAGGTAAGGTGAACTAGATACCCAATATTGTTCACTGAAAGATGGAACATACAGTCTTGAGATAATTGTAGCATCTTTAAATGCACTAGCATAAACCACGTTAAGTTACTTGCTTCAAAAACATGCTTTTTGGCCACTAATCAATACATTTTCTATCTCAGAAAGAGAGACAAAACTGCTTTCTCTTTTAGAAACATGCAATTGAAGTCCTCCTTTTATTTTTTAAATAAAGCTGGAGCCTCTCTAAAAGCACAGAAGCTAAATACTTGCAAAAAAATCTAGGAACAATTCATGTAACACATCAATAACACAGTTATTCTATGGATATCCATTGATAAGACAGAGGATTCAAACCAATTTGCTTTTGTAAAGCATAAGGCCTGAAACAGTCCTTAATTCTTTCTGTAAGTCACTGAATCAAGGATTTTTGCTCAGAGTTCACTGCAAGGAGCTAAGAACTGCCTACAAATTGCTGTGCTACTTCTAAGAAGCATGCTGTGGAAGTACCACGTTGGGTAAGTGAGCACACTTCTGGTGCAGAACTAGTTAGGGCACTGTTTTGTCCTGTTATAAGCTCCGAGATCAGCTAACCACGCTGAGTGCAGAAAAAGGCAAATTTGCAAACTTTGGTCACTATGATTCAAAGGTGGTTGTCCATAGAACTAGGAGTAGCTAGTGCAATCTTGATGAAAGATGGACAGGTATGAAGTTATCTCACCACAGCTAAGATCTAAAGGGTTTAAAAACTCAACTCCTTAAAAGCACTTAGTCAAGTATTGACCGCAGAGAAATGCGGCTCCAGGACCAGCTTTTTCACTTCTGAAACACTATTTCCTTTCCATGCGATTATACTAATACAATTCGTATTTGGATTCTTGTTCTTAACCTCAGAGTTTAAACCTTTCAGTGTGCTCAAACGACAGTACTTTCAGCGCAGCGCTGAAATTGAGATTTGTCTGCTGTTAAAAAAAAAATAAATCAGTTTTTCAATGCTTGAACTGACAGCTTGCACGCAAAACACACCTTTGTTAACACCAACATTTCAAACTCCATCAGTTCCAAACTTCTCAAATAGTTTTCTTAGACAAAAAAATATAATCATAAAACTCAAGTGCTCATAAAAACAAACAAACAACCAAACAAAAACATCAAGAAAACCTAACACTGCCACAGGAAAATTCTAATCCACAGACATCCATAGCAATCCATTACAAAGGGCTGAGCTGACACAGCAGGAGAAATGCTCTCTTTTGTATTTTTTCCCCTGCTAATACAAGGCAAACTCCTTAAGCAAAACAAGCCAAGCAACTTCGTAAATTTAATACTCTTGACAGCACCACAATAGTTAGTCAAAAATTTCATGATGTTCACAGCATAAGGCTCCCATCTTCATCTTTGTGTGTCCCACCCATCCAATAAAAACATTTTAGGTTTACAAATACAGATTTAGTTTTCCTGACATCACTGTAGAGTAACTGAAAGAATAAAAAAGAAGACCAGCACTGTATTCTAACATTAGAGTACAAAGTCAATTCATGCATTCTTTCCAATTTGATTCAAACTCAAGAACTTCACTTTATCTATAAATTATAAGTAACCTATTAGATTCAGAGA
Organism: Lathamus discolor; assembly: GCF_037157495.1. Classification (NCBI taxonomy): domain Eukaryota; kingdom Metazoa; phylum Chordata; class Aves; order Psittaciformes; family Psittacidae; genus Lathamus; species Lathamus discolor. Next base: position 133,773,056 of record NC_088884.1, on the reverse strand, counting down.
ACCTGACCGCCAGACGTAAATAATTCTCATCAAGTGTAAGAAATTAACTAAAGAAAAACTATCTTAAAAAAAATCAGCAAGTCAAAACACTGCATGCATTTACCAACCTCCACAAAACACATGCTTTAAAATAGAAATAAAAAGGAATACAACCTACTTCTTTTCCCAGTGAACGTGGCTAACAAAGGAATAATACAAAAGCTGTAAGATCCCACTACCAGCAATGTCAGTAAGGTAATATCAAAGTGGCTTCCTGAGTCAGTCCGTGGTGTCAGTGTAGAATTGACGAAAATAACAGGAGAAAAATTAGTTTCTGTGCAACTGCGGAGTCCTCCTGGTATAGTCATTTAAAAAAGATCAAAGCAAGCTCAAAGCCAGAGAAACTGCAGCCATGTCCAACAGCTCATATTGCTCTTGCTTGCTCTTCGTTAATCGGAGTGGAAAAAATTATAAGCTTGAAGGCAGTGGACAAAACACATTAAACCAGCTACCAAGTAAGGCTAAATAAGGAGTCATCTGTTTGGATACTTAATCTGAATACACTTCTTTGTTATGAAGCGATGACCCTTTCCTTTGTTACACGAGGGAGTAAAACGAAGAGAGAACAAAGCTGCTTAGGAATACCACATACAGTCCTAAACCTGAACAGCAAAAGTCAACATGGCTGTCACAGTAACCGAACTGACCTGATTACACAGCAATAGGCACTGCATGCTTTATTAAACATTCTTATTTCTTTGAGGAAAGAAGTCTTAGTTTTTAAACACAGACATTCCAGGGGAAAGAAAAAAAAAGGGGGGGGAGGAAAACCCAAAACAACTCAAACTCCCAGAGAAAACGTATTTATGTATGCATGTATGCATGCATATGCGCATACATAAACTACAGACATATGTTATATCACCATTCCCTTTTTCAGCCCATTGAAGACAGATTTAAACATCATCTGGCACTAAAGGCCTTTGCCCAGTCTCTAAGAACAACAGATAATGCAATAGCAACAGAATATTTAAATGTACTCATTTGAACATGTACAGCTGGGAATACTACTACGTCTGATAGTCAACTGTGTGTTATGTCCTTCATATTTTTGGCCCTAGAACTCCCACAACTGCTGGTACAGACCATTTGTAGAGCTTCCAATCAAAGCAAGTTCTGTTATTTTTCTCCCTACTTTTAATCAAAATGGAATTGGTTCAGGTCAGATACCAATGCTTACAGTTACCTTAGAAATTATAAAATATACACATGCAAAAATTTAACATTCTAAAAGCAATTTGACTTACCTGCTTTTCACCTGATCTACATATTTTGTCTTAAAACTCTGAAAGCAGATAATAATCTAGTCCAAAAAGAGCATTTAGTATCAAAGCCCTGTAAGATGCTGTATTATGACAGGTAATCCATTCACACCATCCACTTACTACACTACATGTAAACACAAAGAAACCTTCAGTGAACACAAGCCTTGCTGTTTTTGTAATGTCTCATTATGAAAGAGGAGCTCTACTGTAGCCTCTAGCCAGGAAACCAAAATCCAGGACTCAAAGCTCCTTCAAGTGGCATACCTCAAGAAGAAAAGTTGTAAAGTAAGAGGCAAAACGTCTAAGATCTAGAGCTATTATGTAGTAGAACTAGAATCAACACAGGCCTTCTGTCAGACAGCACTCCCTTCAAGGGGATTATTTTTGTTTTCTTCTCAACAAGCAGTTGATGCTGACTATCAGCTAAAACTCATAACCCTGATAGATACTTACAGTTACTGCTGAAATGACTTGGCTCACTCTGAGCACTGCTGACTGATGAGATGCTAGGAGTTCTCTCAAGCACTGATCTTTTGACAGGCACTTTGGATTTGGTGAGTGGTTTACCGGAGCTAGCCCAGGAGACTGGAGAATTTTTCACAGAAGCATGCCCCTCTCTTGGCAAAGATCCTGTACTTGTCAATTGGGGACAAGGGGCAGGGACAGAAAAGAACAAAAGGAGTTGGAAAGAATCTAAAAGAATTGCTTCTTCCATATATATGGCCACAAGTTAAAATATTTACACATGAAAAATACATGTAAAAAAGCCTAATCTACCTCATATTGATGTGGTAAAAAAACACTGTAAATGCAGAAAAACGGTTCCAGGGATTTAAAGAGTCCCATTTTAGCTGCACATTGACATCAGGAACAAGTCAAGAGCTTTAAAGACTGGCCTTTAATGCAGAAATATGCATACAGGAAGCTTTTCTTGCATTCTCCTACCTCTGTGTATTATGGTTAGCTGTTCTAGTGATCTCATAAGAATATAATCTTTAGCTCAAAGACAATCCAAGAAAGATTATTTCATTTGTTACCGGCCCCAAACCAGAGATTCCTTCCTATCAAGGACAAACAGCACAAGAGTATCAAATTGTGCTGTACTCACATAATGCACTGAAAACTTCCTAGTTCCCCAGGACTAGTTAAACAGCACTCCCCAGAACCAAGTTCTTAGTGACCAACCGGTACAAGCGCATTTTTGCATTAAATGCTGTTTTCATTTGAGCTTGTTGAATACAAATGGCCAACAGTTAAATTAATCCAGTACAAAGAGTATTTATAGATGAGGCCAGTGTGCCATCTTCTGATGGGAGCTTGCTCTTGTAATATTGACAACACACGTACAATTTCTGCAAGGAAAACTGTTTAGTTAAAACAAGTTTTTAGTTGGGTTTTTTTTTCAGAAAAAAGTGCACCCAGATTAAAACTACAGTGGCCCAAAGGAAGTTACGTACGCATAGACTTGTCCGGCCAGCACCAAGTTGACTCTTGTCAGCTCCAACATCAACATTTTTATACAGGCCTCTAACTATGGAAGAGGTTTTCATTTTTGTACAGAAACAGATATGGCAGACAGCCTTTTTTTTATATATATTGTTGGTTTTGGTGACAAAAACTTGTGTCTCTGTGTGGAGACCTCATGGCAGCCTTCCAGTATCTGAAAGGGGCCTACAAGGATGCTGGGGAGGGGCACTTCATTAGGGACTGTAGCGATAGGACAAGGGGTAATGAGTTAAAACTTAAATAGGGGAAGTTTAGACTAAATACATGGAAGAAATTATTTACTGTAGGGGTGGCGAGGCACTGGAATGGGTTGCCCAGGGTTGTGAATGCTCCATCCCCAGCAGTGTTCAAGGCCAGGTTGGATGGAATCTTGGGTGGCATGTTTTAGTGTGAGATGTCCCTGCCCATGGCAGTGAGGTTGGAACTTGATGATGTTAAGGTCCTTTCCAACCCTAACTACTCTGTGATTCTGTATTTTGCAAAACTTGTGATGATATCACCATTTTAAAGACTGACAGATATAGTTTATCTTACTTGGAGACACAACTACAGTATTTCAGATTTGACTTAGAGCAACCAAGTTCATATTTAAAGAGCATACCTTTCCCTTATTCATAGAATCATAGAATAGTTAGGGTTGGAAAGGACCTCAAGATCATCTAGTTCCAACCCCCCTGCCATGGGCAGGGACACCTCACACTAAACCATCCCACACAAGGCTTCATCCAACCTGGCCTTGAACACCGCCAGGGATGGAGCACTCACAACCCCCCTGGGCAACCCATTCCAGTGCCTCACCACCCTAACAGGAAAGAATTCCCTCCTTATATCCAATCTAAACTTCCCCTGTTTAAGTTTTAACCCGTTACCCCTTGTCCTGTCACTACAGTCCCTGACAAAGAGACCCTCCCCAGCATCCCTATAGGCCCCCTTCAGGTACTGGAAGGCTGCTATGAGGTCTTTAAACCAAATTTCAATTTTACTTAAGCTATACACGAGACTTGAAATACAACAAAATTAGCTAGCAATTCCACTTTATTAAACATTAGTTTTGCTGCAGGACCTCCACTCCTAAAGACCAAGAAATCATCAATTTGCACTAAGGCCAAGAAAGAGTGACATTAGGACATTACATTAAGATTTAGGCAAGAAAAACACTTAGGCCCAATGTCTGCTTTTCAACAGTAGGTGGTGTGACAGGATTAGATAACTTGTCTCAAAACATGTATTACCCAAAACCAGGAACAGTACTAGTAAATGGAAGGTATGTTCAAACTATTTCCTAGTTCAGATCAACTCACCAATGAGAGAAAAACCCTACATACAATACATACTAAACATGTGTTAGGGTATATAGGCATACACTACTGGTCGCTGAATCTAACACACAAACTTCAGTGAGTCATTAAACACGCTTTATGTCAGACCTCACTTCTGAGGTGCACTTTTACCACTTGTTTGGCATTACTATGCAGAACTGTGATTCTGTAGATGGCTTTACTGTAGATCTCCAAGACAAAGTTATCAACCATATTTTAATTTTTTTGTAAGTTACTGTAATGGATCCTTGAGTTATCTCCAGCTCACTAAAGAGCATCCAGCCTTTGTTGTGATATGAGAACACAAACTCACACTGACTAAAAACACATCTGTAACACAGCACTCCAGACAACATACCTGAAAATAGCTTATATTTGACCAAAATAGATTTCTGTGACATCTGAACCTCATACAACAAATCTGACAGCTTTGTAACGCTTTCCATGTTGTTTTATAACACCTTGTTTCATTAATGGGTCAACATACAAGAAAAGTAATTAATCCAGACCAGGCAGAAATTCCTTTTGGAAATGGCCTCTTAGCAGAAAAGGTGCAAAACCCAAACAAACTTCACTCCCTCAGAACAAACAAACAGAACAAGAAAAAAAACCAAAACAAAACAAAATATAAACCCAACCAACCAAGCAAAAAAGGGGCTGCTGTACAAATGCTGCATGTTAAGTTCAACTTCGTAATTTAAAGCTTTACATTTCAAAAGGCAGCTAAAAGAACAAAGGTAGCTTATCAGCTGCATTTTATTGTTTAAAGATGAGGGTAGCATGCTTGACTGCTGTTGTGCTGGACTTGTTCATCCAGTTCAAAAGGTACAGGAACAAAATCCTGTTTTGTTCACAGTGAACAAGCATGTGAAAACGCTCAATCTCTTGTTGTACAGTGTGATCCCTATATGTGACTTGCAGCTAGCCTGGCTTCTCTGCAGATGCTGGAACGCAGCAGTGCTCCAAGCCAGCTGTGAGCTCAAACCCATTAGTGAGTGCAGCACGCTCTAGGATGACCAGTTTCAGAAGCAGTGAAACAGATGACCTTTGCTCTTTACTTAGTTCTTCTACTGCTTGGTGCTTTTCTATAACGCTTCTATTAAAGTAATTACTTCAAGTACTCAAACACGCTTTTCAAAAGCCCAGCTTGAGGGAGAATTTCTTTTAAGTCATGAAACAAGATCAATTAAGCAACTACTCTAAGTGTTGCTTCGGTTTTACACAGTATTTTTGTAAGTACCATTCCATAAGAAAGGAGTCACACAGAATTAAATGTGAAAGTTTTGAAGACAGAAGCAGGAAGATACAGATTATAAACAAAAGGACTGGAAACAAGCACAAAAGCAGGATATTTAGTGAACCATTATTATGAAGACAACAAGCAGTATCAAAGTAGCAGGCTTTCATCAGTTATTTAATCTAGTCACTGAAGTGGAATGCTAGAAATATCACATTCCTCTACAGTGAAGTAATGAGTTGGCAATTCTTCAGAAAAAAGTCTCTATGCAACAGCCACATTACTTCAAGCATGTTAAAATATCTCTGGTATTGCAATGGAAATAAGCAAAGAACAAAGCTCACATTTCAAGAAGCTCTGAAGTCAGCTTTCAGATCCTTACTCAAATAGTCACCTGCTCATATGAACCCTTCTCATAGGTGGTTATTGTCAAGAATAACTTAAAGCTTCCTTCAATAGCACTGCAGTCTAAAAAAAAATCAAACTGAGAGTATAAACATATGCTAGTAGTGGTGCCTTGTGCTTTTCTGACTTCCCCTGAAAGTTTAAAAATCCAGAGTGCTCTATTTTAGAAGTGCTAAATTTCATAGCTTTAAAAAAAAAAAAACCAAAACATTTCAAGCATGATGAAAAGGTGCAGTCTAAACCTAACGTACAAGGTCTTTGTAAAGCAAGGGGAGTAAACCTTCAAGAAAACATGATTTTTTGGCATCTATTGAAAGGAGTAATAAATAATGGAATGACAAACTAGACTTTCGGATTGTTTCCAGCACACCGATCCTAACACAGTTGTAAGAGCATTTATGGTTGCTATTCTGAGCAATCAGTACTAACAGATTCCTGACTGCTGCAAGCTCCCCAGGTTGCCTGACTGGCCGTTCAGCAGTATCAGTATTACTGTATTATGCTAAATATATATACATCAGTGTTTATTCAAGGAATAAAGAGTGGTTACAGCACATTTCATAACTCTACTAAAGATACACAGATAACCCCTTTCTAGTTATCACTCCCTTTTAAAGTCTCAAATTGCTACCAAAATTACCAAAGAAAAGGCAGGACACATTTATGTCACGTTGCTTGTAATACCTCAACTGATAAACATAAACACATACAAAGACATGGAATGTTAAGTTACTGGTGGGTCTTGAAATATTGAGATGAAAGAGGGTTGGTTGTTTTTTTTTTTAGGGGATAACAGCTGATCAGAGAACAGCTTACATTATTAAGGCAAGACCCAACTCCCATTTGATGCAGACTTTCACAGTATTGTTCCCATTCACCTACAATCCTTAGGGAAGTGCTCCTCTTTGGCACAGATATCAAGGAATCAGCATCACGCTAGTGCCAGAAACTTAACCAGGATGCCAGCAGCCATGTGGGTAGGTATTGATGTGTTCTTCCGATTGCAGCTCAGTATCTTGGACTAAAACTGAAAAACTGATTATCAGTGCATTATATTGGCAGTTAACAAACACCAAGCCAACCGTTTTAATTCTCTTACACACTCCTGCTGTCAGAAGAGTGATCAGGGTGTTTTCAATCAGAGGAAGAGAACAACACTCATGTACAACTACTGTTAAATTTCACTTTTTCCCTTCCTATTTGTCTCAGCTTTGAAATGTGGCAGACTTCCTCCCAGTTAAATCCTTCCACTACCAGAGACTCTTCCTTCCCTGTCTTCCCTCAGGCTCCACTCCCTGCATGTCACCTCTCCAGCACCTTCAAATAGCCTTTCTCCTTCCCATCCTCAAGTCCAAACTCACGCCTGCTCTCCCACCTCCAGCGGTGTCTGCCCCCATGCTGCCTGCTGGACTGACTCAATGTTGGCCTTTTCCTTCTGTAGGCTGAACCAGAGCACCCCCAGAAGAGACCACATCTGCACAGTCATGCTGTCACCTCCTAGGACCCCAGGCAGAGCCAGTCTCCAGACACGAGCTTTGCACCAGCTTCATGGGTAGCTGCACAGTGATAGCAAAGATGCCTATGTCAGCTTTGCCAGGAGTCTGTCATAAGCTGTTTGCACCTCAACTTAAACAACCCCCAACAGCTAGTTTTACACAGCTATCAGAAATCCCCATTTGCTTACAAGTAGTGGGCACAAGAAGTCAAATCAATGCACTATGAGAATAGCTGAAGCAAAAGAAAACGACCAACCGCATCCTGTTACGCTTTTCGTCATTGTCCAGCTCTTTGTACCACACACCCCCTCATGTAATACACTGAGATTTTTTTGATAGTTTGCAACTGTTATATCTATGTTACCTATAGGTATTTTGAGATTTCTGCTGCAGGAGTTTGTGCATTCCTTGCATGAAGGAAGAACTTCCCTGTAGCAAAACATAAACACAATTTTCTTCAGGAAGATAAGGATTCCTATTTCTTTCCTCCTTTACCTCTTCCCTCAGAGAATTCAAAACTAACCAGTACAGGTGAAGAGTTATTTGAAGACACACCGGCATGTCCCTGCAAGTAAATGACTAAGCATCAAGAAATTTCCCTGCAGGGAAATGGAAATGGTGCACACCTCACTTCTTAAGGAGAATATTCTTACAGATGCATCCACATTTCTGGCAGCATTGATATGTTGACTGTTAGTATCAGCCTCTGCAAGTATGGTCATGCTTCCTGCTACAGGAGTAACACATTAAAACCCCAACTGGGCTAGTCATAAGTCACCTGTAAAAAGTCTGGGAACAGAACGGCCACTGATGGCACCGGAAACTAAGCTGACAGAACGGAATGCTCCCAGAGTCCAGAGGACGGCCATGGAGGTGCTCAGAGGGCTGAAGCACCTCTCCTACGGAGACAGGCTGAGAGAACTGGGGTCATTCAGCCTGGAGAAGAGAAGGCTCAGGGGAGACCTTAGAGCAGCTTCCAGTGCCCAAAAGGGAACCTTGAAGAAATCTGGAGAGGGACAGCATGTAGTGATAGGATAAGAGGGAAGTGCCTTTAAGCAGGAAGATGGTAGATTAGATTAGACATTAGGAAGAAATTCGTCAGTATGGGGGCGGTGGGACATTAGAACAGGATCTGCTAAGAAGCTGTGGCTGCCCCATCCCTGGCAGTGTTCAAAGCCAGGTTGGATGGGGCTTTGAGCAACCTGGTCCAGTGTGAGGTGTACCTGCCTATGGCAGGGGGTTGGAACTAGATGATCTTTCAGGTCCATTCCAACACAAGCCATTCTATGATTCTTTGATTCTGCAAGCTGGAAGTCAACAGAATACTGGAAAACTTAGAAACTTGGGAAAAAAGATCATTTAAGTTCATCTTCAAATGCTTCCACCACCAGCCCCCTATTCCCCCAAACCTCAGAGGAACACACCCAAGGATACCAAACCAAAGATACACCAATAAACTTGCTTTGACATCATTCATTATAACAGATCCTGTATTACCTCACAAACAAAACCCTTCAACATTTACTCATTTCTCATGATCAATTTGATTTCTAAAACTAAATAGGAAACAGTTTATTCCAAATTGATGTTTTTATGCTAAGGCTTGCAAAACAGAGCAGTATCTATCCCATGACATGAGCTCCTTGTTAATGAAAAACAATAAAAGGAAATTGCTGTCAAAGTTACAGGAAGTTTTTCTACTAGTGTATGTAGCCAAAGCTGAAAGAAAATTGACTAAACTGAGTTCAGATTACATAATTTTATGGCTCCTTTCTGGCTTCAAATTGCAAATAGACCAGTACCTGAATGACCCACACCTGAGGCACAGGCTTAGAGGTCAATACTTGGCACAAGGATGTGCACAGCTTCAACTTGCTTCCAACAAACCACTCCCGTTGAGAATGGTCAGGAAGAGACAGCAAAATAGAGTGGAAACGTCACCAGGGAAGTCCAACTCAAGCAATCACAGAAAGGATGACCTGCAAGGCTCCTACACCCTCACAACTTACACTCTTTTCTGAACTCTTACAAAATGATCAGCTGGACAAAAGTCTTTTCAGATGCATGGGGTAAGTTTTCCCCCCACCTCATACTGCAAATTAGAAGAGAACAGAAAAGAACTGGTTATGAGACACAGTCACTGTGCAGTGGAGCCATCTGGGTGAAGATGACCAAAAGAGGGATGACAGACAAGATTTACATCGTACTACAGACTTTAGGCTCCATGGAGACCCATGCATTGGTTTCCTCCTTCCTGCACCTCTGAAGGGGAATATGGAAGTTTAAAGCTCACTTTTAACACAGGCTTTAATTATTGTAATGAACCCTACATATGCAGTACATAAAATGAAAAGGAGACTATATAATACGGACAAATAATAAAAGGATAAATAATGACCTTGGATAAGTCAGCACATGAGAAACCTGTTTTTAGGATCCATAAAAGAAACCAGCTGTTCTGCAACAGAAAAGGCATAAAAATACTGGTTGAAATAAAATTTTAAGCCTTATTTGTAGACACTGGTGCATTTCAGACTTGTTCATAAGAAAGTCTATGGACAGCCTTACAAGTAACTCCTCATTCCAGCATTCTGAGAAAAGGTCTAACTGTTCCAGGCCAGAGAACCTGGAAGTTATGTTGGCCTTTTAAAATATTTTGCTTCCTCTTGGCAGTATGTCAATCCAACTTTAAAGAGCCACACGGTAGATAGCAGGAATAATACAAGGTGAAAAGTGATTTTCACAGCAACCATGTTGGGTTTAGCTCCTGGGTCAGTGTCAGCACAGAGACTCAAAGATTGTGGGAATGCTTACTGGAACTGAATTGTTTTGGTTCTGCTTCACTAGTATTGCAAAAGGCTATACCAAAGTCCTGAATTACTAAGTTTACATACATTTCCAGCTGTATGAAGAACCCACTGAAACCATGCGGTTTCAATTTTCCATATGAAAAGCCTGCCTTTGTGCAATAAACAGGAACAACGCTCAGTAATGAACACAGACTTAATCTGTCACAGCTTGTTCTAGTTGCAGTTTTGGAAGCTTCTCTGAATTACACATATAAGCATAAGATCAAGCCAAAATTCAACCAAAGGAATTTCGAAATGATGAACTAATAAGCAAATCAGTATTTCAAAGTATCACTAAACCTGCTATGGTCTAACCCGACTTAAAACATATTTCCTGTAGCATATGGGGAATTATTTTTCTCATGCTTCATTTAGCTGCAAAACATTGGAAAAAGACCTTAGTATCATTAAGTTTTTGTATGGTCTCAGTTGTCCAGAATCTTTGAGGAAACACAGAACCTTCTCTCTGCCTAGGCTTTCATTACTCTAGTTAAATGCTGTAAAAATACTGGCAAGAGAAACAGGGAGTACCACTGGGTTAGACACTTGGAAAAGATAAGGAAAGCACAGGGCCATAATCATAGAATCATAGAATAGTTAGGGTTGGAAAGGGCCTCAAGATCATCCAGTTCCAACCCCCCTGCCATGGGCAGGGACACCTCACACTAAACCATCCCACACAAGGCTTCATCCAACCTGGCCTTGAACACCGCCAGGGATGGAGCACTCGCAACCTCCCTGGGCAACCCATTCCAGTGCCTCACCACCCTAACAGGAAAGAATTTCCTCCTTATATCCAATTTAAACTTCCCCTGTTTAAGTTTTAACCCATTACCCCTTGTCCTGTCACTACAGTCCCTGACAAAGAGACCCTCCTCAGCATCCCTATAGGCCCTCTTCAGATACTGGGAGGCTGCTACGAGGTCCCCACGCAGCCTTCTCTTCTCCAGGCTGAACAGCCCCAACTTCCTCAGCCTGTCTTCATACGGGAGGTGCTCCAGTCCCCTGATCATCCTCGTGGTCCTCCTCTGGACTTGTTCCAGCAGTTCCATGTCCTTTTTATGTTGAGGACACCAGAACTGCACACAATACTCCAGGTGAGGTCTCACAAGAGCAGAGTAGAGGGGCAGGATCACCTCCTTCGACCTGCTGGTCACACTCCTTTTGATGCAGCCCAGGATACGGTTGGCTTTCTGGGCTGCGAGCCACTATGTAGGTATCAGTGACTTAAGTCAGAGACAAAATGGTACCCAAAATGTCAGAAGTAATTGTCAGACACTGAAAAACATTTTGGTTAAATGATAATTTACATGGCTTCCATTAATTTCTGGAAGTCTTTAACAGAGGAACAGTATTTGTGATGTGTTCCTATTCCCAAATAGTTTCGGTTACACTTAAGGCCTGACAGAGCTCTCACAGCTAAGATTCAGTAACCATGTGAAACTTCATACAGTGGGAAATAATTTAAAGCAACAGTATAATTTAAAGGCAGAAGTGTAGGTGAAGTTGTAGCATATCAGAAATCTTACTTGCTGATAAAGCTCCTTTCTTTTACATACTTACAAGTAGGTTGTAATCAGCAATAGGAGAAAAAAACATCAATGGTGAGCATTCACATTTTTAGATCTAAAGTAAGTAATTTATATCCCATTTTATGCTGTTCAAACACAAATCAAGCAACTTCCTATGGCTCAGACTGTCACAGCACTTCCACCCAGCTGCATGGGTGGTAACGTGTGGCTGCTGGGGCAGGCTGACAGCAGGACTTAAAAGTGATGTTCCATGGGACCACCAAAGCTCCTTGGCTTCTCCATTCCCCTTCTGCTTCAAGTGAAGGGCATCACTCTTCCCAAACCATAATACCACAACTATTAGGAGGTTATTACTCCTCCACAGTGGTTATGTATACCCAATTAGAAGGCGTGTGTGTTTGCTGGGAACAAAACCAACAGTTGCTTTCATTTCAGGACTGGTTCAAAGTCCTGAACCAGGGTTCGAAAATTACATACGCCTTCCAGTAAAAACCAGGTAACTCAAACACCTCATTATGTGTCTTGAATTCTAATAAATGCTTTACTTCCCCAATAGAAAACTAACATAGTAAAAGGCATTGCCTGCCATCCAGTATTACAGAAATCTACGTGTTATGGAGAAATAGAGATAATTTTGATGCATCTCACAATTGTGACCCAATTTCTAGACTTCGCCATTTCAAAAACCACTTCACTACACTGAATCAAGTCAGGTTCACCCTTTAGAGAACCTATTCCTAATTCAGCAAAGAACTCCAAGTTCCAGCCACGATACACCAATGCCAGCAAAAAGTAGTCAGCAACCATTTGGAATTAATAAAAAAGTTATTTCTAGCTTAATGTGCTCTGCAAAGAACCTCAAGAAAATGTAACACTTGAGGTATGAGTTTTCCTCTCCTTCTGCTGTCTTTGGTCCAGAAGAGAATCGGGGAATTTCCTTAGAAGATACGCTTCCTATTGGTTAGTGCATTAGCACTGAAAAGCTTTAAGGTTTAAATCTACAAGACAAAAAATGTTACCAAAACCTCAACTCCTGCCAAGTTGCGATGATTTTATAATGAGTGTTTCATACATGGCATTTTCTCTTTTATTTCTTGGTTGTAGGGAAGTTTCCCACTTCCCACTTGAAATGACAGTGCATGACACAATCCACTGCTCACACAATCCACTGTCCAATACATTTTGGACAGATGGACTGCTTCTCTCCCTCAACATACACATGCGAGAGATGACACAGAGCTATACTATCAGAGTACTTAATGGACTTACTGCACTGATTTTCCTTTCTCCCTAGCAATCCAGACACAGCCAGCAACTGGTTAAGAATTAGCTACAGTTATGTTAGCACCTCAAGGAGCAATGAGGTCGTTAAGATTTTTAAGACTCAGACTGACAAATGCCTGAGCAACCTAATCTGAATTCAGTGTTTGACCCAGTTACAGGCAGGGAGGGCTGGACTAGGTGACCTTGAGAAGTCCTTTCCATCCTGGATTTAGCTAGTCTCTCTGTGGTCCGGAGAAATCCTGACAGCAAACAACTGTAAAGCTACCGAGCTCTTTTTCTCGGATGCTGGAATTACACCAATGCACGAGTTTAATGCCAAAGTTTTCAAATTACTTAACTGGAAGAAACAGTTACTCCCTACAGGAAGGCTGTAGCTAAAACGGGCAACTGGGTTTGGTTTACAAGCTGCTGCTTGGCCGCAGTCAGCATATGTACAGTTCTGCTTCAAGAATCTTCAGAAACAGATGGGGTAGGCAGCAATAGACCAAGTTTTACCTAAAAGGTGTGGCCACAAAACACGGTGTGGCTTTGGTAACAATACCAAGCAACTCCTTCCTTTCCCCATCCTTGCTTCTCCCACCCTGCACTCCCATCTTCTTGTTTGTGCCAGTACTGTTTAACAGGGAGCAAGGAATCATGCTTAAGAATTCCCTTAGCAAAAGATGTGAACTTAACCTGACACAGTTTAATGCATCTAGTCCTACCCTGCAGCACCAAAACACTGCATAAGCAAAATGGAGAGTAGAATGTGCTCGTAACTTTGCACATTGGAAGCGGGGCTGGGGAGAGGACAAGGAGTTAAAAAAATTAGTCTCATGTGCACCATCAGAATTCTGGTCTCATAGATCATACCCCAGGTTTGACAAGTTGAGGTGCTGCTTCATGCTCTTAAGTAGCCTTTTTCCAACAGGAAAAATTCAGAAGGTATTCTACTGACTACCATAATTTCAACATAAAATGAGTTAGAGAGGGACAGGTTTAGCTAAACAAACTGAAGGAGTAAAAGTTTTTCTTTTCAACAGCAAATGACTTCTTCTGAAAGTGCATCTGGTTTTTGGTTGGTTGGTTGGCTTGTTTTTATGAGGACAAGAGTTATTCCTATAACCCAGCCATGCTTACATTTATTTTTAGTGATAGTATCATAAGTCTACTCTGGACTAATAACCTAAGAGACAAATATACATCTATATCTATATCCATCGCAATTCTTCTAAGACTAAAATTACAGATAGGAAAACTCTAAACTGGTATTTAGGGAGGTGACGAGTCTTCCAAGAAATTGGTGGCTTACAAGCAGGTACCTAGTTCACCAAGCAAGTTGCTCACATTAGCAAGGCTCAATTCAGTGAATAGTCTATATCCACTTTCTTTGAGGGACTCATCCCATTAAGGACTACCGATACAGATTTTATCATGCTTCACCACCTGTACATAATTAAAAGGAGCAGACTGGACTGTTTTATAATCTTAGATTGAGTAGGTTAAAAAAAAAACCAAACAGGTTTTACTGGGTGTGGACACTTTCAAAATTACACTGTATTGTAGTGTAGTCATTTATAGCCAGGATATCTTTGCCATTAGCTATATTACCACACTTGATTAAAAAAGGCACTAACCTAGAAGAGCCTTCCTGACTCGCTACAGTGCAGCTACAGAACTTATTTTCCAGTCACCGGATTTAAACAGCGGCCTACAGACTGGATATAAAGATCCCCCCCAACCTTGGTATTAATCAGTCTGAGCTTAATTAGCAACTCAAGCAGTAGTCTGTCTTTCAATTATAGTTTCTAGAAAGGGGAGGACCTAGAGCTGTACTGAAATTAGGTTGAACAATATATGTCTTGAAATAAGGGCTCACTCCCGTTGGGATAGCATACAGTTGCTTATCATAAATGCTTTGTACCCAAGCCCTGTATTTTCTCCTCTTCAGTCCTACATCTTTCAAATAATTCTAGTTCTAATTCTGCAATGTTCTGTTATATGACCAAACAGGTCATATAACCAGCAGGTTATTCGACCAGCAGGTCGAAGGAGATGATCCTGCCCCTCTACTCTGCTCTTATGAGACCTCACCTGGAGTATTGTGTGCAGTTCCGGTGTCCTCAACATAAAAAGGACATGGAACTGCTGGAACAAGTCCAGAGGAGGGCCACGAGGATGATCAGGGGACTGAAGCACCTCCTGTATGAAAACGGGCTGGGAGAGTTGGGGCTGTTCAGCCTGGAGAAGAGAAGGCTGCGTGGAGACCTCATAGCAGCCTTCCAGTATCTGAAAGGGGGCCTATAGGGATGCTGGGGAAGGACTCTTCATCAGGGACTGTAGTGACAGGACAAGGGGTAACGATGTAAAACTTAAACAGGGGAAGTTTAGACTGGATATAAGGAAGAAATTCTTTACTGTAAGGGGGGTGAGGCACTGGAATGGGTTGCCCAGGGAGGTTGTGAATGCTCCATCCCTGGCGGTGTTCAAGACCAGGATGGATAAAGCCCTGGGTGGTATGGTTTAGTGTGAGATGTCCCTGCCTATGGCAGGGGGGTTGGAACTAGATGATCTTAAGGTCTTTTCCAACCCTAACTATTCTATGATTCTACAAAACTATAAATAATATTTAAATACTGTTTCTTTTATTAGTACCACATCTTCCTAAACACAAGACGAGATTTTACACTAATGAGGTGTCACCTGCCTTTTTTCATCCCATGTATTAGCAATCTGCAGTCTAGACATACTAGTATGTAGCACCAAAAACACAGCTCTATAGCATTCTAGAAGAGCATTTAATATGATATCCTAATTTTAAGAAACTGGTTAAGTGGTAATATTCCAGAGAAAAATTCTCTTACCAGAGCTTGACGACTGAACAGCCCCTTTGTGAGATGCTTTAACTGCACCGATAGTTTTATTTTCATATCCTCTCTTCAAGGGCAACACAGATGGCACCATTTTAACCTTGGGAGTTGATGCACTCCGTAGCGTGAGTGGACCTTTCTTCGGCATGCTTTTCCCTGGTGTTGTCCCATCCTTCACAGAAGGCATCTGGTTTTTAAAAAACAAACAAAAACCTAAAAGCAAAAAGCACAACAACAAAGAACCCACACACCACCACTGCGAGAAGCCGAGTATCTCCCTTTGCAGCATGTGTAAGGAAACACTGACAACACAGGTAGGGGATATGCTTAGCTGTCTGCTGTCACATTGTCTACATCCGTAGTTCAGAACCTCAAGTATCATCTCCTGAGTGGCCTTAAGCAACACGAAACTATTAGTTTGAAGCTAATCGCTGCTAATGACAAACACACTCAAGAGGTTACAGAGGCTATTTTACATCAGAACTTCTTCCTCCCCATACTCCAATTAAGCCATTCAATTACATGACTGCACCCAATCTCAAGATGAATTCTTTACCAAGCAACTATGCAAGTTAATGCACTGACAAGATAGTTGTCCCGTACTACCTGAAATGTCACAGCCTGTATAATAGGTTTCTTAGTCTAGGTCTTATGTTACAACACAAAAACAGGTTAAAAACTTTCACATTCAGGTGCTACAGATAGAACAAATTCAGGAGCAGACCCAGGGCAGGTTTAAAATAACCTGTTTACACGTAGTACTCCTCTATACCCTGTTTACACGTAGTACTCCTCTACCATTCCTATAGAGTTCTTGTTCCATTTTATACAGGCACTAATTTATGACCACTCATGCTCTAAAGTTAAGCCTATATTGGTAAACTTATGAAAATGGACAGCTGTTCATATGCTTTTTTGTGACTCAAGCTGATACGCAGCAATCTGGTTATATGAATGCACTTTGCACTTCTGACTCCAATCCTCATCATCTTTTCCAGAAGTTAATCTGTACTTTCAGAACATTTATAAAGTTCAGTACAGCTGACTGGTCTATTGCACATTTTAGAGAGTTTGGTCTATTGATTATTTCCAGGTACCAGAAGTACAATGAATATCACAAAGGTTTCTATCTTAGCAACAGAGTGAATTAAAAGCATTCTTTCAACCCTCAGCACCAAAAGGAAGGAGTGAAGCAGAATCTAAGCTCTGAAAGACTTTAGCATTAAAATAGACCACCCTTGCTTTCACATTCATTTATGTTTTCAAGTTAGTTTATTATAATATATATTATTAATTTCTTCTGTAATGTTTCAAAAATGGATAGCTGCTTCTGCTTTACCTGAAGTACCTTCCTCCATACAATGAGTTTTTCCTCAAGATTTTCTTGCAAATCAATAAAGCCTGACAAAAACTCAGACAACACCCGTTTTACCAGTAAAAGCTAACGCCTCCATTTCACTGTCTTAATACCAGCTATTGAATCTACAAGCAAACAACAGAAGGCACTCCATACAGCAGCAGGACTCCCACTCTGTGTCCCTACCTCCTGAGATTTCGGTTGGGGCGATCCCGAAGCTCTTTGCTTCTTTCCCACAGTTCCTTTTCTTTTAAGCTTCTTTCAGAGTATTTGGAAGCAGCACGTTTCTTCTGACAGGCAGCTGACTCATCCCAAAATATTTCCCAACCAACCAGCACACGCATACCTCCCGGCCAGGAAGTTCGCACCTTCCAGCTGGCTGACTGCCCACAACCAGGTATATGCCCTCTGCATGAGAAATATTTCCTGGCTACTTTTAACTATTCAAATGAGTCCCAGTTCTCCTTTAAATAAACAACCTCCCAAATTATTCAAAGCAGACAGCTAAATTAAGATGTTAAAAGTAAAACGCCTGACCGAGTTGCAGGTCTTCAGGTTTTATACGAGTTAATATTATTGTTAATATATGCACATTTCTGTAAGCAAATTTAAGAAGTGCAATTTAGTTCTAAGCATGTTTTGAAATGGAATACTGAAAATAGCAATTTAACATCTATTTAAAGTTACAGCACCACCAGAATTACCTTGATGAATGTGCATATTAAAAGGCATATTTCAAAAACTTCACCAAGTTCTGCTATGCAATTTTAGCAAAAATTTTACCAGTTTGACAAAATTAAGACTCGTTTGTTTTTTTATTATAAATCTTAACAATTGCATTGTCCTAAAAGGAATTTACCAAAAAAATTGTTTATGCCATGGCATAAGATGAAGGCTGAAGACACTAAGTTGCACTTGCGTGCAACCAGTTTGTAAACGTGCAATTTCTTCGTTTCCTTTATTAGGGAAAGCCTTCACCTCAGAAATCAACGCTACAGTTACAACTACGGACACAAAACCCATTCCCCCATTTCCATTCAGCACTGCGCAATGCAGAATTCCCTTTTATCAAGTGTGCAAAACATAATTATGTGAAGAAAAAAAAGCTTACCAAAGGAACAGAGTGCAGGTCAAACGTTTCATTGGCCACATCTTTTAACAAGGCTGCTTCCGGAAAGATTCCCATGTTGCTGTTTTGCTCACTTTCACCTCCAGCCAGGTAGGTGTTCTGAGTGCAGGGCTGCACTAAAGAGCCTGAACTTTCCATTTTATCATTCAGCATTTCTTTTGAGTTCTCTACACATGCTGGAAGCGCAGCAGAAGCAGAGGAGCATACCGAATGGGTAGAGTTTGCTTTGCCAGTGTCTTCCGGATTCTGTTTTAACAGAGGTGTCTTTGAAGCCTTGTGGGAAGCGTTTCTGGGATGTGTTGTGGCATGTACATCTTGGCTAGTGAAGAGGTGTTTGTTAAGATGTAGCTTGTGGGGTTTATTCACAGGCAATTCCACTGCACTATCTTTAGTAAGATCTATTTTCTTTTTCAGCCCTTTTATAGAGGGGGATAATCGCCTTGGGGAAGCAACCAGTGAGGGCGAAGAGCCAGCTGATAGCTGGGGGGACTGGGGAGACTGTTTAAAGGCTGCACTGTCTCTTGACTGTAGAGAAGGTCTAGACATAACCTTTGGCTTAACGTTTTTGAAATTAGGTCTGGGAAAACTAACAATCTCCGATTTCTTTGCTTTGGTTATTGTTGACACAATAGGAGACCTGCCCACCGTTTTTCCGGCACTTTGACCTGAACTAGCCTTACGCAAAGGCTGTCTATTATGCCCTCCTACAAATGCCTCATTTGGTCTCAGTTTGGGAGACCTGTCTCTGGGTTCCACCAAGGCTGGTACACAGAAAGTTGTATCTTTTGATAGCTCTTTAGGGGTTGAAGTACGTAGAGCTGGATCGCTTTCATCAGCCATAGGACTGAAGACCACAAAAGTTGCTTCACATTTCAGATCAGGTGTAACAGCCCTCTTTAATTTTGGTACGCTGTAAGATACAAAAGAGGTGTTGCACATATCCCAAAGGGCAGCATTTCCAGAGATACGCTCTTCTCTGGTTAAGAATTCACTGGTTTTCTTCGATAATTGCTCTTCATCCATTTTATTTAGTGGGAGAAGGGGCACACTATTTACAGGACCATCCATGCACATTTTAGCACTGGAATTCCCAGTTTCACCATGGTCAGGCGTATCCTGTGAGGATTTGACTTGGTCATCTTCATTAATATTAACACATGGTGATAATGCATCTTGCCTATAAGGATCTATACATTCAGCAGCTAGCTTTACAGACTCTGCTTCTGTTTCCTGTGATTCTTTATCAGGCTTATTAGTGTTATTTAGGTAGTGCTTGACGCCTGCAGGGGAAGGACAATACACTTCAGATTCTGAACGTGTGTCTGGGCTTTCTGAAGCCACTATTGCAGAGGAGAAATCAGGTGTTCTTTCCAAGCTGGTTCTATCAGATTGCTCTCTCATACATACTTCAGAAGAGATTAGTGTTTCTCTTGGATACATGTCATCATTTTGACCAGTTCCCAGAGTTTCACCTATAACATTAGTAACATCCAATGTGGTCAGGTGGCAGCATGCCCTGTCATTTACCAGGGACTGTGTGTTCTGTTCTGAAGCAGGAGGAGGTAATACACACTCAGAGTCAGTCTGACTGTAAGGCACGGATTGTTTGATGCTCTGACGTTGCATTTTTGCCACAGCAACATTACCTTTCAGTAAGTTTGTTGCTTCTTTCAAGTCACAGTTCAAAGGATACTCACAAGTCTCTTCAGTCATGGAAGACTCATATGCAGCATCTGCATCTCCCAACAGCGCTCCTGGGCAGTTGTATTTACCAGGTGTCTTCTGCAGATGAAGTGCTTCAATACCCTGCTGTTTTAAAGGAATACTTCTGAAGTCACTGTTATTTTCAGGAATGGTGGTATCATCTTCATGCTCAGTCACTGTATTTTGGTCAGTCGAATTATCGTCTGTCTCTGCGGTACAATTCTTTGAAGAAGGTGCAGCTCTGTGACATGCGTAGTTATTTCCATTTTCATCCCTTATAAGTAAGGAAGACTTCAAGCCATTCTCCGCTTTGTCATCTGACTTTTCAACATTCATTTTGAAGGCTAAGCTTTAAACTGTTTTCATTTTATACTTATTTAAAATCCCAAAGAATGCAGATTCTTCTGAACTTCGCAGTAAAAAACACCCAAAAAACCCAGCTTTTCTCTGGAATGCGTCAAGTGTCCTGAAAGATATTTAAAAAGTAGATCTTTGTTTTCATGTTTCCCAAGAGGATTCAAAAATTCTGGAATTAAATAAATAAATACAATAAAATTTAAAACTATTAGCCAAACCAGGATTTTAAGATAGTAAGCATCCTTAAACTACTAGATTTTTAATTAAGCACAGCCATTTTGACCAACTTCCTTAAGCAGATTAGGCTTTTACAACAATGTTGTCTGTGCATGCTAACTTTCACAAGCAATTTCTGCTTCCCTGACTGCCAAGCAATTTCTGAACCCTCTGCTCAATTGCAATTAAGTGTCACTTTAGGGTTGCTCATTGACAGAGGTGAGGTTCCCAACCGAAGAACAGGGAAACTGGAGAGCTGAATCCATCACTCCAGATGGGTGGTGGTGTTCAACACTTGTGCAAACAAAAAAAGAAACCAGAAGAATGAGGACACTTCCCATCAAAAACAATGAGCAAACAAGTCACTGGTTTTCAACTAGAATGCAGACACCAGAGTGCGACGTCCTTAAATGAGCATAATGATATAATGACATATTTGAAACTGGAGGGAAGAAAGTAGCAGGACATGAACATCAGGATTAAGTACACAGGGTGGACAGAATAATGCACACTAATATGCGTGCTAAAATCTGAAATTATTTGACTGTAACCACAAGGAGTATCAGAGTCCCTAGAGACTAAAAATCCAGAGCTGGCAAAACCAGAATACTTGATCTGCACTATCAACCTTCTCAACCACGGTGACAAAAGTGGTTGCAACACCCCAAGACAGGTCAAGGAAGCTACAAGATCAAAGGAGAAAAAAAAAAACCAAACAAACAAACTACAAACTATTTCTGCTATGGTTGTTAGACACACTGAAGAATAATTCCTGTACAAAAATATGGTCAGGGAATCAGTGCCTGCTTTGGGAAGAACTTCAGAGAAGTAACTCTTGATTTGTTGTCTAACAAAGCAATTCAAATTCTCACAGAAACCCTAGAAACCATTTTGGAAACCACAGCAGTGGAAAGAAAACAAACTCTTATCAACAAATACTTTGGAAAGTGAAAAATAAACCCAGCACACTAAAAGGTGAAAGGTAAGTTACTAAAAGGAAGAATGCATCTTTCAAAAATTTGACATTTTCCTTTAACTTTCTTTTCTTCAGCTGGAATCACAGCATTCAAAATAAATCCTGTCTCATATCAGTTAAAAGTATAAAGCCTTCCAGAGGGGCTGCAGGGCCTGTGAACAGCTGAGTACAAAAGCAGCACACAAATTAAGGCAGTTGTAGAGCTGCAGGAATTTGCATGCTCATGATGGGCCAGAGTGGGCTCTGGCCCATAACCATGTCTTCACATGGGACTCCAAACATCTGCCTCATATTGAGGATAAAAAGATCATGGAACAAGGAACCAACAAACTACCAAGAACAGACAGCACCCTCCTCCTCTCCCGGGATCAAACAGCTTTACTACCTTAAATCTTCTGGTTCCTTAAGGCTGGTCTAGATCCTTTGCCTACCCACTATTATTCAGTCCCTAAAGAAGCACAAACAATTTCATATTTGAGGGTACTTCCATTAGGAAACTTAAGGCAGATTCAACAGTTCTTCCAGAAAGGTCTTCCCTGAAGGCAGGGCAAGAACCTGGCCTAAATAATTTTCCATTGATTTAAGTCAATCACAGAATCACAACTGCTGAAAGATATTTGCAGACTTTGCTTTCACTGCTGTTTTGACACATTCAAACTGGTTTCTACTTGTCCGGAGACTAGCCCGTAACACATCGTGCTCACCTAGTCATGCAACAAAATGTTAAAGACGGCATTTTGATTCAGCATTAGCTTAGATCCAACCAGCAGTCTTACCTCTTTCAAGAGCTTTCTCACTATAGTAAACAGGGAACTTCAATATGTCAAGACTGAGATCCCAAGAATTTAAAGAATGACATGTTAGCTTACAGCATTCATAGCTGATAACGCCAAGATTTTCAACAAAACCAACAAAAACAGCTAAATAAACCTTGATTCAGTCAACACTGAAAAAATTCCAAGAAAAATAGAAGTCATTTTGAGACTGAGCAAAGAAACACAGAATGTGTTACAGTTGTATATATAGATGTACACATTCATATATCCAAGTCTGCTCACACAGTGCTCTGGACTGCCATATAACTAGAGAACACATAGTAATAATCATAGAATCATAGAATAGTTAGGGTTGAAAAGGACCTTAAGATCACCTAGTTCCAACCCCCCTGCCATGGGCAGGGACACCTCACACTAAACCATCCCACCCCCAAGGCTCTGTCCAACCTGGCCTTGAACACTGCCAGGGATAATCACCTCATTCAGTTATTTTTAAAGTAAGTTTTCACTTTAGTAATAAATACTTTCATGAGCAACCAAAACAGCTAAAATTACAGCTTCACTTCCACATTTAAAGTCCTGCATAAAAAGTGAGGTATTCTAAGGATTAATTATCCTGTATTAAAAACTGTAACCTAGATGAACATTAGTCCTCAAAAAATTACATTCTGTAACTCTGCAGTTACTACTATGTTCATCAAGCTTATGAGATCATTTCCTGGTGGTGAGAAATTCTTTAGAGTTAAGATCTGCCATAGGAGGCTGAATGAAAAGTTAACCTCCGCCGGCATCTCCTCCATAGGAGAGGCCAGTCGCAGATGTACAAAACTGCTGCCCTTCTCAAGAACACTCCTTCCCAAGAATACACTGTTCCTGGCAAATAATGACTTACAAACCTCTAAACTAAATGCTACTAATAAATTCAAATAGTTTCTTGACATCAACAAGCATTATGCATGCCTGGCCTCCACAACACCCTGTAGTCCAGCACAAGAGTTCGACTATTTTGTGCCTTCAGCAAAGCTCAACTTGGCAGATTTCAGTTGCAGGCTTCAAGGGTTTACACATTGTAAAAAAAGTCTTCATTACCAGAGCTCTAAGCTTTCCTATTCCTCAACAGATATGAGAGCTTGGGC
The DNA here is from genome assembly GCF_037157495.1 of Lathamus discolor. Classification (NCBI taxonomy): domain Eukaryota; kingdom Metazoa; phylum Chordata; class Aves; order Psittaciformes; family Psittacidae; genus Lathamus; species Lathamus discolor. Next base: position 133,749,624 of record NC_088884.1, on the reverse strand, counting down.
TAACAGGAGCTTGGCGAGCAGATTCTCCTAAAAGGAGAAGAGAGCAGCTGCCAGCAGCCCCAGATCAGGAGAAATATACCGCAACATGCAGAACTGGGCTCACAGCAAGATCTTGTCACTTCTACTAACCTACGAGGGGCACCCAGGGATGTGCTGTAAAAGGGCAGGACAGTGATTCATTCAGTACTGGGTAAATAGGAATCAAACCCGTATCAGTTACAATCAGTAATCCAAGCTACAAGTTTACAAGTTACAACAAGAATGCAAGTCGGTTTGTGTTAATGACACAATGTAGACAGTGATAATTTAAGCTTTTCCTTGTACCCCACTCGGTTCTTTCACCTACACCACCAGACGCCGTTTACTCAAAGCCATCAGCTATGTTTGTGCAGCCTGTATAAAGGAGGGTGGGTAGGGAATAAATCTGAAAGGAGAGGGTGTGCCCAGACATGCAGGAAGGCAGTCTAAAAGACCTCTAACCAACTGAACACGCTTTGATACCAGACAAAATGCATTATCAGCACCCGTATTTCAGCAGGAAACAGTATTGCATAGTCAGGATTAGCACAGTCACTGAAGTCAGAAATCATTTAAGGCATTTCATATGTCTAACAACGTGCACTACAACTAGTTTACCTGACCATGCTCTGGAACATGACACAATTACACAAGTCTGACCTTTTCAGCACATACACCTGAAGGCAGAGATGGCAGCATCCAGGAAAGAGGGAGTCTGCCATGGCGAGGCATCCCTCCCAAAATGCTCTGTCCAGTGTTGCTCACACATGGTTCCATCAGGAAGGATTGGGAAAACACGTGATTTCAGGTGACACTGCATTTGCACAGGATCACAGTTCCAGAGCTCACTGTACAGCCTCAGTAATGCGACATCCTGATGTGAACTAGGCTGTTGCCAAGCATAATTCAAGCTATTAGAAGAGAGGACGAGTTAAGCTGCTAAAATAAACATCACCCATTTATAACAAGTACAACATACTCCTTGAAGCGCTCATGTGCTAATGGCATTGCTTGCTTAAGAACACGCAGTATCATCGGTGCTGGCATTGTGAAGGTGCTGGTTTATCACAAAAAAACCCACCACCACAGGGCAGCTAAGTGACATCTGTGTGCTTTACTCAAAGCACATTTTAAAAAACAGGATCAATGTGAGACACTTGCTATGGTAAGCAGAAATTATGTACAAGTTAGGTCTGCAAGCAATAGCGCAAGCACATTTGACTGAAGAAGCAGTAACATTTTCACTACCATGGACCACCAGGTCTTGCCTTCCACTTAGCTATTTGCCAGCCTGCTTCAAGACTTAAGCACCAGCAGAACATACAAGTGATAGTAACCAAGGAGCATGAATTTTAAATCTTGGCAGTAAGGTATGGAAGAAGCAGAAAGGCTGTTGAGCACACAGCTGCAGAAATCAGACATCCTAAAGCTGTGCAAGAGGTGCTGACTCCCCACAAGTTCAAACCATGACACAATACTATCAGACTACTCCAAAGCACACAACTGCTGATGCTAACAGGTACATCTACTCTAGTAGTTTGCTCCTACTAGTGACTAAATGGTTGTTTGGAGAGAGCAATGCTAGCACTTTCCCCAGACTCACGGCCTCCAGTCATTGTAGTCCTCAGAGCATCAATTCAGTGGAAAGCTTCAGCTGCTTTTGGAACCTTCTTTTCCTTTCCCATAGTTGTTGCTTTCCTAAGATGAAGATTCCTTACCTATTTAATTGTTCATAAACTCTGGCCATCCTTATTAGCCTGTCTTTAAGTATGTTAGGCTGTTGTCTCCATCTCCAAGCTCAGACTATTATTTATAAGCACAAAATACACTCAGATATTCCAATAGATTTATACAGTGTCTTGGTAACACAATTTTTCTTCCTTTAATAACTGCCTACTTCAGATTTTTATTGTAAGCTAAGTTCCAGCAGAACTCTGTATTCAGAAATGGAAGACTGGTCCAGGGACTTTTCTTACAAGTTAGTTAAGTCCATCTTTTACTTAGATAATAAGGATACTCAAAAACAGTGGCTAGAAATGGCATCTAGTATTTCTGGGATATTGAGGTGCAACACCCTAAACCAGGAAGTTCTGCAAAGGCACATGCCTTTACTCTACTCTCTTTTACAGCAACTGACAAGATGAAACTCAGGGAAGTAATAAAGATAAGCTTACACAAGCCAGTGAAAAATGACAGCTATTAAGACAGTGCAAGTAAACACATATACTTTACTATTTTTGATTAAATGCATGATCAAACAAAACCAAAACCACCTATTGGAATGTGCAGATGAGAATACCAACAAGCCTCACACGTCACTTGGGTATTCCAGCATAGAATCACAGAATCATCTATGTTGGAAAAGACCTTTAAGATCATCATATCCAGCCTTCAACCCAGCACTGCCAACACCACCACTAAACCATGTCACTAAGGGCCTCATCTACAGTTTTTGAACACTTCCAAGGACAGTGATTCCACCACTTCCCTGGGCAGCCTGTTCCAATACCTGATCACCCTTTTGGTGAAGAAAGCTTTCCTAATACCTAAAATCTCTTACAACTTAATTAGGCTCTCATTTGTAGCTGCATTAAGACCACATTCACTGCTGAAAGTGGCACAGACCACTCATGAGGGTTTCAAAGAATGGTGCAACACACAACTGCACACATGGTCAGTTATATACTTGTTTATCGTTCCTTTATCAATTGCCAGCATAAACAACAGCTGTCCATGGTTTTCCAGGAGATCAATATTCAATCTGTCACTCTTTAGGAACCTGTACGAGTGACATGAAGTTATTACTTCCTGGTTAGTTATCAGCTTTTCAGGAAGATGTTTCGGGGTTGTTTTTCATTTGGTTGGGTGGGTTTTGGGGGAAGGGGATTTAGCTATTTTATCACAACTAACTTGCTTAGCAGAAGCAAGGTCAAAATGAAAGTAAGAAGCTGGACCTTAAAAACAAACAAAAAAACCCCAACAAAGCAAACAATAGCACATTCATTATGGCACTTCCTTGGAAGGCAGAGATTAAAGCCCTTTTTGGAAGATTGAATAGCTAAGCACAAACAAGACTGAGACGGTCAGAGGCCTACGTTCAACAAGCATAATCAGTGTTCAAGTTCTTTGACTAGATGGGGTTACAAATGTTGTTCACTTTCTCCATTTCCTGGAATTCAGTTAAACTGATTTTCTCCATTACTACCATTCAAAGGGTACATTTATTCATTTTGGTATCTTCAAGTTAGGAAACAGCGAACCAGGATTACTGACACAAATTTTCCCTCTAAGATTGAAATATTATCTGTGTAGGAAACACAGTGGTAATAGATTACAAAGAACAAAAATGCTTTGTGAATTGTGTGCTAGGTCTGCCCAGCCACCTGCATACACCAAATAAGTGAAACTTTAAAGCTGAGCAAAAAAGGTTTCTGCTCTTCAAGAACATCCTCAAGTTTCAAGATAGTCTTCAGGTATCTACCAGCTTTCCTGAGGTCTCTCACTGTACATTCTTTGTCATTTCTCATTCTTTAAAGAAATTTCAGCCATCAGCACCTTTGCTGCCCATCCTTCTTTGAACAAGCTTTAACCATTCAAAGTAGAAGTTGGGCTGACCTATCCAGAAATAACTTGCCAGTCCTCTCAGCAACCTTTCTACTCTCCATTATATGTTTCTCCTCGCTGTCAATCCTTTTAAATTGCCCTATATTCTTCACTTGCTTCTCATTCTAGCTGAAGACAAATCTAGTAGAGAAGCGAGTACACAGGGAAGCAGCACAGAACAGTCATTACACCTTGGATTCTCAAGAAAGATGGGTGCTGCTGCTGGTGTTTTGGTGGTTTTGTCCTGGGGTTTTTTTTTTTGTTTACTTTTTGTGTTAAAATATGGCCTCCGAGTATTAGGTCTATAGATACCCGAGTGAAAACTTTGTCTGCTGCTAATCTCCTCTTGACTGAGAAGTACAGAAAGCACAAAAAAAAAGGCAGAAATACTCTGCAGAAGCAGCACCATGCTGCAAGCTGGTGGCTAAAATACCAGTTGTAAAAGGGGGGGTTTGGGAGGGAAGAAAATAAAATAGTTCTTGTTTCCTAACAACTTACTCATTTGGCAAGTCAGAGCAGAGATGGCTTTAACCATTACCACTGAAATAACTCCTGCATTAAATATTTGTCTTTACAATCAAGTTTTAATGCCAAGCAAATATACCGCAATGTGCTAGGCAGCATACAGTGAAACTACTTAAGATTATGTGCTGACTCAAGACTTTCTGTGTTCCTGAACTATTTTATGAAGCATCTGTGCCCCTAGCCCTAGCATGAGTGCTACACAACATGTAGCTGACACTATCAGTATTCTGGCTAGCGCAGTGACTGCATTGATGCAATTGGATAGTTAAGGCCACAGAAATAATCATCTGCTCCTGTGCCCTTTCAGGTCTCCATCTAAAACTGTTCAGCAACTGGCTATATTTAACATCGATATATAATACGAACTAGTTTACAGAGCATTTGGAGTATTCCCAATATAATCTGCAGTGAAGCAAGATACAGTAAGTACAGCAGCATTACTTACTCTAGCTGATTATTCTATGTAACAAGTCTATAACCTAATTCATCTGAAAAAGCAGATCAACAGGGTCTCCACCAACTGAAAAAGCAGTTCTCTTCCATGATATCCTTTTGCAGTACAAACTGAGGACTTAATCAAGATGCTTAGGATTTCCCATGTTAACCAGATAAGAAGTTTAATCAGCTCGCAGTGGACCCAAAGATGCTTGCTGTGCACAAATGGGCATTCATTCAGAAAAGACTAGAGCCAGCCAAGCACAGTTTCCACTTACTGTACAAGGAATTCTACCACTGCATTAGGACTGCCCTTCTGCACAGCAACAGCATCACAGAGCATTTTAATTCTGAAAATGCTGGAGTTATCAATTGAAGAATAGCTGTTACTACAATTTATTTTTTCTTTAAAGACTACTAATTACATAGAGTGAACAAAATCTAGTAGAACTGCAATAAGCCAGTTATGTGATGTAATATTTCGGGAGAATACAGCTCCAGTCCAACAACTGAAACTCCTAAAGGTGCACTGGTTGTGGAGGATTTTTGGTAAGTATTGCTGAATTGCAGTTTAAATCCTATCAAACCTAAGTTTCACCAACATTTCACCTGCAGTGTTGCACAACTGGCATCTGGAGTAACTGGGCAATTCACAACCACTCTTTCCAAACGCTGTAGCCTCAGGAGAAAACACACAACGCATAGGTTTTATATTCACAAAATGTTACATTCCCTACAAAGGAAACTTTTCCACACTGAGATAAGTCCTGCTACAAGAGTTTATTTCTATATTGTTCTGTTTGTTTGCCTTTCAGTCCCAGAAGACGCAAGCCTCCAAATCCAAGATGGACCAGCCCTGCACGGCTAAACACAGCACAGCACCTCTGCAACAGACACATGACATGAAAGACGCCATGAGACAGCTTTGCAGACCCGTTCAGAGAAAACAGCTTGATTTATGCAACACTATTAGGTAGCAGGCTGCAGTCGGTGCTCTCTGGAAAGCACGAGCTCCCCATGCCGCTTCACATGGCTGCCGACAGGCTGCCTGCAGCCCTGCGAGAGCCAAAATTCCACTAGGACCTGGGGCGTGAAGGACTCTAGAAAATCGGGAGGTGGGCACACACTGCTTGAAAGGCTGCCAGGGCAAGGTTACTGATCTCACCCAGGCCATCTGCAAGGAATCCAGATGTGCAGCCTGCTGCCTGGCTCTCTGCAGATCCACCGTGGCTCTGAGGAAGGGGCTCCGCTTGCACCCTGAGCAGCAGCACTCCTGCAGAGGGTTCTGCATCTGCAGGGCAACAGGAGGACTGGAAGCTCCCACACAGAAATTGTCCTGTTGGTCCCTCTGAGACCCCACAGGAATACAAAGAACCATAAATTTATTCCTTAAGACTCAGCCATGCAAATCCATTATTTTAGTATTTTTCCTTGAATCAAGTCGCTTAAACAGGCATCAAATCCAAATGCTGCTTACTACAGCCTACATTTTGCTCTACAGTATAGCTAAACCTTGACACCAAAGCTTCAGTCAGAGCTGAAAAGTGTTGTAACTCCAAATGCCTCTCAAAACAGTTCTCCCATTTCAACTCTTGGCTGACTTGACAGCTTCCCACAAGAGTAAAGCATATATACATTATCAGATAATTGTAGACACCCTGGAACTACAGTTATACATTGTAAGAGAACATTAGCTTTCATTACAAGTCAGGACTGACCAAAATCAGTGCCACAGCGACAGAAGCATTACACACCCATTGCCACATCTATGCCTGATGTTCCCCATTGAGTTTCTGCTTCTGTTACAGCTTCCCCCCAAGACAAGAGATATACACAACTAGAGGACACTGCACACACTGGCAAAATACTGTCTCTGTGCTACAGACAGACAAAGCAGCACCCTGGTTTTATAATAAACTAGATCATAACCCCTGACTAACTGACAACAGGAGCTACAGGATTAACAGGCAAAAAACTGCCTTCCTGTTCCTATGACAGGCTTTTGAGAGAGTCAGCTGTCTTCCACAAGGACTGATCACACATTAACTTTCACTGTTCTACCCTCTTGGCCAGACAACTTGTTTGTACACTGGTTCTCTGGAATCTCTAGGATGTGGTGCCATGCATAAACTACCCAGTCTGCAATACAGCTCATTCACATTTAACCCTTCAGGCTTTCACTTCACCTGTTGTATAAGTCTAATGGAGGGAAAACCTGAACTGCATACAAGCAGTAGCAGCAGCATCACAACATGCTGAAAGGACATTGCTCGGATCTGGTACACTTTAAACAGTCATTCTACAACCAGATCCCCAGTTTTGTGGGCAGCAACCTATCAAATACTATTTATTGGGTTAAAGCACACGTAAAAGACATGCAAATCTGCAGCAGAAAATAATTGGGAGAACATGCAGATAAAGGGGCTTTCCACTACAATCATTTAAAAATGTGTTAGTGGAAAAAACAAACACTGCAACTTGTACAGATTCTGCACAAGGACAGGGAATACAAATATTCAGGTTGGAAGATGCCTTTATATTACAGTCAAAGCTTCACCTGCTCAAAACTGGAGAGTGCACCAGGATGTACAGCATCATTATGCACAAGCTTCTCCAAAGCTGGTCTCTCTGGGCTGTTACTCCAAGGACACAACACATCCATCATGAAGAGTGCAACAGAGAGAGTATTATTTCTGGATTTATGTTGGTAACAGACCTTCATTATTTAATTCTGCTAAGTATCAACACCATATGGCAGCCACTGGGTCAAGCAGTCAAGTGACAGACAGCCATAAAACTATCATCTGTATCAGCAGCAAGTCAGAAACACTAGCATTTCATAGAGCAAATGTTTCACCACTCTGCAACACGGGTGGGAAACTCCTACACATGCTAACACAAATAAGTGCACTTGGATAACTTCATACAGTTGATGTTAATTTGCGACATGGATAAGCAATTCTGCCTCCTGTGTTTCAGCTTAAAGAAGCAAGAAAACATTGGGAAAGGTATTTGGGCTGCACAGAGTATAAGGGGCAGGGGGGAGGTGGTTGTGGCAATAAGGAGGAAACTGTTAAAATAAGTTGCTTACGCACCTAGTCAGCTGAACTTGCATAACTGAGTACTGCCCTGTGAACCTGCTTTTTCAATCAAAGCAGTATCAGTAAGCTTAAGTTTACATGACAGATTTCATCTACCATCATCCAATTCACTGAAGCATGTTAACAATGCTGCTGTTTCTAGATTTGTATCTAGAAACCCACCAGTTCATGGCGCACAAACAAGGATCCTCATGTCCTGTTCAACCAGGACATGTTTGATTGGTACAAGTTTGTTGATACAAGTTCCGTGGCAAATGAAATCCCAGAATGCTGGAGCAGCCTGAACTGAGAGGGTTGCCTAGGTAGGGTGAGGAGGAAAGAAAAAACCCAACAAAACAGTAAAACCCCAAACCACAGACACACACCCACTGCTGAGTAACCCGAGAAAATAAACGGGGAAAAGTCACAAAGCTTCCCTTGCTAGGAAAACACACAGCCCTAACCGCTGAATGCCGAGGAAAAAAAAATGGAGCTGAGCAAACCATCCAGGAAGAATCCACAAGAGATCTCCATACCCAGACCTCGTTCCATTTCTTTAATTTTAGAGAGTATTTATTAGAGTGCTCTCTCCCTCCTTCATCAGTTATTGGGGGATGTTCTTGGAAGAGGAAACTGTTTCTACTGTGATGTTTTCCCTTCAAATACACCACTGGGGTTCTGTGTTCTCTGAGCCAAGTTAAACATACCAGAGGTGTTTTCACAAGTCATTTGCTCTCAAACGTCAACTGCCAGCAATTAGTGCTGCATTACAAACTTTCTCCAGAGGAAATTGCCTCACAAGAAGCAGGGGTGGAAGGGACTGGGGTACCTGGAAACCACTTGCTTCAGTACTCTGGTAAAAGTCCATGTATAACTAAGCCTTCAGGGTGGCAAAGCAGTATTTGGTGGTTAGACCTAAAATTATTCAAAATTTTCTGAAAAAAACAGAGGAACAGCAGTCCACAAAATAGACCTATGGACACACTGGGTGTAACGCACTTCCTTGGGATGGATTTCTTGCACCTACAAAAAGGTTCCAGTCAAAACTAGGTAAATGCCAAAAGTCAGAAGGAGGGATGGTGCCAGCAACTGGGACACCTGCCATGCAGGGGGCCAAGGTTCAATTTGCCTACAAGTACAGAAAGCTCAGTTTAGTTCTGCTCTTCTGATCTTCCACATCACAGACCAACTGGTGGCTTGGGTACTTCATTTGTGACCACAGAGAAGGTCTTAAAGAAAACTCAGACCTCAGCCAGATTCTTTTTTGGGTTTTCGTTTGTTTGGGGTTTTTTTGTTTTGGTTTGGGTTTTGTTTGTTTGCTTTAAAGGATCAAAACGCAAATTCTCAAATGAGCGTATAGCAGGTCATCAGCTTCTGAGGCATGCACATCAGTCTGAAAACCAAGCTGTATGTCAGACAATCAAGCCTCCCACATCAATGAAAGCTGTTAAGACTGAGTCCTTTAACCATTTTCTTCATGAGTCACTGTATTAAAGAGAACAGCAGATGCGAAAGGCAGCAGAAGTAACCATTTTCATAATATTAAACTGTACTAAAGTCTCCTGAATCGTTACCTTAATTGTTTCAGTCTTCTCCTCCCCACCCAAGGGGGAAGCAAAAGCAAGCGCTTCTTAAGGCCACTGTCGAACAGTTTTGAGTCTTAGCAGTATACTGCCCCCCTCTATCTTAGCTGAAACAAATCTGGTTTGTGTTTCTCCCCATTGTGTCCCCGAATTCCAAGTTCGTACATCAGGATTGAAAATTTCAGGGTTCTGATTATTCCTATTCAAATGTTGGCAACTAACAAATTTAAGTGCTATGAACAAACTACACTCGTTCCTAAAAATTACTGTAGGCATACAAACCATTAATTCCATGTACTACAAGGAGACTCTGATTTCCACTACAAACCAAACCCAAGCCAAGCACATGCTATATTAGAGAAGCAGCGTCTGGGATGCTATTTGATGAGAATCATCATAAGAATGCTTTTTATCTCTGATTTATTTGAGAGATTCAAATGTACTTTGGCTCCCAGAGACTTCACTGAAAGAACTTAAACCTTGAGAATAAAGTGGTATTCACATAACAAGCTGGAGAGCATATTCTGGTTTAAGCAGAGTAATCTTTACTAACACAGGAACCACTGCAGTCATCAGTGCCTTCTCCTGATCAGCTCTAATGGTGGTATATCAGCTTAGTAGCCTGTTTTTACATCTCCATCCTATCACATTAAAGCATGTTTCAGCTACTTTGCACAGAATGGAGCGGATACAAGATGCAGCACTATCCTCACTATGCTTACTTCAACAAGCCTACTCAGCATTAGCTTCCACATGCAGAAATAAAAAGGAATAAACTGCAGTATACAGGTTTATTTATACGTCAGGTACCCTTATGTTTGCTCATACAACCACACAATGGAAAAATATGTTTTAAAAGCTATTTGACAAAACAATGACAAGACTTATCATAGCCACAGATTTAGTACAGTAACACACTGGAGCTTACTGTAAAGAAAACTTTATGAATCAGATGCCTATCTCTACCTTATTCTTTAAGTGTAACTGACATATCCCACAAGGAGAAGATACTAGTTCTAGTAAAGAACTAGCATTTTATAGTTATGTAAGTAACACAAAATATATTTACTAAGGTCCCTATTAGGCTAAGGATTAAATGTGAAGCATGTATGCAAATCAACAGCTAGATCAGTGAATAATTCAGATCCCAAACCAACCACAGGAAAACTGCTTCTATTCTGAAACAAACAACGTAATAACAAAGACAAAGTCAGGCAGTGGTAACTGAAATCCATGCACCAGCAACCGTTTGGGTCAACACCTTGCTGAGCAAGACTCTTTTATTTGCATAAATTCACCCCATGGCCTGGACAGATTCATCCTGCACATACCCAGAAGGTCAATACATTCAAAATACCCAGCATGGAAGGGGAAATTGAATACCAAGTTAGAGAACATTCCTGTGGTCTCACCACCAGACCTCTCAAACTGAGCCTGCCAAGTTTCATGTATCTCACATTTCATGAACCACTAGAGTTTGACAGCCCTGTCATGCCATCCCTCTCTGCCAAGATGCGCAGGGCCAGCTGAGGTCCAGGAAAGCTGACAGCTCCTCCAGCACAAGAGGAACCACCTCAGCAGCTTTTAACAGCTAAAGAGATGCAACTGCAGCAATCAGAGCTGCGCACTCACTTAAATAGCAACAACTGCAGGGACTACATCATCATCAACATAGGGAGGAGACTCCAAACCCAGAATCTCCTTACTTGAAGGCTGCCACATTTTCCTCACAGCAAGAATAAACCCTCAGAAATTGATACTCCTTTAGAAAGCTATGGATGCCTGAAAAATCCCAAAGTTTTACTGAAGGCAGCAAGAAAAACTTGAGATCCCTCCTGGAAAAGGGTGACTGAATAAAAGTCCCCTCCCAGAGCAGAACAGTAGTGATGACTTTAAGATTACTGACTAGGGAAAAAAAGTAAGAGGTGAGTGAGAGTCACAAGACCACCTTCTGCTTAATTCATACCATATTCAAAAAGAAACAAGATGTCAGCACTGTCATGCTTATTTAGAATGAACATATACAGAGAAATACCAGTCACTAGCTACTTCTCCCAACAGAAGGTGCCTGCAGGCTTTACTATACTGGTTAAGTGCTTAAGTGGCAACAGCAATTTCCTACACAGAACAGACCTCAGCCACTGTACTGATGCAAATACAAGTCACCCACTTTCACCAGCTAAAGCCTCACTGGTAAAGCAGTGAAGCATAGAATAATTAGGTTTGGAAAGGACCTGAAGATCATCAAGTTCCAATCCCCGTGCCATGGGCAGGGACACCTCACACTAAACCATCTCACCCAAGGCTCTGTTCAACATGGCCTTGAACACCGCCAGGGATGGAGCATTCACAGCTTCCTTGAGCAACCCATTCCACTGCCTCACCACCCTTACAGTAAAGAACTTCTTCCCTATATCTGGAAGTCAGAAAGCCTCAGCTGCAAGACGTAGGTGGGCACATTTGCTTTTCAAGCATCTGAATGAATTGTCACAGGCAGCTTCATCTAAGGTAGAGTGACCAGGAACAGGATAAGATGTGCTAGGATCATACAATTGCTCCTCCTTTCCCACAGATGAAAGCCCATTCCTGAGCAGCAATCAGCACTACGTGATCACCTCAGATGCTATGCTTCCTCAGATCATAGTAGGGGAGATGAAGTGAGCAGTCCCCATTGCTGTCTCCACAGCCTACACCCCTTCACTCCGTCTGTTGTGGAAAGGATCAGTTTTGGGGAGCAATGAAAAGCAGCACATTAGCTCTGACAATGCTTTCCATTTGAAAAGTGTATCTATATGTGTTCTCAGACAGACACAGGTGTAAGTCAGAGCCTGCAGCAGCTTCACTGTTCCCATTTTGTTAAACATTTCACCAGATTCAGCTTAATGCACTTTTCCAGACCTTCTGGTTGTAGATGTTAGCTTGCTGTGCTAAAGCTAACCCTGTCTGGCTGTGCAGGACACCTGACACTGGCCAGAGTTTCCACTCTTCACTGCTTAAGTGTATTAGACACTATTCCTCACATGCTTCCTTACACTCTTCACCTCTCAATGGCAACAAGATAAGGGCATTTTACTAAGAAAAATCTTAAGCTTTCTGGAAAAGCGCTGTTACCAGTCCCAGTCTACGGTAACAGAAAGAACAGAAAAGACATGAGGTACAGAAATACATGAAGCTATAACTATTTCCTCCCTTCCTCCTCTGAAATTTCAGTGCTGGAACAGGGGACACTGAAAACAGATACTATTCTTAAAAGGTTGTAAGATAACCTAAGAAATAGTATCATAAATTTAAGCTATTCCCAATGCACTACAACCCCTCAAGACTGACTTCTGCGATTGATTTTGAAGTGATTACTACTCTTATCTAACACAGACCCACACACAGGTGTGACTCCTGCATTCAGACTCTCCCCCTGCATATCTGTGTTAGAAGAAAGATAAAAGTCACAGTAGAGCCAAAAGCTAAGGTGACACTGTGGCTACCCGTGTGCTTGACCCAAACCCTGAAAGACTAAGGGAGGTGGTAGCAAGGGGGAGGTACCCTGCCATTACCTAAACTGCAGTTTTTTAGACAGTCACCAATTTGCTTGTCCCTGTCGTTGAGCTCTACCCTTGAGCACTGGATGCTTGTTTGTAGGTTAGTCAGTCCTGCCTACAAGTTCAGCTCTATTAAGACAGCATTTATTATCATTTAATAATACATTCAAGTCAGTAACTGTGTTGGTTTAAATACATTCTGCAATATTACACTATTTTCCCACTTTTTCCCATCCTAGGTATAGGGGTTCTCCCTTCCCATAAGGGGAAACACATGAGATTTCCTTTTCCACACTTAAAAGTTTGATTGATCTTTCCTTCTATTCAGAAATCAAATACTGGTAGCTCCTGTTTTAGTAGCTTAGCTGAAGTCAGGAGCAGACAAAAAGCAATGCCTTGGCATGCAAAGATCAGTGATGAAAGATCACATCAAATACTGAGAATACCAAAAAACCCACTAAGAAGAGGCCTTTTATCATCCCAACTCTCCATTTTAAGAGCTGCGACTGTTCTTCCCAAACTTTAATAGAAAATGGCATACATATACTAGTTTTGCCAACACATCAACAAGCCTTCCAGGAAATAATGTGTCAGCAACATATGGAAACTACTTGCAGGGCTTTTTTCTGGCATTTCTCTCCCAGCCTGGCATGTTTTTAGCATTAATTGTGGAAGCCACTAATGCTTCTGTTTTAGCTGTTAAATTTGAAACACCAGGGATCATTAAATCAATGTCAGTATGTAGTTACTGTTTAATAGAAGTCACCAAACCTCCCTCACAAAGATTACCAGCTTCTATGCAATTTTTGCAACTAAAATGTTTATTTTGGACTACATTTAGGCAAACAGCTTCAGAAAGTAGAAGTAATCTCATTATCCTCTAAGTAGCAGAGAATAAACTGTAAGAGCCCCATATAAGAGCATGCTTCTGTATTATGGAATACAGAACAAGTTCAAGTAATACATTTGGAAAGTTATTTGGAATACAGTAGCATTTCACACTAGGGCATGGGGGGAAAGAAGGACACACCACAAGACACCTACTATAGTCAATGCACAGGCCTTTAAAGGGATGAGTTGAGGGAAATTAGTCATCAAAAACTCTCCTCAGTGGCATACATCAGAGCACAAGCAATCAGCAAGATTAAGGGGGGAAAAACCCAATACAAAACTGAACATATAAGCCAGACTGTATAGAGTCCTCTCATGAGATTTCATCTTTCAAAGATCAGTTCAGCCACGCAGCAATAAAAGGCTCAGGCTCAAGAATTTTCCTTCTACTCAGCCAGCACCGAATTCAAATCTCCCTGTGTGCTAGCAACACATCCCAAGAGCAGGTTTGACAAGGACTTCACAGATGTGATGGATGATACTTGCAAAGAGCTATTTTCTGTACTGCTTCAGAACTCATTTACAGCGGGGAACAAGAGCTCTGTTCAACAAAGCAAGCAATCGGTTTACCTGGCCTGGCACAAGAGGAGGATGGACTTGCCAAACTCTCTGTTACCGAGGGACTCTGAAGACTTCAAAAACGCAAACTGTTGTTTTCATAATGCACATGGGCACGCACGTGTTTTCCCCCCTCTGTTGCCATCCTTCCCCTGTGCACCACAAATTACAACAAGCAGCTACTCTACAAGACTATCTTACATTAAAAAGTCTGCAGAGCAGCTTGCACAAATGTAATCTTAGCCTACCTCCAGATAGCCTGGGGAAAAAACAGTTGTTCAGAACAGTCATATTGCAACACATCAAACAGTTACTCACTTTTGCCCTACAGAATTAACAGTTCTCCCTCACCTTTTTAAGCAACGTAAACCGCAGTCTCGTACTCCTGTTTGCTCTCGGCAAGGAAAGATGGATATGGTGCTTCCAAAGAGCTGAACTGGAGACTCTCCTTTACTCAGTTTAACCACACCTTAGATTTACCCTAGAAGTGTATAATTCACTGTTACACCTATTTACTGCAACCTTCTCAATTCGGCATTGAAGGAAAAGTAGAAGAAATGAAAAGCGAAAATACACTACCTATGTAAAACAGCGTTAAGGTTTTTTCACCCTCTGAAAGTATTTCTTTCTTCAGGGTACAAAAGAACTGCAATAAACAAATACACCTCAACAAAGTCAATTTAAATGTGAAATTATGACAGCTATATTAAATTCCACTGTAACATATTCATCATTCAAATTAAGCCATTCAAGCGGCACATGCTCACTGACAACACTTTAAACACAAACCAATGGCTTTGGGTATACAAAGCTGAAGAGTTTAACATTTCAGAATAATGTGTATTTCTGAACAAAACGAGAACTTTCTCCATTCATTTAATTTATTCAGTTCAACGACTGGGTTTTCAAGCTATAAGAGATGAAACCAACTTGAAGTCTCTTATAAGGCCACAAAAAAACAAACTCAACCTCTAATACTTCTGAAAAAAAGTTAGGAATCTTAAGATCAATGCACGCGTGCATCCTATAGGTGATATGTAAGTTTCAGAAGAAATTATGCAGTTATCTTTGATTATAAATGAGAACTGATAATGCACCGTCCTTAAAAGAAGGCACAGAATATCAGCTCTTTTTCCTACACAGAAATACATGAAAACTCTAGCACTACCAAGACACCCTTTAGCAACAGATGCTAAATGAATTAAATGCTTACCTTCAAAACAGGAAAAAACTCTATCATAACATAGAACCTATGTTTCTAGATTACAACCTTTACCAATGATTTTTGTAACACTGAAGTGCTTTGAGATGTCAAATGAACTGATCTGACAAATCCAAATCTATTTCTGTTCTTGAAAGAGCCTTGCAAAAGTTACCTGGATGGCAACAGGATCTAAACTGCATTTGATACAGAGCATGCTATAGCTCTGCTGAGTTACCGGGGGAAGATGATAACACTGGAAGAGCAAAGACTGGCACTACACAGCTTGTCATGGAGATCCCATCTCAATGCCCCAAATACCAGCTCCCAGTTCAGTGTGTTCACCATCAGAAAAATAGGCTGCACCAGAAAATAGAAAAGCAGAGAGCTGAGCACCTGCAAAACAGGAATAGCTGTCTGCAAGCTATAATCATCTCTCAGAGCAAAAAACCCCACACAGAAATCAGAAGGAACTAAAGCAGTGAGTATATATCCATTACCTCAGGAGATACTCAGTTTGAGAAAGCCTTCCCTCAGCACTACAGGCATTCTCCATTCAGAGTTTCACTGGGTGGTATGCCCCACTGCTGCCCAGCTGGCACACAGGACAGAGCAGGATACATTAAACATAGCCATCTACCATGTGCTACCACTACCCCACAATGAACACATCACCAGCTGAAGCTTGTACATCCTGACCACCCCTCCACCTGACATGCCAAGCCTGCCATCACCTCCCCATTACCTGACCCTCCTGGGTCACCTCTTGAACTTGTTACTGCCTGGCCATGACCCTGAGAAGTTCTAAAAAGCTGCTTGTTAAGGTCAGTTTACACTGAGCTACAGGCTGATCTCTCTGCTGTATTACTCCCCACTCTGCTGAACACAATCTCACACATGAAGATTAACATGCTTTCGCTCTATCTAAACAAAGCCCAACCACCTCCCTGCAAAAAAGCCATCACCAACCACTCTCCTTCTTTCTCCCTCAGAACAACACAGATCCAACTTTATCTTCTATTTGACCCATCCATTCATATTTTCTTAGCCAATTAAACCTGCGTGCTTTGTTGGACGGACTTCTGGAATTGTTTCCCTACCGCTCTGACTGCTACAATCTTTCCCCTTGACTAAGGGTGATGAAGAGTGCTGATGGAGGAGGTCAATGTGTGTATACACAAGAGCACCAGGCAGGTATCACTGGAAGATTCTCAGAGTGGCACCTGAATACGTTGCTCTCCTTCACCCAACTTAACAGGCTAGGATCAGAAAAGAGCCTGTCTCTTCAGAAGTAAGATTTTAAAATTTCACCTTAAAAGGCAGGCATAGCAGAGCTCCCGCTAAAAGTTTCCCAGCTGAGGTAGTGTCTTATTTCTTGGATGAAACCGTTCAGCGTTTTATTATCCATCTGTAAAGCACACAAATGTAAACTCTGTTGTTTTTAGTCTGATTCCTTTTTCCTCTGAACCACCAGATGATGACATGAGGAGGCTGCTCAACCAAAAGCACATCTGTCTTCCTATCCTGGGATGGCAAGTGAAACAGCTATTTAAGTAGAAATCTATTTCATTTATACTGAAATTCCCAAATATATTAAATTATCATTACATTTTCTCTCCAACTATTGACACAGGTGATAGAAAAGAAAAACTTGTTCATATTAGTTTGAATTGCAGTACTCATGCTGGTGACAGGAGCATGCTTTTTGGCACTGTGCATATTTCATAACCAATTACTTAGGCACCACCCCTTTAGTCCACATAAATCACATGGTAATATGCGATGTATTAATTCTGTGCTGGCCATTTGTAGCGTCGTCCCTTTTTTCCCCCTACAGGATATGCAAACAAGCTCAAGCAGTCAACTGTATCACTGATCCAGAGGATTTCACTTCCGTGCTGTAATACTAATACCACACAACTTGACCAGAGTTAAACCAAAAACTAGTTTGTCTGAGAAATTGTTGCAACCTCAAATATTTATTTCATAGGCTGTAAGTTACGGGATTTTTAATGATTTTCATTAAAGAGTTCTTAAGTGTGAGGCTCCACATAGAATCATAGAATCATAGAATGGTTAGGGTTGGAAAGGACCTCAAGATCATCTAGTTCCAACCCCCCTGCCATGGACAAGGACACCTTACACTAAATCCTCCAACACAAGGCTTCATCCAACCTGGCCTTGAACACTGCCAGGGATGGAGCACTCACAACCTCCCTGGGCAACCCATTCCAGTGTCTCACCACCCTAACAGGAAAGAATTTCCTCCTTATATCCAATCTAAACTTCCCCTGTTTAAGTTTTAACCCATTACCCCTTGTCCTGTCACTACAGTCCCTGACAAAGAGTCCCTCCCCAGCATCCCTATAGGCCCCCTTCAGGTACTGGAAGGCTGCTATGAGGTCTCCACGCAGCCTTCTCTTCTCCAGGCTGAACAGCCCCAACTTCCTCAGCCTGTCTTCATACGGGAGGTGCTCCAGTCCCCTGATCATCCTCGTGGCCCTCCTCTGGACTTGTTCCAACAGTTCCATGTCCCTTTTATGTTGAGGACACCAGAACTGCACACAATACTCCAGGTGAGGTCTCACAAGAGCAGAGTAGAGGGGCAGGATCACCTCCTTCGACCTGCTGGTCACACTCCTTTTGATGCAGCCCAGGATACGGTTGGACATGTTGAAAAATTCACATAGTTGTATAAATCTCATGTTCAAATTAAACAACAAAGAAAGACGAGGCTCTCCTTGCCCAGCCAAGTTTATCTCATCACACCTCATACACTGCTTCATTCCCTCAACTCCAGAGGACAACCAGCCACCAATGCAGCATGGCTGGGACCTGGCCACTAATTGAAAATACTTGGGATACTTGGCAGAGAACCTGTGTCTGCATCATCTGGCACAAGAGGCAGAAGCTCTCCCCCAAGAGGGATGCTTTTAGTGGAGTTCTTGGTAAACTTCAGGTCAGAATAAAACCACGTTACAGACACAGTCCCAAGGTCAAAGCTTCTGCCCCTCTTCCAGACACAGGCAACGCAGTCCTCTGGATTAAGGTAAAGAGCGTTAGACATCTTAAGAACACCAGCGTTCTTAAGCAGTGATTGCTCTTGGCTCTCTTCTTTAATTTTTTCCATTTCAAGTCATAAGTACTGAGACTCCCAAATTAAGTTTGAGCTTTACACTCATGAAACCTTTACTTAACCCTTGCATTCCAACCCAAAGCAAACTAAAAAGAAAGTTACCCAAATTTAACAAGTTACCCAGTTTTCAACAAGTTTCAAATTCCTCCATGCAGATCAGTACCTTTTAGGATTACTTTTACCAGAGTCCACACCAGCTTGCTTACACTGGACTTTGACCCACAAATGCATGCTCCTATTTAACCTAAAAAGTTGTGATAGCATCTGTAAAACTTCCCTTCCCCTCAGGTAAACAGGGAAATTGGATCGATAGTTCTCCTTTAGGATACCCTTGTTCAGGATTAGCCTTAAATCATAATCCTTGAATTTACCAGATCACTACTGAGTAATTTTTTCATGCTTCCCAGGGAACTGTGCGAGTCTCGGGGTTAAGCACATGCTGCTCTACTCAAATGGCAATAAGCCAAATCTGTTTAAATATTTAAACATTAACCTTGAAGTCACTGGTTTGTAGAAAAGCAGCTGTTAGTCCAGAGAGATTAAACTTGCTCTCCAGGCAGTATCACTCAGTACAAAGGCCATTTTGCCACTTCCTGAAAATGATTTCTGGGAGAAACTGTAACAGCATGTAAAAGGCACTGGAATATTCATAATCCCTTTAGTGACAGACTTCTTTTCAAGCATGGACAGATGCACATTATGTGACATTTTCCCCTTCCGGCACTACAGAGTCATCTTCTGTGTTTAAGAACACTACTGTTTCGCACTGGGAAAGCCAGAAAAGTCTTGAAGATTTCACAGGCAAGATTTCCTTTGGTTATTCCATATCAAAACCCAGCTACCGAAAAGTGGTAACCGATATTCTACACACTGAGCTCGCATCTACGTTTACAAAACAAATAATCAACAACTAAAAGCTCAATGACCAAGGACAGGGTTGCTACACTTACTCTTCTTAATAGGTTGCACGATTACCAAGGTATTCAATGTTATTGCGAAAGTTTAATTTGCCATTTAAGATTTCTCTGAAACTGCGCCCCTCAAACATAACCAGAAAACAAAGCAGGCACACTGAAAGGCTGTTATCAGTTAAGAGATTCAGGAATTGGCAACTCTGTGCACCACTACAACTATTTCTTATTTAGCTGTGAGTGAATGAGATGAACACAAATATGACATTTTTAGATTATTTTTTTTTTGTGGGGAGAGAGGAGTAAGATCAGCCACAGAGGTACAGGGAAGGAGCCACCACAGTACTTTTGCAACTGTTTCATCAGCCATCTTCTGCTACCTGGAGACCATGATTAGTCCTGGATACTGAGCTACAGCATCTGGCTACATTTACCACCAACAAGCATAAAACCACTTTTATATTAAGCCATTGCCTGGCAAAAGAAAACAGCCATCAAGAACACACTGCAACTGGTTTTTTATTCCTAAAAACCTTTTTCCCCACACAGGTTTTTTTTCATAACAAAGTTCTATGCTGCTCCTCTACAGGAAGCTGGCATTCATTGAGTGTTTATAAATAATCAGTTTGTAACAGTAGCTTTACTCTGACACCAATCAAATATAAACAAGTTCTAAATATAACTTCTGTGGCTACTATGGAATGACCTCTACAGAACTGCACTTACTTATCAATGATACGCATCCCATTGCAGAAAGGCTGATCCCAAAGTCCCCCAACCCAGCTTCCACATGGTCTCCAGTAAGAAAGCTACACAACTGAAAGTATGCAAAAGCCTGTGATGGAGCGATCCTGTACAAGCCAAAGCTTTCCCACTTACTTTGCACCAAAAATAGCCCATTAGGCTTACTATATTTAGATGACAACTTACCTACAGGGTACCCCACATGAGGGTAAATTCTGGAGGCATGCCCATATGCCAAGCTACACCACTGAAGTGTCAAGCGTTCTGCTAGAAGGGCTGCTCTAACCGCTGCAGTTCATTGCCTTTGTTCTTCTCAGTTATGGGTATGTTACAGTTGCACCCCCAAGGCTCCACAATGCTTATTTAAAACATGCATTTTTACAAATGCACATCTGTGACGCACATCACTGTAGAACAAGGCTTACACAGCAGCCCAACACTGCAGCAATCTGTGGGATGCCAACAGCTCAGCTTACGGAAGACAAGGCTATAAAGATAGCTGGGCACAGAGGGAAAGAATTACAATACTGATTGCCACTAGGCTCGGACAAGTGGAAAAAGCCACATGTTGAAAAAAATCCAGAGACCTCAACTCATAATGGCAGGCATCAGGCCCAGTGCTTGAAGCCCACAGGCAACAGGGCAAACACGGAAGCTACTAGTCCAATACAACAAGAAATAAAAATCACACTCAATACTCTTCTTGCCAAAGTAATGGCTAGAGCTGCAATACCTTTCAGCAGAGGCAGCTTTTAGCAAGACTTCAGAAGGTCTAATGATATAGCCTCCTCACCTAGGAAACTGAAGACAGCTCCTATTTAATTATCACCTTGCAATTAAGTTCTTAAATGAACCACCACCTCAAGCTGGCTGAAATTTGGAACCACATTTACTAACATCTTATGTGTTGAGACCTGGCACTACTAGAACAGAGAAGCACAAATAAATACTAATACAACCATTAGGAAGCCTATGAGAAATCTGTGACATTAAAGACTCGCTTTATGGTATCTGACTTCAGAGCCCATTCGCTCAGCAGCAGAACATTTTATTGCATGAAATCCAAGGCACACAAACTCAGTAAGGCCAAGGCAAGGAAAGAAAGTCAGTGAAGCGTTCTAACCACATACAGAAACTCTGATATCTTCATCTGTGCGTTTGTGCAATAAGGTAGACACAAACTCCTACCACAAGTGGTATACATAATGAAGTGGATGACCAAGAGCCTTGATAATCTCATGAGAAAACTGTCAAGCTCATGAGCTTCATACTACTTGCTATTAGTACATCAAGGAGTTAGAAAGGACAAAGAAACCTTAGGTGAAGCAGTGTCCTGCACAACTCTAAATGATTATTAGAGCAGCTGCTCATTAGATGAGTTTGTGCGGAGCAAGAACATTTATTCTGCAACTACAGATTCAAACACACTAAAGTAAGTGAGCTTCCTAACTGCTTGGCAAGCCTCTGCCATCCTTCTAGGCAGATACCAAGAGTGCAAATACCTAAAGGCATCCAGCTGCCCAAGGCCACCAACCTATGCCAATTGCAGAACCAGCCATTATTATCTCCTGGCATCAAAGCTCTAGCTGATTACATTACTATAATAAAAGACAACACCCTGATGGTTCAGTTTCATAATACCCAGCTGTAACAACTCCTGAACAGGTTCTGTGAACTGTTTACAAGCATGAAACAAACCAGAGGAAACACAGACCCAATACAGGGGACATCTGTAGCTTTGAGACACAAGGACAAAACCAGACCAAAATGTCTGTGAGAAATTCCTTTCGCTTAGAGAAAGCCTGCAAAGGAAGAACTCCAGCAATCCAACCTGACAAAAGTCTGATTACCTGCAACTGAGCATCCAATAAGATGACTCTCACTGCATCCAAAAACATGCATGATAAGTATTCTGTGAGGGGTAAAGTACTTCTCAGGAAGACAATGCTGGCAACAAATTCATTAAGTTGAGCCACATCTTATGTGATAACACATGCTCCTCTATGAACTGTGAAGACAAGGGGCAGCTTTTCTTCCATACTTTCAGTGTTGATGGCAGCTGCTGGTAATAGAGACCCAAAAAGGATGAGATTTCACTGACAATAACAACAGTCCAGGCTCCACACTGCTTGAAAGATAAAAGAATAAACTGCTGTTAAGTTTGGCTTTTTTCACTAAATGAGGAGTAAAACAAACCTACAAAATAGCATTCTCTCTACCAGAAACCTGCAGTAGAGTTTAACTCCTGCAAACTTAACACCTGAAGGAAGACTAAGATGATATGGACACCATATAGGCTGTCCAGACACAAATATGTGGCAGAGCGCATACCTGAAACAGGGAGTTGTCCAAATAGCATCAAGAAACACCTAACTTCTACAGACATCTCCTAGACATCTACAATGCAATAGAACCATTGAGTGAGCATTAAGGGTGTCTTGCAGAGGTGGAACTGGCAGACAAACCATGCAATCAGGTAGCATTGCAACAGTGCAATATTGCAATTAATAGGCTTCCCAAGAGTAGATAGCAGTCAAGCTCAGAGTAATGATTTTAAGATCCTTGACTACTGATGGGAGGAAAGCAATAACCAGCACACAAATCAGATGACAGAGTGCTGCATCAGATGAAGCCTGCTTACGGTACCAAAGACCGCCAGGACGCTACATCCAGAAGTGGCCAGCATCAAATACCCATAAACAAGCAGTATCAAAGATGAGGTTAATGCTGTCATGCAACATTGCTGAGACAGACTCAGCAGAGACAACATCAACATGAAACTCTCCATGTTTAGACAGTCAATGTCAACAAAAAATCCACAGAACCACTAAGAGCTTCAGCTATGATTCAGAAATAATTACATACACACAGGACTGATGTCCAAAACATGATCACGAGCAGCTGAATACAAGCATACCTTTTCCTCTATTTCTTCACCCTCAAAAACCAGGACAGGAACACCTGTAGCAAACTGCACTGAGCTTTACACTGAGAACTGTACATGCCATTAATGACAACAGGGAAAGCTTTCTTAAGCATGTGAAACACTGCTATCCCATCTCTGCAGATTTTCTAACGAGCCAGATCAGATGTCTGTGACAACAGGATAATTTCAGTGGTAATTTCTTAGACCAGCTGACCAAGCTCACTATTTCAGTCCAATGCTGTGCATAGTACATACTCCCAGGAACGAAGGTAGAAGATGATTAATTAAAGTTTGGTTTTACATTCCGCAAAGTAGAAACCTAACTACTGCATACCCCTTGCTGCAAGAATTAGTTCTTCAAACAACCTGTCCTTTCACCCTAGTGGGTTTTGGTTTTATTTGAGCTTTAACATGTTTAATTGCTACCTCTTCCACCAACAGAAGCCAGCTTTCAGACAGATCTCGGCCAACAAATCAAGATGGAACAGTTCATTTTTGATCACATTTAATTACTCCAGTTCCTGGAAGAATTATAAACTGATGTAGTTGACAGAAGAGGACTCACTACAAGCTGTGTTTTTCTGAAGTGTGACTTTGGGGTTTCCTAATCCTAAAGAGCACTACTCAAGTCTGAACAGAACCAGTGCAAATTCACAGAAGGTTTAGCATTGTTTAAAGCCTCATAATGAAGATGGCAGGGGAGTTCCTGCTTTGTGACAGGTAAAGCTCTACCAAAACAAGTATTTAATCTCCAAGCAACACCGCTGCAGAGGACATGACACACCAAACAGCACTGCCTGTGGCAGAGAGGAGCGTTAAAAGTCTTTCAAACCAAATTTCAAGTAATTCCTCGATTTTTCTCAAATGAGCATCATAGAAATTCAAGAGTAGGACAACACCCTGATACTGTTAAAGGAAGTTAATTCATAATGTAAATAGCAAATTAATGTCTTAATGAATGTCAAGACAGACAGGAGAAAATTACCAATAAAGAATACTGTAGATAAAGAGAAGCGCCATTAAATAACATAGAATTCAAGACACCAAAATTCATAAAATAAGCAAAAGAATAAGGTGAAGAGGACCTAAATTAAAATGCATGTCCAACTTCGATAATTTCCAATCAAATGATCCTTCGAAAGTATACCTACACATAGCCAATGCACTTTGTGGAATATAATCTGCAACAATAGAGAAGATAGGAAAACAGAAAACAACTTTTGCCATACCTCTAGCAGATCAACTGCTGAATCTAAAACCACCTTCATGCACAAATTAGGAAAACTACTCCACAGTGCAAGCACTCCCTCACCTACTAAACTGCTACACTCACTTTCATGTTTGCTTAAAAGAAACTGTACAACAGTCAGTTAAACTTCACAAACACTGAAAAGCACTAACTCTTGCTCCCCTTTCTAAAAGATATCAAGTAAAGCAGAATAAAGATAATTAACCTTTGTTCAGCTTTAACTCCAAACTATTGCACAGACTGAGCATTCCACAAACTCACTAGGTAATCCTCTGAATTTACAGGACAAAGGCAACTTTTAAAAGGCTTGATTTTCCCAGTTAAAAAGTAATTCAGGATTTACTATGAAAGTAAATGAAGAGAACAAGTGACTTAACAGGCATAGGGACTCTGGAGCAGACAAACACTCCAGCAGCTTCTGCTGGATCATACCACATGCGGCACTTAGACTCACACAGGTATCTCTCAACACCAATCACAATACAGCAGTGACACACTTTAGCATCTTACATTAATATATAACATGCCACATTTATATATATTAAAAATATATACATATATACATGTATAAATTCATATATATGTATACAACGTATAAAAAAAAAATCAGTCCCACACTATCAGCTGGCTAATCTGCATTCCACAGTTCCTATTATAAATGCAAGCAATTGTTGTGCTGGATTGTTGAGATCATTAGTACCTGACATGTTAGATATTACCTCAATGCCAAGTCCTCCAAGTTAAAATAAAATAAAAAATAAAATAGCCTCCTTTGAGTTGTTATTCTCCATAACTATCTACCTCTGTGCAAGAATCTTGGCTCTTCCTAAAAAAGAAACCCACTTCTTCCATATGTGATTGAAAAAAACAAAAGTCTGAAACCACAAAATGCAAGAGTTAGAAACAGGAGCCCCGGATGCATTTAAGCATACCATTACTCTGTCAAATCTCGACTTCATCAAGGCTTTCATACTGTGTTTTTGCAGTTAGTCTCACAGCTGAAACTAATACCTAAGAATTGACTATCTAAAACACCTGAGAACTAGGAACAGTTGTTAGGCATCCAGCACTAAGGCTTGCTATTTACCGAATCTAAATTGCTAAAAAAGATACCACGAAACCCATTTTAAGGTACCAGCTACTAAAGTTTGACATTTCTTTCAAGTTATGGAATCTTTAAATACAGAATCATGTTTACCCTGGATGGAAAATGGTGCTAAGTAAAGTTTTAGTATCAGAGTTACCAGATTAGTATTACTATTTCAGCCACAATTCTGAAGCAGACTGATCTCAACCAGAAATCCAAACTCTGCAATAGTTTAAACGTGACTACATGAATTTTAAGTACAGCCTTGTAACCACATGTACAATTACACTCCACAAAAACAGAGCTGAAAAAGCCACCTATTGCTCACCCACAATAACACGCATTAGGAGAACTAAGTCAGCCCAGTGGCTGGTATGGATGGAGTCACACAAGCTGGCACTATAACACATCCCTGTAGTTCCACAGGAGTGTGGTGCACGTCATGAGGAATAAACAGTTTTTAATACTGGTCTTATTTAGTAATCCAGACTGTGAACTCCATCGCATCAGTCACCATCCACTCTGAAAATCTCAGTGATACAAATCAAGAAGGTTAAAGCTTTTCTGCTCCCTAAAAACCATGTTAAAAGCTTACCTTTCCCTACCACTTCCCACACAGACACACTTTAGAGGCAGAAGTATTACTGTCTGTTGAGTTCATATAGAAAAAGGAGAAGGAAAAAAATTAACCATGAGTATCCATTCAGTTGTATAGGTATCACGCAATTTGTTAGATTCAGTATTAATTATAGCTACTTTTAGACTGTTCCAAACCTTACAATGAGGTAATGACCAAGAATGGTTTATTTTATCTGCCTAAGTGAAAGTCACATACCTGCCACAGTGCAAGACTTCGCCTTTTGGATCACCCCCTGGTGTGGGGTTTAAGCAGCCATACTGCCCATCACATCACAGCACAGGCATAAAGCAAACAAACCAACCCCCCCACCGCAGCACAGCTTCAGTCCTGGTAGCAGACCTTCAGAGCCGTGTCTGAAGACCCTACATATCCCCAACAAGAAGGGGATGCTCAGTTCTATGCTTCAATCATACAGCTGAAACATGGCGGGGGAAGCATCTTTCGAGGAGAGTGTTTGCTTTTTCTTTTTTACTTTAAATATCTGCACTCTCTCCTTGGCCTTGGAACAATGGTATCAAGTTTAAGCTCAATGTCGTTTGCAAATGCTGGCTCTCCTGTCCTTGCCAACCTTGCATGGTATAAATAGCAGCAAGCGGAGGAGCGAGCATTAAAGATACTCTCCTGAAGCCTCAAGAGCGTTAGCGCGCTTACTGAAGGGCCAAAGCAACCCGGGCGCACCAGAGCGATCTCTATCAGACTGCAAACACTTCGCACACGGTGTCAGCACTCAACCAGCCAAAAAGCTCCACCAGCAGTGCGCAAACCCCGTCTCGTTAAGCACAGAAACACCCAAACGCACAACTAACGCCCCCCCGAAGTTCTGACTTCTCCACCGAGGCAAAGCCCCCTCGGCTCGGGCCGCGCTGCCGCCGCACCTGCGCCGCCCCCCGCGCAGCGCGGAAAGCGGCTCTTCGCCACGAAGAGACGGGAAAAGCAAGCCGGAGCAGCGCCGAGCGGCGGCGTCCCCGGCCGCGCACCTCCCGACCCGCACCCGGTCCGGCCCCTGGGAGCCGTTACTCGGCCGATGCCGCGCCCCGCGCCGCGGCCGAGGGGGCCCACGGCGACACTGGTGCTTTCTTACGCTCCCCTCCGCGGTCCGTGCTGAGGCGGGCGCCCTCCCGCCGCCCCTCTCTCGGAGCTGCGCCGCGAAGGGGAAGACTGCCCCGAGCCGCCGGCCCCGCGCGCCCCTCCGCCCGCGGGAGGCCCCGGCAGCCGCGCTCCCGCCGCGCCCCGTCCCGTCCCGAGCTGCGCCCCTCACCCGCGGCTCCGCGCCCCTTCCCGGCTCGGGCCGTCCCGAGCGAGGCGCTGCCGCCGCACCTGCCCCGCAGCGGGCCCCGCGCTCCGCTCCGCTCTCCTCACCTGGCGCCGGGCCGCGGGGCCGGGCCGCCCCTGGGCGGTGCTTTTGTCGGCGGGGGCTGCCGCCCGCGGCGGGCGGTGAGGGAGGCGCAGGTAGGCGAGCGGGGGAACTGGGTCAGCGGCTAAAAATACCGCGCGGGACCCGGGAGCGGGCTCTGGCCGCGCGCACGGGGAGGCTGCGTCCCCGCGGGGCACGGCCGCGGGGCCGGTGCGGAGCGGGGCGCGGAGGACGCGGGTGCTTCGCGCAGCCGGGGCAGGTGTCGGCCGGCAGCCGCTGACCTTGCTCCAGCCGGGCACGGTGCACTCCTGCCAAATCACGGCAAACCCTTCCCTTCTCTTAGTTCTTAAACGGCGTGTGGCTGCGCAGGCGGCGCTCGGGGCGAGCAGACCTAGGGCTGCGGTTGCCGGAGGGCTGCGCCGCTGCCTTGGCGCCCCGCGGGCGGGCCTCGGGTAAATCACCAGCCCGGGGAGCAGCAGGTCAGGATGGGCCGCATTCCCCCGTCCGGCCCCGTGCGATCCCGCACGGCCCGGGCCTCTGCAGGGAGGCTGGCTGCCCCCGCTGCCCACTGCTGCGCCCAAAACAGCGTGGAAAACACACATTGTTCCTGCTAAGTCAGCTGAGAGCTGCCGTGGGTCTGAGGTTACCATCGCGGCTCACAGCAGCAGCGAGGCAATGGGCAGGGTACAACAGAATACCTCAGGCAGTTGTGTCTTAATTTTCCTGATGGCCTAAGCTGCACATGCCAGGCTTGTGCTAGTCTTTGCATTTGTGCAGAACAGCTTCCAAGTGCAAACCGCATACAAAGTGTTTGAGTTTAGTAGCAGCTGCCCACAACTTTTAACTCTGCCTTTTAGCACTTTGTGCACAGTATTACTTGCTGCCACTTTTTAGCTGACATTCTGGATTTGAGTGGTAGTAGAGCCAGCACTTCCCTCCAAGATCTGTCCTCTCGGGGGGTTCAGTGGGGAAGGTACATCTCATGGCAGCCTCCCTGACCCCATGGGGTAGCTGCGCTAAAGTGGTGTCCTCAGCTGGCCGTGCCGCCCCTAACAGGAGGCAGAGAGGGGAAACCTTTTACTCATCTTTACAAGGCCCACAAAAGTAAGTTTTGCCTGTGTGGCATCCAAGGAGGAGAAGCTTTCATAAGCCAGCAAGGTTGGAGACAACTTACTCAGCTTATCTGGTGCATGAGGGCACAGCAGCCTTGTGCTGCTGGAGGAGCCTGCATCCAGGACAGATTGGGTGACTCCACAGGAAATATGTTCTTCACAGCCAGCTAATTTCCTGACCTCCACCCTCCACTACTATATACAGTTTCTGGCTATTTATATTATGTGATGAATATGATTCAGAATTAAACATGCCAGGAAGACACTGCATCTTTCAACCTAATAATTAAGAAAGGAATAGAGCAAGATTGCTTTGTTTCATCACCACATGAAAGAGAACTATTTGTTTTACTGTGGTTAGCTTAGTAGTAACAAACAAAATATTTTATTCCCATCCATGAAAAGCAGTCTTGCCCATCTTTATAGGCTCCAGCCAAAGCATGCCAGTATTATGCATGGGCTTTCAGTTAGCACATGACTGTACATCTAGTGAGCTGGAGTAGAGCACGAGTGTTTTAGGCTACGAGGCTGTGAGCATCATGCCAATCTTTAGCAAGGGTCTGTACGGTGCTCCAGACGGTCCTCGGAAGGCAAACCCTTCAGCAGCACAGTTGAAGCACTCTGGCATGAGTCCATGGCTGTGGCTGGACGTGTGGAGTGAGGGACATTGTGAGAGTTTTGTGGTGTCATTAGATTACTGCTCATGTGAAACCGAGTGCGAGATAGTTGGCATAGCCAGCCTTTTATCAAAGTTCACAGGCATGGCTCCAACTGTATGTATCAAGGCTAATCTCAATTACAACTAAAAAATGCCTTGTCTTTGTCACTGTAGGGATGATCTGGAAATCATCGACAGACCGCTAAGGCTGAAAGCTTGTCATGTTGATCTTTATCCCACCAAAGATCACAGTGTTCACTGCAACCATTCCACTCAGATGGCTCTTTCGTTTTCCCTGGTTTGTTGTTTTCTAGGCCTTTCATACACCAGTAATCAAGGGAAAAGATCAACTTTAAAAGTGAGACTTGGATTCCTTTGAAATGAGATAATAATGAGGGAATTCAATGCCAGTTGCACTGGCATTCCTTTAGAAAGTTCCCATCTGGGAAGATGGTATTCAGGTTGATGGTGATAGCTGAAATCATTACGTGGTGGAAAATTTTCTCAAATCTCATCAAGCAGGATTTCAGAGTGGCCAAACACTCTCCATGCAAGGAAGGAGAAGGAACTAGAGAGGACACTGAGGCCTGTATAATTCACACTGGTTTGCATCATTTGCTCTTGGAAGTCCTCTTCCTGGGATTCTAACCAAAAGCTGTTGGAAGACAGTTGTTCTGATCAAAACCTCATGACAGCCCTTTCTTCTCTTACTAAGTAGCCATGAAATGACTTTTGCTTCTCTGCGTCTTGTTTCTTTTTTCTCCACAGCTCTTCTGGTCCCTGCACTTTGAATTTCATACATGTAAGAGGAAGACTTCCGTATTGTCACTGAGTGTTGAAAAAGGAAGGAAGGAAAAGAAGAGGGAAGAAAGGCAAAACAACTGAGATGAGA
The DNA here is from genome assembly GCF_037157495.1 of Lathamus discolor. NCBI lineage: Eukaryota > Metazoa > Chordata > Aves > Psittaciformes > Psittacidae > Lathamus > Lathamus discolor. The sequence goes on along the minus strand of NC_088884.1, from coordinate 133,719,485 downwards.
AAGAGACATGGAAGACAAAGGATTACAAGGGGGAAGGTAACCAAGACCACAAAGAGGAAGAAAGCATGGGAAAGAATTGTAGAGACCAGAGGAAGTGGTGAATATCACAGTGGGTGGGAAAGGGAAGAAATGGAGTGGCAGACAGTTTTGTATATTCTTTACTTGTTTCTTGTTAATAGGAGTTAGTCAGGAGTAGGCTCCATGAATGCCTCGGAAGGGGCTGGAAAGAAAAATTACTCCAAGACGGGTGTATGTCTGTCTTTAATAATAGATATGGTGACAGCAGGTGTAAATAATCTGAAATAGTAGCAGGTAATGTGAGTATCAGTAACAGTAAAAATGCAGCAGCACAGGATGGCCAAGTCTGTGTCCTGTTGGTATCCAGGGTAATGGATGGTTTTGAATAGATTATTAGGGAACTCAGTTTCTGCTCCTGACTCCTAATCCTTGCTTATGTACTTTAATATTACATGATAATTGGCTAGAAAAGCAGTCTTGTAACAGGGACTGAAATTCAAATTTCCCCACTCCCAGCTAGGTATTTTAATTGTTGCATTGCAGAGTGATGCCTTGCTTTGCTGGCCCAATGAATGTGGATTAGTTTGTTCAGAATAACAGCCTTTCAGCAGGCACAATGAAAGGCATTCCTCCCAGCTAGCCTCCAGCCTGGTGACGGAGGGAATTTCCTGGGAAATGCCAGGTAACTCGGGGATTCAGTGCTGTCCTCAGGACTCTCCATATCTAAGCTCTACCTGTTTAGTTGTTGAGAGGACTTCTCCTTCCTCCTGTCATGCTTTTGAAAAACACCCAAGTCTAAAAGCAGACCCTGCTCCAGCATAACTCAATAATTAAATGCTTTAAATGCCAAGAAGGTTGTAGTTGCAGCCTCAGTAACTGGCAACTCAGGTGCTTCTCATGCTGGCTGTTAGAGATTCTGGTCCAAGGTACTAATGCTTGTGGTGTAGTGTTCAGTGGGGGCACCTGGCCCAGAGCTGGGACGCATGGCTAGCAAACCAGTGCCAGAACTTGGGGTTGCAGCTCTGAACACTGCAACAGTTGGGCCAGTGGTTGATTTATAGTCCGTGATAAGTCTTATCTTGGCTGTATTTGGGGAAACACCATGTTGTGGATTTGTTCATGTTATACAGCGGTGTGTTCATGGGTGATTCTCTGGCACTGGGAGGCTGAGTTCTGTCAGATAAAGTTCTAGTAGGCTGGAGGTTAATGTACTCTGCTGAGATTTTTTTATTTTGAGGTGGCGAGAGGGCCAGTGGAGACATGTAATGAATGCCGATAACTGCCTTTAATTTCTTTGGCAAGTGGTAAGTACTATTCCCTTTTGTTTGCTTATGCAGACTACACTTAAAGTATTGCATAATATAAAGCAAACCCTTCTGGAGACCAGTGCCAATTTTGGTTGAAGAAAAATATAGCACCACAGTTGAAAGTCTTCATTATCTTCTGAGGCTCAATTACTAATGAATATTCCTTAATTTTTGTTACCACACACTTCACATTCATATGACTTCTTTTCTGCCCAAGGCTTATCTGAATAAAATTGTATACTTGCTGCTTTGACAACATACTGATGATGTATGCTAGAGAAAATCATTAGTAGTCCTGCTGAAAACATTGAAAAATCTACTTGAATGGTAATTTGGGATCAATCCTGTTATTTTAGTAGTGATTTTACCTGTTATGGCTACAAGTTAAATCATCCTAAAATCTTTGGTATTCTCTTTCACAGTTTAGAAAAGAATCATACAGATTGTGGGTGTCCCCCCAGAAAGTATTGGTGAACAGATCACAGATCTCTGGGCTAAGTTAGTCCCATAAGTAATTTCTTTTTTCATATGCTTTTCACTAAAACAGGGTTCGGTCCTTTCCTTACGAGGTGGGGAACTAGAAAATACTCTTAAAGCTTTAACTATTAGACTGTAGTTCACTTGATTCCCTAATGTAATAAAACTCCTGCTTTCATGGGCCATTATCTGTCAGATAAACCCTTACATTGCATGTGTTATTAAATATTTATTGTTTATTCTTTCCATTATTCTTAAATGCACATTAAAGAATTGTCTCATGGTTTCTATTAACAATTCACAAGGACAACTCTGTTCAGTAATTTTTGGATGCATTTTCTTATGCCAAAAAAAGTAATAAGGAAAACGTTAAGTTTTCTCTTCCATGGAGTTAAGATATCACTTTAACCATTTTATTTCCATCACCATTTTGAGAAATCTAGATAGGAGTTTTTTATTTCCCTGATATTAGTGATTGAGAATATGCATATTGTTCTTCTAGGCTATTGAATTTTTTATTTTTTCTAGTTAGAAAAAAAAAAAGCCCTGACTGATTTTTCCCACTTACTTCTTCGGTGTCATTTCAATGAACTTACACAGCCATATGCAGAATGACAACTTCACTGTTCTATACCTACTGTTGTTACCCCTTGGTATTTTCCATATATGCAGTTTCCTAAGCAAGATTTCCTAAGCAGATGTATGCAAAAATACTAAATAATGGTTATTTGTCTGTTCTGAGGCAGGGGGGGAAGGAGATTGTATAGTGAACATGGCGGCCCAGCAGAGCTATCTTTAAAACAGTATTTTCAATCCAAGTGACTGTAATTGAGAATACACTTTGTCAAGGCAATGGGGAAGGAATAGTACAGCAAAGGATGGCTAAACCTTGAAAAAGTACACTGGCTAGGAGGATGGCTGCTAGGGAAGGTTAAATCACAGATCATGTGAAGAAGATGTTTGAGAGATTCACATATTGCCACAATGTGAAGATTTCCAGTCAAACCTTCCCACTTCCTAAGAAAATGATAGTGGTATTCTTTGTAGATGTCAAGAAATGACTGAACAGAAATTAAAATTAGAATCCTGGTTTTCAGTCATTCTGAACTGGAGCTGATGTATAACTAACCACAAGGGCACTGATTTGATGAATGACTTGGTCAGAGGAGAGAAAGAGACCTGTGAAAAAAGTGCCTAGAGATGCTAGCTGGATCTCTCTCAGGTGGGACTGTTTGATGTGAAAAAAGGTGATGGTTGACAACAAACTTCTGTGGCATACATAGCAAGTTAGAGGAGACATTGGAGGAGCTCTCCAAACAAGACACTGGCAGATGAGACAAGCTGGAAAAGGAGTGGGAGATAATCTAGCTATTAGAGAGAGTGAACAGGGAATGGAGACTTCCTGTCTTTGAGTGCAGGATGAAAAGCTGCCAGCACCGCACATTTTTATTTTTTTGTATTACTGATTGCTTCTATGTAATGAAGGTGAAGATAAAATTCCAAGAGAGCACTTGCGCAGACCTATTTGAAAGTGTTTCCTGCCACAAACCAAGTGCTTCTGACCCTTTGAGGGCTATGCCTACATCTCTGCAACAGCTCCATGATACACTTGCCTTCAGCTATATAAGCAGGTAACAGGCGTATGTGGAAAAATTATTTGCACTAAGACTTATTTAAAGGAAACTAATAGAAGGAAAAGGTTATGCAGACAGCTTTTTTTCCTACTTTTCAGTGGTTGCATCACTAGCTCACTATAGACAATGTTTTGAAGAAATAAAACTTTGCTGAAGTAAACCCAATTCCATTCTCACCTGTAGCTGATCAGTTGTTTAAATGGTGCTGAATATTATTTGCTTCTGTCACTTTTCTGTGATTAAGGAACATAAAATTCATATTGCTGTTGCAGCATCTCCCCAGTGTGGGGCTTGGATGTGAGATCAGCTTAGCAGGGTTCAGCAAGTATCATTTGCACAATGGTAAATGTGGACATGGGGATGAATAGGCTCATAGCCAGCAGCAAATACATGGTGATGTGACTTGTTCTGACAGGAGAGAATGCTAAGCTAACTTGCACATAGTTTGCCTATAGCAGTGCAAAGTAATAAATACATGCTGACAATTTCTGCAGACCAGCTAATGCATTGTAAGCTGTTTATAGGTGCTCCTGAGCTCACAACAGTATAATGCAGTGTTCCACACTCCTTGCTTACTGTTCTATCAGTAACTGGATTTTTCTGGTTGTTCAGTAGGCTTCTATGGGTTTCAGATCTCCATGTATGTGAATGTGTATTGCATTAGACACACAGCACCTTAATATTGCTAGTTATGCCAGTGTTCATACTGGCTGGAATAGTCCTATTTAGAAGTAAGTATGGTATATGTAATGGGACAAACAACAGAGAACTGAGAGTAATTGTGATAAAGGCAGTGGGTGCTAAACAGAAACTTGCACCGACAAAATAGAGAGGAAAGGCTAGAAATTGGTTCTGTGTCGCAACAAGGTGTTCCTGTCTGAGCCTTACTGAGCCAGGATGGAACAAAACAATGCTGTGAGAAAGCACTTACTGCCCAAAAAGGAACTGCTAAAGTCTGATAATCAGAGAATGAAACCCTTTCCTCCTCTTTGCCCATTGTCTCTATATGTACAGATGAATTCCAACAGTAATGAAGGAACAGCATGTGCTTTTGATTTGATGATTGAAACTGAATGCTGTTCTCTATGCATGAAAAGTTACTGAATGAACAAGAAAAGATGGGTAAAACAAGTAAAGAAAACCCAAAACAAACCTTTTCTGCATGTCATTTTTAAGAAATGGTATGCATCCAACAGTAGCAGGAAAATGAAAACAAGTTTAGGATATTTTCCCTTCCAGGTGGCAACACATGTCAAAGGAAGAAGACGAGAAAACACATACGGAAAATAGAGTGAAAATAATCCAATGGAGGAAAAATATAATTTTTCTTATTTGTACTTAATGTGTTTTAGTCCATGTTTTCATTGCAGCATAGATCACTTAAGGGTCTTATATGAACTCATGTCTGAACCAATTCTTATTTTCCTTAGAACAGGTCTCATGCTCCCCCCAATACTTTTTCTAACTGCCCCAAAAAACAGTGCTGGGGAAAAGAATCCACAACTTGAATGCAACAGCCTAGATGAGTGTTGTTCTTGGCATAGTTTTAATGGCTGGACAGGCCTTACATAAGAAGATTTAGTCCTGTCTGGGGTTCAAGCCACTCGACTTTACAAATGGGACAAGATTACTGTTGAATCACATGCATCTGAAATAAGAATGACATTATTTTGTTGGAAAATGGCAGGGAAATGAGAAAGGTCATGTATGCATTATGTATCTACAGCATTCTTTACCTGGGATGCAGTAGGATTTATTTATGAAATTATGTGTTGTTGATATTTCATACTGTAAAGACACTGAAAATAAATGAATTTATTAATAAAATAGATACATTTTGAATTAATATTTTACATATGTTATTTTGGCTATTGTGCAGTCTTAAGGTATAATTGGAAGTTTAATGAACTGTAACAGAAAAGAAAAAGCCAGGCATATAGAGTTACAAAATCATTAACATTGTGTGGGCAATCTATTTTGTTCTTTGTTTTCACTTCAGTTCCTTTTTCTGATAGGCCATCAGCCTTAGGAGGAAAAGTTAAACTGGAGTAAAAACAAAGATGTTCGTTTCTTCATCACTAGCTACTTGCTTTCTTTTAGCTGAACTACAGGCTAGCAGATAAGTCACGAAGATGCAATGTTGGAATTTTTTGAAGGCAAAAGTCAGTTTATTTGCATAAGGGAGTATAAAAAACATGTATGTTTTCTATTGTGACAAGCTTCTGAGTCAGAACTGGAATGTGCGGCGGAAGAGTACTCATCCCTGCTGTCCCACATGGCGCCCTCCTTAACCACAATCTCTTGCTCAGCCTCCTATTAGTGGGCATTTGTCAGGTTTTATAATTTTCCACTGCCTGAAATGCAAACTGCAGTAACAAATACCATTTTCTAAGCCCCCACATATTACTAGAATTCTCCACGGAATCCTTGTATGCCTGAATTTTTTCCCTACTTTGTATGTGTCACAGAAAACTGACTGAAATACCATACTATGCACATTGACGTGTACTGCTGGATTTCATTTGCCATGTACGATGAGCAGCTTGCAGTGTGTTTAAAATGGCTATAACAGGCAGTGCTCTTATTTAGAGTTACAGACCTTGTCTCTGTGAATATTGATGTAATGGATGGTGGTGCCGCCTAGTGCTGACTGCTTCCTGCTCTTCAGTGTTGCTGTCTCTCTGGAAGCTGAAGATGCAGACTTCCTTAATTAATCATGCCAGTTCAGAAACTGAAGACAATAAGGTCAAAGTATAGCGGAGCCTTCTGCTCTAGTCAGCACTTCTTTCCTTTAAATGCAGAGCATGGATGTAAACTAGCAAAAGGTAATCTTTCGGGGAGAACTCTGGTCGTTTAAATATACCCTAAAATACTTGCACAGGACATCTCTGCAGAGCCTGTGAAAAATGCTTCTGAAACAGAGCCATTGTGCTACCTTAAACCAGTATGCAGACAGTATACAAAAGCCTTAATCTCTCTTCCTATGTTGTATTCAGTTTAGGAAATGCTGCCAGTAAGGCTTTATCTAAGTGAAAAACCTGAAGATTCTGGATTATAGACAGGGAGCAGACAGAACTAGTAGTCTAGGCTAGTAACAGAATAAGTGTAGTCCTGAATTACATATTTCCTGAAGAGGTTTTGAAGTGCTCTGTGAAATGGTTAAATCATATTTCTCTCATACATGAGGAGAGTTTCAAAGGGTTCAGTGAGTTGCTGTGTGATACAGAGAAAAACAGAGGTGATGCGGAAGAACATTCTCACTCTTACATCTATGAATCCTAGGCTTCACTTCTTAAACTGAAAATGCATACATTTGGCTTTCATTCTTCTTCATGTTAAGAAAATGAGATCCATAAGTCTGAGGGGTTACAGATTTTCCTTGCCTTTCAAAATTTATATATCCCAGAGAAGGGGGTTTAAATTTGGTCACTTGTTCTCTTCCCACTATGATTGGACTCCTTCATGGTAAAATAGGCTATGAAATACACAGTATGACAATACCTTTTTCTTTCAGAGAATAATATAGGCTTTGCTAAAAATAATCTAAGAAATGCATTTGTAGCTGAAGATTTATATCACAACATTTCCAGGAAGCATTCTCCTGAAACTTCTTTGTTTCTAATGAGTAAGCACAAATACACCCGAATGAAGGCTTTCTCTGGTATCACATCAGAGTTGCTTGCATTTAGATTAGTGGGTCAGCAACAAAGGACAGTGGAACCTTTTATTAGCAGCTGACTTCTCTCGAGTCTCATTTTACATTTTTGGTTCCAGCACTATTCAAGTGAAAGGAGATACTGTAGGTAAAAAAAAAAAAAAAAGAAAAGAAAAAAGAGGGAGATGAACAACAGAGACAAGGCAGCTGCCTGACATCAGCTTCCACTGTTCTTCACAGATACCTGCGTCTTCAGTGGTATTATAAAGAACCGTAATGCAGCATGATGTTTCCTTGTGAAAGAGGCAGTCTTTCCTATTCTCTAGTAAGAGCTTTTCATTAGCAAAGTCTAGGATACAGGGTTCAGTATTTTTTTAAAGCTGTGTTAGAGGAAGGAGCAGCCCATCAAGTAAAACAATAAAAGTAAATATTCATATACATTATATTTCACCTGCTGAAATCATTGTGGTAGTGCTGTTCCATAAGGAAATCTGTATTTTCCCTACAATCACTTGTGATGTACCAGAAAACCTCAAAGGTGAATTTGATAACACCTACTATTTCTGTCAGGAACTCTTCCCATGTTGGACAACCTGATATTCCTTCCTCATCTTTAGTGATGATGTTCCTTGAAAAGTTGCAGGATGTCTTAATTTCTGATGAATTTTGGGTCTGAGGGTTAATTAGTGTACAAATGACAGAGACTTTGTGAGACCTATTTTGAGAATCATTGAATTGTTTGGATTGGAAGGTGCCTTAAAGATCATCTAGTTCCAACCTTCCTGCCAGAATGCAGAGCCTGTTATCACATGCATCAAGTAAGTCTCAGATGTCATGCGCAACCTCTTCCTTGCTTTCTAGCTCTACTCCTTTCCAGCTCTAGGTGTACACAAGTACAGCTATTTTTGTTGTTCTGGTAACACAGGAGAAGGTTGCTGATCATTAGTATATGATGAATTACAGAGCACATACAGACTTACAGGGCTACACTCCCTGTAGAATGCTATATAATGAATATGGCTGATACCTTCTTAATGAGAAAGTAGAATAATAGAAAGAATTTGATGTTAATACTGTTTTCTTAGGGATACAATATAAATGATCTGCTTGAAGAGCAAATTACATGCTAATTCATTTGCAATGTAACTTTACTGGTCTCAGTGGGCTTGCATGAGATTAATTTTGTTCATTCTTTTGGGGAGAAAAAAAAGGAAGTTGAGAATTACATAGCTGGGAAGGTGTCCAATTATATATGAAACTTTCCTGCCAGGTTTAGAGGCTCAAGAGCATTAGTTTTATTTTGGGGACTTAAAGAGAAATATAACGTAGAATTTAAAGTTATTGTCATGGTTTGCAAACATTAATGACTTCTTTTTTCAAGTTGTGTAAACATAAAAAGGAAGCCCTTCCCTTCCTTCAATAATCTAGAACTTTTTGCTTAGAAATTTTAGGTTGAGAGTGACTTGTGTTCTTCCAGATGGATGTGGTATTTCTGTTTTCATTTTTTCTGTACTCAGTCAGAGGGGTAGTGAAACCAACTCAGAAGCTGTTAAGCCCCTGTTAGGAAGTCTCAGTAAGAGGAACAGATAAGAACTGTGATGACATCTTTAATTAAGTATGCTGCATAACAGAGGTAGAGAGGATTCAGTGACACAGGACTGGAATAATTTGAATTAGCCTTATTTCAAAAACTTCCACAGGATATTTAAAATGAGTCATTTGAAGGTTTTAGAAAAAAAGGAGATGCATTACAGTCATTAAAATCCTCTTCATCACAAGAAAAAATGTTTGTACATCTTGCAAGCAGCTATAATTCAAACTTAGATACTAGCCTAAAGAAGGAAACTTGTAAGACTTTCTAGTAATTACATGCAGCATGAATTTTACATTCGCTGAGTACCACATGAATAACCCAGCAATTCTAGGAAGGGTGCTTTTCCCAGATGGGGGTATGGCATCTTGGCAGGAAAGGGATTTCCGGCTTTCCCTGCAATGAATTCACTATGCCACAAGCATTCATTTCATTTCATCCTGCTGGTGCCACAAGTGCGCACAAAATCTCAGTTTCTTGACAATGAAAAACATTCAAATGCTTTGTTATTTGTGTAATGGTACAAAGATGGGCCTCACTCCAGTAAAGTTCCCTCGAATTTCAGAGTAGTTGCAATGTGAAAAATAGAAAGAGATCCTATCAGGGAAGAGCAGTAGAGGAATCACAGCAGGAATACAGTTATGCAGGTATGTTACTTCAGGTAGTGCTGGGAACTTCCACAGTTTTATTTCTGCTTTCTAATCAGCAGTAGTTACAAACTAGTGTTGTAATGCAAGGCGCTTTAAAGAGACCACAGTTTACACACTTAAATGTGCCATATGTCAGGCTAATTAGAAGCTGTGAATTCCCATAGAGTTTAGGTAACCTTAGGAACTCATGTATGATTTCAAAAGTGAGTTAAGGACTACATTCACTTAAACATATTTTATTTGTTTTCTGTCATTTAATAATTAACTTAATCAGGAGAAATGTTTGTACTAGTTTACAAATGGGGTATTGCCTAAAAAAATTAATGTACAGAGCACCATCTAGTGCAGGATATAACTAACATAGAAGCCTTTCTGCTCGAAAGTCGCTTGGCTGTGTTTAGCTAATTTAATATGAGCTATCATGTTGCAGAAAGTGCCCACCTGGTGACTCCTGTGGCAGTCTAATCTTGCAGTTACATGAAATTTCATGGATTGAAAATTATTTGGGACCTTTTGCAGGGACAACAGAACTTGGTGCACTGAAAATCAGGTAATCATTTGTGAGAACCAGATGCTTTTAAGAAGAATCCATTTATTTTCCTGCCCACAGTGTTGGGTGATATATTCATTAAATATTTCAATACAACCTGTTTATAAATGAGGTTGGACACTGATAAATCACAATAGATTTAGAGAGCCAACTGCCATTTTAGGTGGCTCAAGTACACCACTTCACTGCTCAGAGCCTTTGCTGAGCTTCTACAGAACCTCAGAGCTAAGGTTCCTTAAGCCAGGCATTCACAGGTATGCAACACAACTAACAGGCAAGATTAAAGATTTCATTGTCATTAAGAAAGGAAGAAAATAATAAAGGAAGCTTAGATTCTATAGAAGACAAGTAAAAGAAACTTATACACAGGTACATATGCATTGCTGAGGAAGGATGGGAAAAAGTGAGCTACGGGGATTTTTTTTTTGCAAAGGCCATAGTTTGTTTTTTCTGCAAACAAACATATGCATTTGGTGCAAGGTTGTTTAATCAATGTTTGGAAATCAAAATTATGTTTCTAATGCAATCTTTTTAATGTTAGGGTAGGGTTAGGTCTTAGCTAACTGAAGATGTAGCAATGAGAAGGTGGATTTCATCATGCACTAAATAAAGGTTAAGATGGCCCTCAGGTACTTGGAAAAGATGAGTTTTGGATGAACACTGTATTCAACAAACCACCACCACCCCCAATTAGGTATCAAAGAGCCACTATCAGTGTGAAGTTTTACATTCTCTTTGAATGAGCACTTTAACTAACAGAAAATAGTATCTTTCCTCTCTCTGTGCATACACACACATATATGGATTTTGGCTGAGTGCTTGAAACCTTGCTGATTTCCCAGTTCTCAAACCTACTCTGAGAAAACAGCAAGCATATGCTCATATTCATTTCAAAATACTTCCTGGGTTTGAATAGCTCTGTTTTTTGATTTCTAAGTTGACCTATTAATAGCCAATTAAAATAAAAAGACAGAAATAAGTGGAAATTTTGAAAATTTAGATACAGAATACTTCCTTGGACACTTTTTCTGCTCTTTCTACCTCTTTTACAACTGCTAAAGAGAACCTGCACTGAAGCAAAAGCTGCATTTTCATTTTTTTTGAGCTAATGAGCTTTTTGAGCTTTAGTAAACTGAAGGAACATGATAGGAATGTTCACAGCCCTGGCAAGCTATGGTTTGATTCCCCTTTCTGGGTACACCAGTTTGCTAACAGCAAGGAGAAGTAGCTTTGACAGAACAAAATGTTCTACTCATAAAAGGGGTTTGAGAATTGGTGTCAGGAGTAAGAGTTTTGGGAATGGTAGGGATAGGTGGGCTGTACATAGGCAATAAGCCAAGGAGAAGTCTCCACTGGAAAGGCAGTAGGCTAGACTGCAGTACCTCAGCTCTCTCAGTGCATACCAGACATTCTAGGAGAAACAAATGCTGTAGCACATAAGGCTCTTTCACTGCTCATTTAATTCATCTGGGTTTGTAGTTTCCATTCTTTTAATGTCCAATATGTTTAGCAAATGGAAGAAAAGAGAAATACTCAACTGAAGATATAAAGGTGTTTCCCTTGAACAAATATTACAGAAAGAATTATTTTTGATTACATGTTGATGCTATCATTATGTTCTTTATTAAATCATGACTGACAAACAATTTTCCTTGTTACCGTCTTGATTCTTCTTCTGGTGCATTATATGATTTATATCAAGTGGTGTGTATTCATTCTCAACTATTTGGGAGTTATAATGTTGTTCTGTCTAATGCCTGAACAAATAAACTGGCCTTTGTTCTGCTGTCTTGTAAGAATAAAGACTACTTTAGAACATGTTCATACCTGTTGAAGAAATAAATTAATATGAATAGGCAAGCCAGGTAAAGAAAAGAATTCTCTTCCAAGCTCTACTGTCTTGCCTAGTAGCTATTTAAACTTGCCTTTTGAAAAGAAGGGGTTTCTTTATTTGAGAACAGTTATATGATCGTTTTGAATTACAACACTTTGACATGTTTTTCATGTGGCCAAAAAGACTTATTACATAAAGAAAGGCCATAGGAAGGTGGCAAGAGTACTGTATTTTCACGTTGCTAGCAGTATACCGGATGCATTTTAGACAGCTAGTATATCACAGTCCTTGTTCTAAAGAGCATTCAGTCCTTTAGGCTGAATATAAATGCATTGTAAGATATAAAAATGAAGATTTAATCCTCCTTCATTTATGATCTCCAACAGTGAAAGGGAGTCCATTTTTATGTCAGAATATGACAAAAGCACCCTAACTCAGCTGAAAGATTTCATTAGCATTTTCCTAAGTAGAGGATGGATTTATGCTGCAGCAAAGGAAGAAATTGCTGCAATTTTATACGCACAATATGCACATGGTTAGAGTCTTTTGTGTGTGTGTGTACAGATCCAGCTTTGCTGTACTTAAATCCTCCATGTCTTTTATTTTAATTATGTGGAATATGATCTGTCTTGATACTCCACAAATAAATGAGTTAATCTTTCCATTTTCCTGTGAAAAGCTAAGGATGTTTTTGCAATTCCTACATAATGACACCCATGTTTTTGCAAAGAATTAAATCCTTCTCTTAAAAGCAGCAAAAAAACATTGAAAATCATGATGGGAAATACTGTACTTACAACATCTTTTCAAATCATTCCAAACCTTCCATCATATTATTAATGATTCATACTTACATTGCTGCTCATAGAGTTAGATGGGAACCCATTTTAAATTCTGTGATAAAATTGAATAGAAATGCACATCATATGTTCTGTTATAATGTTGAATGCTGAACATATATATCTGTATATATGTATGTATACATACACACACAGGCTGGTATGCCTTCCTATCAGATACAGAATTTAATTTAGTTTAACTGAGCAAACAAAGCTCCAAATAAGCAGTTGTAGAGCTTTCCATTGGTCCTCTCTATCAGGGGTACAGGGATTTACTAAAGGGTGGAAAGAAGAACATAATAGGCCTAGAATCAGACCGACTTTGAAGTGACTGAACAAGACTTCTGAATTTGGAGAGTTGTGCAGTTTGACAGATACATAAAGAAAGTAAAGATTTATAGAGTCAAGTGCTAAGAACCTCTAAAATGCCAGATTTTAGCTGCACATAAAATACACTTCCCTCTACGCATGCATTATGTTTGCAGCATAGGTCACATTAAAATTAGCTGCAGCTTTTGTTATTTAGCCTTTTGGTAAATTCTAAATGTCAATACCTTAAAGACCAGGTTTTGTTACAAAAAAAAAAAAAAAAAAAAAAAGCGTAATGGTTACCAAGAAGAAGAAACACATAATTACTGACCATCTAAAAATGTTAGATTTTAGTGATGTGACAAGCCCTAGAAATGCCTCAGCAATAACAAACAATCCACTTCTGTAAGCTGGGTTCAACTGATTATAGCCTGATAGCATCCCGTCTCTTCCTTCTTTCCCTGCCTCATTCTTTATACTTACTATGTGTGCTATGTACACAACAAATGCAACAAATAAATCAGAGGAATTTACAGGCAGCTCGCCTCCAAAGCCTTGAGCCATTCTAAGGAAAGTATGTTCCACTTACTGAGTAAGACAGCCTTACACTTGTATTTAAATAGCTTTTTGGTTGTAATAAGTACAATTCATTTTAATTTTTGAGTCAACACCGTGACAATACTGTTTTATTTAAAGGTGAAAGGATTTTTAGTTACTGCAAAAGCTAAAAATTCTCCATGTTGATGAAGATGTCCTTATTCCTAGGTGAATGTCTGCCTCTTTCAAAAAAGCCTGTACACACAGTAGCACAAGCATTTGTATACAGATTTATAAGCCAGATTTTCTTCTCATTTACATCTCCTAAAACTACTGGTTACAGAGAAATTATTCCAGATTTATATATGCACAGAGGAGAAGCAAAAACCTGCCCATCTGATTTAATTTGGACTGATTTGCTAAAAGATTAACCAGATAAATCGTCTTAATAAAATACTTAAACAATATTAGGTTCAAAGTCTGCTGGTCTGACCTTCATGACAACAGATTTCAGAGAATACCACCACCCATGCCAAGTGTACCAAACGATCCCGTTGTCTGTCTTTGCAGTATAGGGACCCTTGTAGTACAAACCGTTCAAGTTGGCAGAATGACACCTGGTGGAAAGTAGAGGAAAACAGAGATAAGGCCTCTGAGAAGTTGCGTTTGTCATTTCTGTGCGAGTCAAATATTTTGCTATGTTGATAACAGCCCAGTTTGGCAGCTGCAAACATTTGCATTTGGGGACTTCAGTGCACCTAAACAATAACAGTACAATTAGGGCATATTGCAAGCACTCTTATTAGTTTCTTTGAAATAAAAGTTCTTTTTGTTCTTTCCACGTTTCCTGACATTACTAGCTCTCTGAGTCCTGCCTGCTAATCTGTTTCAGTGGAGAATTAGTCCAGAGTTTTTCAGGTCATAGGTGGCAGCAGGGCATGCACCACACAAAATTCTGGGAAAGAAATGCTGTTCTGCTTTTTGTTGTTCTGTTTCACAATTACCACACATGGTGTTTTGTATGACAAATCCATCAATTTGCCTGTTCGTCTGTGGACTTCTGTATACAAATAGATTAAATCTGTCAGCTAATTAAACATATATATACCAAATCACTGGCTCATCAGAGCTAGCATTTTATTTGACTATACAAAATACTTGGTGGGAGGGGGAAGGGGTTTCTTTAATACACTGAAGAAATGCCATTACAATTTATTAACTGAAGTGGTAAAACAAAAAATAAAACCCCACAAACTCCCTAGCAAAACCCAAAAGGCTTAATTAGGCACCAGCACCATCTTGATACACATTTGGTTTCTACAGGAAATCTTGGATCCTTATGTGACCATATGGAGAGCAAAATAGCTGTTTCTTCTGCAGCACACTGCAATGAATGGGCTTGGTTTATCTGCCAGTTCAGTGTTTTGTTGCAAGTGTTGTTAATATCTAGCTGTCGAACACCATGCTGGATTTCAAAAGTATACTTCAGAAAATACGCAAACAGAAAACAGCCCAAATTAAACTTACGGATATTATTACTGGCAAATCTTAGTCTCTTTGCCTTTGCTTACACTTCATTAACAACAGTTTTTGAGAACAGTTTTGAGAAAATGTCATGAAAGCCTCATAGGAAAATTCTCATATATATATATATATTCTTATTTACAGCTCACAGTTTCTAAGCTCAATTTTGATAATGTGTTGGTTGAAAGCGTATAAACCACAGATATCAAAAGTGACTTTGGTTTTAAGAATGACAGACCTGTATCAGAGCTGACATAATTTTTGTAGCCATACAATTCAGTGCTGAGCAGGGACTCTATCAAAATGAATCAAACCATGATTTCATTGGAAGAATCATAATTGCTAAGAGGTATCTAGATCAACTGAACCCTCCTTTTAGTTCCTTTGATGGAAGCAGGCAAAACATGATTTTGTCAAGAGCAACACGAGCCAGTAACAATTCTTAATTAGTGCTGGGAGGCATGGTATTCTGTAACCAGCTGGATGCTGCCTGAAGTAAGTGGACATACGAAAGAAACAACTGTCATGTGACTATATTATGAAGCAGCAGTCATTCACAAATCAATAAGCTCCTTAAAGTTAGCCTGTGGTCCTCCTCTCTTCCTGATAGGCTAATTTTTAAACTAAAAAACTTCACTGCAATAGTTTCAGAACTACAGCCAACTCTCAATTATCCTTGAACATTTTATCTGACTTACTTACATATTAACTGTATGACAGATGCAGGGAGACAGAGTTGGTTTTCTGAAGAATTGTTTGAATTCTGCCTGCACTTACTGGCTGCAGTATGGCCCCACACGGATGTAGCTATGCCATCTCCAGGATGACTGGTGAGGCAAGAAGCCTGAGTTGGTGAGACCTGTACCCCAGCGTGATGCCTGGCAAATCCACCATGATCACCCATGCATGATCTAACTAAAACTGGGAATGCTGGGGAGAGAATAAGCTCATGTCCATTAGACTTGTTAGCTCTTCTTTTACTAGTTATGAACCTACTGACCTTTGCAATGCCCTGGATGCAAGAAAGCTTATCGCCTGAGTGTAGTACCAGAGTGAACCCAGCTCTGTGGATTTGCACCCAAGTTGAAAATCTCTTCTACAGCTTTGCTTACAAAAGAATGCCATTTTTCTGCAGAAGTCCAGGATGTCAAGTGCTGAGCTGGAGCAAGACCTAAGCTACCTCCATGTGGCCTCACTCGTGTCACATCCCTTGGTATTCATATTATCTGGGAGTTTCTGTGTTTCATTAGTTCAGATAGCACAGAGCTGGCTATAAGAAATTCCTTCATAGCTGGGAGCTCCTATACAAACCAGCCAAAAGCACTAATTCCTTCTAGGTTTGCTAATCTGTGCATGACAAATACATGTTCTGAGTGCTTTCCTTTCTCTGCCAATATTGTTCTTTTGGATAGGATTTAAGGATACTGAAATTCTCTAGTATTTTGCAGTATTCAGTCTGACACTAGGCTTAACATGAAAAAGTCTGTAGCAACGCAGTGGAATCAATTGCTATTAGTGATTGATTTTCATTATCCAGATAGGCTGTCACTTTAAGAGCATGAGCTGCACAGCCATAATAGGAACCAGCCTAGTAGGAGCCAGCTATCTTTAGCAGTTATGTAGCACCAGCTACAAGGTATTAATAACTGTCAAGTCTGCCATACAGTTACTTTTGCAAAAGGGTAATTCTTTTGCCCAGACCGATCCAATATTAACAACAATAACAAATAAGTTTTTGAAATGCCAAAAAAGTATGCAGTTGACTAACACTCATTGGTGATTCACTCCTAATGAACTCCATGGCTTGGTATCAGAGTTTTATGCTCCTTGAGGTCTAGGTATTCCTCTGAATCCACAAAAGTTATGATTTCATGGGAAAAGGACCTCCAACACAGTTGCCTTTCCCTTTTATGGCTTAGCTTTTGTGAGAACTGCAAAAAACTTTGTCTACATGTGATTTTTTCCATATGTCTCAAACATTCTGCTGACCCCCATCCATGCAAATATATTAAAATGTATTAAAATAAGTAATTAATTATGAAACCTTGAGTTAATGGCTACATCCTATCAGCTATGGTGGTCACAGATGACTTACAAAAACAGCACCTGGAAAATGAGGAATTAAAAAACAGAAATAAAGGATGACACGACAGAGAAAAACAATAGAGTTGATCCAGCCTGGCAGCTCTTGCCAAGTGAACTGAGATCACTGAGATCACCATGAGAGACTAGTATGCTTTCTTGACTTGTTTTTTAAATCACTGTATTACACAGCTAGATTGCGTAGTTTCTCTTCATGGCTATTGTTATCTAATGAACTAATGGAAAGAACATAGCTGCCTATACAGACAGTGCTGCCAGGTTTATCCTTTCTTTCTGAGTTGGTATTTTACATGTAAGTAGGATTCAAAAATTCCTTTATTGAACCCTGTTTAAAAAAATCTTCCTTTCAGCTCAGCCATGCTCACTGACAGAAACTGAGTGGACACATTCCCATCTTGATACTGAAGGAATAACAAGAGCAAGATGCAATGAACTGAGGTGAAAAAATGAGGCTTAATAACCCAGCACTAGCTCAACTCATCAGATATTCTGTGGTTCTGCCACATCTGCTCTAGTGCAGTACAGGAGAAATGCAAAAGTACAACAGGGATACATCCGCAAACAACAGGGATACAGCTGACCTACTTGTGTACAAAATGGTTAAAGGGGCAGAATTGTCTTCTCCTTACTGCCTGATAACAAAGATGACCAAAACCTATGGCAAATAGTGTTATCACAGACCAGCTTGAGCTGCGTGGTAGGTGCTGTCCTTCTGAGGTGAGCCTCAGTCTCACCAGCACTGAGATCTCTGCTAGGGGTCAAGGGCAGATCGCAAATACAATAAACAATGCCAGTCCTGTCTTCTACCATATGTTATTACTGCATGAATACACATGAAGCAGAATAATTGTCTAATACTGTATTAATATAAAATCAAAATACCTGTTAAACCACCAGCCAGAATTTTCCTCTTCAGCACAGTTCCCTTCATAGTTGTCATTATCTCTGTCTCTAGTACTGAATTTCATTCCTCGATGATCAGCCCACCATTTTACTTCAGGATGAAATCCACCAGTAAGGGAATCACCAGCTGTACCAGAGTATTCACCACAATTCATCTCATAAGAATACTAATAAAATGTGAAAAAGAAAGGAAAAAAATAATGCCAATATGTCTTTGACATTTAGCATATCAGAGAGTGAAACCACAAAGAGGAAACTAATCTGTTCCATTTGCTACTATTTTTATGCTTAGAAATGTCATGCCACTTAAGCACTGTGTACTAGATAATAGAGGGTTGTAAAGATGCTTTCTGGGGTAAGCACATTTATTATGTGCATAAATGACATAATAAAAAACAATATTAGTGTTAATTTGTAGTACATGTTAACAAATCAGAACATCATGTACCATTATTGTTGGTGATACAAAAATAGAAAACCTTGTTTTAATCCATGGCTGCTAAACAAAATGATTCATACATCTTACAGTAAGTGTGAAACTGATGTATCAAAGTAAATCACTGTTATTATATATTTGAAAATTCCAAGCATGTGCAAGAAGGAAAATATGATAAGGTTCTACACAAACCTTTATGAAAATTAGGGAACCTGTATGTCTGTTGTCCGTGTACAGAATCCACATTTTCATTAAACCCTCTAGTCACTACTTAGCATTTTATTACCTCTTCACCTGCAACTCTGAATCTTGCATATTGTGCAAATCGCCGTTCTCCTTCAAAATCAGTTAGATCAATTCTTAAAGTATAGTTCCCTTAAGAAATAACAAGATAAATTATTTTGGTTAAACTATTCCACCTCACTACTTTTTAGAACACAGTATTATAGTAGAACATTAATATACTAACTAGGCATTTATCATGAATCTTATCACATCACAGCATATTTTATGGGGGTTTATCTTCTTCCTTCATGCATATTAAAGCATATCTTGCTATTCTTTGTCTTTTTTCACCTGATTCAGCTTAGAACATTTTAGAATTATTCCAATACAGATTTTCAAGTTTAGACAACAAAAAATCCTAAGAAAATTAGATTTTTATACTCTTAAGATAAAAGAGTTAAACTAGGACTGCATCCTGGTGGCACTGATTTCCATATAATTAGCTGGCTCAGTTAATGTGTAAGTTTTGTATTTGGCGCATCCTACAGCAAAGTGGAAGTTATCTTAGATTGAGTAACTATTAGTAAGATGGAAATAGCTTTCTAAAATTAGCCTCATCAACAGGCCCAGATTTACCTTCATGTAATAGCCCATGCAGCTGTGTAAAGCCCTGACTAAATGAATTGGTACAGCCTACTTACCTGGCTCTGGACTGTTAGTGATGTTGACTGTGAAGTGGGTAAAGAGAATTCTTTTAAGACATACTCCTGTCTACCATTCCCTGTTTTGCTGGGGATCCCTGCATGACAGTGGCCCAATGACAGTTTTGAACCTTCCGTTATAAAATAAACTTATATTCAAATGTATTTTGTTCTGAAATGTGGGGAAGTCCGTGCAGATTAACAACAGAATTCAGGATTTGTGCAAAGAAAACAGGTAACAAAAAATGGCCCGGAAAGAGCAGAGAAACAGAAACAAGGGAAGACAATTGTTACGATACAAATCTTACCTTGATTAGTCAAATAATGAAGATTTTTATTTCCAAGCCAATATTCACCATTTTTTGAAACAAAATTTCCAAATCCTTCTTCATAGTCAGTCCAGACTCTGAAAAGAATATAAATTACTAGTTTACAAAACCCCCAAGTTTGCTCGAATGTTTATTTTATCATACAATCATAGACCACAGAATAATTCCAATTGGAAGAAACCTCAGGATGTAATCTAGTCTGATTTCCTGCTCAAGGCAGTCAGCCATGAGTTCAGACCAGGTTGCTCAAGGGCTTGTCCATTCAGGTCTTGAAAACCTCCAAGGAGACTGCACATTCTCTTTGGGCAACCTGCTGACTATTCTCAGTGCAAAAAAGGTTTTCCTTATATCCAAAACTTCTCTTGTTTCAGCCTATGTACTTTTGTCTCTCATCCTCCCACCAGACACCGCTCTGAAGAGCCTGTTTACCCAATAAGCTCTCAAACTGCTCTGCTTTCTTAGTGACCTCCTTGTAGGTAACAGGCAGGCTACTATTAGGTTCTTCTGAAGCTGCCTCTTTCCCAAGCTGAACAAGCCTCAGTCTGTCCTCACAGGGCAAGTGCTGCAGCCCTTGATCATCTCTGCTGAACTCTATAAGGTCATTATTTATCAGAACATTAATAAACAAATATTTTAGATAGTAATATCTTATTTACATGTTGATCTTCACAGAATTATTTCTATTTCTCACATATGAAAGACTGAATCCCAGTGTGAAGATTAACAGATTTTTAAAACCAGAAGAAAACACATAAACTCAGTCCAATCTCTGGCATAGCCCAATTTCCCTGAAGTGAAAATATTTTTCCTGGTTACATTCAGCGGGTCAAAGTGGATGTGTAGGTTTACCACAAACGCAGTTTCTTTATTTTCCATGATGTGATTAAAATATGAAACCCCTGTAGCTGGATATATAATTTTTTTAATTGAGGTATTAGCTATTTCCAGCTTGGACTTACAGATCTAACAATTTTTGAACTTTAACACTGGTACATACTTTCAAGAATTAATGTGTATACTGAAAACACTGAATCTTTTCCCTGTCAACACTGGCTTTGAAACAGTTTCTCAGTGGTTTTGCTTTCATGACATGTTCTAATGGGGACAAAAATATGATCTATTTCCTTGATGGAGAGCAAGTATTCTTCAACTAGTGGGTGAAAGTATTATGCTGTGCACATGCAGTCATAAGAGACAGCAGTCTCTGTGACTTAAATAGCTGGCAGTGTCTGGCAAGGGAGAATGGGTGGTGTGTGGTGGTAACAATTGTAAAATGCTACAGGCTGCTTCTGTAGCTTGTATGTCCATATTTTATAAGGTAAGAATAGCAAAGTTTTCTTGGCTGGATTGAAGTATTTCATCCTCTCTGGGAATCACTTCTCTATTTCATAAGGGTCTTGTAAAGTTAGTTGCAGTAATCATAAACACAGGTAAGCCACAAATCCACAGAAGGATGCAGATACACGAGAAGCAAACTGAGCAAAGCAGAGGTTCTAAAAACATTCTTGTTGCTTCTAATATCTGTAAAGATTTGTAGAGTTTTATATTCAAGTCTCACAGAACCAAAAATTTTACTTCTGGATATTCTCCAAAATGCTTGAGTTTTGGCAAAGGCGAGGAGAGTAGGTGTCACCCATCATATCTTTCCTGAAGGCATTTTATCATGAGCTACAAATGACTCTGTGGTGGGTTTCTCTCAAACTTGTTTGCTGATGGTATTTTGGTTCAAGCAGACTGCTTACATTTTTACTATTTGCAAAAGACAAGGTGGTCTTTTATTTGTCAGTAAGAATTCATGCTCCAACAATTATTAATGCATTTAACACTGAAGTGTCATCATGTAAAATGTTCAAGCTGTCAGAAAAAGACTAGAAGAGATGTCTCCCAGAAGAGTGCCAGAGCCAGAAGTGGTACCTCATCTGGAGGCTGTCCCACAAAATAACCATTCCTCACTTTTATCTGGGATAACAACAATTACAAAGTCAAGATTTAACTTGGCTCCATCTCACTGAATGTTTCTCCACTTTGTTTCCAATTTTAATGACTAAGTCTGGTACCTACCTGTCAAAATTCTGGCTGCCATCAGAACGTCTCTGAAAAACAGTCCAACCACCCCCTTCAGACATGTCACAGAAGGCAAGAAATTCAGTAGGACTCTGGATAGGTTTCATCTTATAAAATCCACTTTGCTTATGGCCGTCATTGTAGATTTCTGCACAATCTGTTCACAAAACATTCATTGGACACAGGTTTTTTAGTCCTATGCTTACTGGCAAAATCAGAAATCAAGTCATGTCATGTAAGAGTCACATACAAACCAAGCTAATACAAAGGAAATACTTCTGCAAACATATTTTTATGTCTTTTGGGCATTTTCTTGTATTTGTGTTGGTTTAAACCTTTACTGAGCTGTAATTATTTCGACATTTCTTTAAAAGAATCTTTTTCTACCATAAAATGTCATTCTTGTTTTCATCTGACTGGCAAAATCATTCCTCTGGTTTAAGTGGTGTCGTTTTTAATTTACAATGGTATCATCCACATTAGAATCCTGTTACAATCATATAATTTATCTACATATAAAACACATAGTAACCTTTAAAAACAAACATGTACTTCTATTTCCAGAAAGTCCACAGGAGAACTACCAAAACCAAAAGCATGGAATCACCAGTGTTAGAAAAGGCAAACAATTGCTGGACCTCATACTTTTGTACCAAACAGGTGAAAAAATATGTAGAAGACAACCCCCAACATAAAAAGGACATGGAACTGTTGGAACAAGTCCAGAGGAGGGCCACGAGGATGATCAGGGGACTGGAGCACCTCCTGTATGCAGACAGGCTGAGAAAGTTGGGGCTGTTCAGCCTGGAGAAGAGAAGGCTGCGTGGAGACCTCATAGCAGCCTTCCAGTGTCTGAAGGGGGGCCTATAGGGATGCTGGGGAGGGACTCTTCATTAGGGACTGTAGTGATAGGACAAGAAGTAACAGGTTAAAACTTAGACAGGGGAAGTTCAGATTGGATATAAGGAGGAAATTCTTTCCTGTTAGGGTGGTGAGGCACTGGAATGGGTTGCCCAAGGAAGTTGTGAATGCTCCATCCCTGGCAGTGTTCAAGGCCAGGTTGGACAGAGCCTTGGGTGACATAGTTTAGTGTGAGATGTCCCTGCCCATGGCAGGGGGCTTGGAACTAGATGATCTTAAGGTCCTTTCCAACCCTAACTATTCCATGATTCTAAAAAGTGCTATATATGTGTAAAATGATATCACTTTGGCTTGATACCATTTATAGTCTGGTCTGCATTGGTGTTAGTGGCTAACCAGCATTTACAGCAATGACAAAATTCAGAGCTCATGAAAATATATCAGCAATTTAATTGTATAATCTTATATTTTTTTCCTCTAGGAGTTAAGAAATGAAAGGAGTTCTTTGTTTATATGTAATCTACCATCAAGCAGTCATAGAGGAAAGATGTATCACTTTCAACATTTCTGTTTTTCCTGGCAAAGGTAGGGCCGAATAACTGTAAGATTTTCCCTGAAACATTTATGAGCATGTTGGCTGAACTTCCAGGCCAGTTTGGAACTTTCTGAACTATTATATTTCTTCTCAGTGAAAATGTCAGTGAGGATTAGACATAGAAAATAAACACTTCATATTGAAAACAAACAGCTATGCCAGGATTTGAAGAAACTTTAATGGAAAACAGAATTTAAATGATAGCTAAGTTGTGTTTCTAGAGAATGTTTGATTGGTTTATAAAAAACAGCTTTTCCTGTCCATTATTTTCTTGTAGATTAGCAAAACACTTGAGCATATTTTATTCTTTAGCAGGTGTATATAGTGTGGAATTTCTCCCTTATTATCTAACCTCAAATTACCCAGCTCTGTTGACATTAAAATGCTACAGCAGTTCAAATTAAATACTGCAGTACCAACAGGGAAAGTGAAAAAACAGAGAAAAACCACAACCCCACAGCAGAAACTGAACAACTTAGATCTGTTATTTAGAATCACATCTTAAGAAAATAAACTGAAGCAAATGCTAAGAAAGGACAAATACCTTTCACCTCAATGTGGTTTTAATAATCTTTTCCACTAGCAAATGAGTCATCCATAATAACAAAAGAAAGAATTCCAGGGTGCTGAATATAAACAAATATACAGCTAAAATTTAAAGTCAGACTTATAACTGCTTTTAATTTGATTTTAATGCTGCTTTCTTAAATTTGGTGCCTTGTTGTATCTTGTGATTTCTTCCACCAGCATAAACACAAGTATATTCAAACAAGGCTATTAAAAATCATGGAAGTTTAGACTTTCTAGCACTGGACAACTAGAAACAAACTCCATCCAAGGATCCACCCCCCAAATTGTATTTTCAATCCAACTATTGGTTTGTATGGTATTTTATTATTTTAAGAGATTGGGCCTCACTCCAGCTCGTAGGAGCTAACACACTTAGCCTGCTTCCACTGTAGAAGGACTGGATCACCACCAGAATGCTGGTGAGATTACAAAACCAACTTAAAACCAGTATTTTAGAAGTTGTGTTGTCCTGACCTGAACTTAACTCAGTCAAAATGGTGCAACATACAGAATATTACTAAAGCAAGATGCAGATGTCATTATGCCAGGCTTGCATGTGTAAATATGGATGTCACAGGGACTTTAGAGATTGGAACAGAGTCAGGGTGTACTTTTAACCCATGTCATGCTGTGAATGTGTGAATGTGAACTGACCCTGTGGGTTAGAAGTTCTGGAGATTAGTCAAGGGGTGTTTAGAAATCTGTAACTGCTTATTAACACTTCGTATATATCTGTTATTGGCTTTTATCTGTTGAATTGCCGATATTTGCTCTGAACTTATTATTTACTGGTTGTTTTTGAATTACATGTTATTAACAAACCAATAAACCACTTAAATCCTGATTTAATTTATACCATGTGACATTAACAATTTTTCCCTGTGGTAGCAGGCCTGAGTAAAAGCTGAACACTGTTTTAAACAAACAATTTTCTATGAGCTTTTGAAACAATAAGTCAATGGGCCCAATTGTGCTAAAGCTTCTGGGTAACATTGCAATGAATGGAAATGAAAAGAATAGATTTGTTTCTAACCTGAATACTGTCTTTTTCCTCCCAAGTCAATGACACTCTTTTCATCTCCTCTGTCACTGTACTGAATCTCTTTCTTCTCTAAAAGCCGTATAATTTTTCGCTGCTGCTGTTTCACACGATGTTCCAGAAGCCTAACCTGGCCCTGAAGTCGTATCTGCTCTTGAAAACAGTTCTGTAGATCCTAGAGAGGAAAACATACCTTATTGTAAACTCAACAATTTTTGTCATATTTAACATGTGACACAAAAACAAACAACCCATAAATAAAATTTAACTTGCATAAAACATTTGCCCACAATTTCCTACAGACACTATGTTGACTTCTGCCTCAATTGCTACCTCTATTTAATATTATTTTGTGTATTACAGTGACCAAACGTATACCTTCTTTGCAAAGAGAGATCTTCTCTTTAATAGCTATAATTACCAGCTCTCACTTCAAACATGAAGAGCGGACTACAGGGAAAAGCACTGTAGTATGGACCCCATCATAAAGACTGCTTATTTTCTATTGTCTGCCATATACAGAGACTTACTATACAGTGAGGCCTTGCTACTAACATTGAAGGTTCTAAAATTCCAGAGTTTTAGAGAAATATAGTCCACACACATTTCCAACTTCATTGTGCATTTTTCAAATGCTTTTAGATTACACACTTCTTATGATAAAAATCTTAACATTGCCAACATAAACACTGTCCAGTTTCAAGCTCATTTTTTGGCATGATAAAAGAAATAGTCCCTAAGAAGCTGCAAATATGTAAGAAATGTAAAAGATGAACACTTAAAGTCTCTATTGTGCAGTGACTTGTACACTTAATTTTGCCATGCAGAGTGGATGAGAAATGTGGTGATTCTTATATGGTGACACCTACCACTCATTTTACCCTAGTGCAAATACAGATACATGACAAGAGAGGTGGAATAACTCTTCCAAATTCTGACATGCTGATAGTACACAGAGCAATAAATAATTTGGTTTAGATTAATGACTATGGTAAAACAGCCAAAGTGAACAGAACCTGATCTAGGGAGCTTAAATTAAAACAGCCTGTACAGCTTCAAATAGATGCTACACAAATTTTATTTCAACATAGAGGAAAAAGCCTTCAGAGTTTTATGACACATTGTACAAATGTGCCATGAGATTTTGTGTCAGTGGCATTGTGTCTGCAGTTTTATATGAGTAAACTGAGTTTAGTAGCTACAGTGCTTGCACAAGAGCACAACTAGCACTTTAAAAGCAAAATCAGAGGGCAACCTTTTGGAAATCTGATATGCAAGATCAAGTATGCAGTAGGTCTAAATTGGTACAACCTTATTCATAGGGCAACATTATTTACATGCGCTAAGGATGTAGACCTATAACATTTTCCATTCGTACAGAAAAGCTGATATGTCAGACCACTGTGCTATGACACTGAACTAGCAAGACCTGAAGTAGCATACTGACATGCACCTCCAGTGGTATCTGCATACTTCCATTTGTATCAATAGGCTTCACCTATTTTCCATGAACACTCCCACCAAAATATTTTGTGTCACTTTCTTGCTGCAGTGATTGTTTTTTCATCTATCTGAAAAATAGATACCATTCTGTAAGTTTCTATGCAGCACAAACACGGTTCTGGTTAGACTGACTTCCCTGTGGTACCATTCACCACAACTCCAAGGGAAAACCTTCTGAATTAAACTAACATCTAATTAAATCTGCATTTTATAACTCTAACGCATGCAGATTTTTTTCATAATTCATTTATGGTACTAGTGAAGAAGCAGACGAACTTCTGCTACTGTCAAGAAACATCCATATAAACTGTGTCATGACTATGGTTATTTCTGATAGAAGTAAGTATTGCAACCCCTTTGCTTTTTCACTAGAGAGGATGCAATTCACTTCCATCAAATAGACAAAGGAACTAGAAAAAAATTTAAGATTAAATAATCTATGTCCATGAGTAAAATGGTTCCTAACCATCGTGTTCCATTTGCTTACAATATTTAGTCACGCTGAAAATTTTGATGATTGGGCTTTTGCATAACAATCCTGAACACAGGCCTCTGCTATAAGTTTTTCTGAAGTCTATCAGACGCTTGCTTTAATTCCTACTTAGCTGCAATCTAACACATGGTGGAATAAAAGAATGGGGAATACACATGTGGAAGGTCTAAGCAGTTTGTCAGTGACCTGTTTGAGAGGAAAAGGTTAAACTGCCTCCCTGGGTTAGTGCTGCCCATGTTAGGCTGCTTTGACAGCAGGTTTGTCTGCAGGCTCCAACTGCTTGCGACTAGCTCCTGAGAAGCCACAAGGAGGCGCTGTGAAATAAGAGGCATGTTTACCAAACACTAACATCTTTAGAAGACTAAACAATGCAGGCAATGACATAATATCCCTCGAGCCCTATCTTATTTAAGAATACTCCCTTGAAAATCTTTTCTAGATGTTGATAGATATACTAGATCCCTAATATACCCACCTTTTCTTCTAGCAGGAAGCGAGAAGAAAGTACTTAAAATATATGCATATACAAACTTGCTACAGTGGCTTAGAGGAACGTTATTTGACCATCAGCACTGGTTAATGTGTGACATGTTGCATATTACAAAGAAAGGATGCAGTATTATATAGTCTTCCCAGAGTGTTTGTCTCAACTTGCATCTGCAACTTCACATAAACCCTTCACAAAAGCTGAGTTGAACTGTGAAATTAGAAGACGCTTCATTGACAGGTCTCTGCAAATTCTCTGACTAGTCCCAAGTACATATATAAAACTATGGAGAACTGGAGAGTTGCATAGGTGGGTTGAGAAAGACTGAATAAATACTAGTAAAAAAAAAAATAATTCCAGGATCACACTGATGAGCTAAAGCTAACTATAGAAGTAAAGCTGTCAAAAATCCTATGTTAACAGTCAGATCAAATAGTAATCCTAATAATATAAAGTTAAGATTGCTAAAGAAGCCATCATGCCACACTTACTAGTCTTACTGCAGTGTTTATGGAGGTTAGCCTTCTCTGTATCAGTCGTAACTCAGGACTCTCAACTTTGGAGAACATGGTAAAATACAATAGGAAAGACCTGGGTGATCCTGGAAATAATGGCCCATGTCACCAAGCTCTAGCAATTTCATAGGCAAAACTTCAGTCTCTTTAACACATGGCAAAGTCTGAGCCACAAAGAGCTCAGTTTGGAGCATGAGCCTGTGCTTTTCAGAGGCAGCTACATGCAGGTAAGTGTGTTTCTTTCAGGTGTAAGTGAAAAGCATCTATCAATTCACCCTTTCATACTGCTGAAAGCCATTTTTCCTGCTGTGATTAAACTACATAGCAGAAGCACATAACTTCTTGAAAGCCATTATTGTACCTTAGAAAAACTTGCTCTCTAAACTCAGTATGACACTACTTCATGTACCACTATAAAAGGTCCCTTCCTGTGAACCATATAAAAAAACAAGTCTGCAATAAGCTATGTCTCTAAATATTATTTTTAACTTTGCATTTTGAATTGATCTTTTCTTTTTTTTCCTTTTTTCTTTATTTACTGTGAATTGTGAATTAATTCATGAAAATGAAGAAGTGTCACTGAGCTGATTCTCACCTACTTCACAGACAAGACACTTATTATGTGGTGAACAGTAATACAGCTACATTACACAGAACAATTTCCTGGTGAACAGAATTTAAGCTTCCAGTGCTGGTAAATAGTAAGTGACAATCCAAAAATCACCAACCATACTGAATAGCTACACTATAAGAAAGGAACGGCTGAACAGAAAAAGCATTTTTAAAGTAACCTACATATGAAAAGCACTGGTATCTAATACTTTGCTTTCTCTCCCTGACTTCAACCTTCTCATTTATCTCTCTGCCAGCTCCAGACAAATCCCACTATATTTTGCAGCGCAGCAAAACCACAAATCTTGTATTTGGAATTCCACATTTTTCCTTTGGGACAATCACAGGTTAGCTGTGTACCTTCAGGGTGGAACAATGCGGCTTGATCTGCAGTCTGCAGGCTACCAGGCTGTTCTTTTAATATACTATTATACCTTTCCACTGGATAACTCTTTTGAAGTCATTGGAGCTAAACCAGTGCACACCTAAAGTAATATTAAAGCAAAACATATCTTACAGTTATAAGAGTCAGCACCTGTAACATATTGCTCTTCCTTTTGTTAGATATGAACCAAAGTTAAACTAGTACAATATTGAAATAATAAAACGGGATTTTGATTGTTGCTGTCTCCAGTGGACAATAGTGCCCCCTGACTGAAACCAGACTGAACATAACCTGTTCTGTCTGTTTCAGTGAAGCAACTGTTTGTACTACACATTGAGAAGCAATTATCCAACAACTGCTGACAGCTCTATTCTTGGACATATTTAACCAGCTGCTGTAATTAATGTGCATTCACAATTTTATTTCATTATTGTGTGAATTATTTAGCAGCTAGTGACCTTGCATTAAAATTGATGCCATAAATTAGACTCAGAATACTTTATGAAAACTATAATTATTTTTTCTTTATGATTTACTTCTTATATTTTTAGAATTTAAATGAGGTCCAAAAAAATCTCTATTGAGATTAGTGTTTTATTGAGATTACAATGTGAAAATTTAAGA
The DNA here is from genome assembly GCF_037157495.1 of Lathamus discolor. NCBI lineage: Eukaryota > Metazoa > Chordata > Aves > Psittaciformes > Psittacidae > Lathamus > Lathamus discolor. Next base: position 133,690,115 of record NC_088884.1, on the reverse strand, counting down.
GGTAAGCTTCAGATTATTCCCAGTTTTTAGTCATAGGGCCAGCTAAAGCCCAGAACATTCCAAATGAAAAAATAAAAGCAAACAAATGCATTTCATTGCAATGCCTTTTTCCTAATAGGCTTTATAAAATTTAGTAATGTTGTTCTCCACTGAGCAGGAGTGATTAGAGGCAGGTGCTTCCTATTCTGCCCCTATAGAGCTACTTACCTGAACAAAGTGCTTCCATAAGATAGTGTAAGACACAAACAGTGATGATCACCTAGTTGTAAATTCAGCAACCACTTCCACCTAGGCAATTATGAATCAACAATTCAATCTCCCACGTCCCTACTAGCTAGGAATAGAATACCAAAGTAGGAAAGACAGCCAAGACAGGCAGTACAGGACTGGTGAGGTTAGAAGTATTTTAAGCAGTGGAGTATGTGGGATTGTGTTAGGGTTTTTGTTGGAAATCAGAATCCATAGCAAAAGGTTTTGAGAGCTAGATGTGAAGGTGTTTTGATTGTTGTTTCTGAGTGTGAATTATAACATAGTAACATGGCAACAAGTAAGAATATGAAGCTGTGGATCTTGAGAAAAAGTTCTATGGCAAGTGGACAAGATAGAAAAGGATAGAAACATTCTTCATCCTGAGTGTCAATGACCAGAAATACTACTGCTGCAGCTGCTGCTTTAGGAGTTCCTGGGTTCTGCCTTCCTGTAAGTATACTGCTCAAAACTAAAGGTGTTAATTTGAGTTAGCATTACCCATGAGTGGTAGTATACCTCTCTTGTGTGCCTTATACAATACACCTGTTAATGCATCATATGATACCTTTTCTAGCAAAGATATTCTATTGCCTTCTAATTCATGTTGGATCTCATAACAAACTGACTGGCTTATTTTCTTCAGTGCTACTACCCAGTCATTTATCTTCCACTGTATATTTGTGCATTTGTTTCCTCTTTCCTTACTAGAACCTTGTCTTCACTGAACACCATCTGAGGTTATTTCTCCAGTCTTTCAGTTTTGCTCTGAATTCTAACCTTTTCCACCAAAGGTTCTACCATCTCACGTAGCTGAAGTACACTATGGAGGACAAAGTATGAAAGATTTAGAAGAAACTATAGGCAAATTTAATTACTGGAACTTACAGAGCTGCCAATGGCATCTATGAAGTTAGCTGCAAGGACAAAATCAATCATTATCAATATCTTCATTCTTTGGAAGCTGTGAAGTAGAGGAACAAAGGAAATACTAGTTAACTTACACATTAAAACTGAATATTGACACTGGAAATCTATATTTTATTTGAAATAATTATTTTCTTACATATTGTAAACATAACGTTTATTTAGGCTTCATTATAAATGTTGAAAATAGCCTCATTAAGTAGGACTCCTAAATTTACAGCAAAAACAATTTATCCTTTTAGGCTACTTTGTAGCAGAGCTTCCCATGTATTTCAGGGCACCTATTCAAGATTCAAACTCATGCATTTTATTATGAAATGAGATAAAAGAAAAATAGCATTTTAAATTGCTCTGAAAAGCAGGGTAATATTCCTTGTTGGTCCTTTGAAATGGTAAGAAAGTTCTCTGTTATATTCAAGTAATTAAAAGTTCAATTGGGCTAACTGTACTTGAACTAAAGTTTTGTGCAACTTTTGTGTGCCAGAGCTTTTATTCTAACATCTTTCAACTGATAGCTATGCATATTCTGTACTGTATAACCCACAGCATTTTAAATCCCATTATTTCATACGAAAAATATTTTATATGACCAAAAAATCACCATTGTATCTTACTGCCTTGCAAACATTAACTGATAAAATATCACAATTTTCTGTAAGGTAGGTGTGTGCTTTTCATCTCACAGATGAGAAACCAAGGCCTCTAATCACTAAAATATTTACATATACTATACATGAACCAATTCTAAATCGATTAGGTAAACTGCTGCAAGCTATCAACTGAGGAATGTTTGGGGTTTTCTTTTTAACATACAGTATTTTCATTTAGCATACATCAACACCATTTTAAACCAAAAAAATGTGTCCACTCTGCTTTTTCTACTTACTAAACTGAATCAACTAACTACATGTTAAAACATTTGTGGTTAGACAAAGCATAAGACCTTTAATAGAGATTAACGATTCAATGCCAGTATGTGCATATTGAAACATAAACTTTATGGACATTACCATTCATGTTTCTACAGGAATTAATGTAAAACACTAGTGGAACTTCAGCAGACTCTGCTTTTTACTGTACAAAGACACACAAGGTGCTTATGTGAAGTATATTTTTAAGTTCCTATAGAATTGGTCTAGTGTGAGATGTCTCTGCTCATGGCAGGGGCATTGAAAGCAGGTGATTCTAAGGTCCTTTCCAACCCAAACCATTCTATGATTCTGTGATAAGTCCAATTTTACTTTCACCAACCTCTGAAAAACTCCTGCAAGTGTACGAATTACAGACCAGCCAAATTTCAGATTTTCAACACCTAGTAATAAAATACTAGGGATGTTTTTTTTAAATTACATTTATTTAAGCAAGCAACATTTGGTTTATTTTTACTTTTGAGTTTTGCTGGTTTGAAAACATCATATATGGAAGCAGAATTGTGAGGCCCAAGTATATCTGTATAAAGCTTGTTATACCACCTCTTGCACTGGACTGATGCAGACACAAGGTATGTTGTTGCATACTCTGTATGCACTGACTCATGTTACAAACAGCTCAGAAGGGTTTTCTAAGCATTTTGGACATATGCAACATCTACCATTAAGCTGCAAAGCACTATACAAGGCAGATGTCTATCACTGAGGATTCTGAAGGAATCCATTAAAAATTACCTATAAAATGTTTCTCATTTATGAAGTGTGAACTGAAAATCTTAGACGAAGTTATTCCTGTGACATAAAATTTATGATTTTTAGGTTGTAAGTTGTTCTTTATGCTAACCAAATAAATGTTTTATCATTTGAATTAGAAGCTTTACCATAATTGAATGCAACAAGTTCTGCTACTGTTTGAAGTTGTGAATCCTATGAATTTCAGGCTTAAAAAATGATGTGGGGCAGGATCTGCAAGAATTCTCTGGCATTGTATTCTGTTACTAATTTAGGTTTTGGAGGTTTCCGTCATGATAAAACGTGCTTTCACCTTACAACAGTATTGCAACAGTACTAATTATGGGTAATGCAGCCACCACCATTTTGAAAGCGGCTGTTGCCATCTGTTGTAATGACACTGCCAGTGAGAGGAATGACTGAAGAGTACATCAGCTGCCTGGACAACCTGTAAATGGTCTATATCTGATAATCACTGTCCCAACTCCATGCATATCTAAATATGTTTTCTAGGAGAGAGGGGACGATATTTTTTTTCACTAGAAGAGTAATATTTAACTGCTCTGCTTCATTCTCTTTTATTTTCATTATAAAAGCCCCCTGTCTCACTCACATTAGTCTTAATATTCAAACTGTTCTATCATGATTTCACTGACCGAGTGTCTGAATACCGCAGTCAAAAAAGGCTTGCACAGCTTTACAACAACAGTATACTTATTTTTTTTAAATAGACTACCAAGTAAATCTTGCATACTGTTCAGTGAAATTTATGTTAGTAAAAAAAGAATAAAAATAGAAGACTATCCGTCACAATCAAGGCAGATCACATCCCTTGCAGCATCTGTGAACTACTATGAGCAAGCTACACAAAAAGAACGTAGCATAGAGCGAGGAGTGTAGAGTGTATACAGTTGGTTTGGTTTGTCATCTTCAGATGAAGTCACTTTTCTATTTAAAGGCTGCCTCTTTCTAAAGCATGATCCTTTTGTGGTGAACTTCATGAGGGCTGGACTTGGGAGACAACTTCACATGTATCAGCTCGAGCACTGAACTGAGATATGCTCAAAAGTCTCATAAATAAAATTCTAAATGTGATTATTTAAATATGTTGCTCTATATATTTTAATCTTGGAGTTCAGTTTCTAAGAAAATAAGTTGAACAGTAAACTCAAGATGAATTATTGATCCTGTAGTCCCTCAAAATATGAGTTTGCTGTGATCATAAGAGAATTAAGAGGCATATAAAGAAGGAGCAAACAAGTTCAATTTAGCAGACCTCTATGTCAGAAACATGGATGACACTGAAACAGAAAGAACACTAAAAACTCCAGAGTGGACCTGTGTCCTGGGTTCAGTAGAAAAAAGGGTTGGGGGGACCGAAATGTTTGTGCTATTGTCCCCCCAAAAGAGAAGAAAGGTCAAGAAGAGTTGGACGAGACATGAAAATTCAAGCTCTGAAAGGAACTGGCTAACCTAACAGTGTTTCTCTGCTTCTGTGACTGCCCAGCAGAGAGACCCAGTAAGGCAGAGGACAGTACCTTTGAGCCAGTTTCTCAGGAAGTATAAACTCCCATAGTTTATCTGATCCCAGTTGCAGTGACATGAGATTAACTGAGTGGTCAACCCTACAGTGATAATAAAAATGATAAATAGGGTCAAGCCCCATATATGTTCAAAATGCTTTGCATATACTAACTGAATCAACAGATTCAGTCTTGAATCAACATGGGTAACCGTTTATTTAGTTTTCCACATTCCTACTAAAAGTTTCTGAAAAGACAGTTCTCTGAAAGTGTACATCCTCGCTCTTTGGTAATATATAAATCTGAAGTTCTGTTCAAAAAAAGATTAAAGTAGGGAGAGAATACAGCCGCTAACATTCACACACAAAGCAATAAAAGCATTCACCCCCAAAACTGCAAAATAATTACATATCTTAATCCATGTCACAGGTGAACACAATTGTTTAATTTAGCAAACATTTGTGTGTTCTTGATGCTAGGAACCCAAAGAGTTAATAAGTCCTGAGAGACTTCCAAGACTTTTGTAATAACACCTGTGTTGGTTTAACAAAACCAAACCTGTGCAGAGTAGAACCCTTTCCAGGAAATCTTCCTCTCAGACAGTAGATGTGTGGATTAATTATCACACATCATCATAGAGCAAGATAAACTTATTGTAATATTTTCAGGCTGAAAACACAAGTCCTTTGCAGTTAGGAATCCCTTTCTGTTCTAATAGTATTGAAATTTAAGGACAACTCTTCTGAAACCTTGAAATTTTATCCATTTACTATCATTTACTGTTCAAAGATTACACCTGGAAAGTGCACTTGCACAGCTGTGCAGAAAGATTTCTTCAAAGCTATGGAATAAAAATTATAGAAAGGTACCTTTTTCTTTCTCTATGCCAGGGCTTTCTTTACAGGCTACTCGGATAATCCTATCTTCATATTCCCCCTAAATTCAAATCATGATTTGTTCTACATTTAGGCTTAAACAGCAGCCTTGTTGATACATGCAAACATTATTATAAATTTAAAAACTACAGATTTTAATATGAGGTTTACTAAGTAGAGATCGTAGCAAAATACCTAGAACCTGCTAAAACAGTCATATGTCATTAGCAATATTGCACAAGTTATAAGGTCTTCAAAAACACACTACTTTTAAACTGTAACTACAGCAGTTTCCCCAAATTTTCCTTCTACCTTCCTCCTACCTGCCCCTCGGTACCTAAAATGTTTACCTTTACCCTCTGGACAGAATTCAAAGTTGATAAATCTTCTCAAGCTGATGCAAAGAATTCCAGAGCCCTTCCCAGGCTGTGATTGTTTTTGCTATTAAATTCTGTAGAGTTGAGGCTTACATCTGCTATGAGTCACCATGTAGGAATGTTTCTGAGAAGCTGCAGTTATCAAGACTAAATTGCAACATAAGAAGACGACAATAATTCTATGTCTAACACAACAGTTCCAAAATAAAAATAGACCAAAAATAACAAAGGAACATCCATTCCCTTTTACTGTTCTGATCCAGGAAATTGCTCTCAGCATCATATTCAGCTATACACTCTAGCGCTTTCCTGAATCACAGCCTAAATCTCGTAGGTTCTAGAAGTATACAGAAAGCATAACTGACCCAGCTGATTTACAAACAAAACATAATCACTCAGACTAGAAGTCACATGTTAAAGGTAATAAAGTAACAAGAAATCTGCTAAAAAAATACCCAACAAAGTAACACAGTAGAGAGAAAGCCAAAGCGAACAAGAAAAACAGGACAAAAATCTTGTTTGATGTAAGTCAGTATTTTTTAGCTGAACGGAAAAGCACTCAGAAGCACATGATCTCAGTGACTTGTGACTTGGCTAGACTTTCTATTTAAGCTTTTTACAGCCAGATGAATACATTGAAGAATGGAATTTGTTTTGAGTGTTTGCCCTCCTTCTCTGTTGGTTCTTCCCAAAAAGTTCAAAAAATGAGTATTCTTAAAGGAATGTTTCTGGAAGAAATGAACTCTTACGGAAATACTGAACAAAAGCAGTAAAAGAAGTTTCACATTCCACAATATAATAATAATAATAAAATTATTCACACCATCACTTTATTTTGAAAACTAATACTTGTTGCACGCTTCCTCTGCATAATTCCTGGTGTAATATTTGGAATCTGTTTACCTGGCAGTATTTCTCTTTACTAATTACATCAACTAATTAACTTCATAGTCTAAATTTCAAATATTTAATAGTATCAATAAGTTTCTCAGAAGTAGCATACACTAAGAATGATTGAAAATGTGAAATAATTCATCAAGAATTTTTTACTGCAATTCTTGCTATGGTGAATGCCTTTTGCATGGAGGGATATGTCTGTTTATAGCATGACTCTTAACCAATTGTTACTCAGTAAGTAGGCTCTGAATTTAGAAAGTTGAAAAAAGGCATGGCATTTTAAACTCAGATTTATTAATCATTTAAACAACTTATTGAGGGTTATAAGTAGAGTCTCCATGACTTGAAGCCTTTAAACAAAGACTAGACGGCTAAAATGTATGGTTGTGATTCAAGAATTATATACAGTGTCAAGTCACAGGTTTGTGTTATTCAGGAAGTCCATCTATAAACTTATAGATTTCACCCACTATATAAATACATTGGTATATGGATGTAATATGCAACAATAATATCCAGGTTTTAAGTGATTCGCCTAATTTTTGAGTATTAATCTAAGAAACAGGTGCATAATTTAGTTATTTCAGTTATTTCACTATCTGTCATTTCAGATATATGATACCAAAATCAGGAACACATCTTCATTATCATGGATGATATAATCAGCATATTCAACATATTTGGATTTTATTTTATCACCTCCCCAGCTCTTATTAGAAAAACAAACCAAGCAGTCTGTCCCATCTTTTTCAGGACACGTTAGCAAAGACAGTATTACTAGCATATATAGAACACATTACAGAAGTTAAAGATCTAAAAAATACCTGCATCTGTACAAATCTCCTATTGCAGAATATAGAGAAATGGTGCATTTGGTGAAGGCCCAGAGTAATTTATTTTGGTTTTAGAAAATTATCACAAGAAGTTCCATTGCTGACATTTGTCTTCTATTCATTAACCCCAAGATCATGAAAAACATTAGTTAAGCTATGTTGTAAGGAAAGGTATACGGCAAGCAAGTGACTTGCTCAAGATCTTAGTGCAAGTGCCAAGAAGAGAACATGAACCTGCCCATTATTTAGCTGAGGTTCGTGTGCTTTTCTGGGGTCTGACCAGGTTACCTAATACCTATCTCCCAATTAGTCTTGTTTCCTTTATTGCTCTGGTGGCTATTATGCTTGAGTGGATCATCAAAAAATGCTTTCTTCTTCATCGGTAGAGAATTGGCTAATCCTTGACCAGCCTCTTCGCTTTTGGCTCTTAAATGCCTGTGCCTGTGTCCTACACCTGTTTAATGTATTATCAGATCCCATGGGGATAAGTGGACACTTTATATTCCTGTATAAATCAACTCAAGACTCTTTGTTAATGCCTTAACAGATCTTTCCAATCCAGTATAACACAAAGAAAGAAAAACTACCTTTATTATAGTAGCCTGATAGCCACTGTGTAGCCACATTATGGTAATCATATTTGACCAGTTTCATTTTTGTAGCAAAAACCTCTTTGTCACAAAATCAGTAAAAAAAGAGCATAATTGCTTTTTGAACCGAATGCCCTATTAATTAGTGCCTTTGTTCCAGGGCTTTTAAAATATCTCTTCCCACCCATTTATCACATCTCCCCTCTCTCAGAGAAACTTTAATTCTTCACTTCTTGTTTCTAGTCCTTACTTGCATGTATTTTGTTTGCTTTCTTTCCTTTCACTCTGGAATAATAAAGTAAAATTAACATGATACAGCCAGCAGACGCACAAGGAAAAATTCATCATGTCTCTGACATAGCTTTCAATCCTAATTGAATTGGGCTATCTCAAAGATAATCCATTCAGTTTCTGTGAGGGTGCATTCATTATTATGTGTGCTGATGGAAGCACTTACAACGGAGATCTTTGTAGGAGGAATTAGCTACTGTCAATCTAGAGGCTCATTAGCGTTGATATAGGAATTCCCCCAAAAGATTTATTTTTTTTTTTTTAAACAAGACATTCTTTAAGCCCGATTAGTTTTGGCTCACAGTCATTACCAAATCCTGAGATGTTATCTAATAATAGTAGTAGAGAATCACCTACTGGAAATAATGCTTCTTGAAGTGTGTTTAAACCACGACAAGCGCAATCCATGATTTCTAAATACCCATTGTATAATTTTTCAGTCCCTATTCCCCAGTGAAAAATGGCTTTGAGGAGCTTTATTTCTTTAGAACTTTTTTTTTTTTTTTCCCAAAGAACAAGTTTGAAAATTCCAGAAGAGGGACAGAAATTAAGAAGACAAAAATCAACCTGCAAATGTCAAGCAGGAACCAGAGCAATGGAGCTGTAAGCTTCTGTGTGAGACATGCTACCAATATATGACAACCTGTAGTAAGGAAAATATGCTGTTACGACATATTGGGGACCATGGTAAAAACATTGTTACTAAAATATACTGAAACATATTTAACTTACTGTTTTTCCTTAACAACTCATTATATTTTTACATAAGTTTTTTTGGTTTGTTGTTGTTTTTAATTTTTGCCCTGCAGGAAATGATAGGAATGAGGGAGCTGTACTTTAAGAATAAACCACTGCAACAAAAATAATGATAATCATTGTATTAAGGCTCTATTTTCTCTTAAATTCTGCCTCCATCTGCCGGGCAGTGGGAGGTATGCCACTGTGACAGTATAAAGCATCCTACCAACAGCAACATTGCCAATATGGTGCTGAATAACCAGACACACTACTGGAGGCCAGAATAAAAAAAATATTAATTAAAAGTATGATTAAAAAAGCTGATAAATTAACTTCTTTACTAGCTTCAGAATTTCAGGAGAAATTTACAATTACATAGCGAGCTTCCATCAAGTTGTTGCAGACTGCTTTCAAAGCAATTCCAATTATGGATATAAAGTCATGTAGCCCATAGCAGAAATGGGACAAAAATGCTGCTGTAACAAGCAGTCTTATGCTCACCTCTTTTACACACTACAGGTTGTCCAGAACAATTCCTTTGATACAGGAGCATCTGCTAGCGAAAACAATAATATTTTTATTTAAATATTTTGTATTTCAAAGGTTTTCCAATCATTTAGTTCCTTTTCTAAATTTCAGACAGATTAATGTCTTGTTGAAAAAGACCAGTGTGTCATTTATTTTTTGGTGGAGCAAAATATATTGGTATAAGTACTAATATGGGGGACATGGGGATTAACTACATTTCCATCTAGTACCAGTAGAATGTTTTTCACCCAGGATGAATTTTGAGGCCTATGTGAATATTTAATATTTCTGCTTTAGAAACTCAGTGTAAAGGAAATGCTGAAAATGGTAACTTATTTTTCCTATTCTGACAACAAGGGACAACCTCTTCAAATGCAAGAAATATAAATTATTATCAGCCTTATGGAATCAAAACTTGAAAGTCCTGAGTATACTACCCAAGTCCAGCCCTTGAGGACTAACAACAGGAACTTCTACTGAATATTAAGTTCATCTGCCTGGAACACCTGGGTGATTAGAGCATAACAGTAAAGCACAGCATGACTGTTACCGACAACTCTTCTTAAAATGCCAAATCCTCTAGATTTTCCTAGTATTTTCCCAAATGAAAGCTTAGAGAACCTATAGCCATAAACTCCAAGCCCTAAAGCAAGTATCAAAACACAATGTCACTGCAGAAAAAGAAGGGAAAAAAAGCTAGATAGGCTTACACCACCTTTTCACAGCTGCATATACACCTTTCACTTCTTACAGGAAACCAAATGCAGACAGAAACAGACTCTGGAAGTCGATGCTGCTCTGAAGGAGAGGGACTTCTTACAAGAGCGTGTAGTGATGGGACAAGGACAGATGGGTTTAAGATGAAACAAGATAGATTCAGGTATTAGGAGAAAGTTCTTCACAAGGACAGTAAGACACTGGCACAGGTTGCCCAGGGAAGCTGTGGCTGCCCCATCCCTGGCACTGTTTAAGGCCAGGTTGGACGGGGGTTTGAGTAACCTGGTCTAGTGGAAGGTGTCCTTGCCTGTGGCAGGGGGATTTGAACTAACAGATCTTTAAGGTCCCTTCCAACCCAAACCATTCTATTATTCCATGACAGCATCTGATCCTTGTCCAGCGTTTTTACATGATTTTTCTACTCTTCCACTTAGGTAAACATTGAATTCATCATCATTTTCGTATTTTATTTCCTGTGCAAGGCGAGCCGCCGACACCCATAACCCTGTCACGGGGCTGACACTGCCCGTATCCTGACTGGAAACTACCGCTCCCAGGAGGACCTGCCGACAGGCGGCGCCGTCATCTTCCGCTCCTCCTGCGCTGCACGCTGGGATTTGTAGTTTCAGGCTCCCGGCCTGCCGGGCCGCTGCTCTGCGCCGCACCAGTGAGGAGCGCCGGAAGGGGCGGGAGGCGCGTGCGCAGCGCGGCCAGGCCAGGCAAGGCTGGGTGGGGTTACCAGGTAACCGTAGGAGCCTGTCCGCGGGGGTTGTGTCCGCGCTCCGAGCGGAGTGGCGGTCAAGATGGCGGAGGCGGCAGTGGAGGCCGGGCTCTGAGTTCGTCTGCCAGCCAGCGCTGTGCCTTGGCATTGCGCGAAGCCAGGCCGCTGCTCTTCTCCGTTGGCGGAACGTGAAACGCTCAGCCGGGCCCTACGGGTAGTGAACGGCGGTGGAGGAGAAGCCAGGCCTGGGTGACCTCCCTTCCGCCGCGGGGTGAGCTGCCCTCCTCTCCCCTTTGCGCGACGGGTCGGACACCTCCTCTGGCTGGCAGCGGAGCGCGGGGAGAGGCGGGGGCCGCCTCTGGGGGGGCGCGGGTCCACCCTGCCCTGCCTGGCCTCGGCTCTCCTGCAGGACCACGTAGGTGGGCACCCGGCCGGCGGGGAGACAGGATTGGGCTCGGTGCCCGAAGTGCCGGGGAGGGGGGTCCGGGGAGACAGGGGAGCGCGGGGCCAGGAGGCCCAGGGAGGCCTTGTGGGTCGGGCGGTCGCGCCTCTCGGCCGCGGGGCAGGGTGCGTTACTCGCTCTCCGAGGAGACGCCGGCGGGGCAGGGGCGACGGCCGCGCTTTCGCCTGAGGCGCTTTGAGCGGAGCCCGCCCCGTAGTGCCCGGCGTTTGTTTTGGCGCCGTGAGGGAGCGGGCTTCGCGCGCGCCCCCGGAGCGCCTGTACCGCCTCCGGCAGCCGCTCGGCCCGCGGAGCCGCCGGGGATCATCACTCCCAGTGCCGGCGGCCTCGGCGGCGGAGAGACCTGCCCGGCCGCGGGGGTGGAGCGGGTCGGGACGGCAGCCTGCGGGGCGCCGGGGTGGAGCGGCGCGGCAGCGGTGGGCATCCTTCCTGTGGGCCTGGTGCTGGGAGTAATCCGTTCTCCTAGCTCGATGCTCGTGTGAGGGCTGCCTGGTGCCGCCAGAGAGGGCTTGCGCCTTTGCTCCTGTTTGATGGTGCTATGCAGTTGGCGATACTCTGTAGCTGTGTAATGAGTTAATGCGAAGTTAGTGCTCGGTGAGGAGCGCGTGCCTTCAAAAGCTAAACGTAGAGAAATGTTCGATGCCGTTTTCAGTCTTTATGGCTTTATGATGGCTTCCTACAACATTGTGTTTTCAATTTCAGTTTTGATTTTCAGAAGTTTCTGTGTGTAGGATTAAGTGATCTTCAGAGCTCTAGCAGTTCTCTTGAATGCTATAGGAAAAAAATGTCAAAAACAGCTCCACTGTAGGAAAAAAAAAAAAAGCCTTTTAAAATACGTGTCTTTGTTTTTGTTATCATAAAATTTCTGAACAGTTTGCATATTGCTGTTATATGTACAAAATACGTTTTGGCTACACTCTTGTATGTTTTTACTATAACCTTGCATGTTTTCTGAGCTTATTTCTATAGAAAATATACTTGAAAATCTTTTTCAACAGAAAATACACGTTAAAGTTTTCTGGTTTGTTTCTTCAAGCCCCCAGTAAGGGGACTTGTAAGGCAGTATGTGCATGCTCATATTAGAGCTTTTCTACAGGTACTATAATGTGCAGGAAGCTGAGATTGGTAATGGGTTGCTGCATGCTGAAATAGCGTAATGGGAGGATCCTAAAGCTTTTATAAGAGGATTTCTGGAAATAGCTGGTAAAATGAAAAATAAGGAAAAATACAAATTGGTGACATGGGGGGAGGTGAAAACCACAGCTTCGTGTGGAAGAGTTCATCACTAAGAAAAAATCTGTCTGTAGCTCTTTGTGTTTTCTGAGTTGGAGGAGTAAAGTATCATCATAGCTCTCTGAGCCTAAGTTCACTTGAATACAACTCATTTGGAAAAATCGGACACTTCAGTATGAATGTTTAGGAAGTTCTATCTCGAAAGGCATGGTTCTGTTAGAACACTTCAAAACCTGCTTGCTGTAAGTAATCAGGATGCTGTTATTTTTGAGCTCTATTAGTATATGCCTAATGTCCTTTTTGAGAGTATTGTTCAGAGTGTTCCATCTGTGGCAGTGAATTTACCTCAGAGGTAATTAGAGACTCCTACAGCAAAGACAGTTGAAGATAGCTTTTGTGAAAGTTTTATATGAAATAAATGTGAACAGTTGCTTGTATTCTGTAAAGATGAACGCTGCTGTGTCTTGTTTTTACAGTGGAAGGTAGGGAAAAACTTCTTTTGCTACTGTTTTAGTGGAATTATATAACATGATGATGAGAAAACAGCTTACTGAATTGGACTGTGAACCCAGATGGCCTCTAATCTTGTGGAGATGAACTCATTATGCTTGGTGGCATAGGTCAGCATAGAGTGCCAGTTGAAATGCTGGGTCTTGGATATCTACAAGGCTGAGCAGTTATCTGTAACTGGAGTAAGTTCTTAAGAAACATAGCCGTTTTCTAAAATAAACTAAACTGATGACAGTGCCTTTGGTTTGAATGCTTGTCCAATTTAGTTTGAGTTGGCAAGAGAGCTTTCCTTTCAATTTCTCGTAAGATGCTTTTGCTTCTAACTGAAAACAAAGAAAATGTGAAAGGCGTAGTGTCCTTATTTTGTAATCAAATCTGACAGTTCACCTGAGTGAAAGATACACAAAAGGTGTGGTTTTACACTTGTCCTGTCTGGGTTTCACTCCTCCTGATGATATGGCTTTTATTTGTCTTCCTTAAGCCTACAAATCGTTCTTATATAGTGATAATGTTGGCTAGATCAGGGAGCTTAGCCAGCTGAGAACTCACATGTTTTTTTAATGTTGGTTTTATTTGTTGGCTAGCTAGGTTACAGATGGTACCCTGCAAATGCATGGTGTAGTGGACACTTCTGTTGAGAGGAGGAAGGGAGTATGGATGAATGTGCAAAGACAGTAGGGCACAGGTCTGCCAGTTCCCAAAGTAGCAGGCTCCTCATTATACCTGTGTTGTGATTCTGATTGCGATATGCAGAAGCTGAATTACTCTGAACTGTGTTTGTGTGACTTGGGTGCAGACGTAATGAGCATACCTTGTAGATCCTGTTTCCGTAATGATACAGTAATAGGCTGTGTTTGCATAAAAATACTTTGTGCAAGTGCTGAGAGGGCTGTACTGTATGATTTTTCTTGGAATAATATACCTAAGACATACAGGTGTAAGGGGTACTAGTACAGTTTTTAAACTTAGTTCAGGATTTATTGCCTCCCCCCAAACCTCCCCTGGAACTGATTATTAAAAAAATCATTTAGATACTTCTTAATTTTGAGTCTGGAGCTTTAGATGACTTTTTCACCTGTACTGCATGAAAAGTAATAGTAGATAGGTTGTAGTAAAATGTTTAGAAATAAGCTTTTAATTCTTCCCTGCCCATATGAAGATGAAGCTAGGATCATGTCCTAATGTAGCAGTTAAAACTAGCTGGAAAACGTAATTCTGTGCAAGACTGTTTTTCTTCCATGTCTATAAGGGAATTTTATAGCTGTTACAAAGGAGAGGTTTGAAGCTTTGTGCAGTGAAACTGTGTCAGAAGCACTTGGGCTACAGGGGTTTTTATTGCAGCCTGAGAGTATATATGGTTATGTATTCTTTGCCTTTTTGAACAGGTTAATTTTTCTGCTATAAAGAAATACTTTTTTTTCTGATATTTCAGCTTTAGCAACTTTTCCATTACTAAAGTCAAAACTAGAAGTGAAAAGAAAACTGTTAACATACAGATTGTTTTATACTGCACAGAATGACACTATTAGAGAGCAGCAAAGCTCTAGGAAACCCAAATTACCTTGTTTGGTTTTGCTAGAAACTGTGGTGTAAGTGGCACAGCATTCACTGCTTAAATAACTTAACCTGTAGTGAAGAAGGTAAAAATCCTTTTATAGATGGGTATTTTCTGTGTATTGTGTCATGTATCCCCTTCACAGCCCTGCTTTCAACATATTGGTATTGACATAAATGCATAAGTTTGACATCCTAGGTCTCCAGGCTCCCTGTATTGAATAGAAAGTGCAGGCTTTAGCAATCCCAAAGCAGTCTTTCCAAGCACTGTAATGTGTTTTACAGTGAGGAAATTTGAAAGCCTAAAAAAAAAACCCAAATCTAAACAATTCTAAGAACCGAGATTTCAAAACCAAAATCCTCAACCAAACCAATCCACAACCACTTGTTTAATTTTTTAGTGCCAGTATCTGTGTTGTTCTTACTGTTACATTTTTAGCAAACAGGAGGTCTGTTTTCTAAAATAGCCTTGTGTTTGCATTTTATTATTAATGCATAATGGTTAGATTATGAATCTTTCAGATGTTCTACACAAACTGATTTTAATACAGCACTTTTTTTTTTTTTTCAACTATTTCTTTTAGATTCTTTTTACTGATTGCTTGACATGGCAACAGGAGGTGGTCCCTTTGAAGAAGGCATGAATGATCAGGACTTGCCTAGCTGGAGCAATGAGAGCCTTGATGACCGCCTGAACAACACGGTATAATTAATCTTATCTTTCAGTTGCCACTTTATGCTGTATGCTAAAATTCCCAGGTAGATACTGTTAGTGGCAGGTAACAAAGCAAAACCCAAAGCCTTGTCAGGAGAGTTTTACAGGTAGCAGAACCTGTAAAAGTAAGGTAGATGTAAGCAAGCAGTAAGTGCAGTTCAGAGGTTATGTGAAGTGTTTTGAATAAATAAAGTAGCTAGACACAAAAGCATTGTAGATGTCATGAAAGTGAAAACTCTGAAAGGTGTAAACTGTTGAAGAGTCTTCAACAAAGGAGAATAATAGAATTTTAGCTTCATTTGAAATTAATATGCTACATTCTAGGATGAAATGGGTTTGAAATTTCCTGTCAAGCTATTTCTAATGTATGCAGTGGAGAAAATTGTATTTTGTAACGTGACATTTGCTTTAGAAAAATTAGTGCATGTTTTTTATTGCTTTTTATTTTAACTTCCAAAATGGAAGTAAGCTAACTTTCGCTGAATTAAAACATTTACTTTTTAATCAATCAGGATAACAAATAGGACTTTTTTTTTGTTTCTGTTCCCTCTGCTTCCCCTTAAGGACTGGGGAAGTCAACAGAAGAAAGCAAACAGATCTTCAGAAAAAAACAAGAAAAAGCTTGGTGGGGAAGCTGAAACAAGGCTTACTAATGATATATCTCCAGAATCCACACCTGGAATGGGACGACGGAAAACCAGAACTCCTCACAGTTTTCCTCATGCTCGATACATGACCCAGATGTCTGTTCCAGAGCAGGCTGAACTGGAAAGGCTTAAACAGAGAATAAACTTCAGTGATCTGGATCAGGTTTGTGTGAATAGAATGCTAGCTGCCACTATAAATGTGACTACAAAATTTATTCAGCTATCTCTTAATAATTTGACAGATGAATAAAGAAAGCTTTCATAAAGGATTGAGGTAAAAAAATGTTCATAGTCACTGTGGAAATCAAATAAAAATCCTGGTTTTGAACTTGAGAAAAGTATGGAAAGTTTAGGGCCATCCTTTCCTGTCCTTGAGGGTGTGCTAGCTGCCTTCACTTTCTTCTATTCAATTATTAACAAATTCCTATGTCCTCAAGTTGGTATTTCTTACTCATCATAATTGTTTGGCCCTCAGAAATACTTGTTACCTTGTTTTGAAAGTCTGTTCTTAAACTGCCAATTTGTGTTTCTCAACTTTGTTATTCTTGTGGATTAAGCAAAAGAGTAGCATTAAAAACTGCTCCTTGCGGTAGTGTAGTGAAATGCATGGCATGAATTCTTGAGCCATAAGTATTTCGGGAATATGGCGCATTCATCCTTCCCTTGTCCAAAATGATGAAAACTATAAGGGGTTAATTCTTTGACAAGGAATAAATTTGTGCTAACAGTTTCAGAATAGAGGCTTGTTCATTTTTGTCAAAGTTTGTTGTTAACTTGTTTGGGTTGTGAAGGTTCTTTTGAAATGTGATTCATTGCCTTGACTTAGACTATGAAAACTGGGCATAACTTCCTCCCCAAATGTATGTTACAGCAGCAAGTTACTATTCAGAAGTTTGTAAAGAAAAGTTGAAGTTATGAGGTTATCATATTCTTCAAGTGAATATGCAGCTCTTTTATTACTGTTATTCTCTCCGATGTACCTGGTGAAGTAGGATGCCTTTTGCTGTAGTAAAGGTGGATGCCACAGCAAGGATGAGCAACTAAGCTCTGAGGAACTTTAGAACCATTTTGCTTCTCAGCTATTCTGGGAGGTTGGGCTTGCTTTCTGAATGCTGTGTGGCAAAAATCTCTGGTACTGTCTGTAGTTAGTTTTTGGCTAATCTGTGACTAATAAGGTAACTTTAAAATCAGGCTAATAATACAGCAGAACTGGTAATCCAAGCAGTGAAACTAATCGGTATTCAGAATATATTGGAGGGAAAATTAAAGGATTAAAACAGTTGTTCTTTTTTTTGTTTGTTTATAGAGAAGCATTGGAAGTGATTCTCAAGGCAGGGCAACGGCTGCTAACAACAAACGTCAACTTAATGAAAATAAAAAGCCATTCAACTTCCTGTCACTGCAAATAAACACTAACAAAAGCAAAGATCCTGCTTCAGGTTCCCAAAAAAAGGAAAGTGGGGTATCAGTGCAATGTAAAGAGTTGTTCGGAGCTGCTCTAAGCAAGGATTTCTTGCAAAATTGCCAAGTCTCTGCTCAAGAAGATGGAAGGGGAGAAACAGCTATGGATAGTAGCCAGGTATTTACTTATCCTAGAATATCTACAGAATATTAACTGTCAGAAAGGTTTTAATTCCCTTGTTACTTTCCAGTCGTTTTTCTAAATTTCCGAAAAGTGTAACTTCATTGAAAATACTTATCTGATTCTAAAAGGCAACTTGAGGAAAACATGAAACCAGACTTAATCATGTATTTTTCTTTAGAAATCTCCTTGTTGGTAACAGAAGCAGTATTATGTTTCATCTTAGAGATTGGTTCTCTTTTATACAGTTTCAGAAAATACTCTCACAGTTTAATATTTTCCTATGTTCATGTGCTCAATTCTATTTTAGCTTATGTTGACAAGAAGCCCTGTGCTTCAGCCTTGCAGCTTCATGCATGCATAAGTGTACCCTTATAAAAGCTGTTGACTTTTAACCGCTCGGCAGAAGAGTGCTTATAGGATTTTATGTCACTCCTTGTAATTACTACTTTGCTATTACTATCACCATGTCTTGCGCATTAACTACGTTAAAGCTGTAGCTGAATACATTCAGTAACTTTAGTGTCTTTACAGATTGTGAGCAGACTAGTTCAAATTCGCGACTATATTGCTAAGGCCAGCTCCATGCGGGATGATCTTGTAGAGAAAAATGAAAGATCGGCCAATGTTGAGCGTTTATCACACCTTATAGATCACCTTAAAGAGCAGGAGAAATCCTATCTGAAATTTTTGCAAAAGATGCTTGTAAGTTTGAGAATGTAATATATTTGTTTCTGCACTGTAAGCTTTTGAGGAATTGACCATTGATGTTTTGATGGTGCTACTGGGGTGTTGGTTTTGATATGTAGTACCTTCCCTAATTCATTTTTACTGCCCCCTTACATAGTTTTTGATTTATGCCAATGAAATATTTCAGGCTAGAGAAAATGAGGAGGATGATGTTCGGACTGTAGATTCAGCTGTGGGATCTGGTTCTGTAGGTGAGAGCACATCGCTAAACATTGATGTGCAGTCTGAGGCTTCAGATACCACGGTAAGCTGCCTTTTAGTAATTAAGGTGCTAGAAATGAAGACTTTGTTTTGGTTTTGTCATGATTGCTATTATAGTGTCATAATCTGAGTTCAATTAAAAATACTAGATCCCCAAGCACTTCTTCAGAAGGTGTTCATGCATGTGTGGCTATTTTTTTATTTGATATGGGGAAAAATTAATTGTTTTGTCACAACAACACTGTATCTTAATTACTTAAGAAAAAAAATAAAATCCTTAGTCTTTCTTTGAAGTAGAATGAAATGTTAAATGTGTACATTGGCGGACCATGCACTGGATTGATGTAGGAAGGATATTTCTGTGTACAATAATTGATCTATGAGTTTGTTTCTGTTTGTGGGGAAAACTTGCTGGTGTTGGGTGAGGAGAGGGTTAGAAATGAGTCATTAGTGGGCCATTGCCCAGGCATCTTTATAGGGATATGATAAAAGTATTATTGCCCTAATGCAGCAGCTTCACTCATTTTTTTTTTTTTTTTTTTTTTTTTTTGAGAGATGAACACCTTCTAGGAAATGTGTTCTGAACTTAACTTCTGAGATACACAATCTTCCCTTCTATTTATAAAAGCTTTTATATTAATGTGGTATGCGATGCTTGTAGTAGATACAACAGCATTTTAATAACAACTTATGTTTTACATCTTCCAATCCTGCTATACTGAGGGAAAGTACTAGAGAGCTGGTACTCTTTTGTCCCATTAGTACATTGAATGTTCTTCAGATGAAGAGAATTTACGTGCTTGGAAGTATGGCAGCAGTTAAAATGTTAAGAACTTTCTGTAGTTATTTTTAGTTTTGTAGGAACTCTTTCTATCCCTTTAAATAAATAAGTTGGTAGATTTGGAAAATGTACGTTTAGCTTAAAAAAAAAAAAAAAACAAACTGAAAAATGCAAAGCCCAGCAGAGTTTTAAAGTAGCATGCGTGTAAATTTGCATTTTTCTTCATCTTTGCAAAATGGGTTTTAGTTTTATGTTGGCTCTTCATTTTGGATTTAATTTCTCTTTAGATGGAGCTTGAATATATTACATACGGGTTGAGTATTTCTAGACATGAAAGGCTCATTGCTATATGAAGCCTGATTGTTACAGAAATTCCAAGAATGAATAAATATGTCTATGCTCTTTAGTAGATTCTATTTTATATTAGTTATCATTATTTGACAAGATACAAGTGGGTAGATTTGTGACTTTAAAATGCATGCTAAGTTGGAGCACTTTTTCAAAATCTAACCTACTAAACTATTTAATAAAGGAGGTATCTTTTAGTTTGAGCGTTCGGCCCCGCATTGAGGACAAACTAGGGAATTCAGCTTCACAAGAACAGGTTACAGACATTGATGTTACAGCAAGCCCTAAAAGGAAAAGTGACAGAGCTGCTCTGAATGACAGGGAAATATGGCCTTGTAGGATTAATAGCCAAGAACATGGATTGCCTTCAAAGGTACACTTCAAAATACTATTTTAGCCTCACTAGGGTTTATACAGGCTGTTATTCTTGTTTCTCTTTTTCCCCTCCTCTTGTTAACTATTTCAAATGTATTTGTTACTTAGTGAATATTCCCATTGGCCTGCTTACCTGTATCCAGCTGTCTCTTTGTTGAATTAATTTCTTTGCCTAGAATTGTTAGTTTTTACTTGAATAGAGATGTTTGACAGCCTTCTTTTCTGAAGCGTCCACATTGACAGAGAAAGTACTACATACATACAGCAGGTTTTCTGATTTTCTGTAAAAGATCCTTCCAGTTTTACTACTCTCTTTCTGGAAAAACATATTGTAAATGTGACTTTCAGACAATTGTCATGTTTACACCAGTAGTCTGCCAAAGCAAATTTAAGGCAATACCATATACAGAAAATATAGAAGAGTAACTGTAATTTGTTCCACAAATGTTCTTGTATAGCTGTTTATATAAATGTTAGGTTGGAAGGAAGAAGGCTTGGAGTCTAAAACTTTAGATTGTTATCTCTTACCAGCTTTCCTATGCTTTGTCTCTGATTTTAAAAAAGAAAAATAAGTCTGAGTTGAATTTTTTATTTTTTTATTTCTTAAAATAGAAGGCTTACATGTTTTGTCAGCCTTAGTCTAAATGTATAACTAAGCTTGATCCTGCCCCCTCTACTCTGCTCTCGTGAGACCTCACTTGGAGTATTGTGTGGAGTTCTGGTGTCCCCAGCATAAGAAGGACATGGAGCTGATGGAGAAAGTCCAGAGGAGGGCCACGAGAATGGTCAGGGGGCTGGAGCGCCTCCTGTATGAGAACAGGCTAAGAAAGTTGGGGCTATTCAGCCTGGAGAAGAGAAGGGTGTGTGGTGACCTCATGGCAGCTTTCCAGTATCTGAAGGGTGCCTATAAGGATGCTGGGGAGGGACTCTTTGTTAGGGACTGTAGTGATAGGAGAAGGGGTAATGGGTTAAAACTTAGACAGTGGAAGTTTAGGTTGGATTTAAGGAAGAAGGTCTTTCCTGTTAGGGTGGTGAGGCACTGGAATGGGTTGCCCAGGGAAGTTGTGAATGCTCCATCCCTGGCAGTGTTCAAGGCCAGGTTGGACAGAGCCTTCGGTGACATGGTTTACTGTGAGGTGTCCCTGCCCATGGAGTTGAAATGAGATGATCTTAAAGTCCTTTCCAACCCTAACTGTTCTATGATTCTATGAATTAAAAGTTTTGAGGTAAATCTCCAGGTTTTAATAAAGATACAATGAAGAAAGTAACTTAGTTTTCATGTATTTTTAACTGCTCAACATGCTTTCTTTTATTCAGATCGTATTTCCGTGTGTTTGAAAATATGGTATAGAAGATTCTGTGCCAGAGCAGAAACAAAAACTGTGTTTCTGTTTTGGAATTGGTTTACATAAATATGGCCTATTGTAGTATCTATGGCATAAATACAGCATACAAAACTAAACATTACACATTAAAGAAGAGTAACCCAAAATACTCTATTTAACTCTTATAAACCCACCCAAAATATTCTGTTGAAAAGTTAGTGATTTTGGGCCAGTAAACCAACTAGATCCTGTGTTACATGTAACTCCATGGTACTATGCCTTATCAATTCTTATCCTTACCAGTCTTATAGCTTAATGTCCTCTTTAATAATTCAAAAGTCAGAAGGATACTTAAGTTAGTCTTTGGGACATATTAGGGCAGCTGACTGGATTTCTAAAGAAAACTTAACCTTAGGAGTGATGAGTGTGTGTTGGTGATACAGGCTTCTCCCTCTTGGATGTCTAAGATCTTAAGTCTTAAAAGGACTACTGGAAAGGTGGAGTTGTTTCATTTTGACCTTTTTACACGAACCAGCCTATTTGATTCTATTAAAGTTCTGCTTGTTTTGGCAGTTCTGTCACTAATACTCAACAAAGAAATTGTCATGGTTATGGTAATGTTCTTCCATATCTTGCAGGCCAGAGATCCTCAGCAGGAAGCTGAAGAAGAGTTAGAAAACTTGAAGAAGCAGCATGATTTATTGAAAAGGATGCTACAACAGCAAGAGCAATTGAAAGCTCTTCAAGGAAGACAGGCAGCTCTTCTTGCTTTGCAGCATAAAGCAGAGCAAGCAATTGCTGTCATGGATGATTCTGGTATGTGGAATGATGGAGGTTTTGATAGCATGTTAGCATGCTGATTTAATTACTAAAGCTGGAATTATGGATTACACATTAATAAGTCTTTTTAATGCACTTACCACAAAATTTACTGCAAGGTTTCTATTTCTGAAAAGAGTTGACAATGTAACATTGTGTCCTGGGTTCAGCAGTAGCAGTCATTTTTCTCCTTCTTAGTAGCTGGTGCAGTGCTCTGTTTTTGACTTTCAGCCTGGGAACAACGCTGATAACATGGATGTTTTTAGTTGCTGCTTAGTAATGTTTAGTCTGAACAAGGACTTTGTGAGTCTCATGCTCTGCCACGGAGGAGAGGGGAAGCCAGGAGGAAGCAGAGCCAGACACCTGATCCAAACTAGCCAAAGAGGCATTCCATACCACAGCATGTCATGCCCAGTATATAAACTGGGGGCAGTTACCCGAAAGGGTTAGATCGCTGCTCGGTTGGGCTGTGTATCGGTTGGCGTGTGGTGAGCGGTTGTATTCTCTTCCCTTGTTATTTCCCTTATCATGATTATTATTGGTGGTAGCAGTAGTGGTTTGTGTTATACCTTAGTTACTGGACTGTTCTTAATCTCAACCTGTGGGAGTTACATTCTTTCGATTCTTCTCCCCGTCCCTCCCTGAGCTGGGGGAGGAAGGGGGGGAGTGAGAGACTGCGTGGCTGACTGAGTTTAAACCACGACACATTGTTAGGCTATGTGTCAGTTAAAAACCACACAGCCAGTTTCTGTGGTTTGCTTTTGTAAAATCCTAAAAGTGCAGGGTTTTCCTCTAAGAATTGGTCTGTCACATCAGATTAGAAGTCTCTTATCTCCATCAGTGTACTAGGCCTTTGAAGGAAAGAAGGGGTGGGGGGAGGGAGGAAGGAGGAATGGAATACAGCGTGTTCTCTCCCTCTTTATGGCTATAGGTAGTTTCAGGTTTTGTTTACCTTTTCATGCTTTTTGTGTTGCTGGTTACCTGGCAGTTGACCTTAGTAGACTAATGGTTTGTCTAACAAAAGAAAGGAGGAAGTTGCTACAGCAGTTTCATAAGTAAATATGAAACCAGAACTCTGAAATTCTGTGGCATGTAAATTACGGGCATGGTTCTGATACTAGAGCAGCACTGTTATGTTATAACCTTCAGTTTAAAAGCCATCTTCTGATTCGCTTCCATGTGTTCTGAACTTTTAAAAAAGTATGTTTAGGACAGGTATTTCTTTTGATACCTGCTTAAAGGCTGTCAGCAGAGTTGTTTTCTCAAGAGCTCAGTCTTAAAAGGTAGACAGTTGTCCTTCATTTGTGCACATATAAATTTTCTTTTTTTTTTTTTTTTTTTTGTTAGAAACTTGTCCTGCTCCCATCTATCCTTAAATCCTGTTCAGTTTTCTTTGACAGTGGTCTACAGTTGTGTGCAGTCATAGAGAATGATGTTTTTGCACTGAGCAAGTTCTGGTTCCTTCTGTGTTACTGTTTCATGATTTTTCCCCATAAAAGTTGCCATTAGGCTTCATTAGAGGGTATATGGGATAGAAGTTTCTGTCACAGTTAGGTTTTGTATTTTGAAAGCTTAATTTGTAGAAATGCAAGCACTGGTTTCTACATTTTACAGAAAGCCTCTCTTTAAGGTTCTTAGCTCTCTTGAGCTCCTCTTTCTGCTTTTTCTCCTGTCTTCGATTGATACAGGATAGAAAAGAAGGTAGAACTAGTTAGGAAAATTCTAGATTTGAGTGTAGGAAAAGAAGCAGAGAAGTTGGTAGTTAGAGGGCTTTAAAAAAGCTAGCAAGAGAAGCGAATGCTTTTGAAAAGTGTTTCCTTGTTTCTTAAATGGTTTTAAATAATTTCTTTTTTCTTACCTGCTCTGCAGCAGTAGATCTGTGATGGAAACTGCTTTATTTTTCCTGAAATATACAAAAAAAACCATCTTGATGAGGAGTGGGTAAATGAAATGGATAGAAAATAGGATTCCTTATGATTTATTTTTTTTAAATTCTATGATGGTGTTTGTGTTTCACATTTCCACTTATGTCACTCTTGCTAACAGTGTTTTACTGCTGTTTGTGTTATGTGTCAGAACTGTAGTGTAGGAAATGTAAAGATTCAAACTCAACATAGGGTAAAATAAATGCTTTTAAATTTAAAAACTTCATTGTATGGGTAAAAAAAAAGTAATGATCTGTGGGGAAAAATAAATATTTGTGCTTGATTTTTGTCATGGGAAAAATCTTACTTGTTGGTTCATATATGCAGAAAAGGGTTATTTTGATCTCTCAACTGCCTGTCATATCTTAGTACTGTTTGAACTGAGCTTTCAGAGAGGGGGGGGAAGAGCTTTCATTTTAATGTATTCCTCTCATAAAGCTTTTTAAAGGACAGATCCCCAAGAGTCTGTTTGCAGCTGTAAAGATTACAACTTATACCAAGATGAAAGCTTGGTGTCTTGTTAATTTCTTATTTTAAGGGAGTAAGATTACATGCACTGTTCTTAGTTTGGCTATACTAAGTCAGAACAATTTTTTTCTAACAAACAAAATTTTTCCATCAAGCCTAGACAGGTTGGTTGTTTTCATTTCACAGGGATGTTTTCTGGGAAGCTAGGGACCAGGTTAGGAAAGTTAGGCCCAGAAGCAGAATTAAACTTGACTAGGGATGTGAAAGATAAAAGGAAGGGATTCTGTAGGTACATTGTGAATAAAAGACAGACTAGAGACAATGCGGGCCCTCTCTGGAAGCTATCAGGAGAACTAGCTACCCTGGATTTGGAGAAGGCTGAGGTTCTTAATGACTTCCTTGCCTCAGTCTTCACTGGCAAATGCTCTGACTGCACCACCCAAGTCTTGGAAGGCAAACGCAGAGACTGTGAGAAGGGAGACCTTAGGCCAACTGTAGGAGAGGATCTGGTTCGAAACCATCTTAAGAACCTGAACTTGCACAAGTCCATGGGACCTGATGGAATCCATCCGCGGGTCCTGAAGGAGCTGGCGAATGAAGTTGCTAAGCCACTGGCCATCATATTTGAAAAATCATGGCAGTCAGGTGAAGTTCCCGACAACTGGAAAAAGGGAAATAAAACCCCCATTTTCAAGAAGGGGAAAATGGAAGACCCAAGGAATTACAGACCAGTCAGTCTCACCTCTGTGCCTGGCAAAATCTTGGAGCACATTCTCCTGGCAAGTATGCTAAGGCACATGAAAAACAACAAGGTGCTTGGTGACAGCCAGCATGGCTTCACTAAGGGGAAATCCTGCCTGACCAATCTGGTGGCCTTCTGTGATGGGGCTACAGAACTGATGGACAGGGACAGAGCAGTTGACGTCTGCCTGAACTTGTGCAGAGCATTCGACACTATCCCACACGTCATCCTTGTCTCTAAATTGGAGAGGCATCAATTTGATAATGGACTAATCAGTGGATAAAGAACTGTCTGGTTGGCCGCACGCAGAGTTGTGGGCAGCGGCTCAGTGTCCAGCTGGAGACCAGTAATGAGTGGTGTCCTTCAGGGATTGGTGTTGAGGTTGGTCTTGTTGAACATCTTTGTTGGTGACATGGACAGTGGGATTGAGTGTGCCCTCAGCAAGTTTGCTGATGACACCAAGCTGTGTGGTTTGGTTGATACGCTGGAGGGAAGGGATGCCATCCAGAGGGACCTTGGCATGCTTATGAGGTGGGCTCTGATGCCAGCCTTATGAAGTTTAACCATGACAAGTGCAAGGTCCTACACCTGGGTCAGAGCAATCTGAGGTACAGCTACAGGCTGGGCAGAGAAGAGATTCAGAGTCGCTCTGTGGAGAAGGACTTGGGGGTGCTGGTCGATGAGAAAATGAACATGAGCCGGCAGTGTGCGCTTGCAGCCCAGAAAGCCAACCGTATCCTGGGCTGCATCAAAAGGAGCGCGACCAGCAGGTCAAAGGAGGTGATCCTGCCCCTCTACTCTGCTCTTGTGAGACCTCACCTGAGTATTGTGTGCAGTTCTGGTGTCCTCAACATAAAAAGGACATGGAACTGTTGGAACAAGTCCAGAGGAGGGCAATGAGGATGATCAGGGGACTGGAGCACCTCCCGTATGAAGACAGGCTGAGAAAGTTGGGGCTGTTCAGCCTGGGAAGAGAAGGCTGTGAGGCTACCTCATGGCAGCCTTCCAGTGTCTGAAAGGGGTCTATAAGGATGCTGGGGAGGGACTCTTTGTTAGGGACTGTAGTGATAGGAGAAGGGGTAATGGGTTAAAACTTAAACAGGGGAAGTTTAGGTTGGATTTAAGGAAGAAGTTCTTTACCGTGAAGGTGGTGAGGCACTGGAATGGGTTGCCCAGGGTGGTTGTGAATGCTCTATCCCTGGCAGTATTCAAGGCCAGGTTGGACAGAGCCTTGGGTAGCATGGTTTAGTGTGAGGTGACCCTGTCCATGGCAGGGGGGTTGGAACTTGGACATCTTAAGGTCCTTTCCAACCCTAACTATTCTATGATTCTATGATTTTACTCTGACCTTTTTAGCAAAACATAGGACAGACTTATAAAGTCCTCTCACAAAGGAGCTGTGAAGTTGGTTAGCATTTCTGTAATGGGTTTAGTCTTTCACGAGTTAAGTTGGTGGGAAGAACTTAACATTAAAAATAATTCCCGTATTTTAAGAGGTGGAGTATATTGATGATGTTAAACCAAACGTTATAACACACAGCCTTTATTTCACTGCTGTGGAAAAGTATTTACATTTTTTCCTCCTTCTGCATGCCCAGTTGTAACAGAGACTACAGGTAGTGTTTCAGGAGTAAGCCTTACATCAGAACTGAATGAGGAACTGAATGACTTAATTCAGCGCTTTCACAACCAACTTCATGATTCTCAGGTCAGTCTTTGGATTAAACTGTATAAGCTTTTCTGTTGTCTGTTTTTTCTTACTGAACAGTTAAATGTTTGTCTTGCTTGTGTGCATTTGCTAATGGAGTAATTGGGATTCCCCTAAACTTTGAATCTCAGCATCTTTATGTTCTTAAAGAGTTATTAGCTGACTGATCTATGCTTTCTGTTGTGCCAATTTCCATGAAAGTCCAGAGAAGTAGTTTATGTATTGTAGCATAATTACATATTGAGTCAATATCCAATTGGGCTGTCCTGAGAGTGTGTTTGGTACACTCTGTTCTGGTGTTGAGCCTAGCAAGCCTGTAAGAGGGCTTTTTGGTTTTTACAATTTAGTTGGCTTTTCTCATAGTATTCGGAATAAAATGAAATTCCTCTTTTTAGACACAATCTGTGCCAGACAATAGAAGGCAAGCAGAAAGTCTTTCACTTACCAGAGAGATTTCACAAAGCAGAAACTCTTCAATGTCTGAGCACCTGTTGGATGAGAAGGCACAGCTTTTTAACAAGATGCGAGTGCTGCAGGGTAAAAAGCAGAAAATGGACAAACTGTTAGGAGAGCTTCATACACTTCGTGACCAACATCTGAACAACTCCTCCTGTAAGTAAATACAGGCACAGTCACATCTGTTTAAGAACAGTGTGCATGTTTGTAACATGGTCTTTCAACTTGCAACTAGTTATTGAAATGCAGGTGATAAAGCTGTGCTGTGGCAATCTTATGTAAATATTTTAATGCTGTCTAAGTTTCTGGCTTAATTGAGAGCTTTGCATGTAGTAGTGGAGAGCTCTATACGTAATGATGGTGGTTTTGCTAGTAGCAGTTTGGCTTATGACATCAAAGTTGACTAATGTGAGGATGTGATGATGGGATTTTTTTCCTTCAAGGTTTGTCTGTGACACATTTCAGTTGTGGAGCCTACCATCTGAACTTGAACTTTCCGTATTTTTATCACAGTGCAAATTTATTTATCATAAATCTGTATTTAGGTACTCAGCACTTCAGGTGTTAGCTCTGTGGCATTAGGGGGTCTGCTTGTCTACTGTTGACTTTCTCTTCCACTTTGTATCATAGGCAATACCAGAGGAACTTAACTGTCTGAATGGACTTAGAGTTTTGGCCTGTTCCTTAGATGGCTTTTTCTTCTCCTTGAAGTCTTGTTGTGGGCCTACTTGATACTCTTGCTTTCTGTTTCTAGAAATATATTTGTAGTGGTGAAGTTTGTCCGATAGTGGTGATCATAGCATATTTTGGTTAACATAAAGAAATGAGGCACTTGAAGCATGCCTCTGGAGAAGGGCAGATTGATTTAATAGTTATATTGCTATTCCCCCATCTTTCTACATATACTCAATATATATAATATGAATGTACTTGGGTATGATTTCACGTAACGAGGAAAAAGCAAACATGAAATCTGCATTTATAGCATTGGACAAAAGAGCTTAGCAGAGGAAAAAATTGAAAGGATTTTTCTTTTTATCATGTTGAAATGTAAATATCAAAGCAAAAGCAGTTCAGCCATAAATAAACCCTTGAACATATTGGGCAGATTTACAGCATGAAAGCTTCCACTTCTGAAGTCTAATAAAGCTAAAAGGAACTGACTGAAGTCTTGTTTACAGTTTTTTACTTACTACTCTCTGCCTAGTAGCAATTGCATGCTATGAAACTTTAAGACAAAGTTTTTCTTCTAAGAAAAGAAGTTGTTGACTGCTGGTTTGCATGTTCGTCAAGTAATTCAGTTAAGCAGGTTGTTTTTTTTTAAGTTGTTCTTACTAGCTGTATTTCTTTTCTGCAGTTTTTCCTGCTTCAGGTTCTCCTCAAAGGAGTATTGATCAAAGAAGTACAACTTCAGCTGCTTCTGGTCCTGTAGGCATAGTAACTGTTGTCAATGGTGAATCAAATACCCTGGCATCTGTTCCCTATCCTCCTGATTCCCTGGTTTCTCAGAATGAGAGTGAAGAGGATGACAATCTAAATCCAACAGAAAAGCTTCAGTAAAAGTTCTTTAATTTTTTTCATAATGTACTTTGGTATTTTGAGTGTTACATTTTCAGTAATTTCTATCTTAAGAAAATATTTAATATTTTAATTTAATTAATTTAATATAGACCACTTAGTAAATGTCTAGGACAGTTAAATATGTTCAGAGCTTCAAGTAGAAGGTTCTTACAGCTAGGAAAATGACAGTAAACTTCAAGAACTATAATGTGTATATATATATATATCTTTTTCAACTCTGCATAGATTTGCTTAATATGGCAAAATACATAGCATGTTCTTTTTTCTCCTTAGGAAACTAAATGAGGTTCGTAAGAGACTAAATGAATTACGCGAATTAGTTCACTACTATGAGCAAACATCTGATATGATGACAGATGCTGTGAATGAAAACACTAAGGAAGAGGAAGAAACAGAAGAATCAGAAAGTGATTCTGAACGTGGGGATCCACAGCCTGTTACAAATATTAGGTTGTCAGACTTTTTTTGTCATCCTAAATCTTTGTAGCTAAGTTTTTGCAGGTTTCCTGAAAAAATACATTGTTTCAGTCAACCAGAAATGACTTAATTCTGTGATTACATTGACTTCTCAAAATTTTGAGTTCGAAGTAGCTTTCTTATACAGACAGTTAATAATAAACTTGTTCTTGGTAACTTCCATAGCAAATACAGATTATATTGGATATTCAACACTATAAGAGACTTCAAAATCTGTAATTCATTTGGTTTTAAGCACTGAATTATGTGTATGGAAGTCCACTAGAAGGTTAACAGGACTAGACTAGAGACCAAGAGTGAAAACAAGCTTCATTTTACATAGGCATTTAGAGATGAAGTCTCACAAGGCAACTGTATGCATCAAGTATCTTCACTGTGCAAAATGAATACTAATTTAGCTATGAATCATATAAAGCTTTTATAATATAGACATACACCTTGAAAGCCTCTTGTATTGTTCTAGATCTGGCAGGGGATAATTCATAGTGGCTTTTGATTGCTTAATTAAAAAACTATCTATTGGAATGATGGATTACAGAGAAATTCCAAGCTTCTGGACTCGTGGGGTTGATTTTTTAATTTTTTAATTTTTTTTTTTTTAAGGGTCAGGACACATTCCTGTGAAAGCCAGTTAATAAAGTGGCCGAAATAAAATTCCATTGGTACTGGTTCTTAAAACATTAACACAAGTAATGTATTTTTACCCTAGAAACCCTCAAGGTATGAGTAGCTGGAGTGAAGTAAATTGCAACACCAATGTACAGTGTGGAACTAATAACAGAGATGGAAGACATCTTAATACAGACTGTGAAATAAATAACCGATCTGCTGCTAATATAAGGACTCTCAAAATGTCTTCTGCTCTAGGTATGTTCTCAAATCTTCTGATAATTTTAAGTCTTTCGTTTTAAGTCTTATTTAAGTCTTAAATAATTCAGATAGCACAGAACATGGGAGAGCTTAGAGCAAAATGTTCAAGAGTCGAATCATTAAACTGATACTTTTCTAATATCCAGTAATTACAGTGGACTTCAGAAGTTCAATAACATGTAATTGGTACTGTTTTGTCTCCTCCCCACCTCCAGACTGTCATAATAGGGAGGATGGCAAAGACATTGACCTACCCCAAGGTGAAGATGATGACGTGGAAGAAGATAGAGTTAGTGAAGATTCCATGTCTAGTCACAGAAGTAGCCTGGGTGATGCTGCTGGAGATGCTGAGTTTGAACAGAAGATCAATAGGCTTATAGCTGCAAAACAGAAACTTAGACAGCTACAAAACCTTGCTGCTATGGTGCAGGTATTTTATAAACATAAATCTGTGCACAGAAGTGTAGCATTCATTATTTTTAAAATAGCTTTTAGTAGGGAAAACTGCTTAGTGTAACATAAAAAATGCTTACTTTTAGGCTGGGGAAAAAGAGATACTAGAGATAAAGGAAAAAGTGCTTTTTCTGAAGTTAAGGGTGGGTGATACTTCTGCAGTTAAAATACGGGATTTTATTGAGGGATGCTAACCTATTGGAAGAATGGCTTTAATACTTAGCACTGGAGTACAAGATATGAATGAAGAAGTCTAATATTGAAATAGTGTTAATCTTTATTTTTAAGCTTATATTCATCAGTTTTAGTTTTTGAATCTTATCTAGGTTTTTGAATCTTATCTAGGTTTTGCAACATCATTCAGTCAGTAAGGAAAAATAATTGGTTTTGATTACAATCTTTGGATGTTGCAACATGTTCAAGTTGTGGTAATTTGATTTGGGTTTGGTGTGGTGTGTTTTGTGAGGTTTTTTTGGTTTTGTTTTATGAATTGAAAGTGATTTTGATTTAGAGTATCACATGCTAAGTTAGTGATGTTTACTAAAACCATATATTCTTGTATCTAATGTCACTACAGAATGCTAACATAAAGGTTTTATATGAAAACTCTGAATAATCTTAGAATGTTTTACAATAGCAACAATATAAATGCAATATTACTATTTTAAGATTATACTGCTTCCAAATATTTCTCAGCATCTGGATCATTATTTTTTGTCATCACTATAGGGATGTTAACTTTACAGCAGTGTCTTTAATAAACAACCTAATTAATGATGTCTTCAATCTTTCCTTCATATTTACAAGGCTTGTATCTGTATGTATTCAGTAATGGTACTGTAGATTTGCATAGCTCTGTCATACTTTGTCACTGATGGTGATATCTGCTGTTCAGCAGGTTCTGTATTAAGAATGATCAAGTTGGAAAAGAAGCAGTGGCTGCAGCTTTAGTATTTTCAATTTAACTTGAGAATTGAAAATACTGAAATTATGAAAACAGGAAAAGTGGAATAGAAAACCATGTAGAAGATTTCCTAAAGTATTTTAAATTTAACTTTTAAGAGTAGCTGTTTTAAGCTGTTGTTAGTAATGTTTAACTTCATGACTATAGTAATTAAGCAGTCTTCTTCACCTCAGTCTCCTTTTTTTCTCCTCACCCTTTGATTCTTGACATGCCTGCATGCTTCTATCCACTTGGTTGCAGCCATAAAATAAAATTCAAGTGGCTTATGGTCCCCAAATGAGACAAGTTATCTTGCATTTATAGTGGAAATCTTGGTAGCATGAGCTTTATAACTTTGAATTCTCTCATTAATTTATCTTAAAGTTGTGATTCCATGATGGGGATGACTTCTCAATTTATGATCTGAGCTAAAGATAAAGCAATTCAGACTGTTTAGTTTTTAAAAACTAGCTTGACAAAACAGTTATATTTTGCATATCAATGTGAAAGTAGTCTAATTGCCTTTCTGACATCCTTTCAGGATGATGATCCGGAACCTCAAGCAACAATTGCAAATGCATCTAATATTGGTGCCTTGTTGAGTGAGATGGAAGAGACAAAGCAACAGCCAAACAATGTCCGAACTAGTACCAACAAGTTACAAAAAGATGCAGGGCTAAATGAAAAAGCAAGGTATGCCTTTCTCAAAGCAGAGTGGAATCATGCTTTAGGCAACTTCTTGCTGAGTAATATGCAGTTAACTTGTTTACACAGAGAGAAGTTTTATGAAGCTAAACTTCAGCAGCAACGGGAGCTTAAGCAGTTACAAGAAGAAAGAAGAAAACTGATTGAAATTCAAGAAAAAATTCAAGTGTTACAGAAAGCTTGTCCTGACCTTCAAGTAGGTAGAATGTATTTATTTTCTCTCTTAAGCTGTTGAGTGACAAAACATAAAGTATCTTTCGCACCATTTTTCACTGTAAAAATTGGAAAAAACGTTAAAATTGGGAGTGCATGTCTGGTGTATGCAGCTGGGCTTCTAAGCCTAGAGAAGAGCTGTGTTTATTTCATTCCAGTGTAGGTTTTTGCTCAGTGATTGCTGCATCAAGC
The DNA here is from genome assembly GCF_037157495.1 of Lathamus discolor. NCBI lineage: Eukaryota > Metazoa > Chordata > Aves > Psittaciformes > Psittacidae > Lathamus > Lathamus discolor. The sequence continues at coordinate 133,657,158 of NC_088884.1, read as the reverse complement.
TCCAATTTAACTGTAGTGAAATGCCTTAATGTAAAGTCTTAAAGGTAGATAACCTGCTACCTTTTTTTCAGCCTGACATACCTGCTGATCACTGCATCTTCACTCCTTTTAGTAGTTATTTTCAGGGCCTGGTATTTGGAACAGTACTGTGTCTCGTAAACATGATCAACATTATTGTATTTCAGCTTAACTGCACAGTGCTGTATTGTTTCTCATACACTTTAAAGACTTTTTTTCTATGAAGAGAGCAGTAAGTTATCAATACTGTGCATCTACAGCATTATATAATACTATATTACATAAAAATAAATTGTTTATTCCTAGCTAAGTTCTGAGATGAATATTTAGCCTTGATTTGAAAATACCTTTTCACTGACTACCAATTCTCCTACCTCATAAAGGTTGAACTATGTTGGGTTTTAATAGCTGTTAAGTTTTAGAAAGCTGTTTTATTTTGTAACTTTGCTTTCTGTTTCAGTTGACAGCTGGTTTGGGTAACTGCCGAGCAAACAGGCAGACTTTACTAGCAACCTCAACTCCAGCCATGAATGAGTGCAATCCAGCTGGCAAGCCTTTGCTTGAATTTGATGAATCTGTACCACTAGGCAATGAGGTATTTCATACTTGATATTTTATGAGTTAAAAAGGGTTGAAAAAGGAAAAAGTTTGAGATAACTTGGGTGCACTAAGTATGTGGCCTGGGGAGTGGAGTAGTACCCTTTTTAATAAAGTGTGTATAACTTCTTTGTTTCATTTCTGGAAAGAAGTAAATATTGGCCTGAACTGCAGGAGATCTTTTCCCAAATATAGCAGTTGTTGCCAGATATTAATTTGAACTTGAATGAAGTTTGAATTTATACTGTGAGCATTTGAAAGTGTATACCACAGGCAAGTCATCCATGAAGAAAATTATAGCATTTTTTGAAATGTAGTATATCTGCCATGCATATTCCTTCCCCTTTTACGCAAAAATTATGTCTTAAATAATGATCTGGATATTACTCAATCTTTCTGAAAATTATGCTACTATTTGTAGGGGTGAAGGGATATGTGATGAGAAGTGTTTCCTGGCTAGATGAGACATCAGAAACAAGTATCAGAAAAATACCTTTTATAATAGACTTTCTCTGTGAGTTGCATCAGCATTCTTGTAAATTTTCCTTTAACAGTTTATGTGAGGCTGATTGGGCTATGCCTGTATAGTTATCACTGAAAGCCGGATTTTCCTTCTCCAAGATGAGAATTTCAGAACTTTGGCGTCTTCCAAATAAGTACTATAGCGCAAATTGTCTCTCTTCACTAAGTAAAAGGGCTGTGAACTCTTCCTGCTAAAAAAGAAATTGTCTCTACAGTGAACGTGCTGCTGCAATTGCTAACACTGTGCAAAGAGGTGTGTTATTATCAAAACACACGTGTGGATTTTTGTTGGAAAATGTCTTGGCTCCAGCACAACCAACTAGTCCGGTTGTTTTCAGGCTTGAGTACGTTGTCACTTTCCTGTCTCTTTAAGGCTAAGTTTCCCAGTCTAGTTCACTTACACAATTGGTTTTGAATGTTATACTGTTATGTAATGCTGTTTACATGCTTATTAAAGTACCTTGCCATAAATATGCTTTCACTATATCTAATTTAAGTTAGATATAGGCCTCCTACTATCTGTATCTTTGTTTTCTTCTTTGTAAATCATGGCTTCCTTAAGTCTTGTTCAATCATAAACTGCTACTTAAAGTTTCTGCACATTGCAGAAAATCTTTTTGTTGTATCCTCTGCTTTATTGCCAAAGAAGTACGCAGTGCAATTTTCACATTTCTCCAAAGGGTAGTATTCTGTCATGCTTCTTAAAGAGCTAACTGATAATGCATAGATTATATGGTAAAACAAGTGTTGAGTTAAACATTAACTATTTCTCTTAAAAATTCCTGTCTTATAATGTTTAATTAGCTTAGATTTTGCAGTATTTGGGATAAATAGTAGATACAGGATATATTTTGCAGCTTTCTGTGGTGTGGCTTCAGTTGAAGTGTAATATCAAAGCCTGAACAGAAAGGTATCAGTGCAGTATCAAATGTGATTTAGTTTAGATTATGTTTATTTTGTTTGTATTCTGATGTCTTCTATTTTATGGTAAACAGTTATGGTCTGAGATAAGAAGACATGAGATTTTAAGAGAAGAATTGCGACAGAGAAGAAAGCAACTTGAAGCCTTAATGGCTGAACATCAGAGGAGGAGAGAGTTCGCAGAAACAGTATCTACTGTTGCTGCCTCTGTTAAAAGTGAAGGATCAGAAGCCCGGTGTACTCCACAGCAGTGTAGAACTGAAAAGTAAGAACATAAGTCACCCTGTATTAGTGGCTTCTGTTGTTTAGTTGATTCTTGGGCAGTTTCCTGTTTTCATTTGAGCACTGTGATGATACAGTAGAGAAGTAAATCAATTTCTAGACTTCTAAAGTGACTGTTAGTTGGCAGCTTGCCTGTTTTATGGGTCTTCCCAGCATATTTAGTATACCTTGCTCCATAAATGGTGAAAAATCACCTAGGGAGAGGTGTGTGGAAAATTGCTCAAAATAATTTTTCATCATACCTACATCATGTATAACAATAATAAAGGAATAATTTTGCAAGAGAGGAAGTAATTTTATTTAACTATCCCAGTATCAGAAGAATACTAGTTTAATTTTGTATTAGTGAGATTTTAAATTTTGGTGCAGCTTGATTAATTGAAGATAGACTTGTAATTGTCAACAGATTGTTTTAATAAATTGTCATAAACTAAAAAACACCTTCAAACCCACAAAACTAGCTCCTCCCTTCCCAAACACCCCTCTTTCCTCCCCTCCAATGTTGACTAGGACAATGGCTACCTGGGGTGGTTCCACCCAGTGTGCACAAGAGGAAGAGAATGGCGATGAAGACGGTTATCTCTCTGATGGAGTTGGCCAGGCAGAAGAAGAGGAAGAAGATGCCTCAAGTTTGAATGACAGTTTCTCTGTTTATCCCAATAACAACATACCAGAAAACACATATATTGATAAAGAAAACAAGGATAGGTTAGTGGCGTTACTTATTGATCTGATGCTTGTCAGACTATATTTGGAAGTGGGGGAAGAAGCATTGCATGAACAACAAGGCATTCTTTAACAGCAAAGTGAAAGATCTTTCGGCTTGCTAGGGAGCTGTGTGTGGTGGCACTTTCTTGTCTTGAGTCTCTGTAGTTGCAATGTGTATAATTAATCTATTTCTTCTGTTTTCAGTCATATCAAATGTCTACCATTGAGCTCTCCAGTTGTTGTAGCTCCTTATGTTCCAATGGGGTTTCTGAATCAGCTTTAAAGAAAACCTTTGTTACGTTTTTGCAGTGAAATTGATCACTCTCTTCAAAAACAGTAGTTCAGATGATTTAACTATGAAATTTTTGCTTTCAAATAGTCGGGTTTTCAGCTTTGAAAACTATTTCCTAATAGACTTTTTAGTTTACATGAATATTTAACTTTTGCTTACCTGACTGATATCCTTAATAGCATTTGTGCAACTAAATGAAAATGCCATCATAAAAGTAATGTATATCTCTTCAGTTTATTTCCTCTGGTTTTGATACCAAATAATTTTAGTAGATATTGGCCTTCTAGTCATAAGCTGGGCCTTTTAATTCTTAGTGTATTATGTTGATGGCTTCTGTTTTCATCTGCGTAGATACTATGTATTGCTAATGGACGATACTAAGGACAAGGTCCAGAGACATCCTTAGCAATTCTTTTTTGACAGTGGTTGCCAGTTGGGTGGCTGTTATTTTCCATTTGTTCAGGATAAAGTTGGATTGACAAAATCACGTGGATCATTAGCTCGCATGCACAAATGGTCTGTGCCAAGTGAGTTGTTGACATTCATCTGAAATGTAATTTGAATAATGGAAGTGTCATTAGAAGAAGTTGTTTGAAATGTCAGCTTTTGTCCTCATTCTTACATTTTTTTTTTTTCCCCACTCAGGTGGAAAAAATGCCGGCCTCTTTCAGCAGATGGGAATTACCGTCCATTGTCTAAGTCCAGGCAACAGCAAAACGTAAGTATGCGACGTCAGGAGAACCTTCGGTGGATGCCTGAACTATCATATGTGGAAGAAAAGGAAAGATGGCAAGAGCAGATCAATCAGTTGAAGAAACAGCATGAATTTAGTGTCAGCATTTGTCAAACGTTGATGCAGGATCAGCAGGTAGATATGAACAGCAGTTATTTTGCTGTTCTTACTTTGCTTTTTATTTTTCCCCCTCTTTGCAGCAGTAAGTTCTGGTTTTGGTAGTTTAGTCACTGTTGTGTGTTTTCTTTCCACAGACCCTGTCTTGTCTTCTACAGACTTTGCTTACAGGTCCTTACAATATGATGCCCAATAATGTTCCATCTTTACAAGTACATCTTATTATGCATCAGTTAAACCAGTGTTACTCTCAACTGTCTTGGCAGCAGAATAACGTGCAAAGGTTTGTTGACTGCATTTGTGTTTGTGGAATTCAAAATGCTTCAGGAACAGAGAACATGGTTAGATGAATAACAGATTATGGATAATGCTTTAATATGAGAGCATTGAACTTCTGAGCTGATTGCAAACTTTGTATACAGCATTTTTGATTCTTTTTCTTTTCTTTTTTTCCCACCACTGCTTTAACATATTTTGAAATGGTTCTGTTTGAGTAATCTTCAGTGAAGAGTATCAAAAGTTGGCATCTCTTCCAAATATCTGTGGCAATAACTTTATTTGGCTTTTTTGGTTTAGACTTGCTTTCCTTGAATATGCTTTTAAGTCTGTTCTTTTTGCTAGACTATGTGGCAAGTTTCCAGATTCTAATGGTTATGGAAAGATGGTGGAAAAGGTCTTTATCCTTTCTTAGTGTAGAATTTTTTACTTGGTTGGTTTTAAAACTGTTCCTGTCTGTTGCTCAGGATTAAATACAAGTTGGGTTTCTTTCTTTGGGTTTGTTTTGGGGTTTTTTTCCCTAGCTGAATGGAGCAGTTCTTTCCATACGTTACATAAGGCAGGTGAAATAATATGAATCTCAAATTACTTTAGTATAAATATGCAGCTTTCTCTTGGCATTCTTTTTGCCAAGTGATTATTTTTCCTTGTTTTCAAGGTTGAAGCAAATGTTAAATGATCTTATGCGCCAGCAAGAACAACAACAGTGTCAAGAGAAGCCATCGAGAAAGGAGAGAGGCAGTAGTACACCACCACCTCCATCCCCTGTTTTCTGTCCGTTCAGCTTTCCTCCACAACCTGTAAACCTGTTGAATGTACCAGGATTTACTAATTTTTCTTCCTTTCCTCCAGGTGAGTATGAGTACCAGTGTGAAAAGAATAAGAATTTGAAAGTTCCCACTCCTTCATTTAATTGAAATCTTCATGTGAACTCACTGAATCTCTGTGACTTTTCCTTTATATTAAAATAGTTTGAAATGGTACTTGCGTGAGCCCGTATTAGAGTTTGTTAATGTTTATTGCAGAATATTGTGTATTTTGATTTCAGTTTGAAAAACAAGACTTTCTCTATAAGATGTTGGTTATAATTGAAAATGTCAACTCCATAAAGTTAACATTTTTAATGTTCTACATCTAACACATGAAAAGCAATGTTTAAAGCTTTTGCATACCTTCAGTAATCATTTAATAGTGTTCTGACTAAGTGAACCCTTTTATTCTAAGGTGTCACTTGGTAATTATTTCTCTTTTGCTTAGAACTTCCAGCACTTATTTTTGTTTTAAATTCCTGTAAATGGAGTTTGTTGCTAATTTTTGATCCTATTGGAGGTATGGAATAACCGTTGACTTGGATACAGTGTTCCTAATCTCATCACCAAATCTGCTTTTGGTATTGAATTTGAAGTGGGGGGAAAAATGTAGGTGTTTTACTGTATCATTGAAAGTTGTTAAAGCTGTCTTTATATATTTCAGTCATTTCAGGAAACCAGGAAATAGGCAGGTACCTAGAATGTCTGTTTTCTGTTTAAGAACATATTTTACATTATGTGGAACCTGCACAGAAGAATAGTTAGGCTTGATTTGCCACTGCTAGAAAGATTCTGAAGTTAAAATAAGTATTATGACTTCTTTGGCCCTGTGAATACTTGTACCATTGAAATATTCTTACAAATTTGATGGTAGTTGAAGTACTGATAAAGTCTTCATGCAGAGAGAACTCTGCCTTTTTGTCGTTATTACCTTCATTTTTCACTTTCACTGATTTCTTGAAATACATTTGTCTCTCCGCTGATGGTAGTGTTTTGTATTCATTTATATTTAAAACCTGCATTTAATTACTGATTTAAAACCTGCATCTATGCTTTCAGGATAAAACCAGTTTTCGCTTACTTACCCCCTATGTTTGCTTCATAATTTTATGTTGTCGCACTGTGTGTCTCAAATTTAACTTTTATCACACAGATAAATGAGTTAATGTCTTTTGACACTCTCGTTTGCTTTGTAGGTATCAACTATAATCCAGTGTTCCCTTCTGGTTTTGGAGATTTTGCAAACAATATTTCCCCACATGGCAGTGAGCAGCAGGAGCCACAACATCCTCTGGATCATAATGCTTCTGGGAAAACTGAGTGTATGACATTCCCTAAACCTTTTGAAAGTATATCATCTAATGGAGCAGAAAAACAAAGGTAGTAGATGTCACAGTGCAACTCTTGCTTAACTGTTTTCCCTCCAACACTCCTACCTTTTCTGGGGCTTGTGGGAATCCACTATTCTTTTGGGGAATTTGTTGTAATAGAATTACAAGATGAGCTTGAATTTTGCAGTTTACATTTTTTTTGTGGGTTTTTTTGTTGTTTGTTTGGGGTTTTTTGTGGGGTTTTTTGTTTGTTTTTTCCTTTTTTCAGTCAAATGTTCTGCTTTTCTATATATTAATGTATCACTCAATTTTAAGATCAAGTATAATGCTGGAGTGGTTTTGTGATACTTCCTGTAAGTGGCGGAAGATTTAATTCCCTTGGTTTTTAGAAACTGAGCTGTTTGAATAACTATAGAACGGAATTTCAGTGAAGGCTTATTTTTGTGCTATGGTAGATAGTAACGAATGTTGTTTAAAGAAATGTTTTGTCCTGTACTACTATTTGAGCAGAGCAATAGCTGCATAAGTGTATTCAGATTAAAATCAGTGATAAATTTCTTCAAGCATCATCTGTTTTCCATTTGGAAGGGTTCTCACTAGATTACCCTTCCTTCCTCCTCTCTCTCTGCTCCTCTTCCCTCTCTCCCACCCAGCATTCAGTTGATGGCTAAGTAAGTAAGGAATGATGACTTGCATTATGGATAAAGCTATTTGCCTGATAATATGTGCTGTTTCTATCTGAGAGACTAGTTTATGATATATTATGCTGTGTGTTTCTTCCTTTGTGACAGAAGGAGTCATAGACAACCTGAAGAGGAAATGGAAAGAAGGTCAACTTGGCTTAATGATAGCCAGGAAGTAAAAAAAGATGATCAGTCTCAGCTGAAAGCAGGTTTTGCAGTTTCAGGAGAAAAGATTGCTTCCAGTCGTAAAAATCAGTCTGATGTGAGCAGAAGAAGAGACTTTGATGAAGAGTCTTTGCAGAGTTTTAGTAGCATGCCTGATCCGGTAGACCCAACTACTGTGACAAAGACGTTTAAATCTAGAAAAGCATCAGCGCAAGCAAGTTTGGCATCAAAAGATAAAACACCCAAATCAAAGAATAAGAGGAAGAGTTCTTCTCAGCTGAAGGGCAGAATTAAAAATACTGGTAGGTTGTAAAGTAATTTTAGATACCATGGCATACTCAACTTCGATTATAATCGTTACATTATGGAGAATTTACTCTCCATAAATGATATCTATAGTAATGAAAAGTAAGTCACTGAAACACAAATTCATTTTACATAATGCATCTACATAAGGTTTTTCAGTGTTTCAGTAAATAAAAAGCATAGCTGATTAGGGCATCATGATGTGAATGGATAGCGGATGCAGATATTCTAAGAATACACTTGGGATAGACCACCAGGAGAATCTTCGTCTTTGTTAGGTCTTCACATTCAAACTGGATAACTTGCTGAAAGATGTCCTTCAGTAGAGTACTGAATGAGAAGATAGGGTCAGTACTAATGTGTAGTTGCAGTCACTGAGGGTTAGGCTTCAGTGCACAGACAATTTCTGGCTAGGAAATGTCACTGGTGTTTTTCATCTTTGAGGTTGCACTTGGACAAGTTTTTAAATGTAATAAAACATTTTGTAAGCTATTTTTTTTATTTCTTTTCATTGCCTTATGTTAGGTTATGAAAGTGCAAGTGCTTCAAGTGTATGTGAACCCTGGAAGAGCAATAAAAGCAGACATGTGGAAGAGGTGGTTCATGCAAAGGTGTTCAGCAAAAGGAATCGGGAACAATTGGAAAAAATAATTAAATACAGTAGATCTACAGAAATGTCTTCAGGTATTCTTTTCTGATGCAATTATTTTGTGAACTTCTCTGAGTAAAGGACCTCTATGCTTTGTTGCTAGTGTAATTTTTTAAAAGCAGCGTATTACAGCAAGAAGACGGTACGGTATATTTAGGATGCTGTAAACATGAAAGTGTGTAAAAAGTTGGATATTAATTAGCTTTTAGGTGATTTCTGATTTCTGTAGATTAGGTACTTGATTGATGGGTTTGTTTCTATATTTAACTGTAAAACAAAAACATAGCCAGTAGAAACCACCACCCATTTGTTGGTGTTTTTATGGAAAGTAACTACACATGCATTAAACTTTGTTTAAACTGCATCCTGTACTGCATACATGTTTTCTTTCTATTCATGCTTAAAAGAGCTCTATCAAATATCATTCAAACTCAATCTTATAACATCACATAAACCCTTACATTTTTGGCATCTGCACTGCTTTTCTTGCATCTAGATCATAAATATATTTATCTTTTTAGGTTCTGACAGTATCTTCTGTTTGAAAGATGCAGAAATTCTAGTCATCATAGCACGATGTACAGCTTTGTCAATGTTGCTGTGTCCACACTAAGAGCTGTTTATTGGGATATGTAACAAACTTTTACCAAATTCTAACAATAAGCAGCTTTGCTGTGGTTTGAATGACTAAACATTTTTCCTCCTGCTGTTTTATATAGACCCTGTCTTTATTTCTGGTGCACATTTTTGTGTTTATCACTGTCTATCCCCACTTTCCTACAGCGCATGCTAGGAGAATTCTGCAGCAGTCTAACAGAAATGCATGCATTGAAGCACCAGGTAATGCGTTCAGTGCTTAGCTTCAACAATGTCCTGTTACTTTTTTCTTTTTTTTCTCTTAGCTTTGGTCCTATAACTCAGACTGTTTAGCAGATGTTCAAAATTAGTACTGTTGCAGCACCTTCTCTGTAAACAAGGCAAGAGAAGTTACTTGTAGTTTGCATGAAACGCAGTGATAAAAACTACTTTGAATTGTGACTGTGGAGACTGTGTTTGTCATATTCTTGGTTAGTCACAATTACAAATAGAAATTACACATGTAGATCCTAAAGTAAGAATTTCATTTCTATAGGCATTTTTAGCAAGTTGAAAAGCTACTATTGTTTTTTATTGATGGGGGAGAGGACTGATTTCTGGTGGCTTATTAATGGTTGAAAAAGCTTATCTGTATGCTTAAATACTGTTAAACTATTTGCAGATAATCAAATTGCACAGTAACGTCTGTTGTATTGCTAATAACTTCATTAACTTAAATACTAACAAATACGCATCTGTTAAACTGAGCTGAGTTTTCCAAGTGTAACTTTTTTTTCCATTCAACACTTGCTAAAATATGTATGTAATACTTTAACTGTTGCAAGGATAATCCTCAGTTTTCAAAGGAATGGGAGACTTATTAGGGAACACATTGTCTTTTCGTAAATATGATATCATTAAAATCATACCCTTAATAATATTATACATGTATGAGAATGCAGGATTTATGCTCATGTGGGAGGTGTGCCAAGGAGTAGCTTTCTTAAATTGTCTAGAGCTTTCTTAATGTTGTTGCTTATGTTGCTGAAGTGTGGACTTACTAATATTATATAAATTTGAGACCTTTGGCTATCCCATTTCGAATACGTCAAACTCTTTTTAGTGTGGAATGGCTATTCTGAAAGCAACATTGAAGTGTGTGCATTATTCGCTTTAGTAAAGAATACTTTCTGAAGGTATTGTTCAGAAGTGTAAAAAATTTATTCGTGTGAATGCTTTATATTTTGTATATAGAGGATTGCATAAAGTATTCTTTCAGAATGTTTAAATACTGTTGCCCTTCAGGAAGTGAGTGAGTTTTAAGAAAGCAGCTATATAATGGAATCTACAATGATTGTGATATAGTTTGTGTACCTGTAACTTGCATACATAATAGACAATTGTATTTCAACTGGATGCATGTCAAGGAGTTAATGAATTCCCTTTTTTCTACAGAAACTGGTAGTGATCTTTCTATGTTTGAAGCTTTGCGCGACACAATTTATTCTGAAGTGGCAACTCTTATTTCTCAAAATGAGTCACGTCCCCACTTTCTTATTGAACTTTTCCATGAGCTTCAGATGCTAAATACAGATTACCTGAGGCAAAGGGCTCTATATGCTTTACAGGTATGCACGAAAATCTTGCATATGAATCAAACGGATCTTGGATCCTTTTTTACAGTATTGATTTATTATTTTTTCCAGGATATAGTGACAAGACATTTGTCTGAGAACAATGAAAGAGGGAAGTGCACAAAATCACTGAATTCTGGAACATGGGTGGCATCAAATTCTGAACTCACTCCAAGTGAAAGCCTTCCTTCTACAGATGATGTAAGTTTTAAAGTTCAGAAGCGAGTTTACTGTCAGTTTTTCTCACTTTTTCAGTTTACATGTATGCTTGTGTACTGAAATATTCAGTCTAGCAATCGACTTTTTCTAAAATTAGTATCAACTTGCACAGACTTTTCTAAACAAAGAAATACAGGGGAATAATAATGCAAAAGTAATTAAATATGGTAGGACTCTTGATGTTGGAAACGTGTCAGGAAGGAATATGACATGAAAGGGGATGTAAATCAGGAACTGATATTCAAAAAGAGTCAAAATCCACTAGTGAGTAAGGTCAGGGCAAGTATTCATCTAAAGATTCCCCCCAAATTTTTGCTTTTTTGTATCTAAGGGATCACTGATGCCTCTGTAGAGTTTCTTTTGTGTTTTATAGTTGAAATATTTGAAACAAACATGGTAGAATCACCTGATGGATCTATGCTGTAAGCAAGGTTGTTCCTCAGTCAGGCAGCCTGGTGACAAGTCTTGATACTGCAGCATGTGGCTGAAAAGAACTGCAGGCTTGTTGTTACATTTGTGAGAGGATGGTGCATTCCTGCTTTGTAGTCAGTTGTTTGATGTCGTTTCAGGAAGCGTTTGGCAAGAACTTTTCTACAGAAGCATGTCAAGGTTGTGAACAAAATGATGCAGACAATAGGAGTGTTATGTCTGCATCTTCAAATTTTGAACCTTTTGCCTCTGATGACCTTGGTAAGAATGATGTGATTTACCATGCTGTGTTACTCCCTCCCTCCCAAAAAGCCTGCAATTGTCTGTGCTTAAATATAGCATATTATTCTTCGATTTTTTTTTTTTTTTTTAGTGTGTAATCACATGTTTCATAAAATAACACTTAGAGAAATTAGCCACTTGTGAAACACTTGGAGCTGATGAAAGTGTATAATAAAGTATTATAATTCAAGTACAGTTATATGTAGATTTCAAAACTTGTGGCTTTGAATTAATTTTATTATTTTTAATTTGACAATCAATTGAATTTTTTTATTTAGATTAAAAGCTGTTTTTATTCTAAATATAGGCAACACAGTGATTCACTTAGATCAAGCTTTGGCTAGGATGAGGGAATATGAGCGTATGAAAATTGAAGCTGAAAGTACCCTTGACTCTGAGGGCTGCTCTAGTAATTTTCAGGGTGCTTCTGCTGCTAAATTAGAAGGTATGCACATATATACATATTTTGCCTAGTTTTAGAAAATAATTACTTTATCAAGAATCATGTAATCGGCTGAATTACTTTCCTCTTCATTTATTTTGTAAACTTAGCAAAGTTTCCAAGGAAGTTTACATACTTAAGTAAATATTATTTTTTTTTTTTTTTTAATGAAAATACGTGGTTTTGAAATTGCATTTCTTTGATAGTGATGTTGAATGACTTAAATGTGCCTTTTTTTCTTTTTTTCTTCTTTTTTTTCCTTTTTTTTCTAAACAAGGTCCAAGTAACAGTGAATGTCCTCCTGTGCTACAGTTAAATGAAGTTTCTGCAGTTCCGTGTCCTCATATAGATACTCAGCAGCTTGACCGGCAGATCAAAGCAATTATGAAAGAGGTCATTCCTTTTCTGAAGGTAAAAACTCCTTTCAATAAGGTGTGAATTAGGATAGGAAAGGGATCTGCACAATCGCATAGAAAGCATTGCTTAAAATTGGTAACTTGCATCTTGGAAACAGCTGCCAAGAAGTGTGTATGAAGTTGCAGACTTTGCAGAGGATGAAGCAATAAATGCTCCAACAGAAAGATTCTGTGGGTCTTTTAATAGGAGGAAAAAGAAGTTATAAGGTTTCTAGATTGCTAGAAAGGGTTGGTGACTTGGCATCAACAGGGATAGAGATTTATTTGTTTGGAGCTGACCAAATCAAGTAGAAATTTTTGTCCAAACATTAAAAGATTACATGTATTGAAAAAGTGGAATAAAGCTTTGTGTGTCAAGGCAAATCAGTCATTAATGAAGTATGGTATCTGCTATAACGGTAGTCCACTTAGTTTATTTTGTGAGGTGGGTTAGGACCTGCTCGTGGAGTGCTGTTCCTTTGAAGGACAGGTGATATTTTTATAAATTGATTTCAGGATTGGACTTGGTGGCTAGTTGTTTGGGGTTTTTAAGTAGTAACTATGCTTATTGTGTGATACTTGTTTTAGGAACATATGGATGAAGTGTGCTCGTCGCAGTTACTGACATCAGTAAGACGTATGGTCTTGACTCTTACACAACAAAATGATGAAAGTAAAGAATTTGTGAAGTTCTTTCATAAGCAGCTTGGCAGTATACTTCAGGTTAGTAGCTTTTTGGTGTTTTGCCACCCTGTTTCGACTTGGATAAAGAGCAACTGGTAAACCAGCTTCCCTGAAGCTGTAAATTACAGTATAGCTGCTGCTGTTCAACTTTGATACAGCAATAAGGTGTTTATTACCTTGTTTCCTAAAATTAAACTTCACTGGGTACAGAACTTCTTTTCCATCACTGCCAAACAGTGAGAGGTGTATCTGCAGCCTGTGGCTGTCTTCAGAGAGAGCTCTGGTGATGCTCTTCATGGACTTTTTGTGTAAATTCCTTAAAATCAATAGGCTGCTCTTGCTCCTTTTTTTCCCTGAAAGAGTTTCAGTCAGTAACTTGATAAGTTCTGTTACTTGATTAGAGATTCTACTTAAAATCTCTTTAAGACACTAAACTGTACTTTAAAAGAAGTACTAGCTATTGTATACCTAACTAGTTTTGAATTGTTAGGAATATGACAAATAATTAGTTTTCAAAGTTTGAAAGCCTGTTTCAGAAATGAAAGAATTGTTTCTCTTCACAGGATTCACTGGTGAAATTTGCTGGTAGAACATTAAAAGATTGTGGAGAAGATCTTCTTGTGGAGATCTCTGAAGTGTTATTTAATGAATTAGCCTTTTTTAAACTAATGCAAGACTTGGACAACAACAGTATTTCTGTAAAGCAGAGATGTAAAAGAAAAATGGAAACTACTGAAGTGATACAATCTCATGCTAAAGAGGTTTGTTTTATTATATTTTTGAAAAAATGTAGCTTTTTTAAGTCTCTTATATCTGTATTTCCTAAACTAGTTCAATTACCTTAATTCATACATTGTATATATGTGGGGTTTGGGAGTTTTGTTGGGTATTTGTTGTTTTTCATTGTTAGTTTTCATTTTACAAATGAGAACTATGTAGTCACAGTATTGCTTGTGTAGAAGTGTGAACTAGTTTTCCTCAGTAAGGGAGGTGTCCTGTATTATAGATGAGCATCTGTTATAGATATCTAAGTGCAGACTTTGGTTTTGGTAATTCACAGGAAATGTGTTTTAATGGTTATATGTGCACATAAGAATGAATGGTCAAGTCTTGGAATAGTATTAACATCTAAGGCCATTGTGTAGTTATTGTGGTTTAACCCCAACCAGCAGCTCAGCACCACACCACCACTTGCTCCCTTCCCCCCAGTGGGATAACAAGGGATTCATTCACTACTTCCCGTTGGCATGGGAATGTTCAGCCATCTCCAGGAAAGCAGGGCTACATCACACATGATGGGTACTTGGGAAGATAAATGCCATCCCTCTGAAAGTTTGCCCCTTTCTTTCTTCCTCCCCCAGCTTTAGATACTGAGCATGACACCATATGGTATGGGATATCCCTGTGGTCAGTTGGGGTCAGCTGTTCTGGCTGTGTCCCTTCCCGGCTTCTTGGCATTCCCAGCCTGCTCTCTGGTGGAGTGGTGTGAGGAGCAGAAAAGGCCCTGATGCTGTGTTAAGTAGTGCTCAGCAATAACTAAAACATTCCTGTGTTATCAACACTCTTTTCAGTACAAATCCAAACTGTAGGTCCATACCAGCTAACATGAAGAAAACTAATTTTATCCCAGCTATATATTTTGACATGGCAGTCCCAGTTCATCATCTCTCCATCTATGCCTACAGCTTTCCTTGCAGTAGCTTAGGCAGCATCTTTACCTAACTTGAGTAAGTCCTATGCAGTCATCAAATAGTTGCCTTGTTGGCATATGTAGAAAGTACCACTTTCTAGACTCAGAGTATAAAACATGTATAAAATTTTCAGAAATATTTAAGACCGTGGTACATATTCTGCTCTAACAAAGCAAGTTTTGGTTGGTTTTTGCACCATTTACATTATTAAGATGTTGTATCACCATTTCTAATCTTAGTCTTGCAGTTTCTAGGAGCACAGCATTTTTTAACTAAAAAATGGACTGTTCACAAAACAAACACTAAAACAGATCATGTTCATATACTTACATCAGTCAGGTATCTACCTTAATGTTTCTTGTATAGTTATGACTTCAGTGTCCTTTCAGGTTTCTTTTAGAAAAATGAAAACTAAAGCAAACCCGTAACTCATTTAAAAACTTCAGCAGCAGGTATTTTGTGAATCTGTCAGAAAGTTCTATAAGCAGTTTTAAGCATATCATCAGCTATATTTCTTGTTTAACTCGGGTATACCAGTAATACAGCTGGTATGAGAGAGACTGTGGAGTGCCTTGTAAAAAGGCCAAAGAAACACTCATGTCCAAATCTTTCTGGATTCAGACTTCTTTCTATCTGAAGTTGCTTGTTGGGTCCTTGTTACTTGAAGGATTGAGTCATACACTTACGAGGATGCATAGAGCCAACTTAGATATGGCATTTATCTTCTTCTGGAAGATGGAGAATTAGGGTGAAGGTCTGTTTGCCTTGTTCCTATGGCAGCAGTTCAGATTCAACAGAGTGAGAGATGAGCCAGAACTGATAGGTCTCCAGTTACTTTGTACAGATCTGCACAATTATCTGAGTGGTCTTCTCACAACTTTCAACTCTGGGATCCTGATGCAGACACGTCTGATCTTGCTCGATTTTTGTGGCTGTCTTGACCCCAGTAAGCTAACTGGTTTTAGGTTCCATGCTGAAAAACACAGCACTGTCTTGACAAGAGCTGGTGTATCTAATTCTGTATGTTAACTATGTTTTGAGATAGATAGTAGTTCTTGGTAAGACTGGCATTTCAGCCAGGCTTTCATGAAGCCCTAGTTTGGTTCAGTATTTCAAATTTATTTCAGTTTAGAATTGAAGACAGTTTGTGTTTCTTCTAGGCAAAAAAAGGTGTCCAGGTGGATGTTTGTTCATCTGCTGAAGATGTCGATGAGGATAAAGTATGTTTATGCTTCTCAACTGTCTTTATACCTCAGATAATTTCACAGATCACTTAGTCTTCCTGTTTCTGTCATATAAATCTAGTATCCGTAAGGAGCCCATTTCATAGTGTTAATAAATATATTCAACGTCATGGGTTTTATCTCCTTTTTGTTATTTTCAGCGATTTATTTTATCAAAGTAACAAAGTATAATTTCCTTTTTTTAATATGAGTAGATTGTCTGGGAAGGAAGTGACTACCAAAAAATCTGCCTTCATCAATAAATCTCTGTTACTGTATGCATTCAGTAAACATGACTTGGATATCACTTTCTTGGTTGCTCTTGTTTTACTCTTGTTTCTACTGCAGAGCCATTACTAGCTTAAACACTATAATAAAGTATTATCTTGTTACCTTTAAGAAGTGCATTCGGACCAACAAAGATAGTACTGAGGATGTTTTTCTGTTTATTGTTGGTGTCCTATATATAGAGTGACCTTTGCTTTAGGACTGACAATTTGAAAGTCTAAAGCAAAGTTTATGTTGAATGCTACACAACTGTAATGGAGTCATTTGTTACACTCACAGAGCAGCTTCAGGGTAGGGTTTCGGTTTTCCTTTTAGTATTCATTTTCTGTATTTTTAAAGAAAAAAAGACCTGTTCTGAAGGTGTTTATTGTGGGATTTGTTCTGGGGCTGTTTCCCTTGCTCTCAGCTCAGAGCACTGAGCATGCAGTCATTTGCTGAAGAATTCAGTAACAAGGACAGCTTAACTATTTTTAGCAATTAGCATTTTATTTCTTAATGGTATGGAATAAGTTGTTTTCATCTTCAAGAGAAGGCAGAAGTTCTGAGTTGAGAAACAAGGTATTTGCAGTTCTCAAAGTGTGCATTTGCTCTTGAGTGTTAAATGTCAAGGCACTAGATTTCTGCCTTTGCTCTTCAAGCTTGTTTCAAAAACCACTAAAATCATTGTGTTTGGGGAGATAGGTTATATATGAAGCTTTGTAGTTTCTGCTGGAATGTTGCACTCTTTCCAGCCAAGGGAAAGAGATGGGTTAAGTACTAAGTAGAATGTTGAATGCTTTCCCAAATGGGCATGGGCATAGGCATATGTGTAGCCATGTACGGGCTTAGAGTTACTGTAGCACTGCTTTGGAACTAAAAGTATGTATCACTTATTAAGGTTGCATATCACTTGTTATGCTTGCTGTAGTATAAAAGAGTGCTGCCAAAATTTGAAGCCTAGCTGAGGGATTTACTTGGGGGTTCATATAGGCTAAGCATCATTTTCTTATTCAGGTTATTTAGAAAATCGTTCAACAGAAACTGCTGAGTAGCTGTTGCTAAAGAAATGAGAAGGTGTAGTTAGAAATATTCCTAATGTTTTCTAGAAGTCATTTAGAAGCAGGGAAGTTGCTAGAAGGTACTAATTCAGGTGTGTCTGTCCTCCTCTAGATAATGACAAGCCTAATTTAAATAAGCTTTTTTAAGCTAGAATACTGATCAGTGTGAACCTTTTCAGATAATGAAAAACTCAAGTTACAGTGTTCTTGATAGCAATGTCTGAACAGTGCATGATCTCTTATAGTAGGCTCTAATGCTCTGTTTCAGGAGTAGCTTTGCAGTATTAATTTCAAGGCCTTAAGTACTACTTAAACATTAGGTTTAGTCTGTAGATACTTTTGAGCAGCAAAGGTGACTCCTTGATGCAGAAACCATAACTTAATCTATAGATAAGTGTCCTGGCTTCAGCAGGAACTACTGCTGAACCCAGGACAATAAGCAAGCATGAAAATGCACAATATCCCTTGTTTTCCTAGGACAAGGATGAGACTGAAAATGTTAAAGAAGTACAGGACTCGGAAACATATGATGGTAATGGAATTCCTGAAAGTATTAGGTCTGATGTGTCTGACCCAGAGGAAGATGAGGAGAATGAAAGTGGTCCAGTGGCAATAAGTAAGTGATTTTTTTTTTTTTTTTTTTTTTTTATAGCTCATTATTCAATGCTTTCACTGTAGTTTTGACCGACTAATTTTTACAACAGGATTTGCGTCAAGTACTGCTGTGTGACATCTCCTCTCACGGATTTTCTAGTTATAGGGTCACAGAATGGTCTGGGTTGGAAGGGACCTTAAAAGACCCCCCTGTCACTAGACCATTGGAACGTGCTCAAAGCCTTGCCCAACCTGGTCTTGAACACTTCCAGGGACTGGGCATCCACAGGTCCTTCCCAGTGAAAGTTTTCCAGTACTGTATTTGCTAGTATTGTGTCAGGGGTTAAACACTCCAATTGGAACAGCTTTTTCTTTGTAATCAGTACATCGGTAAAAACAGATTAGAATCAGATTAAGTTACATATTCTGTCTCAGCTAAACTTGAAGTTTCTGAACCTTTAAACTGAATATATGAAGGCTGCTGAAATTTCAGACTTTCTTCATGTAAATGATGATTTTTTCTTTTTTATATATTCTTCCACTTGAACTTGCATATTTTTTAATAATTTGTTGTCCTATTTGTGGCCTTACACCAAATACAGCTTGGTTTCACTTAGATTTAATTCCTTCACACCAGTTTGTTTAATAACTTAGATATTCCACATCAACACAGTGGTGTTTGCTTGCAAGATAACTTATGGGGAGCATATGGATCCTTGAAAGTTCAGTCATCACTATATGTTAAATTTCAAAGTTTTGAAGTGAGAGTTATAACTGATCATTGCAGTAAATTTCCAAAACAGGTTTGGGTTTTGCAGCCTGACTTTGACATAGTCTGACAGAGTAAATGTGTAAATATAATATGGAGGTGGTTTTCCGTTGATTTGCCTTCAGGTTTATCAAAAGCAGAAACCCAAGCTTTGACTAACTATGGCAGTGGAGAAGATGAGAATGAAGATGAAGAAATAGAGTTTGAGGAAGGGCCTGTTGATGTGCAGACATCACTACAAGCAAGCAGTGAAACAACAACTGAAAATGAACAGGTATCACCAAAGCTGTAAATGCAGTAAAAACTTAAGCCAGTGCACAGCTTTTCAGTACATATTTGTATGTATCTCAGTTTTTCTTGTTTCACTGTTTTCACACTAATGAAGGTAGAATGATAGAAGAAATTAACGTGTTTGCAACTTTCCTTAATAGACTTCAAAGCAAGAATTGAGTAGGACAAAAAGCAGTGAGATTTTGTCATCAGAACAAGAATCTGCTAATGTTAAAGGTAAGACCCCTGTGCAGTAACTGAGAGATTAACACTTCTGTATGAATTTGCTTGCTGTGACAGTTATCTTGGACAGTGCCTGTGATATATGTAGTTAAAAGGAAGGCGTTCAAAGCTGCAAGAGTTTACTGGGCTGGGTTTTTTTATGGAACCACATCAGCTGACTCAGTCTCTCTGTTGATCTAGACACAGCAGACCTTTTAAGGAGGAAACCTGGAATAAACTTATCTAGATAGATGTGGTTTTGATTTGATTTGAAAATAGCATGAATTTCAGTTAACTGTTGTAGCCCTTGGCATATAATTGCACTGGAGTTAAATTTGTCAGTTACGGCATTTTGATGTTTAGATTTGCCTAGTACTTGCTTTTCTGCTACTACGATTTACTAGCAATTGAAATCACTTTACATTTTAGGGATTTATTTCTGTGAATAATAATGTGTTGTAACTGATTAAGAACTAAGAAATCATTTTCTGTCAAAAGGCTCTTTGGGGTGGTATGAATGTTACTTCTAATCCAGCAGTTTTACCACCTTCTCCTGAATGTCCTTCTGTTGCAAATACTTGGTTTATTCTTGGTCTTTTTCTGTTGGCTAAAAGCAGTATTTGAGTAGATCCTGTGTTGCCGTAAGAATGTGGCAAAATGTGAAGGAATTTATTGTTCTTTATTATTTATTTCCTCATATCTAGAATGAATATTTTACAGTAGGTCATACAGTTCTGGAAGTTGTTTTTCGTTGCTTCTTCATTTTTACGTCTGTATGAAGTCAGATATTTTGAAGTCGCATTCTGCCTTGTGATAATTGCTGATACTTAACGAGAGTAGAAGTAACTTCCGTTCATTTGTAGCTTTGGATCATAATCTAAAAAACATAATACAAGGATCCGTGAATTTTGTATGCTCAGGATCTTTTCCTATCTGTACCTCGTTATAATGTAGTTTTGTGGTTTTAGGTGAACAAGATGTGGCTTCAATTTTGCCTCATTACCTCAATGGCGTAGAGAATACACCAACTTTAACACTCAGTACGCCAGAATCCTTTATAACAGCCAGCATGAAAACAGAAGAATCAAGCTCCTCTTTAACAGTAAATGAAACTCAAACACTAGATACAACATGTGTGGAAAACAAATCAGCTGCAAGTTCTGAAAGCTCCATGGCTGGCAGCCCCGATACAGAGTCACCTGTGTTGGTGAATGAATATGTGCGTATATTTCCACTAAGATACATCCAAGAGAAATGAGAAGCTTTTTTCTATTTCAGTGTTTAGTTCACAGTCTTGTACAGTTTTGATATGTGAATTTGATATTGTTTTTTGGTGTACTTTATTATAATAGTCAAGAATCTAGTTTTTGAGGGAAGATGAACTGAAGTAGCACTATTTAAGAGTAGCACTCTTAAATTTCACTGTTTCTATTTACAGGAAGCTGGTTCTGGAAATGTAAGTCAAAAATCTGATGAAGATGACTTTGTGAAAGTTGAAGACTTGCCCCTTAAACTTGCAGTATACTCAGAGGTATTTTGCTATTGTTTGTGGGGTTGTTATTTAGCAGTCTTAATTATCAAGAGAGCAGTAAGAATTATCCAGTATTTTGAGTTTTGCTTTCTGTCTTACAAAGGCAGATTTAATGAAGAAGGTGGCAACAGAGGCCCAAACCAACAGTTTGTCTGATGAATTACTGGGTGGAGGTGGAGCTCAAGATCAAGAATTAGTAGGAGATGCCCAAACTTTGAAAGAACCTGGTAAAGATTATTTTTTAAGTCCTCTACACCTATTGGGAAGACACTCTGGAATGGCCTAGAATTTAACTATTTTATTACGACTGACGGAAGTAAGCAGTCATTGTGGTGCTGAAAGACTATCCTTTTTTGTTTATGTGCATTTTCAAATGATGTATTGAAGTAAAGGGATTTTGCTTCTGTGTCCTTTATATACACACTTCTGTTAGATTATGTGGCTGATAGTCATAAAAAGTAACACGTTATAACAGGATGGTTTTAAAACTTACTAAAATTGAACAGTATTTTTGTTCCTTGTTACACAAGCTGAGGTTTAATAATGATGTAAATTCTAATTGCTGTTATCTGATATAATAATGCTTAATGCAGTTTGCTGACAGACTGCTCAGTGGTTTTGTAATAGAAGAGTTCAAGAGACTTCTCAATAGTAAAATCTCTCTTCAGGGAAATGAAAATAATTTTTAGTGTGAAGCACACCATGAGATAGAAAAAACTTTCAGTGTGTATGACAACAATAAAAGCTTGTCACTCTCATGAAACAGTATTTATGCAGCTACAACAACCTGATGGTAATACAGGTCAAAAAAACCTTTGCGGGTTTTTGGGTTTTTTTTAATGTTGATATTGTAATACAAGTTATGGCATTAGAAGCTTATGTTCTATTGTTAGGCTTGTAGCTCTCCAGTGGAAGGTACAGTACAGACATATGTAAGTGCATGAACTGGGTATTCTGATGGTAGTTTTCTGCTAATGTAACTAGTTCCAATTCTTCAAACAAGACAAGCTGTTCAAGTAAGCTATGATTCAAAATGCTTATAAAAAAGGTTGAGGATGAGATATTTCATCAAGTTGATTTAATGGATCCTTACAAGGAGCTGAAATGTGTTCAGGAGCTGTTTGATGCCTTGTAGCTATTAGACAATAATGAGCATTCTTTTGTTTTACAGAAACTTTTGGAGCTCAAAGTGGATGAGAACAACCTTGAAGATACCTGCATTTATAAACTCCTTGTATACAAACACATATAGAAGATCATCACTTATTTCCCAGAATTCTGGAAGTGTATAAAAATGTAAAATTTCTGACACACTGCCTCTTAGGATAGGTATGCTAACTTCTGCCTGTGGCAGTTTGAACAGCTGGAACTGAATCTTCTTCTATTCAGTTTTGCTGCACTGTTCTTTTTCTGTCTTAACCTTTTCTTTATTTTTATTGTGACTTGTTTAGTAATTTTTAAATTGTTCAAAATGGTAGTTTCAAATAAAGTTTGGACTTGTCTGTAAGTTCATCTTCTGAAAAATTTTACTCTGACTTACAAAGTGGTATGCAGAGTTTGGTGGTGGAAGTTAACAAACTTTAATCTTGGAATGCTTATAGCAGCCTGTTACTCATCTTCAGAGAAACATTGCTAATTTTCCTGGGACAAGAAACTCTTGTCCCACAGATTTTATCTTCTACAAATATAAAGTGTTAGCACAATATATGCCATACCAGTTTGTTGGCTTGTATAGCCTAGAGTATAGCTGGTCTGTAACAAACAAACCAAACAAAAAATGTTCCTGTTCAGGGCCTGTGGAATTCATTTCTATTAGCACACTTACTTACCCGAGGCAAAGTAAATACTCTAGGTTTGTAGTTAGCTGCAGAAACCAGCTCTTGTTTTCTTCATTTTCTGTATTGACTTTCAATGTACAAAGGAATAAACCTGTCTGAAAAATTTAGTGTTGTTACAGTTGCTGCAATAGGAACAGATTCTACAGGCTTTCAAATGTATTTGACTGTGAAGAGTTTTAACATTGAAAGGAAGAAATTTAGGAAATTCATGTTTAAAAAACCTTGAACAGTTAAAGTCAGCACCTACTGAAGTTCTATGGCAAAGGCAGGACTAGGGTTCTAGAAAAGTAGATTGGAAACATTGAATCAGAACAAACATTTCCTTCACTCTTTCAGATCAGAGTTGCTAATACCAGGAAGTCATAAAACAGAGCTAGAAGTAGCTTATTTGGCATATCTATCTGCTGCATTACAGAGATCCATTTACCTTAAAAACAAAGTTTTCTTGAAAGTGGTTAAAAAGCAGTGGTGATCTTTAATTCATAATTGTCTTCCTTTTGAGGTCACTGTAATAATACGGCTATATGCTGTGAGAAACAGTCTAGTGCCAGTGAAGCCTAAATATGCCTGAAGTTTGAATAAAAAGGAGAGTGTGATTCTTCTGTGATTTCTTTTTTTTTTTTTAGTTGAAGTCTCTCCAGGTCTATGAGCACATTTTGAAATGGCAGATTACAATCCAAAGAAAAAAGTGTATCAGAAAGTTCAATTTAGTTACTGTGCAGGCTCTAAACACACTGTAGTACTATGTGCAGAAAAAAGCTTCACAGTTTTGAGGACAGAGGAAGTATATTGTGACAAGGGCAAACCTGTGAAACAAAAGTTTTTAATCACTACAGTAAGGCACAAGAATAAGTAAGCCCAGGAGTGTACGTGAAAGGGGTCATTTTCATAGTGTAGAATGGTAAGATCCCTGAATAGTTGAGCTTAAAGTTTAATGATTTACCATATAAACTAGATTTGACTCAAGAAATGGCATAAGCACACACCATTCCTGAATTCTTGTTCTGGAATGGTATGTACGAACAGTGAACTGACATGGCATTTCTTTGGTCATGCTTTCTCTCTGCCCTTTCACTACAGGCTGGCTCAGGTTGGCAGGGACCTGTGAAGCCAGTCTTGTCCAACCCCCTGCTCAAGCAGGGCTACTTAGAGATGGTTGGTTAGGACTGTGCCCAGTTGTATTTGAGTATCTCCACACAATCTCCCTGGGCAGCCCATGCCAGTGCTTGGTTCCTCCTAAAAAAAGTGTTTCCTAACACTGAGGGAAGAGCCTATGTTTCAGTTTGTGACCATCATTTACTTTCATTCAAGTAGGAGTGCTGAGGAAGTTAAGATCTCCCTTATATTCTGATGCCACTCCTACTCATGTCATTCAGTTCAAGTGGAATGTGTTTTTTTCCAGTGGGGACAGGGAAGGTCTTGGTTTAAAAAAGGTTATGGGAGAATAGATGAACTTGTAAGAAGCAGGCAAGCATTGCTTGCTGTCTTACCCATCCAGACCAAAATGTTACATTTTGCTGTCTAGTATCCATTGCACAGTTCATCACAAAGAATTCAGGTAACTATTTTTAAGATTAAATTTAAAGAGATCAGAGATGGTTCTCTCCTACAGCCAGTGCAACTCAGTAGGAGTTGTTACTGCTCTATAGTGAATGACCTAATAAAACAAATAGAATACACTGGTGTGGAGTGAAACCAAATCATATTTGGCTTCAACTCATTTTCACTACTGGAAGTATCTGCTAAGTTCTGTATGGAAAGTGCAATAATAGATTTCTTACAAATAGAGTTCACCAGTGCTTTTGAAACTTTATTTTAATCAATCCACTGCAAAATTATTCATGCTCCAAAACTAATTACAGCATTCACAGAGTCTAAGCATTAAGACAACAGAAACCCCCTAATAACTTTGGGTGGCTTTTGCTGCAATGCTAGCATTTTGAGCTGTAGTCACCTACTACAGGTTTATAATCTTACGTAAGAGCAAGGAAATCAAACAACACCACCCTTTGATGGTAAACTTTGAAGAACATAAGTTAAACTAATAGATTGTCTTATTTCAAAAGAAGCCTTTACCCATTCTACACAAATTTACATGTTCACACTGCCATATTTATTCAAAGACAGACTGGAACATTTCTTGCCCTACTTTAATATACTCTTCCCTCTCTTCATTTGTCATTAGAGACACAAGCTCTGGATTTTCATTAACTTCACTGTATGAATGAGGCTGACCAGCTACCATTAAAATAGGACCTTGTGTTTCCTGTTCTTCATCCTCTTGTTCAAAGTTGCTGCCTGCTCCTTCCATTCCTGCTGCTCTTGAGTGCTTGGCACCACCTTCAGGCTCACTAACATCACTGCCTTCTTTCGGTGGTTTGCTTTTGACAACAGGAGCCTTGTCTGTGCTAGATGACCACTTGGGTTCATGGAGCAGGAGAGTCCTGAGGATTTCATTATCAGTGACAGTTTCTTTACCACTTTCTTCAGTTTCTTCAGAGGCATTTACTGCTAATACACAACACTAAGTGTCAGAGGTATCAATAGTTTACAGTTACCACAGGCATTCTGCATAAATTAGTTTCTTCTACTCTGGATCATCTTTACCCACACTATAGGATTTTCTTCAAAGTGCAGATGTCTCCAAGACTTTCCCACTTTAAAGATTGCCACTAAAGTTACTGCATGGCTACAGCTAAAAATTCCAGGAGCTGGTATCTGACTTTACAAATGCTGCCTCAGTCAGGTTAAAGACTGGTATTTATAAGCTGTGATAACCACTAATGCAGAATTAAAGTGTAACTCTATATTCTAAACCAAGCTGACTACATTTTCAATAGGGAAGCTATGTTTAAATGCAGTAAGGCTACCAAATGTAGAGTATTTGCTAAAAAAAAAAAAAAAAAAAAAAAAAAAATCCAACCTACCAACACTGTTGGTGGTTCTTGTTGCTCCTTCCACAGTGCTCTGCAACATCCAGATAGGTTGCTTCTTAGCTGGTTTTTCTCTTGTTTTCTTCTTGTCCTCAGAGTCTTGGACATCAACAACTAAGTTTTGAGTGTACATACTGCTGTAAGAGGAACATCTGCTGGCCCATTTCTCAGGTTGGCTGCAGGAGTCCAGCACACTTGAATCTACCTTCTGATCAAAGCTGAATGAAACATCACCCATTTGGGGCAGGTTAAATTCAGGCAAGAACCCTCCAGTTCCCATACAAGCAAACAAAACAAGACCAAGAAAAAGCATATTTTGTCATCAGAGAAGCTTTAACCAGTGCTCTATCTTAAAGCAGTTCTCATTCCTTGTTACTTCATCTCAGAGGCAAGTGGCTCTGAACTGATTTTTGCATGGTCTTCGCAGTTATGTGTCTCTGGATGGAGCATGCTGCTAGAGAAACATTACTTTCTCACAGAAAGGGTTATGAATATTAGCTAAAGAAGTCTGGAAAATTAATTACTTTTAAAAGCAGCAAAAAAACCCTATAAATACATAATAATTTAAAATGCCTTAGGTATTGCAGGCTTCTTTATTAAGCAGCTGACAAAGCAGAACTGAGTAGAAAGTGGGCTGCAATTCAGTATTTCAGAGGTTTTACAACTGAGCAGCTTTCGGGGCGCGGGGAGGGGGTGCTGATCAGAAGTTTGAGGGTTATGATTATACCTTCCTGACAATTCTGGTATTTCTGTTGGCTGCGGTTCCAGCAACTCATATGGCAGAACAATGTCTTCAGTTTCACGCAGCAGCACAAAGACAGGTTCCATCTGCTCATTGAATTTCGCTAGCAAGGTTTGAGTGTCACGCTTCAGAAGTGCCGAGGCATCTTCCTCTACTTCAGTGTTGCAGTAAGTGCAGTGGAAAGTCTCTGCAACATGATCCAACATGGGGAATTCGTGAGTTCATATGACACGAAAAAACAGCAGTATCTTGTTAAGAAATCCATAACCTGCACTATTAGCAAAACATTGCTTGTTCACATTAACTAGGGAACTCAAGTTATAAAAGCAAGCCTTTTTTGCCTTTTGGAGAGGGACTGATATTCACACTATGCAAGGGAGAAATGGCTGTATTGGGGGAGGAAAAGTTAAGTTGGCTAGACCTGGAATGTCATCAGATAGTAAGATCTAGTATTTTTCTTCTCTGTTCTCATCTTAGTTCATCATGTAAGAAAAGACATTTGCTAGCATAAATAGCATCTGTTGTTCAGAGGTCTGAAGTTCAGGAAGACTCATTTAATGCTAAGCCCCTGTATTTATGTCTTAAGCAAGAAAATAATTAAAGCATATTCTATTAAAAATATATTGCAAGCCTCAGTGTTTGCAATGTTGACAAAGTCCCTGCATTTAGAACAAGAGATGATTTTGCTAACTGACAGTACACTCCTTTCACCTTCAAAGGTCCAAGCTAAGCATGTAAAGTTTACTCTCTCTAGTTCTGGCATCCTTTGCCAATTCTACAGCCCAAATGTTAACAACACAGCAGCTGCGCTTAGAGTAATGCCTTGTAGTGTGGTGCCATTTTAACTCATTTTGAAAGAGTACTTTCTGTTGAGTTATTTTGATTTTGGAGAAAAGAAACCCTCAAGCCCTGATGCACTTCTGCTGTGGATGTGTTGTGCTGCCACAGGAGAAACCTGAGCTTCCCCGCTTCCAGCACAGGGAGTAACGGAATGCCTCTGCTTCTGAGCTGCAATACTTTTATCACAGTAGCTGGCTGCAAACAGTTTTCTCCATCTTGTCCAACTCTTTCAGCAGAAGAACTGAACACGCAAACGGATTAATTGATGCATTCAGAACAGAGTCAAGTGAGTACTGTATTCTCATTTCTGTATGAGGAGGTGGGGAATCACAAGACTTTGGTGAGTAGTATTAAAACAGGTTAGAAGTCTTGTTCATAGCAAAGCTGAGGCCTGAAATCTGACTCCAAACCCCAGCACATATATTTAAGATTGCTCTTCCTCTTGCTTGGCCTCTTCTACAGGGACAGCTTTCTTCTTACCCTTGCATTCCAGCTTCTCCTGTCTAGGACCTTTTCCACCGCAAACAAGAAATACATTCTAAAAACAAGCTTTTATTGCAAAGTTTGCATAGGAGCCAACTTTGTGCTATCAAATTTACTCTTTAAGACGAGAGCAAATAGGCAACATACCTGTAAATACATCAAAGATCTGATTGACCTCGAGGTCTGTGTAAGTGCTGGAGCAAGACGGACATTTAAAAGAGAACCTGGTAGTTGAATCCCGCTCATCCGCTTCTATTTTCCGGCGTATATGATCCATTTTGTATTTTACCACATCCACCAGCACCTTGTAGTTGATGTAATAGTAATTGTGCCTTGTGCTCTTCCCATTAGGCCCCGTTTCAACTCGCATACGCAGCTTCACAAACTTGTCTGCCTTGAGCGTATTGAGGACAGCTCGCAGTTGCTTATGTTCGTACTTGAGCAGCTGTAACAGGTCATCCTCTTTGATGCAGGGGTAGCGGATCAGTAGATCAAGGGCCAGGGAGTGCTCTGCTCCATAGAAACCACGCACTATGTGTTTGGCCAGGCGCTTTAGGGCTGCCGGGACCTCTGTGATAACACTTTGCTCTTCCATCAGGAGCTGAGCCACTGTCAGAAAGAGAAGTGCTGCACAACAAACAGAAGGGAGGTGAGCTACAGTGAGCCTTTCTTAGCACTGACCTGCTTGTACAGCAGGTCATTTGCTGTGCTTCTACGAGAGTCTTCATGGACCAACAGATTGATGTCAAATCCTTAACCTGCAACTAGGGATGGGGAAGGTATCAAAGATTACTCAATTTTGATGTAAATTATTCATGTCCTCTTGTGTAAAAACCCACAGAAGATATCTAGGAAAACAGGTTACAGAAAGTTCATAATGATTCTCTTTACAGAGGACAGCACAGTTATCTTGCATGTTCAAGTCTGCCCAAAGTGTCTGTTTTCATTCACAGCCAGCCAGGTAGGAACTCAACACCATGCACCTTCAAAAGTAAAGCTCAGGACACAAGCTAGGTAAGAAATCTTTGGCTTAGTTCATAACAACATGTGAAATAGATGAGCCTGCATCTCCCTTTGCGGCAAAGCCACAAGAGGCGTTTCAACACCTTTTAGCTTGTACTTTGTGATTTTTCTGCTGACTGCTGCATGGCAAATCTGGGGCACAGGCTTTTCCATCTTGTCTGGCACTGCTTTCACTCAGCACTGGGTGCCTGGGACTGTGCCTGCTTTTTCCACCACACCAGATCACCAGGGAACATCTGTAGCAGGACATTTTACTCCTTAGTACTTAATCAGTCCAGCTGTCCTAATTGTGCCTTACATGTAAGAAGTGGAGGGAAAATAAAAGAATTGGTATAGGTTTCAATAAAGCCACATCCCAGTTTCCTTCTTTGAGGCACATTAAAAATCCTGCAGTGGTGTTTGGTAGCACAGCCACCGGGCAGGCAGCTGTGCAGAGAACTGTGCCATGTGCAGCCAGGCAGTGTTGGTGTAGCTACAGGACCAGGCACTGAGCAGGCAGTGGATGCGTTACAGCACACTGCATTGCCAGCACTGGCACCTGCTGCTGAGTGGCAGCTTGCTCGAGCACAGCTAATGCCACACAGAGCTTCCAGGTGCCCTTCATCAGAAATCCTAGATAAAAACCCAGACCTGTTTGCAGTAGCCTTGTAGTCAAGCCATAATTGAATTTACATCTCACAGGAGCAGCCTTTTGGATAAGGAAAGCCAAACATAAACCTGCTGGTATGAGGCTGGAAACCCTGAAAGCAATAGCACCACACTGACCTAAATTTCCTCTCACAGGAAGAGCAGGGAAACTGGAATAGGCTGCCCAGACTGGGCAAGAGCCTGAGCAGCCTGACGTTGCTTGGAGATTAGTTGTGCCATGAGCAAGGTTTGGACCAGATGGCTTCCAGGTCCTGTCTAACCTAAATTTTCCTCTTCTGTGCAAAGTGAGGTAAATTCAAGCACAATAAGAAGAGAAGCTTTGGGAATGTCAGTCAGTTCCTTGACAGTCCTCCTCAGACTGCTAAAAGAGGATTTTTGTGCTTTTTCCACACAAGCCTGGAGAAAGAAGCATTTTTTTTATCATTGTTGTCATTTTCATAGTTCTACTCTTTCACTTCTCCTTTGCCCTCATCCTCAAAAGAGGCTCAATTACAGTGCACCTGATTGTCGCATTGAGACAGGCAGCATAGCTCATCGCAAGACAAACAATATTCCCTTCCACAGGCAGGAAAGGTTGGGACCTGCAGCTTGCATTCAACCAAGCCTCCCAGAAGCTAAACCCTGTTCTTGCTGCCAGCCAAGTCCTCATGAAGGTTTGACACGCATGTGGATGTGTCTGTGGTGGGACAGGGACATAGTCTAGTCCAGAGTCAGAAGCTCCATCTGCTGAGCAGAGGCTAGATGCTTAATAAAATCCTTTTGACTGCAGTCCCACCTCCACCTCTTTCCCTGATGGATGAGCTACCTCAGGTTGCCAGGGCATTTTCTGCTGGATAAAGCCATAAGCAGACCTGTTGGATAACAGGTCAGTGAGCACAGTGGCTACCCCTGAGCCACTCAACCATGTTCACGCCTCAGCTGCACTTGGCAGGCAATTTTCCTTTCCCCATCTACAGCAAGGACTCTGCTCTTGGCATTCAGTAGGCTTTCCTTTGCAGTCAGGATAAGGGTATGCATGCATATATATACATATACACACACAATGATATTGAGAATAGCCAAGAAGCTTCAGACTGCAAAGAAGCTACTGGTGTGTGGGATAGCTTATGTTTACTGCTCTTGACCCAGGGCTATGCTCTGGTTTCCCACATCTATCTAGTGCTTTAACCTCCGGGGCACTTGAGCACAGACAAACATCAGCCTTCTTCCGCAGAAAAGTGGGCTAACTTACAGTAAACACACCTCCTTCTTCCTCTTTCTGGCCTCACATATTTGGAATGTTTCTGTGCCATAGCTTATACTCAGCAGGAAGGACAGGCAGCCAGTGTTCTCAGCCGGCCTCCATTCCAAGGATCAGGAACATGTCTGCGAGTCTCCTCATGCTCTGGAGAGCCCTGAGCCTTGATCACTGAGCAGCACTAAATTGCAGCCCCAGCACCTGAGTCAGATGCAGGACTAGTCATGTGCACTAGTCTGGGCTAAGATCTCAGAAAGGGCCAACATGCCCCCTGCCTGGATTCATTTTGTACGAACACCAGTGTGAGTGTGGGAACCATTAAAAGAACAAATCCACTTCTGCGTCTAGCCCTTGGCTAATGGGGGCAGAACCCTGGCACTGAAAAGACTTGTATTACAAGCAGGTCTCATGACTGTTTTTCTTACCCCAAGCCAAATAGAGAATGTAATCATTTCAAAGGGAGTGTGATAAGTAGATAACATCATTAAGGAAGAAGTAGGACCTGAACTGTAAGTTTGAGGTTTGCTGACCTATCAGTTCTCTGGATGACTCCTTATCCAGACTTGCCTTGCGTACTTGCATCTCTAGGGCAAGCAGTGCTCTGAAGTGCTGGGAAGTCTGGACTGCGTTTAAGTACTTCCGAGCACCTTGATGTTAAAAGCTCTTCAGGTCCAGGGTCCTACAACCGTGTAAACTATTCAAGGAAGGGAAAAAACCCAGCTCACCCACACAGCAGAACGCCCCATACATAGACACATAGCGTAAATATCATGAGTATATCCTGGGAAATGAGTGAAAAGCTTTTTCCAAGAACAAGTCTATAGAGCCCACTGTCCATGTGCAGCGGGAATGTAGATATGCCTTTGGTTCAGTGTAAAAGGAAATCACTTTCTTTTACAAAAATATCTGAGTTTGCCCTGAACAAAGAGCATTCATGGGAAACACAAAGCCCCCCAGAAGTGTTCCCTTACGCTACACAAAACCACAACCTGTGTTTTTTAGCAAAAACCACATAAGATCAAAGTGGGGGAAGCTTTCTCTGCAGTGCTTTGGTTATTTCAAGCTCTATTTCCCCAGTCCATTTTCAAAAACTCCTCATCACCAAAACTGAAGTCTTCCAATTCAGGAAAACTGCTGATTTTTAAAAGCTGTTGTATAGTTTTCAGCTCATAGGTAGCAGTTCTCCTTTAAAAGCACCTAGAGGTGACCCTTACCGAGCAAGGGAGGAGGAAGAAGAGTAGGTCCCTATAGACAGAGAAGGGCTTTAAACTGGAATCTGCTCTGTAGGTGAGCCACAGTCTGCACTAAGGAGACAGGTATTTTGCTGCTCATGTAGAATAGAGTATTTCCAGCTGATAGCATGTCCGGATAAGATACCTCAGAAGTCACAATCTAGCTTCTGCCTTTAGATACTTCTAAAGTATTTACTTATGAGTCTTGGAGGGGCTACCTTCTTACTACACTGATTAGCTGTAAGATTACTCAGTTACTTAGATTCTTGAGAGCCCCTTCTGCTTGTAGTTAATATAGAGCCATTATAATCTGAATAGAATCACAGAATGGTTTGGATTAGAAGGGACCTGAGAGCTCATCCAGTTCCAACCCCCCTGCCATAGGCAGGTACACCTCACACTAGACCAGGTTGTTCAAAGTCGCATCCAACCTGGCCTTGAACACTGCCAGCAGCAAGGGAACCACAGCTTCTCAGGGCAACCTGTGCCAGCATCATCAAGGAGAGATAAATGCAATGTTTTGTCTTTCCCACATACAGGATCTACCTTTTGGATCCTCTTTTTGCTTTGGGAAACCTACGCAGAGGTTGGCAGGCAACAACCAAAAGCAGAATTTCAAGTTAAGAGGGCATCATATAGAGCAAGTTCTGCAAGGTTTCTCCAGAGCCAGTTGCTTCATTAACATTTCACTCAAGCTACCCGAGAAAGCAAAGTACCCATCTCACACTTCAGAAGGCACTAAACCAGAAAGATTTAGTAAGGCAATCTCCCATCACACTTCATATAACCATATCCTTTGCAGATAAGTTAAAAACCTTATCATTACCTCTCTTAAATAGGCAGGAGACTTCAGACTGGTACTGTAGAATTGCTCCTTTGCTAAGAGGGAAAAGGAACTGCAAAACAAGCTTAAGTATTTCCCAGCCTTTTCCTAGACCTATCTGTGATAAGCCCTAATTATCACCCAGCTGGAGCAAGAGAGTCCCAGATCACATTTCATTAGCAACTGAATGAATTCAGCCTTGCATACATTGTGTCATGATAAAGTCATAAATCTATTGCTCAATGAAATCCACCTACGACAGGGAAGGACTGCAAATGTAAGTAACTGCAATCTTTGATTAGTGTTTGCATTAGCATGACTTTAGAAGACTAAAAGTAACATAATCATTAGCTCTTCTTTTGTTGTTACAAACCAAGTATTTAGTACAGGTATTTTATGTAATCTGTGTTCAGAAGCTTTCATAAGCAAACCTGGAAACTTGAATATCTTACAAAGAAGAAAGCTGGAATTTACATGTTTATTGGGTTTGTATGTTTACTTATTAATCTTTTCAGGTGTTTTATGTTTTTGAAAGGAAACAAAAAGCAATTTTTCACTGTGTTTCTCTAGAAGATCAGGTTATGGACACTATTATTTCCTTCTGTGGGCTAGACATCCGTGTTTAAAAACGATGTCGAAATACAGTTGCCACACACTGTATTGTCCAGGGTTAAAATGCTGAATTCTATTGGGATTACGATCATCTTATTCCATCTCAAATCTGTATCTTTTATGTATGCGCAGTAAAGGCTAATATGTTATAGTGATGTGGCTTAGGTCTTCATGATATGAGTTGCAGTGTGCAATGTACTTTTGTTACTGCTGTTTTGTTGCTGGAACTGCAACTCTCCAACTTAACCTGGGTCCGTGGGGAGCCCGCAAGGTGCGGGTGCTTCTCTGCATAGCACAGGCTGTGGGACTGGCACCTGTGAACATCACTACAGAAGGTGGTGCCACTGAGAAATAGTCAATACCAGAAAAACACCCTCCTAGTTTAGCAGCAAAGGTTTGATACCACAGTTCAGAAACTGCAGGAACAGGTGACTATGAAAAAGATCCCTGAGATGAGCTCTGCTCTTGCTTGTGATTTATAGCAGCAGGGATCGGTTTCATGCCTTATGCCGGGAGCGACCCTTTACTGATCTTTTTCTGTTCCATCAAGTAAGAAGTTATTTAGTGGATGCCAACAGCTGAGGAGCGTAACTGGCATAAACATTCAACTGCAAACTGAAAATGCTCACGGAGGTAAAATGAAGCAGATGCACCTCATTCCATGCAGTGGTTATTGAGTGTGCCACTTTGCTGTCAAGTTACACGAGACAGTGCAAAGGAGCAAGACTGCTTGCTGGTACCTGTACAGTTCAGTCTGTGGAAAACGTTTACGATGAGGAATACCCGTGGGTTTCCTCACAGAGTGTTTTAACAGGGCAAATGCCGTGTAACCTCCGCGCTGCTGCTCATGTGACAGTCCTCAGCCTGCGCGTGGACGTGTGGAACCGGATCACGAGAGAACAGCTTTCTAAATTAAGGACGGTGATAGTCTGCCTGATAACACTGCTGCAGGAACAGGAAACCCCCGCTGCCTGCGCCAGCTGTGCCTGACACCACGGGAGCTGCTCACCGAGGGCAGGTAAGCTCCACACAGCACAGGTAAACCTCCATGTAGCAAAGGTGCTGCTCAGCCAAGCGTCTGCCTGTTTGGGGGCTGGGAGGGAACCCCACATGGGCTCATGCTGTGCTCATGCAGCACTCCGAGCAGCAGTGAAAATGGCAAGCCAAAACCACCCCCAATAAGGACACAGAGTGGTTTGAGCAGGTATTTGTGGCTGTGGCACTGAGGGCCGTGGGAAGCAGGGTTTGTGCCGGTGTGTTATCGTGATGTTGCGCAAGAGAGACATCACTGAAAGCAGGAGGTTGAGGTGGGGATAGGCAGTCGCCTGGCTTCATTTCAAACCCATTTGGTGCTGGGTTGTTTATCTCTGATGCTGTCTGCACACACTGCACTGCCAGGCTGCTTGGTGAAAAGGAGGCCGATAATCAACTGGGCAGTGTCAGGTGGGAGAAACAAATATGAGTCCCACCAGAGGGGAAAATTAGTGGGTTGCTGCTTTGGGGGACAAAGGTATGATCAGGATCCTCACAGAGCAAACGTGGCTCGTTTCACCTGTTGGCAGAGCAGAGGCTGCTATAGATGGCCTGGTGGGAGGATGTGACTTGCACCTTGTGTAAATAGGAGCTGTTATAAGTTGCTTTATTGTCCTCTCCGGGCCAAACGGCTGCTGCACTTCCTCTCACCAGACAGGCATGAGGAAGCTGTGTTCTGGTGTATCTTATGCTCTCCATTCCAACTGAATACCCTGCCCGCAGCTGAAACAATAAAACCTCTAGCTGTCTAGCTTATACATTCAAGCACTGCAAAATAACCACCAGGAGCACAGTAAGCACCTGTAGGTAGCCTGCTAACCCTGCCCACGCAGTACTCTTCATCACACGGTCATCTCTCCTCTTTTTCCCTGTGCTGGCCTTTCTCAAAGTCTCTGTCTCAGTGCATTGCCCTGAGATCTGTTGATTTTACGACCCATCCAAACCTTGCATTGAGATGGTTCAGTTTCTTTGCAGTTTTCCTATGGTGCTCTCTCTGTGTTACTTAATTCCATGATTCCTGAAGGCTCGCGGCTATTGGACTAAATCAGCTTTGTTTGAGGGCTTCAGGCCTCTCTTTGGATTAGTTTATGTCACAATCTTTCTGATATCTAGAAAGATAGGGGATATCATGCCTGTATTACATATGGGCCTCAGAGGTACAGAATTCGAAACCAAGGTGCCTGGAGGATTTTTGAGAGCCTGAACTGAGATGTAAAGAATTAGGACACATTGTACAGCACTTCATCTGATTGCAGCATAGCTCCCTCTGTCTTGATGGTTGCTGTGATCAGTACTTCCAAGTCAACCATGGGTATCACAGACTGCTACTGGCCAAAACCCACAACTTACTGGGTTGCCTGTGTAGCACCTGGCAGAGATGGGTGAGGATTCGGTTGTCCCAGAGGGTACTTAGGCCTGCCTAGTCTGCAGCACCTTTCTCTTGCAAGGCCTTATTTACTGTCTTGAGAGCTGGAACAAAGCAGAAGCCTTTCTCCTTTATTATGCCATCCTCATTAATCACAGGAACACAGCCTGTCCTGTGCAGAGAGTGAAACAAGGCATCTTTGTAAAAGGAATTTTGGGATCATACAAAAAGCCTGTGTCCCATCCAAAAAGGAAGAGGAATGAGTAGCTGCTATGCTTGCTGGCTTCTGGATGCTTTACAGCCTCCAGCTGTATATCTTGCTTTTAAATCTGAAGAGTGGCTACCTGGGTAACATGTATGTTTTAACTTCAGTATTCTTTCCTCCGAGGATCTGTTTAGATCTACTAACTCTCAGCATGATTTGACAAACTATAGTAACAGCAGTTGCTGCAGGTGGGGAGGCACATTTTGGTTGGGCTTTCATACAACAGCAAAGGAATGCTTAGTTTAGGGAGCAGTGGGGTCAGTAGAGGAGTGTACTCTTTCTCTTGTTTTTCCTTCTCCATCCAATCACTTCGGTTTCTTTTCCCCACCTCGTTCATGCAGAAAGCATACCTTCTGCAGCTGAACGGGGCTATCTTGGCAGAACAGTTTCCAGCTCTCCGGGGATGGTGCATGTGCACCACTTGCAGGAATGCAGATGCAGCATTTTGGGAACTAAGTTGGGCAAATCATATGCAACTACTCAAAGGTTTAAACAGTGGTGCAATTCAAACGGTTGGTGTAGCCTGAGAAAAGGCTGTGTCTGATACAAACACAGAATCACAGAATCACAGAATCCCAAGGGTTGGAAGGGACCTAAAAAGATCATCTAGTCCAACCCCCCTGCAAGAGCAGGGTAACCTACAGTACATCACACAGGAACTTGTCCAGGCGGGCCTTGAATATCTCCAGTGTAGGAGACTCCACAACCCCCCTGGGCAACCTGTTCCAGTGCTCTGTCACTCTTACAGTAAAGAAGTTCTTCCTGATGTTAACGTGGAACTTCCTATGTTCCAGTTTACACCCATTGCCCCTTGTCCTATCACTGGATATCACTGAAAAAAGCCTAGCTCCATCATCCTGACACTCACCCTTCACATATTTGTAAACATTGATGAGGTCACCCCTCAGTCTCCTCTTCTCCAAGCTAAAGAGACCCAGCTCCCTCAGCCTCTCCTCATAAGGGAGATGTTCCACTCCCTTAATCATCTTTGTGGCTCTGCGCTGGACTCCTTCAAGCAATTCCCTGTCCTTCTTGAACAGAGGGGCCCAGAACTGGACGCAATATTCCAGATGCGGCCTCACCAAGGCTGAGTAGAGGGGGAGGAGAACCTCTCTTGACCTACTAACCACTCCCTTTCTAATGCACCCTAAGATGCCATTTGCCTTCTTGGCCACAAGAGCACATTGCTGGCTCATGGTCATCCTCCTATCCACCAGGACCCCCAGGTCCCTTTCCCCTTCACTACTTTCCAGCAGGTCAACCCCCAACCTGTACTGGTACATGGGGTTGTTCTTCCCCAGATGCAAGACTCTACATTTGCCCTTGTTAAATTTCATCAAGTTTCTCCCCGCCCAACTCTCCAGCCTGTCCAGGTCTCGCTGAATGGCAGCACAGTCCTCTGGTGTGTCAGCCACTCCTCCCAGTTTTGTGTCATCAGCGAACTTGCTGATGGTGCACTCAGTTCCCTCATCCAGGTCATTGATGAAAATATTAAACAGCACCGGTCCCAGCACCGACCCCTGGGGAACTCCACTAGTCACAGACCTCCAGCTAGATTCTGCGCCATTGACCACAACTCTCTGCCTTCTTCCTTTCAACCAGTTCTCGATCCACCTCACTACTTGATCGTCAAGCCCACACTTCCTTAGCTTATCTATGAGGATGCTGTGGGAGACAGTATCAAATGCCTTACTGAAATCAAGAAAAACTACATCTACCGCTCTACCATCATCCCTCCACCTAGTCACTTCCTCATAGAAGGCTATAAGGTTGGTCATACATGACTTCCCCCTCATAAAACCATGTTGGCTGTTCTTAATGACCCCCTCATCCTTGATATGCCTAGTGATGGAGTCAAGAATAAGTTGTTCCATCACCTTTCCAGGGATGGAGGTAAGGCTGACCGGTCTATAATTACCCGGGTCCTCCTTCTTGCCCTTCTTATAGATTGGTGTGACCTTTGCCATCCGCCAATCCTCAGGCACCTTGCCCGTTTCCCACGACTTACCAAAGATGATGGAGAGTGGCCTAGCAATGACCTCCGCCAGCTCCCTCAGCACCCGTGGGTGCATTCCATCCGGACCCATCGATTTACAGATGTCCTGTTTGCATAGCTGATCCCTAACCCAATCCTCATCTACCAAAGCAAACTCCTCCTTTGTCCTGACTCCTTCTGGGGCTATAGAAATCCGGGGCCCTCGGGGAGAGTCTGCAGGAGTAAAGACAGAGGCAAAGAAGGCATTCAGCACCTCTGCCTTCTTTATATCTTCTGTCTCCAGGGTACCCACTTCGTTCAGCAGTGGGCCTATATTGCCTCTTGTTTTAGTTTTATTTGCTATGTATTTGAAGAAGCCCTTTCTATTGTCTTTAACCCGACTAGCAAGATTGAGTTCCAAGGAGGCCTTAGCTGTCCTAATTGCCTCCCTACATCCTCTAACAACTGTCCTATATTCCTCCCAAGCGGCCAGCCCCTCCTTCCATAATCCATAGATTCTCCTTTTCCACTTGAGTTTGCCCAGCAGCTCCTTGTTTAACCACGCCGGTCTCCTAGATCCCTTACTTGACTTCCTACTCATTGGGACGCTCCGATCCTGAGCTTGGAAGAAGCGGTCCTTGAATGCTAACCAACTATCTTGAGCCCCTTTACCGCCTAGTACACTTTCCCATGAGACTTCCCTTAGCAGTTGACTGAAGAGGCCAAAGTTGGCCCTTCGGAAATCCAGAACTGTGGCTTTGCTAGGTATTCTATTCCTCCCACACAGGATCCTAAACTCCACCATCTCATGGTCACTGCAGCCAAGGCTGCCATTGACCGTCACCACTTCGACCAAACCCTCCTTGTTGGCGAGTACTAAATCTAGCAGCGCTGCTCCCCTAGTTGGTACGTCCACCATTTGCATTAAGAAATTATCATCAATGCACTCGAGGAACCTCCTAGACTGTGAATGACTGGCTGTGTGAGTCTTCCAGCAAATATCAGGGTAATTAAAGTCCCCCACGACGACTAAGGCATGTAGTCGCGAGGCTACTTCCAGTTGCCTGTAGAAAGCCTCATCAACTCCTTCGTCCTGATCAGGAGGTCTGTAATAGACCCCCACAACTGTATCACCCGTGCCAGTCAGCCCCTTGATTCGTACCCACAGGCATTCCACTTGCTCCTCATCCGACCCCGGACAGAACTCAATACATTCTAGTTGCTCTCTCACGTAAAGAGCAACTCCACCACCTCGCTTTGCTGACCTATCTTTCCTAAAAAGGACATAGCCATCCATGACCACATTCCAGTCATGTGAACTGTCCCACCATGTCTCTGTAATCCGCAGGTACCTGAATTAAAGTTCCACTTTAAAAACCAGATGGCAGTTCAGCCCTTTGCTACAACTCAGTGCTTGTGATCTGTCTTTACTACTACAGACAAAACAAGTATTTTTTTGTTAGTGAGATGAACTACTTTCATTGCAATTTTATAAGGAGGGAAAAGCCTAAGGATTAACCTTTTTTCTACATTGGGTGTCTTCCTAATAGAGAAGGCTTAGCCAGATTGAAAGAAACACAAGACTATTAGTGGAAAACCCTAAGCAAGCCCTATGTCTGGAGTTACCTTAAACATGGAATGCCCAACAGAGGCAGTCTCACTACTGGGATTCTTCTGTTGCTCTTCCGTCACCCTTGAGCTAGGAGAACAAACTTTGCAAAACAAATTACACTGAGAGGGACTGTCCCATATACAATTAATATAATTCAGAGCTGATTCACTGTGGATCAGAAAATGTCCCAAGTACAGTGCTTCTCGGTATGTAAACAGACTAACTCCTTTATAATTACTGTCCTCTCCTCTAAGTAACAGTATGGGAGCAGACTTAGCTACAAGAGGCCTTTAAAATCTTTGATACTGCCAAGTTATGATGATCTGAAAAACTGGTAGGCAGACCTAGAGAGAGCAGCTGCGTGGTGTGCTTGCTTCTCGATCACGGTATTTGGCCAGTTGGTACGCCTTTAACAAAGGCAGCTGCTTATAAAATGCGTAAATACCTGGAGTTTTCTTCCCAAGGCAAATTGTGGT
The DNA here is from genome assembly GCF_037157495.1 of Lathamus discolor. Taxonomy (NCBI): domain Eukaryota; kingdom Metazoa; phylum Chordata; class Aves; order Psittaciformes; family Psittacidae; genus Lathamus; species Lathamus discolor. Next base: position 133,617,326 of record NC_088884.1, on the reverse strand, counting down.
TTCTGCCACTGCGTTTGACTTAGCATTACTCTTTGTGGCTCATCTTGTTCTTCTGGTGCAAAGGATGAAAGGTTTTGCTGCTGGAGAGCTTAGGTGTGCCTTTCTCACCAATGCATCTGGTCCTCCCAAAGCAGAAGAGTCCCTCTAATGATCTGTGGCATAAGCAGGACATTTCCCTATTGCTGCCACCAAGGTGAAATCCATGTTTTTGAGCTTTCTGTTTGCATTGCTTTCCTTCTTTCTTCTTACACCTGTAGCCCAAAGAGGTGCCTGTGTGAAGGTTGGACAGGTGTTTGTGCTGAGAGCATTTTGCTATCTGTGGCACCTGCCTAAAGCTCTCAGCTGCTCCCTCTCGTTCCATTCTCCATCATGCCTCCATGCATGCGCCAGCTCGTCTTCTATTTACTCCTGCTGCTTTTCCTGCAGGCACTTTCAGCACATCTGCTCTGAAGCCTGGCTTCTAAGCAAAGTCTTAACTCATAACTGACTCTAATGCAGAGTCACTTGCATGTGTGTGCCATAACTAGTGCTTGACTTTGATGAAATCCAGTTCCTTTCCTGGATTCTCCTATCCTCGCTAGCTGCTAGTGTTTTACTCTTTGACATGGGAGATGCCATCCTTTCTTCCTCTGAAAAAGTATGGGGCTTCACCTCACGGGTTTCTTATATTGTAGAGGTGTGAAATTTTAGTGGCAGACAGGTTTTCCATTGAAATGCCAGCGCCCAAATGTTTTGTCTTTCCTGTAATGCTTTATTTGAGCAAGGTCTGAACAACTGGATTAACTCTTTGTATTTACATTACCTGTAAAAATCTCTTGGAAGTTAAAATACTGAGGCTGTTCTTTATAGAACTAGATTATTCAGTGATAATACAAAAGCATGTTTGTCTTGTTGCTTACATATATATATATACCTATTTTTTTTGCAGCCGCTTGCTGATTTTTCACAACAGAAGTAGGAAAGCTGTGTAAACCCCTTATCTAAACTCCAAAGAGAAAATACATATGGTTGCTTCCTTGACCTAGGGAAAAACAAACCTTAAAACAAAAAACTCAGGCCACCCTTTCAGTGTTTGTGAGGTACCTCAACTATTAAGACATTAGGAAGAAACTCTTTACTGTGAGGGTGGTGAGACACTGGTACAGGGTGCCGAGAGAAGATGCGGCTGCATCGTCCCTAGCAGAGGTGACCAGGTTGGATACAGGGGCTTAGAGCAACCTGCTCTAGTGGAAGGTATCCCTGCCAGAGGCAGGGGGGTTGGAACAGGATGAGCTTTCAGGTCCCTTCCAACCCAAACCAGGGTGTGATTCTATGAAGCATGCCCATTTTTGTTGTGTCTTTCTGTTCAAGAAAAAATAACAAAGAAACTAAATGAAATCCCAAAGTTTCAAATAGTTGTATACATTTCTTCAGTGAAACAGTCTTAGCCTCCATTACAGTGCCTAGGGCTGCAGAAGCAGGAGGGGGCAGTAAACTGCTGTTAAAACCAGATGTCTCTATCTGTAACAAAATTAAACTTTTTGTGTGGCTTGAGCAAACCTTCAGATCAAGTGCTTTCAGAGTTGACAGGCGAAGGTCAAATCAATAAGCAATTCATCACATTCCACACTTTTTCCCTGTAAGGCAGACACAGTAAGACATAGTTGTTGGGCTTTTTGTTTCTAAACAGCTTTGTTTATTTTAGTCAACAGCAGGCACAGGCATTCAGGCTCTGGACAGACATCCACGGGATTTAGCTGTGCTTTTGCAATTGTAAAGCAATTTCCAGTGTGGAAACGTGGATTGTCTTGCACAAGGGACATACCAAAAGCTCATTAGTTAATGACTGTAAATAGTCTACACTGCCTTGCTCCACATATGCTAAAGTGGGACAGGACTCATTAAGCAAGTAAACTTACTTATTTTTAAATGACAAAGTAATTTGATTATGGCTGTTACACAACTAATTCCAAATAAACCTGAACAACCCCCTACCAGATTAAGGTGCGACCTCAGAAGTACACGATATGTTCTTAATGGTACAGACTGCATTATCTGACTTGGTTTAACTGCTTTATATGAATCAAATGTCCCAGAAGCTGCAAATCACACTATACAGGCATTTTCCCCTGATCTAAATCACGCTGTTATGTGACTGTATGAGATGGCAGAGATTTTTTGCCATGTTCTATGTAACATGCACAGTGACTGCCACTGAGGTACAAAATCAGTGCATGTGTTCTTTGGTGAAATAAAGTAGTTCTTAACAATATTTACTGTATTAGTATTTATTTTTTTGAGACAACAGAATAATCTGTATTAAAAAATTGTTATTGGGCCAAGAAAGGGCTTCAGCAGAATATCTTTACATTAGTAAAAAGACATTTTTTTGGCTCAGATCTCATTTTAAGTATTGCCCTTAGACCTTGTTTCTGTGAGCAGGTAGGTTATTTTATAACAGGTTATCTTTGACATATCCTTACACTGGAAAACACTAGCAATTCTCCTTAATGTGCTTAGGGTACAGTTCTGTTATTTGTTCCTCCCAGATGGCCTTCTTATACCCAGAATTTTTCCTGCTTGATAAGTGCAATTTTAACTCCCGTGTGCTTTAGAAGTCTAAAAACCCCAACCAAATAAGAAAAAGTAACAAACCCACAAGCCAACAACAAACCAAACCAAGAATACTGCCAAGACTGAAGAGATCTAGAGCCAACTGCTGAACTCATTTGTCAGAAATGGCTGAAATCAAAGCAGACATTCATTAGTACACATTTCTTGTCAGCACAACTGCTGGTCAGAAAGCAAGAAAGTCCACTGTGACAGTGGGGCCCCCACTGTTAGAAGCTCATTGGCATTTCTATGTAGCCATTAGATTTCTGAAGAGAGGAGTTAGACTGAGGAATCTTTTTCCCAAATTATTTTTTCTTGGATGACCTCCAACTCTGACAAGCAGCTTCCAACGCAGGAAAGGTAGAAGACTACCAAGGGCTACAGGGATCTGGGCACTCCCGCAGGTAAGTCTCTGTATGGCCATTATCCACCTCCATCAGCGTTGTGCACACAGTCAGCTATCAGGCAGGTGGGAGGAAGAAGAAAAAAGGGAAAGAAAAAGACAAAGCCTCATTACAGCAATTAGTGAAAACCTCTCTCTGATACTAGATGAACAGTTTGACTAAAAATGAGCATTTATCTTATTCAGTCAACAACATGGAAGTATGCACAGCTTGTGTCCTCAGCCAAGAATGCTGCTTCCACTTAATACAGTAACTAAACTTTATAATTCAAAACCTCTTTCCATCCTTTTAGTCCTTTTTTTTTTCCCCTCTTCCTAAACACCAAAACCTGAAGTTCAGACTAAAACATCTGCTGCTGCAAGAAGAATGTGCATGTAGTATGCCTAAACCATGAGGTATATCAACTTGTTTCTTGCTACCTATAAAGGAATGTATCACAGGTTAATTCAGGTTAGAAGGGTCCTTAAGATGTTTATAGTGCAAATGCTGCCTCAAACCAGAGCCTGCTAGGAGAAAAGGGCTCAGGCTGCTCAGAGTTTTAAAGGTGTAGGGCCTCTGGAAAACAGCAATTACCTTTTGGTTTTACAAAGTAAACATGAAATTTGTTTCATTTTTATGCACATGTTTTCACCTAAAAAACTCTGAATGTACCACTGTGACCTCCTCCTTAGACATACAGTGGTTAATGGTCTGCCCCCCACTCTAAACCTTCTGCAGAAATAGAAGCATTACCTTGTTGAGGACAGGCTTTGTAGAGAGAACATCATAAATGGCTGGTAAGGAGAGGTTCTAAAAAGAAGATAATACATTGATGGTAAGGGATATTAACCTGTGAGAGTAAATGCTCAAAACTGTAACTTCTTTATTGCTCAATTAGGTAGTAAGATACAGCTTTAAGAGTACATGGTACTTGTACATGTTGAGATCAGAAGAATACGGGCTGCAAAAACCTGAGCAGACCAGATCTCAGTACAGCATACGACACTTGAGTGTCAATGTTTGCTGCCCGACAGCATGTGTTTGAATTTCACTGGTGTTAAAACAGCCCAGGAAACACTGAAAATTCTCTCGAAGTATCTCCTGTTTAACCTCCTGCAAATGCAGCTGCAGAACATGCTTGCAGGAAACCCACCTACATGAAGAGAAACTCTAAAACAAAAACCCATTTGTGTGAAGAGCAGCTGGTACTTCACTACCCAGGAGCACAGACAAATTGCCACAAAACCGTTAGCCACTTTTGTCATTAGAGCTGTGCTTGCAAATGCACCGGCTGCTCCTGGCAGTGTCAGAATCAGTACTGGAGCTGAGAGCTTCAAAGCAGCAAGGAGAGGTATTGGGAAGACGTTTACCTCTTGTGTTGTCTGGTTCAGGCATTTCATTGCAGGTGTTCTACGATTATCCAAGATCAGTGGAGGCTTCCAGCGATCGTAGTTTGTTTCTAAGACATACCACGTACCTTTCTGGATATCAAGGCTGGAAAAGACGTGTATGTTTGTGTTTTGCTTCCCTAAGTATACAGTAAGTACATATATAGTATATACTACATACAGGCAGATGTTTTTTTAGGGTTCCTGTGGAATTTTTCAACAATGCTAAAGTGAGTTCTTGGACAATAGCAGCCATGAGAAACATGGGATGCAATTATTGTTGGAACCCATCCTCTTCTGGAAAGCCAAGTCAGGTGTAAGGTCAAGCATACTCACTCCCAGATATCCAGAGTGGCTGTCCTGGAACGAGTTATCACACACCCTTCTCCTGAATTTTTTCCACCCAGTATAAAGTAAGCCGGAGCCAGCAGTCTTGTTTTTGCCAGTTTGTCTTTTGCATCCTGGTAACTGCAGATAACAAAGTAGTGTTGGACTGTTAAACATTATAAATGGTTGAAGTACAGAAAAATGAGTTTCACAGACCCAGGAACAGTTCAGTAGTTGCACCTTTCTTCCCCTTTTATGCACATATGAGGAGGTTGTATCACAATGAAGAAATACATTTAAGCGAAGCTCCTCTACTCACTTTTGTATCTAAAGTATGGCTGTTGGGAGGTACTCCACACTTTTCATCATCTTATTCCTGGTTTAAACGTACATGCTGTGTTATACTCCATCTAATTCATTTAGTGAGAGTTTTTGTTGCTGTTTACTTTCTATAAAAAGCCTTTCGGATGTGCTGTGACCCAGAATGCTGCTGTTACACATTCAGATACCAATAGGTTCATTGGAACAAAAATATCCAAGAAAACAATTTGAGGAGTTCTAAGGGATCATGTATGATGCTTCTCCCTCCTCCAGGCTACCAGCAAAACCAGAACTATTTAATGTTAAGGTTTCTAGGAAGGTATCTGTATCATTAGATACCAAGTGATAAGATCATTAGATACATCTACAGTGTTCACGCCAGTTGAAAGCAAAGTAGATTAAAGCAGCAGAATATTGAGTGTGAGTGGGTGGGGGAAATACCTTGTAGCATTCTCTAGTATTGTTCTTGTAAGAAAGCCCATCCACATACCATCTCTTCTACCAAGAAACCATTCGAAGATTCCTGCAAAACAGCACTGGTTACAGTAATTTGTTTTCAGAAGGTTCACACATGCTGTTCTAACTCTCATAGCCTCTAAAGTGAACTGTGCTTTATCTTATTCATCTGGAATCTTTTCACCATTTGTGTGCCTGTTTATTAAGCTAACCGGCATGCCCAAGGTCTGGAGAACTTGTACAGAAATAGTGACAGAAATAAGCATTACTCACCAACATAACCACCATCAAGACTGAAACGCTCATTCATTGTCAGAGTGAACAAGTCCTGAAAAGCATAAAATAAGTCAACATCCATTCATCACCAGCCCACTGATGTCAGTAATAAACAAGGGGCAGCACTGCAATTCACATACCAGTTGAGCTTCTTGTTTGCTAGACTTTTCCCCTTTGGGCTGCAAGATTAAGCCCATGCAAAGAAGAACCTAATTCACCACTGCTTGAGGAAGTGAAATGGTAATTCATAGTCTTCCAGCCTGGCACAGCAGCCCAGCAAACCATGCTTTTATGCTAAGCAGGTCAAGCCTGTGGACATTTTTCTTTTGGTCCTTGCTGCATCGCGGAATTACCAGTTTTCCTTCCCCTGCTGTATATTACCTTCTTCCCAAACCTCTGAATACTGCTTCAGTTTGAAGGCACATTTTTCAGTCCCAGTGCTAAGTACACCCTGGTATGTTATTGCTGTTCACATGGGCATGCAGCTGTATGCAGTTCAGCATGCAATTCAAACTCAAATCCCAGTCCAACTAGTTTCTTTTGAAGTGGAATTCAGCTACACTGGATCATTTTCAGAATGGACTGCTCCCAATTTATTTGACCAGAATTAAAAATAAATGGATACAATGCAGGGATTTATGCCAGAAATGCTCTACTACAAAAAGGGCCACCTACTATAGAGGATAAAAGCCAGAACATGTAGGAAAGAAGGAGTAAGCTGGAGACCTTGGCATATTCTCCACTGCTGTTTTTTAACGACTTAAGATAACCCCCAAATTTCAGGTGCCTATTAAAATAAGAAATAATAAAAACTCCTTGCAATGTAGGACTCCTTTTCCAAGGATTAGAGGAGGAATTAAAATAGCACAGCTATGCCATTTCACCTCTGGGATCACAGTAGTATCCCTTTGCTAGCAAGAAACTCCAACCACTTGAGCTTTTTGTGTTCACTCCTGTTTGTATTGAGAATTCAACGTTTGGCATTGGGGTTTTTACCTTTCTTCAAACAGCTATACAGTGTACTATAACAATTAAGGTATCATTTATTAAAAACCATCCCGAGGCAGAGAGTGAAAGCAGACAAATTTACATCTTAAAAGGAAGTCTGAAGCGTTATTAACAAACTGACAACACCCCCCTCCTCTTACTTACTGGTTTGACTCCAGACACCATGCCTATGTATCCTGCGAAGTTTGTAGATTTGAATACTGTTTTGTTGTTTCTCTGGAAGTCCAAATTCACTACTATGGGCTTCAGTTCCCGAGTTAAAGTCCAGGAGTTATTTTTAACGTCCCACCTGCAGAAGACAGTACAGCATTTGAAACCTCCCTCCCTCAGCAGCTTTTAAAACTCCCCTTCAAAGCACACAGATTGCCTGTGTGTGATGCCTGTCCTGTGTGATGCCTGTCCTCTGATCTTACTCATGCCAGCCAACACCACTGCTCAGCAGTTAATGGGAGCAGCACCAGCAACGGACAACTAGGAAGTCTAAATACAAAAGCAGTGAGTGAAAAGAACCAAGTTTTGGTTGAACCAAGAGCATATGCGTTACTCGGGATTAAACAGCACAACCAATACAGCTGGTTTGCCTTGACACACATAACTTTGTTATATTCCTAGTGGCAAAAGGAGGCTGCTACAGGTGCTACCTGTGACACCAAACCTACTGTATTCCGAAAGCATGTGTAGCTTGTTCTGCAGCAGAACGATCCGGTTCCTCTAAATCCTGACTTTTCAAAGGGAGAAAACAAACCACATACTACTGGATTTGCTCTACCCTGAGGGAAGCCCCAGTCTAGTTTGTAAATTAAGCCAGAACAGTCTGTAGGCAACAGGGTGCTAAAGTGCACTTAGCTGACCATTAAATTCAGTGGAAACAATCAGGTTCTGGGAGCAGCTTTGGAAGTTGCTTTAATTTTCAGGGAGCACGTTCGCAGTATTTCTGACTAGTGGGAGAATTTCAACACAAGCCAAACCAAGGGATAGGTGGAGTCACAGTTGACAACATTAAGAGTTTTTGATAGACAGGTAAGAATCTTAATGGGGATGGACATTTAAATTCCATCTGGGCATTGACAGCCATCTGGATGCGTGACATTACACAATATAGTGGGATAATAGAACTACATGATCATAAGGTATGATATGAAAACTAGAAGAGAATCCAGTGCTGGGCACCAAACTAGAATTTATATCCAAATGAATGGTAATGTTAGATCAGTGGAGGACAAAGCACTGGCTTCTGAGTCAAAGTGATGAATGATGGGAAGTGCCAGTAGAGCACAGTACAGTAACTAGGGGAAGAATTTGGGCGAAAAAAAAGCAACCATAAACCCAAGCCTCAATCCAATCTACATTTCTCTGCATACACTACAGTTGGCGCTTCTGTCCCACCATTTAAAGAACAAACCATACCTCAGAGATACGGTTACATGGACCTTTCTAGTGACAGTTTAAATTTGAGCTGAGAAAACACTAAGTAACACAGAACACAACTGTTTTACAAAGTCATTCTTGACACACTTGCAGTAGTTTGGCATAAGATCAGCAGAACTACCCTTTCACTGGGTTTTTTTAGCCCTTTTTTCACAACCTGCAATCCAGAATTACTTGTCACAGTTCAAACAACATCCAATTCATCATTTAGACTCATAGAATGCATGTCAAAATTTCAAGTTCAGCTTTCTCTTTGGGTTTAAAAATAAACAAATAATTAAAAGTGTAGTTACTTACCCAAGAAAAAGCCCAAAATCCAAGTTTCTGGCATGGTACAGCTTCCCTGCATAGCAATAAAAAATTAAATACAGTTTTCTAAAGAAAGAGACATAAATTTCAGCTTAGAAAATCAGGAAATAAATAAGCAGGAAAAATACCTGGGAAAGTAAGCAAGGAAAATACCATTGTCTAGTTGCCCTTTTCATAAGCCCAGTAAATGGGGGGGTGTGTGTTTGGATTAACAAAGTGTTTTGCCGTAATTGAAATCCAGTAATCTTGTAAACTGCTGTCCATCTTAGCCTGAGATGCTTTCCACATTATCTTAATGCAATGCTATTACCTTGAGCTTCCTCTCAAAGTGAGATGTTCGTAAGCCCTCTGAGAACCCCACAGACATTTCCTGAGCTGGAACAGGTACAAACAAGGGCTGCAGAACTGAGTAACAGAACAAGTATTTTTTTCTCTTAGAACAGGCTATCCCTTTTCATAAGGAATAACTAGGAACTAGATGCTAAACAGATTGCACTAGAATCCCTCACGGCACTGGGTGTCTGGCTGGCGTTTCTTTCCCCTGGAAAAACAAATGCCAGCTACTGTAATCTTTGAAGGTACTTTTTCCCTTTTTTTTTAACCTCAGACAACTGTGATCTCTTGCTCTCTTCTCAGGAATACCTTTTTATTATCATGACTTTTAGTCTCTTCTACTAGACCTTCTTGCCTGCAGTTGAGGACTATGTTTGTGTTAATTGACCTGGACCCTCTCCTACATACAAGATTCTTATGTAAATTCTGGGTTGCATTACCTGTTTTATCTTCCGCCACTATTGATGTACATACAGTAAAAATTTCATAAAAGATGTTAAAAATAACAATTTCCCCTAGAACAAAGAGAAACAAAGTTCAATAGTCTGAAACTTTTGCCATGAATAGAGAAAAAAAAAAAAGGGTAAGAAAAAAATTTACTGCAAAGTTCAGCATTCTATGATATTTCTCTTACGAATTTCTGTTTAAATCTCATTTGAGCATTGAAACGACTGTTTCACCAAAATCAAGAGCTTCCTGAAAAGCAAACAGGAAGATCAGAATCCTTTGGCCTTCTGCTGTACTATACAGAAAACTGACAGTAATTGCTATTTCCTGCTCTGGAAACTTCAAAACAAGCTCTAAAATTCACTTTAAAGAAGAAATGTACTCTATGTACCACTCTTCCATAGAAGAGCTGCTGATTAGCACCAGCTACACTGCTCCTGTATGGGCGAAGCAGTGGAAGCAGGTGTAGAGACCTTCTCTGTCACAATTCTGGAAGAATTCAATGTCTACTTCTCAATGGAATTGCATTCTTTTTCACAAGGTACGGAAGGAAGGAAGGAGGATGTGGCAAAGGATCACAATGAAATAAAGCATAGCATGAAACTAAGCCTTGCCTTCTTGGTATATCAACAGCAGCCACATAGCTGAATGGGAAACCAACGAGAATGAAGCATTTCCCCCAAATTCTGGTGCACAGGAACTGAAACTCGCTCCACCTCCCAAAACTCAGGAGTGAGAAGCTACAGCTCTACAGAGAATTTCCAGCCTGATGAAAGGCTTATGTGATTTATTGCCATTCTCCTCCAAAATACTGTTTCTGGTTTCATTTAGTTTGACATGCAATCTATTGCTTTATCTACTTCATTAATAATTTATTTGTTATAGTCACAGATGACTACAACTATAGGGCAGATTGTACACATACTAATTTTAAATCAAAAGGAGTGTGACCAACAGGTCAAAGGAGGTGATCCTGCCCCTCTACTCTGTTCTTGTGAGACCTCACCTGGAGTATTGTGTGCAGTTCTGGTGTCCTCAGCATAAAAAGGACATGGAACTGCTGGAACAAGTCCAGAGGAGGGCCACAAGGATGATCAGGGGACTGGAGCACCTCCTGTATGAAGACAGGCTGAGGAAGTTGGGGCTGTTCAGCCTGGAGAAGAGAAGGCTGCGTGGGGACCTCATAGCAGCCTTCCAGTATCTGAAGAGGGCCTATAGGGATGCTGGGGAGGGACTCTTCGTCAGGGACTGTAGTGACAGGACAAGGGGTAACGGGTTAAAACTTAAACAGGGGAAGTTTAGATTGGATATAAGGAGGAAATTCTTTCCTGTTAGGGTGGTGAGGCACTGGAATGGGTTGCCCAGGGAGGTTGTGAGTGCTCTATCCCTGGCAGTGTTCAAGGCCAGGTTGGATGAAGCCTTGTGTGGGATGGTTTAGTGTGAGGTGTCCCTGTCAATGGCAGGGGGGTTGGAACTAGATGATCTTGAGGTCCTTTCCAACCCTAACTATTCTAAATGAGTCTGGCTTTTCACAATGTTAACAGACTGCTGGAAACTATTACCCAAAGGAATCCCGGATGAATTTGCAATCCCTTGAAGTTCTTCATTGAAAGGATAAGGAAGCGTGGCTGTCAGGTGAACCTGAAAGGAAAAGTTTTGTACATTGTTTGTGTAAATCGATACTATTCTGTTATTTAAAACAAATCTCTTCCCAGTAGTACACCCTTCTCACAAATACTGAGTACTGAATTCCTCTGCAGCCTGTAGAACTTGAGGATGACAAGTACATACTTGGGGAAAGCAAAAACTATTACTCATCAAAATATTGATATGTGAACAACAGAGATTAGCACAGTTTTTTAATTATTGTTAGCAGCAGCAGCCAGAACAGAGTGCAAGACTCTTACATGCTAGGAGCTCAACCAGAATTCAGCTTGACTTTTTGGGAATCCCTACCTTTCACACACTGGCATCACTATTGTAGATGCTACCTTTATGTCAGCCCTACTCAGGCACACAGGGATACAAATGAAGCATGGCCAGTATGACCTAAGGCTTCTGTAAATAAAGATGGGGGACAGATCTTACCTTATAATGTCTCTAGTGCTACACTGTGTTCCCCTGTTCTAATTCCATGCCCAAGCCTATTTTAATCAGAAATAAGTTATTTTGTAAGGTGACACCTGGTCAATTGTCCCTCTACTCAGATACTTATGACAGTTTTAAAACCTGATTTTATTCTACTGTTTAAAAGGAGTTGAACATAGCAAAGGGAATTCCAGTTAAGTGTTTTGCTACAGCAATATCCTGGTTTCCTAAGTAGCATATGTCATGACTGATCCAAACTTGAAAAGATCTCAGAAAAAAATCAGAGGAGGAAGAGATGTGTGCATTTTAGGCTTGATGGTTTCAGAGTAGTTCAGAGTAGGCAAGAAGGCAAAATTTCAGAGTAACTCTTTGAAACAGCATTTTTATTCTGGAAGAATTATCACTCATGAAGTTCTTAACTGTCAGACTTAGCGGCACTCCAGTTCTGGTAGTCGAGCATACGGTAATAAAATTCTTAAACTGAAAATACTTACTATTTTCTTATCCACTATGTCAACAACTTTGCCACTGGGGAAGAAGGTATTTGCTATATCTTTAATATTCTGGACCACAGTCTTCAGCTAAAAAGAACAAAAGCTTTTACTGAGTACATCTGGAGCATTAGGATTGCTACAATATTAACAGAACTCCTTCAAAAAATCATTTTGGTGAAAAATATGTATTTAAGGGAAGTGCTAAATGTTGTGCTCCTGCTGAGAAAACCACCCCCAACTCCTCATTTTAAAGAGTCATTCTTCAACCTTTATTCAAATAACTTTCTTGACTAGCTCTGATGTGTAGAGAAAAAGAATTACAAGGAAAAGCCATCCTTGTCTTCTGCTCCTTTGATCATGTTTTAATACGCTGCACTATTCTGTCTTTAAAAATGTTAATTAAAAGCTCTTCACTTAAGCACTGATGTTCTTGAAGCCAAAAGACTCAATAAATTTCTTACAGAAGTACATGCTTTCCATCTGCGACATATGAATGGCCACAAATAGAGTTCCACATCATGTGATCTAACTCCAAAGTACATGAGAGATAAAACCTGCCAGAATTCAAGGTGAACCTGAAGCTTCCAACACTTCAAATAAATACTACAGTGTAAGTAGAATTTGTCTGGCCTTCAGAGCTGAAAGGTTAAAGTTAGCAGGGATATAGCAAAAATCCCAGGCCTTTTTTGAGGAATTAAACATTACTGGTTTGAATTTCCAGCAACCTTCAGAAGAAGCTGCTCTAAATAGTCTGAAATAGTCTTGAGTATTTTAAAAATGATTTCTGCTCTGTAAGCACCACTGATGGAAGCAGCATCCCTGAAAAGTGAGGAAATTCACTTCAGCATCTCCTGCAGTGTTTTGAGAGAAGCAGGGATGTGCAGAGAAGGGATGCTGCCTCCGTTTCATTTCATTTTGCTGTAGCTGTCCCTTTCGTGTAGTCCTCCGCTCTTTGTTCTGTACTGCTTCATGAGTAAAGAGCTTTGATAAATGAAAGCCTGCTTTATCCCGCACCAGTTTCTATTTCTCTACATCCCAAACATCAGTGCCCCTACACTGGATGCTGCAAGCTCAAGAGCTGAATAGAAAGAAGTTTTACTCAAGCAATTATTTTAGTCTAGAGTCATAATAAAAAAGTCAAGTAGAAATGTTATCCCTTTCAGAGAACTTTAGCACAGGTATTCCTTTCCAAACTTTTTTTCAAAGTACAGGCCATGAGCTAGTTTTATACCTCCTAAGCTTCAAAGCAAGCTCTGCATTTCATACCTCTGTCTTTTTGTCGCGCATCAAGTTATCCCATCTTTTGCTGGGAGGTAAATCAAGATTTATGACATACGTGGGTACGTTCCCTTTGAACCTGAAAGATAAGGACCAAAGTTTAAATTTGAAGAAGGCTTTGAAAAAACAGTTGACAAAATAGGTGCTTGCACCTGTAACTAGCATTTTTTAGAGATGCAAAGGAATAAGTTACTAAAAAACCCCCAAACTGTTCAGACTTGCAAATCACTACTTTTCTGTCATTTTTTAGACAGGTTGAATCAGATTACTTACGTTGGCCCTGAAGGAGGGTATGTTTTAGTCCTGCACTCTTCTCCATACTGTAAAGACAGCAAACCATTACAATTTAGCTTCTTAGTTAAAACACTATTACTCTATCAGCCTTAGATTTTAATTAAACCTCTAGGACTAATCAACTAATTCAGTTCCTGATGAGTTGATAATAAAGACAGTCTTGGGACTTTGGAAAGGGTGCAGAGAACACAAGAGGTAGGAGACAAACAACAGCTTAGTTCAAGGCAAGCACAAGTTTGCCATAAATATACAGACGCATTTTTACTCTGTGTGATTCAACGAAGAGTTGAATAAGCATACTCTATAGACAAGTTCAGAAACCTTAAATCTCAGCATTAACCAGTTTGCTCATAATCACATTTTATAGCATCATTCATAACTGTGCTTAGCATTAAGCCGCATTGTGCAGCTGCAGCAGAGAAAGCACAATGAACTCCAGGCAAATTACTCGGTGCAATGAGCTACATGGCATGACTTCATATTTAGTGTGGGAAAGTGCTGCTGAACTGCTGCTAAATATTATGAGAGGCACATTTCAGGAACATAACTAAAAACTAGTTACCTTCATTCCTGCGAGCACGGCTACTTACAAATGAAAGTTTGAGGACTGTATTTAGGCATTCTCAAAGTGAATGCAAGGGTGTTTTCTCATCAATCACATAAAGCATGCACATACATATGTAAACATATGCATATACATGCCACAATTACAGCTACATGTTTTACCCAATGAAATAAAAGTGAATTCCTACTAGCCACACTTGTGCTTCAAGCCAGTAGAGAGCAGACCAGACTTGGTCCCCAAGCTATCAGAACAGCTCAGTAAACAACTAAGAGCACAGCATGTCCCACTAGGAAAAAGGAAAGGTACGCATACTACAAAAACTCCCAAGACACAAGTGTTTGGGAGACAGAATAGAAATAAGAATATTTAGCAATCATTCCACCACTCCACACACCTCAATTTCCAATATTTATTTGGCTTTACTAATTATATTACTAATGTGTCCTTATAATGCATTCTGGCTCCATTAAAAACTGACACAAGATGTCTAGTAGCTATGTATCTGGACAAAAAAGCTAACTAATGTCCATGTTCTACTTTGGGCTCATCACATTATCTGTTTTTAATGCATAAATCTTGAAAACACAATGCTTTACACAATGCCACAAGCTTTAAACACTGGCATAATTTGTTACAACTGGAAACAGGAATTTGAAAGTGGGACTGGTTTCTGTGTGCTATCATGTGTTCTCTTTTTGTATTGTTTCCAGCTGCTGAGAAGAAGCATGGGATGAATTTTGGTTCTCCTACATGCAAGGCGAATGTACAGGACCAGCAGCTACGTGTGCTTCCTAGATTTCGCCGTGGTGCAGCTATAGCCTTTGCAGAGCTGGAACAAAAGGTCAAACAGAAGAGGCCATTTAATTTTCAAAATGAGGAAGTTTCAAAACAAGGAGGACAGGGGGTGGATATCACATGACTAATTAGGCAACAGAAGTCAGAGTCTTCATGCAAAGCCAAGCAAAAGCTTAACAGTACTAATGCAACTGTCTTGTGAAGTTTTCCATCCTGCAATACTAAAATCAATCACAAAAAGTGACATTACATACACATACTAGTGCAATGGATGCGCAGATCTGGACCTTCATGAGATACCTGCTGTCAGAATATGCTTCTTGAGAGACAAAGCCTGTAACAAAAAATTATCTGCAGCGGATGGAAATTCAGTTGATCTGTCTGTATAGCCCACGTGTATGCAGAGGAAACAGTGGCAACCATGCAAACTGATTTCAAAGGATTTTCAGCGACGTTCCACGTGCCAAATCTTACGTCACTCCTGAGATTTTAATCTTGTATTGGAAGCTATTTTTATCTTCCGAGCCCTTTGCAACCTAAGCCACAAAAAAGGTGGGTAAAGCAACAGCTAAAGGAAGAGTTATGGGAAAGATACAGAGAAAATGTTCCTTCTTTACATGTCGGCGATTTTAGACTTCTCACCTGTCTATTTATAAAGCAAGCTAAAGAAACCAAGAATCCCCAAAGCAACCCATACACCTTCCAAAACTGCTAGCATTGATTGTGATATCTGAAGAAAGCCAATATTATTAACAGTTTCTTTAGGTAAACTACTATATCCTGGCACACAAGCAGTAATTTAAAAAGATGTCAAGACAACCAGAAAACTAGAAATGTTTTGGTTGCTTGTGAACAAAAAAACATTGCCTTTTGCAATCAGCTGAAGACTGACTGCAAACGTCTCTTGCAAGTTAAAGATTGAAAGAGACATCTAAAATATTTTCTTAACAGCAACAGAAAAGCCACCAGGCACTTTGTCACCGGCCTGAAATAAACAGCTATGGAGTTACTGCTTCAGTCAGCGAGATCCTCCCCTCTGCAGAGGCTTGACACTGGAAGAGGAACAATAAATGCTGTCTGAGAAGCAGGAGCAGCCTTTCAGGATGAGAGGATCACCTTGAGTTTCCAATATGACAAGCCAGAGGGGGTTTCCCAGAAAGAGCCAGCAGAAGCTGGCTCCAATCAGGAGGTCATCACTATAGACTTGCTTTTCAAACATGCACTGAAGTGCCTAGGAGGAATACAGCTATTCTTGAGTGGTGATTAAAGCCTCTTTCTTTCTTTCTTTCAAAATTGCATGCACATAACAATACAAAAATGGATGTGTGGCAGCATAGGACCAAACACTTAAAGAAAGAGAACACAGTGGAGGAGAAAGATGGTATGGGGAAAGATGGAAACAAGAAGAAAAAAATGGAAGTAGCTCAGAAGATTTCTATTACAACTGATTGTATAAAAAGGAAAAAAAAAAAAAAGAAAAAAAAAAGGTAGACCAGCACAGGAACCAAAACAGCCAGAAAACTGCCAAGATGACAGTTATTATTCACTCTAGTACAGAAAATTAATGCGTGGCTTAATGACTGACGAGTTAATATTTTAAAACTTAGCCGGATTTCATTAATTTGAAATAGGTGGAATGTAGCTTGTGCAGCCTGAGGAATGCCAGCACTCTCTTTATTACGCTCAGAAATACTTTTGAGGTAGACCATCTCTGGCATCCTTCCATAATACTCAGTGTTTCCCATCTTCATATTAAAAAATAGATACAAAAAGACCTCTTTGAGCTACAAAATAAGGTTCCACAGTTTAAGGACATGGCATTCAATTTCTTCCAGGCAAAGTAATCCGTTACATGCAGCATCTTTCTGTCTAAGAACTCTGTGGCCTAATACATTTTTCTCCCTGCTCCTCTTCCCCTACAGGACGATGCCAGTGGAGCATCTGTCTGCTGCAGCAGTCCCACCGCTCTGCACCTTTCTGAACAGGAAAGCTAAGAGTACTCTGGCAACGCTGACGAAATGAGGACAAAGCCAACTTAAACTGCATTTTGGACAAAAAGTTGAGTATGGCTGAGGGGCCTAACCAAAAGCTAAAGGCATTGACTGTCTGCACCACTGAGATGTAATTCATGGCATTTAGCTTCCATGTTCCCGGTTAACGGAAATCCTGCATAGTCAGGGCACTAAGGGAAGATGGGTCATGCAGACGTCCACAGTCCTCCAGAGCCTTCCCTGCAGTCCTCCCTCTCCCAAAACCCACACTCATTTTCCTGAAATCAATATAACTTCCTAGGAAAAATCTTAGAGCAAACACAAAAGAATACAGGGAGTAGTACGTTCCCAAAATATTTAAAAATCTAACATAAACTGTATTTAAAAACAGGTTGCAAAAGAGTATTTTGAGATCCAGAGATATTTAAAAACCTGTTCTCTTCCCAGAGGATGAGAAGATTGGGAAACCGAAGAGATCAAAAAGTGCTTTGAAGCTTTGGGAATAACGAAACACATCAGGAAGCAAGAACGGCAGTTTACATACGCAGGAGATGGAAGCCAGCAGGTTCCAAGTAACTGCCCCCGCTCCCCTGACCTCTCAATTCCACCCAAAGTTAAATATTTCACCTATGCAGTTAAAATAAAAGCAAAACCAAACGAGGACACCCCAAGCCCACCTGCTCCACACTTCTAACCTTGGGTATGGCTATAACAAATATACTGAGCAGATTGAAAAGCGTATGTACTTTTAGCAAGGCCGTCTTAAGTTTCCTGCTGAATGTCGCTGCTTTGCTGTAACATTACAATATTCACTTTACAGATGTGTATGAAACTGAACGCGGGGATGAGTAAGGACTTGTAAAACACACCCCATAAACGCCAAGACTTGTAACCGCAACCAGAGCTGTCAGAGGAGCCATTTAGAAGTTACGAAGTCCGTGAGGGGAGCCAGGCGCTACCTCGAACCCACACGCGTGAAGTTAAAGGCCTCCTGCGTGGGGCCGGCTGCCCTCACACCGCCCGGCCCCGGCCGCCTCCTCCCCCGGAGAGAGCCGGGAGTGATCCCCTCCGCTCCGCGCCGGCCCCCTCTCCTCCCGCCGCCAGGCTCACCGGGTCCGGCGCCCAGACGAGCTCCGCCACGACGAGCAGCGCGGCGGGGCACAGCAGCGCCCAGCCCCAGCCCGCCATCCTCCTTCCCGGTTCGGCTCCGCGCTTCCCGGTGCGGCGGCCCGCATGACACGGCCCCGCCCCGCCTGTCAGAGGTAGGCGGGCGGCGGCGGGAGGGCCTGCCAGCGCCTCCCCGGCCGCCCCAGCGCCGCCCCAGGCCCCACGGCCCTCAGCCCGGCCCTCCTTGGTGTTCTCCAGTCAAACTTCCAAAAGAGAGAAGTTCTGCACGGGAAGATTTGATCTAAAATGGTGTCTCTTAGGTAAGGCTAAAAGCAAACCCGTGGCACTTGTTTTCACTTCATAAATACTGTAATTACTCCGAGTCCTTGGGAGATTTTAGGCAGGTTTTTGTGGTGATGAGAGGTGCAGGGCAGGTGCCTTTGTTAGGAAGATGGAGTTTTCTCCATCTTGCCTGCTCAAGAGCACAGGAAATGGGAGAGACAGTCTAATGACAGACTATGAGAATACACCCATCTAAAGCACATACACCAAATGGTCTGGGTTGGAAGGGTCCTGGAAGACCATCCAGTTCCAACACCCCTGCCAATGGGCAGAGACACCTTCCACTACAGCAGGTTGCTCCAAGCCCCATTCAGCCTGGCCTTGAACACTGCCAGGGACAGGGCAGCCACAGCTGCTCTGGGCAACCTGTGCCAGCGCCTCACCACCCTCATAGTGAAAAATGTCTTTCTAATGTCTAATCTAAACCTCCCCGCTTTCAGTTTCAAGCCGTTCCTTCTCATCCTGTCACTACCTGCCCTTGTAAAAAGTCCCTCTCCAGATGTTCCGTAGGTCCCCTTTAGGTCCTGGCGGCTGCTCTAAGGTCTCCCCAAAGTCTCCTCTTCTCTGGTCTGAGCAACCCCAGCTTTCCCAGCCTGTCTTCATAGGAGAGGCGTTCCAGCCCCCTGATCATCTTCATGGCCCTCCTCTGGACATGCTCCATCAGTCTGCATTCCTCATATGTTGGGGGCCCCAGAACTGGATGCAGCACTGCAGGTGGGGTCTCATGAGAGCAGAATATATAGGGAGACTCACCTCCCTTGACCTGCTGGCCATGCTCCTTTTGATGCAGCCCAGCAGTCAGTTGCCCATTATTTATTTACTACTATATGGAAATCTATTTGTTGTATTATCACATACAAGCCAGCAGCAGAGTAAGGTGCATCCTCCAAATAACTTATAATAAAAAGGTATAATTTTAGTGTGAGCAAATGAACAGGTAATGAGTATATATGTTAGCAACAGTTTTTGGAAGCACCATAAATAAATACTAAAAACCTTCTAGGATGCTTGTGTTTTAGCTTGTGTCTTGAGCTTCATGCAGTGCCCCAGATGTGTCACATTTTTAGGCACACATAAAAGAAGCAATGCAGTCTTTCATATCATGACTTAATTGGCTGTACAATTAACTCTTATAAAAAAAAAACCAGGGGTGGTAACAAAAGGAAGTCCTTGGTTGATTGAAAAGCTACATTACATTGCAGAAATTAAGAAACAGGAAAGGATAAAAGAAACGCGTTGTAAGATGTGAAAGCCTTGGGCAAAGGGAGGGAATGCAGCAGTGTGTAGGAAGGAATCAGCACAGCGCTTTAGAGACCAAGGCAGAAAGCATTAAGTACTGACGGAAGAACATACAGACCCAATTAGGGGATTCAGGAAATGAGGAAAATTACAGCGTAACAGGAGAAACCTTGAGATTTTCCTGGGAGTGTCTTTTACACATAAGAAACTGCTTTGTTTCCTTAGGGCTCAGGCAAATTTTTCTGGTTGAACACAAATACCAGGGAATAATTCTGCATTTACGCACAGGTAACTGAACATACTATTGCAGTCTAATGTGAGAAATAGTCAGATTAAGTTGGTGCTGTTGTTTTCTAAACATCTGCAGTCCCTTTTGCTTAGCTTTCACTTCTGGAGCAAGCAGATTTTAGGTGCCTTACTGTGAGAGAAACTTGTTTTCGCGTATCAGGGGTGGGGCTTCGCAGTATTAAGGCTTTGTAATATTAAGACTTTGCAATATTGAGGCTGGGGCTAAGTTACTAAGGGAACAAAACAAAGGGGCACACTCTGTAGTTAAAGACAATGTCATCTTTGGGCAACAGACACACTCTGTGGTTAAAAAGAATGCTATCTCTGTACAACCTACGAAACTAAGGTGGTGCAAACTGGTTCTCTAGTTAGTCAGTCAGTTAGGGTACTACATGTCTGCCAGAGAGTTATGAAACTGAACCATAAAAGGAGACAAATAAGAGGAAGGGGCATACAAAATCGAGTAAGCGGAGATGTAAATGAGGTGGGACAGTTAGCATGTAGATTATACGTGCTGGATAGGCTGTAAACCTTGGAGTACCCAACCAATGAGGGAACAAGGGAGGGAACAGGGTAGGAAATACAAATCAAAGTTCTGCCTTTGCTGTGTGTGCCTACTTGCCTGGATACCCGGTTTTGCAAAAACGTGAATAAATAGCTGCTTCACTGTTTTATCTAGAGACCATTTCTCACACTTACTATCTTTATCTTCATCTAGATGCTTTACCATCTTTAGGACATTTTTAACAGTAGAAAATAAATTATGACTTTGGAAAACTAAAAGCTTTAAATGCTCTGATGACAAAATTACACCCTCATCACATTAAACATTCACAACTTACTTTTTTGAAGCCTCTTTATACTTCTGGTTTAGTTCTTTCAACAATAAAGAAATTTTTGGTTTAAGGAATCGTTAACATCCTCCAGCACCTGTGTTTGTCTGACTATGGCTGTTCCACTGCTTTCCTATCAGAACACCTTGCCTCCAGAGTCCACACCAGTACCATTTTGTTGTCTAGATTTGCTCCATCAGTTTTCAAAAATCTACGTTAAGTCAAAAGAAAAGAGCTTTGTAAAATGTGCAGCTTTACACATTAACTGTACTGATAGCTGGTGTCACCAACACCTAGTACTTCATGTCTACCCGTTGCTTTCTTGTACTCATCTATCCAGTACTGTATTACCACTCCCCAGATTTGTTCTTTCCTCCACATAGAGAGGTTGCACAAATTACTTCCCCTTTTCTCTCTGCTTCAGTTAAAGTTCTTTGTGCTAACACTACTGCTAGACATGGTATCACCAAGACTCCATTAACACCTCCAGTGAGAAAATATCCCAACGGACTCTTTATAGCTACAGTTCAAGAGACATTGTGTGGGATGGTTTAGTGTGAGGTGTCCCTGTCCATGGCAGGGGGGTTGGAACTAGATGATCTTGAGGTCCTTTCCAACCCTAACTATTCTAAGATTCTATACTGATCTTCACTGTTTTGTCATACCTTTCATTTCCTTTTCTGGAACTAAAATTCCAGTGAATTCCCCAGACCTCTGTTTCCGTGTTATCTCAGGCAACATTTTTTTAGCAAGAATCTAGTGTATCATTAGTTCCAACACAGAGGGGTGACCCCATTGCTACTACAGTATCCTTATTCTCTGCAATGCTGCTTGTCCCTTGCTGAATCCAGTACTACTTCTTCTTAGGACAATGTCATTTCACTTGCTGTAGCATTTCTTTTTGTTTCAGTTACTGCAAGGTCTTTAACAAAATGCTTCTGTTACTATCACTTGGACCTATTTACAGCACCTACACCTTGCGTTCTCCTATTTACACAAACAGGAAATGGAAAATTCCTTTCTATTCATGAAAGGAAAACCAGATACTGCCACATCAGTCTATTTCAACCATCACTTCAGATGCATTTAAGATTCACAGTGATTGTGGATCAGTGACAACTGCAATGGACTGCCAAATAAATAATTACTCTGGCCTGCAGCCTGCTCCTTGTGGTGCCACCTCTTTCCCAGCACTTCCAGGAACAGTTTTGGCATCATGGCCACTTCCAGGTCCATGATGCTGGTGTTTAAACCACGACAGTTGTACACCAGGTTACTTACATTTCTGGGGAGGGACATCTGCCGTGGTACCTGTAACCAGAACTGAGTCCTAATCCCCAGAACTGAGTCCAAACTGAGGAGCTCTGGGGAAAAATCAATTACAGTTTTTTTCCTGTGATAGCAAAACCCACAGCTATGCTGCATTTTCTTCCAAGAATTCCTCAGACTCCAGCTAGCAACATTTGCCAACAAATGTCTCTTTAGCCCTACCTTTTGGCCTTCTCCTTGAAAATTCTGCACTCGCTTCTGTCACACCTAAACATGCGCAATGCATCTTTTCTCACAATGTAAGAACTCAAAATATGGCCTTTATTAACCGTGGAAAAGGCAGCACAGCCCTCTTCTTCACAAAAACTGAGTCATGGAGTGTATGGACATACACTGCAATTGTAAAGCCTCTAAGCTACACATACAATCAGTTTCATCTGCTTGACCATTTCTGCTACTGGTAAAAAATTTAGCCTCACGCTCTGCCTATACGGTTCGCTGATTGACAGGGTATCTATTCTTATTTGAGAGCAATCAGGCTATACACAGAATTCCCTGGAAAAGCCAACTATTCTTTCTCAAGACCACTGAGAGACTGGGAGCTTTTTCTCTGGACTACATCATTGCACAGGGCTTAAGTTATATTGCAAATAACTTAACATTGGTAATTTACATACTTTTAATTTTTCTTGGAGCCATTCCCTTAATACAAGCCAAATATCCAGAACTGATACAGTCAATGAGATTTTATAACTGGGTTATCAGTATGTGAGGGAAGTTTAACATAATTCTGGAAACACCTAAAAAAAAAAATAAATCAGAATCGAGGATCAGTTCAGCTAATTACAATTTCTTTCTGCAAATGTTTTAATACAGAGACTCACTACAAACATGTTGACATTCCCAGCAATTGCCTGCATTCTTGAAAGAATGCATAGTTACTAGAAATTGATAGGAAATAAAGGTAACTTTTAGTCATTCCTGCTATGCGCTAAGCTTAGACTCAAAAGTTTTGCACTAGAACGAGAAATAAAATCTGTGAAAACTTTAAAATGAAGCTGTTGAACTGGCAAGAAGCTCACGTATTCACTCAGTTTATGTGACCGCATGATACTATTACATTTTGGTTAATAGTATTTCCTGAAATACAATAATCAGAAAAGTGATAGACATAAGGGAAAAGACAGTTCTCTAGGATTTAAAAAACCCCAGCCACTAAGGGGGCTTTTGTACCTCTGGAAACTGAGGAGAAAATTCTCATTTGATTGTTTTACTATTTTTTTTTATTCAACACAAACCTTGCTTATTTAATTTCTCAGCATTGTGTTATAACTTCTATTCGCATTAAAACAGAAATTCTTGTGAAGCAGCTGGAATGACACAAGGTCTCCAAGGACTTGTCAGTACAAGAAAGTTACAAGCACAACAGTCCCAATATCGCTGCACAAACCAGCTCCCCAGAGGCAGCATTTTGATTTCTCATTTGTTGTGTCAACAGAAAAAGCTGAAGTGGGAAGAAAAGGCTCTCATTCCAAAACAGATATTCAAACAAGGAACTAGTGAGTGTGCCTATTCTTATAAAATAGCTATTAGGTAAAGAGTAGGTTTAACAGGTATAAAACAAATACGTAAGTTACACTGCCTTAGAAGAAAAAGCCCTGTGGCAAGTCTCTGTACTCAAGTGGGATAAAGCACTGATAGAGCATGATAAGCTTAAAAATGCCATCTGTGGAAGGCTTAGACTTCTGTTTGCTCTTCTAAAAATGTTACCTCATGAATGTGCCCAGCCTGTGGAGATTTTCTTCTTCTGGTTCCATAAAATGTGTGTGGGCTATATCCATATTTTTTAAGTTCTTTGAAAAATTACATACTTTTATTGCTAACCTCAGCTAGCCTTCCTTAACCAGCTATAATTTGTTTTCAAGCTGAAAGTCAATAAAAGGTTTAAACAGTTACGATGTATTTAAATTCTTTGTGCTTTTTCCTCAAGGCCAGCTGCCTACCAAATTAGACCAATATAAACTGCCATTACTGGCTAGGCTCTATTGGTCTGTTCTTGTGCTCTTTTCAGACACATCATTATCTTGCATGAGCTTACAGTTTTCTACTATATGTGCAGTTCAAACTGACAGCCAGGAGGATCTCCATAAAGACAATTTAAATTATTCCCATGAAAATGCTCAACATTCTTACCAAGTAATCTTTATGACGCAGATTACAGAAGCTGTGGAGGGAGTAAGCAATTGTTCTGAGATAGTTCCTATGGAGATGTTGTTACTGTAAAGCTTCTTAGTAATCAGAGCAGACAGGGGTGCTGTATTTTATGAGATACTAGGAATGCATATTATACATGACCATAAAAAAAAAGTCCCTGCTCTTTTATTAAATAAAGTCCATGCCATAGAAAAACCAGCAAAATCATTTTTTCCCTCTTGGAAAATAAGCGGCCTGCTAACACAAAACAGCCATCCCCTTTTCTTATGAAACCACTTGCATTTTCATTTGTAATAGGGTTCTGTGACTTGTCCACACTTTTTCCAACATATGGATTACATCACTTATCTGTTTAGAACATTGTTTTATGAAGGCTGAATATTCTGGCCCAGTACTCACTTGATGCAGTGCTCTATGCAATATTTGGGACTACATCTGAATATTCTGGCCCAGTCCTTACCTGAATCACTGGCTCCACAGATGCCCTACGCAGGATCTGAGAGGATGTGTTCCAAGACATACATTTTCAATTATTTCTTCTTGTTCGGTAGTTACATACTTATACGTTCAATGTGTTAACCATATTTTGCTTTTGAACTTCATCACCGTTCTCTTCAGCCCTTAATGTCTTCTGCCCTGGCTCTTCATTCAGGTTCCTTTCATCAGCTTTGGAAGAATCAGTGGGTCAATTTCTTTCCCATTAAATAATTATCTCACTATTTCAACAGCATGTAGTTTTAGAGTAAATGTAATTGTATTCACCAGGGAAAGATGACATTAGTTTGACACTTAATTACAACTCTTAGGTGACCCTTTAAAAATAAGGTAATAAAAACATCAGCAAAACTCGTTCAATAAAAAATAATTACAAAACGTTTTACTCTTGTTTTCAATTATGACACTATCATCGAAGCTGTAGAAGAAAATGGATCAGCTGGTTGTCACTTGCAGTATCTATCTGATTTCACTTTTGCTCTCCTGTATGGAAAAAGTAATGAAACAAGATTTAGATTAAGACTAAACACGATTACACCAAGGTGTTTTAGCTGCCTCAAAGCATTAAGCATTAAAAGCAATTTTTCTTAAACTTTACTTCAGTAACACACATATAAAGCCTAACAATACTTTGGATTTGTTAATTAACTTTGTTTTTTAAGGAGCTAGAACTGCAATGTCTAAAGTTAACCTTGTCTTTCCCTTCAAATCATCACAAATTGCATTTTCTCCACCCTGAGGAATAGAATTCAGATTCAGTGTGATTTGAAAGTGACACTCAATCTCTGATGTCCCAGGAGTCTTCCCCCATCACTTGCAATCATCAGAATAGTCTGCTGCATTCCACCAACTGAATTAATGCAAATATTTCTGCTATATATTGATACAAAATGTTTTAAAAATCTGAGACAGTTTCTGTAGTCTCAGCTCATGTGGGGAAAAAGATTATTCCTATTAGATTGCGTTAAGAGTGTTCTTAATAAATGCTATTTCTCTTTAAAAATGCAGCTTTCCACCCTCCAAAATGCTTTGGTGCCATAGATATTGAAAATGTTAAAATAGCTTGATTTTGTGGTTAAAAAAAATGTATCCCCCAACTCTCCTGTATTAAACAGACTGAAAAGCCTACTTAAAGCTTTCTGAAACAATTAATTTCGGGGTAAATTCAAACCTATGAACCTCAGTTTAAGAAGTGAAAACGCAGACCACAAAAAGAAGCCAGCCCCAGAACTCAGGCCGACCACTGACCCAAGAGGAAATGCTTAACAGCCCACCCATGAAATATAGCTCTCTTTTGTACCCCAGGTTTAGTATAATTCCATCTCTGAGTAGTTTTTAAATCACGACATTATTTCTTGTACTCCAAAGTACCTGTCAAGCAGCATTTCATGAAAAGTGCCTTCTTTCCTGGCTTTTCTAAGGGCTTTTGTATCTTCTTTGCTTATTTTAAGCTTTTTGTCTTGAAAACTTTGGAATTTCCTTCTGTAAGGGGAGGAGGAAAAAAATAAAAATAGTGTAACTGCTTTATTGAAAACTTTAAAGAAACAGCTGTGGTAAGAATCTTAACTTCTGTTACACAGTGGACAACTGGCTAAATAAAACCAAGCAAACTATTACAGTACCAAATACTAAGACTTCTGTAGATGAAGATATTCTCAGGGCTTTGTTTTTGGGGTTTTTTTTCAGTCTAAATGGGAATAAGCCCTACACAATTAACATGATGTGGTTACAAGTTCTAAAGTGCTCCTTCTTCAACTACTAGCATGGTAAGTCAGGGAGGGAAAGAGTATTGGGTGTAGGTGGCAAGGTGCTGGTAGTGGGGAGCTTCAAGGATGGTCTCTGTGTGAAAGGGCCAGGGCCTGCCCTGTGCTGGAGCCACTGCAGGATGTAGATGAGTCCATCAGCAAAGCTGGTGGCACCTCCATGAAAATGTATTTAAGAAAAGCCAAAATGCCACACAAGCAGAGGAGGACACATAAAACCATAAGTTTTCGAGATGGCAGTGTGAATATCAAGGACTCAGAAGGAGAGCGAGGGAGGTGCTTCAGGCAGTGCAGTGAATATTCCCTTTCAGCCCATGGAGAGGACCATGCCTGAACAGGAGAAAAGTGGGACAGTGGCAGAGAGAAAGTCTCATATATCGACCCATACCCCATCCTGCCTGGGGAAGCAGGTAGAGTAGTCTGAAGTTGAGCCTGGGAGGTGGGTGAAGGAAAGGTGGTGGTTTTAATTTTTGTCTTTGTTTCTCATTAGCCAAATCTACTTTAATGGGCAATACATTTAAATAGTTTTCTACAAGTTGAGTCTATTTTGCCTGTGACAGTATCTGGTAAACAATCTCCCCATCTTTATCTCAACCCACGAGCTTTCTCATCCTGTTTTCTTTCCTTGTCCTGCTGAGCGGAAAGAGTAAAAAGTTGTGTGGGAGCTTGGCCCTTCCAAAGACAGCCCCAAAGAGAAGTGCAAAAAAAGTACTTGAACCTGCTGTGAACTACATACACATAATTGATTTCACACTGTTTAACATTTCCTTTGTCTTCATGTGGAACATCATCTTTCTTCTCAGCTTCTCTTTCAGCACAAGTACGAATCTAGCCATTGACAGAAAAACAGAACAGAAAATGCCTCTATTTTTAAAACCAGAAGTTCCAGATAAAGACAACAACATATCCTTAGTAACAGAATGGAAGTTCACAGCTTGCAAATTGGTTAATTCACAACAAGAAACAGCTGTACTAAAAGCAAAAGCTGCCTCTTGAGAAATATTAAACGTGATCCTCAAAGCTACTGTAAAACATGATTGCCTTCATCTCGGAGAAGCACTATTGCAGTTCTTAGTTTTAGTAGGGGTAAAATGCCTTTTTCAGAGACTTGATTTAAAAGTATTATTGCTTTCACAGACACCTACCTGCAACTGAAGGCACACATATATTTTCCATGTCGAGATAAAGTCAATATAGTCTTTTTACATTCTCTTACTTAAAAGATCTTCCCTTCTGCATATCATGGTAAACCTTCTCTGTCCCTGCTACAGTCGTAATTTATCTCTTCCATATAAAGAAGTTATTTCAGAACTATCTGGACTATCACACAGACTGTCCCGCCCCCTCCCTTCTTCTTGCCCTTCCCTAGTGGTAATGTATCTTCCTGCCTCTACTGGAAGTACCTCGGCTTATGTAGCCCCACAGCTCATTTACCTTTCTTGTGACCAAAGCACATGACAGCTTATAGAAAGCTATTATAACTATTAACAGTAATTTGCAGCACACAGACACCTGCTTGTTTGAATATCTGTGCCAACTGCAAAGTAACTGTGGAAGTTACAGATTACCTTGATCATTTCTTCTTCCCCTGCAGTTTTGCTTTTGGCTTCTATGTCTCCCTCTTCATTGCATCTAATAAAACGGCTGTTTGCTGCTAGCAATGCCATTTTCTTCTGCAGATAGAATATCATATATTGTTAGTATAAAGAGTTTGCATATAATCCATGATTCACAACATTTATTCTCTACAATATACCAAATAATTCCACAAATGCATTTTATCTTTTATGTATGGACATGTCAATAGCTAGCCAGTGGACTTGCTGGCTCCTGTATTCTTAAGATGCTTACAGCTGTCCAAAAATGCAGTAACTTGAAGTATTCTAAGAGCTTCCAATTATAGAAATGCACTGCAGCTGGGAAACCAGAAGTTTATATGTTACAATATAGAAGAAACTGCAAACGGCTTTTACTTGACAGGCAAAGACCATCAATATAGATTAATTTAAAATACAGTCAAAAGCTAAGAAAGTCAAATGAACTATTCCAAACAGCTTACATCTTGGAAGACAGGTTCCCACTGCTCTCTTGACCCTATTGCATCTGCACGTCCAATGACAAGTCCATCTGAATTTATACCAAGGTATTTGCCATAACCAGACTTCAGAGCAATCCTCAAAGAGAAAATGCAAAGAATTTTTAATTCAAGCAATTCACAATATCTAACACATCACAAACACTTTTTACTAGACAATATATCTCAAGAGAATATAAAAGCATTTATTCACAAGAGAAACAAAGATAACAATTATCAAAGCTGGTAACATTGGTTCAGTAATTACCTTGTATCAGACAACTTTACTGCTGTAAACTGTTCAGGAGGACTAGGGCCTTCATCATCTGAGGAATGAATTTTCCATTAGTTAAGTACAAAGTATTAAACATACAGTATTTTAGCCTGTTAATACTGCAGCTCCAAAAAGAATTAAATATGGCCATTGCTAAGTACTGTGGAAAGCTGCAATATTTTATTTCTTTAAAAATTCCTTTTTTGAATTTTCACTTTAAGAAAGTAATGCAGGTGCTCATTTCATGTATTTAGAGTGCTTACAGCAAGACAAAATAAAGACAGTCCTTGTATAAAGTAATTTACAGTTGAGAATGTTTCATAATTCTCCAGGTGGCTTTGAAAACCTTCATCTATTTGTAATGATATTTTTTCCACAACAAAATGTACTAAGGTTCAGATATGATAACACAACTCAGTATCCTAAAAGCTACTAGCCTCTTTATCCCTCAAAACCAAAAGGAGAGAATACTGCCATCATTGCTTTGATCTCACACTGGAGGTGAAACACAGCTCAGTGTTCTGGAGCACTCCTTGTCTGGCTGAGGGCTCTTAAATTCAAAGTAAGGACAAGCTAATTATTTGACCACATTAGTAGCCCACTTGTGCAGCAACAAAACAAATATATTAAGATGAGGATGTAGCAATAAGCCTTGAAACTCATCTGCCTTCAGTACCACTCCTGAAATGACACCATAAAGATTTTATAGGATTTAATAAAAGTTATACTGCCTTTTATCCAGTAAGCAGTATGGCCTTTAACAGGTGATCATTTCCAATGCATTTCAATTTATTGTACATATAAACCAGCAAGAAACTAGATCAGTGAAACTGACAGTCATTAGGTTTAAGTCATCTGCATGCTATGGCTAGGTTTATTGCATTATTTGTAGTAAGCCTTTTTAGCTGTAAAACTACTTGCCTCTATGTCAAGCTCATTTTATGCTCTTGTGCCTTTCATTATTAAAACTACTTATTTCCAAATTTCCTGTAGCAAACCTTTATGTGGTGCTCCAAGCGTAAACAAGCCATTGTCCAGGGCATGGATGTACGCTCCTTTATCCATTTCTATAGCTATTGTTCCCGTGATTTCACCAAAATTACGGACAGCCCACCAGTTTCCTAAAATACAAAGAGAGTTAGTAGGGTAATTACAGCTTCGGATTACAGCAGTTACCGATGGTATTTCTAGGAGTGTCTTCTTTGAGATTTGAAATTCTAGAGATACAACTGCTATTGCCACTTCAAGATCTTTCTGAATTATTTTATAGCACAGAGCAAACTTAACAGGATTGCTGCTGAACTGGGATGTCTTGCTGCTCCAGCCATCCTGTCATCCCTAGTTACAGGCTCCTGCACTTCAAACCTTCTTTGTGTTAGTCCATAGAGCAAGCTGATCCATTCAGCAGCAAATATACACCTTGCAAGGAAGGTATTTTGTGTTTTCTTTTTCCTCTGGACCATTGTACGGGCCATATCCAATTACTAGCTTCTCCAACAGAAAATAAAAAACTATCTCATCTTGCTGTTAAAATACTTAAGGTGAGCTGTAACCTTAGGCTTAGGTCATTCAAGCCAATCTGTGTTTGAATTTTTGAGCCCCACAGAATTCTACCAACATTAGAGGTATCCCTACCCCCATGTATGACTTAGAATTATGACATCTGTAGCTGTTAAACAGTAGAATTTTCTCCTAGCATACCGTTTTACAAATACTTCCTACCTAATTAAGACAATATCTATTTTTAATTAATCTGAAAATATCTTTTTTACAGATGGTAAATCCGGCAGGTTATTCTGCCTTGAGCTGAAATAATCTTCCCATATCATTATATAACATATACTTATTTGTCTTGTCCTATACACCCTGAATATTCCACTTATGCATATAGAATTAGATTCAAGGCATCATCCAAGAAACAATGCCCCCCCAAGACTCTTTTCTTTTTGAAAGGATAGAAGGTTGAGTGAACTAAAGAATGCAGTCAGAAAGTAACTAGTGGCAGAGTAAGAACAGAAAGCACAGGAAATCCAATCACTAATTTTCAAAGTGATAGTAACAGAAGATTTAAGTCGTTTACATACAAATGCGCTCACTAGGTAGCAGCATTACAGTCTTAAAGTTTCTCCTCCTGAAGCAAATACTATTGAAGAGAAAACAGGAAGAAAGAAAAAAAAAGAAGAAAGATCCAAGCTGGTAAGTAGCTTGAGATTATATAAGAACATGCTTCAGCTAAGAAGGTAAGTGGAAGATCCATCCCATTGGTGTCAGAAGTTCTATCTGGAGTCCAGGAAAACCCCAACATGCAAATAACGTTTTGAGACAGTCACAAATCTCTACAGAAGCTACATTTCCTTTGCAAAGCCCTGTAACAACCTCTTTGGCTTCGCCATCCCCTAGTTTCCACCCTGTCACGTAATTCTGGAAAGCAGCTCACCAACAATATCAAGTTGCTCTGCCGCATCCTCTACCCTTTTCCTTTTCTTCTCCTTGTGCTTTTTCTTGCTGCACAGAGAGATGTAAAGAAGTAAGAACGTGCCTCCGGCCCGTCCCCTCCCCAGCAAGTCCGCTCTCTCGCACGGCCTCGCTCCCAAGGCGCACCGCAGCTGGTAACTGACACCAGGCGGGAGCAAGGTGCTCACAGTCGCAGAGCCTTGCCCTGTCCGGCCAGCCCAGGCTCATCCGCACCCGGAGGGACGGGACGGCACAGCACAGCCAGGTCCCAACCCTAACCAGTCTCCGACGGCCCCGGAGCAGTGGGAGCGCTGCCGCATTTCCCGGCCCGAGCGCCCGCGGCTGCGGGAAGCCGGGCGCAGACGGTGCCGGCGGACAGCCCACTCCTCACCTCTTCTCTTTCGCCCCTTTGAGGACGAGCTTGGTGGATTTAACGCAGGAATACTCCGCCATGTCCGCCTACGGCAAGCACAGAAGGACACATCCGGGTGCGCTCCGACGGAAGCCGCGGAGCGACAAACCTTTCCTCCAGTCCGTGCCCTGCTGCATCCCGGGCATGCGCATACTGCCCGCCTGTGGGGCCGGGGCGGCGCGGCGTGGTCAGCTTTGCGTCGTCGCGCGTAGCGCGGCCCGGGCGCACATTTTGGGGGGGGGGGGGGGGGGAGAGTAAAGAAAAGTTTAAATTCACTTTTAAAAGCGTGTTTCCCGGCACCTGCGCCTTTTATAAGTGTGGCTCGGTGCCACCGGTTGTCCTGGCGCTAAGGAGTGGAGAGTTCACAGCTTTCTGTCTGGTGTGTGGCAGCTTCCTTTTCACGTGTGTATTCAAAAGCTGCTCTGACAGACACACCGCAGAGCCCTTGGCCCTGTGCCCTCCACCAGGGGCAGCAGGCCGTGCCCGAGTGTCTCAGTGGCAAGGGCGATATGACCTGGGGCTGTGTGGATGCAGGAGCAGAAGCTTCAAGGCAAGCCTGTGAAGATAGACCATAGAATCACAGAATAGGTAGGGTTGGAAAGGACCTTAACATCACCAAGTTCCAACCCCCCTGCATGGTCAGGCACACCTCGCACTACACCGTATCACCCAAGACTCCACCCAGCCTGGTCTTGAATACTGCCAGGGATGGAGCATTGGGGAAATTGGATGGAGTTTGGGGACATAAAGCTTGTAAGGCAGCCAACTACACCAAACTAGGGGAAAAACGAGGTTTATGGTATTTTTTTCCTATCAGCTGCTTGGAATTCCACAGATTAAAATCTATCTCAGGCTTTTCCCTAGGGATGTAACCATCCTTTTCTCACAGTTAACTTATTACCTTCTCAACAGGTATCTCTGCATCCTTGGGGAGTGACATTGATAGGACATATGTGATTAGGCTTCCCATTAGAGCAGTAATTCGTGTTTAGTCTTCCTAATCCGTTGTTTCTACTTCACACTAATGAAAGGGGGTTTGTGCCCAAAGGTTGTCTGCTGATTATATTAGCTGGTCAAGTGAAATATACCATCCTTGTCAAATCTTGTCTAACTAGTACACACACAGAGATGCTTGCATTGCTTCCTTTTGGTTTCCAATTTCATTACCTGTCTACGCTTGCAAGTTCTCAGCACCTCAGAGGTACCTTCTACAAGTAAGAAATGTAAGTCTCATACATTGTTATGTCAGGGCCTTTAAAAATCACTGCAGTCATGGCCAAGTGATAAAGCTTTGTACGTGTAGTGTCCCAGTGAATGACTCTGGAGTTTGTGGATGACTGCAGGTGGCTTCCACAGATAGTTTGATTGGATCTAGGACCCTGCCCCTTCTCACCAAAATGCTTTCAATGCCTGTCTACATGTCTAACATGACTAACCCCATGTTTTACCTGTGAAGCTGGAGTCTTTACACCTGCCAGGTAAAATGAAAGCAACAGTTACGGACTTCCAGGAGTTTTTGGCAAGTCCCCCATTTTGGAGCTTTGGGGAAGAGGCAGTTGGGGAGGAGGCATGGGCTTGTCAGCAAAAGCAATACTTGAATGAAATTTGATGCGATGTGTAAATCCAGAATACTTTCTTTGGTGTTTGTGGTGTGCTACTCTCCTGTTAGTGTCTACTTCTGTTGCAGTCTGTCAGTGGAAGAAGCCATCCCTTTGATCGGTGTTGGGGAAGCGGACAGCTTGAAGCAGTGTGTTGCTGTGGTAGGCAGTATGTGACTTTATTGGTTTATTGAACCTGTATCTTGCGATTAGTTTTTCCAGTAACAGCTAAAAAACTAGGCAGTACAGGAAGCTGCAGGCAGTGATGGACAGCTTGCTGGGCACTTCTGGTCTCTGCATAGAGCTATAGTCAGGGAAGTATTGTGTTAGCAAAGTCTTGTATACAGTCCGGTTGTGAAGGTCCTGCAGATCCTACTGTATGTGAAGGACCAGAGAAGATCCAGATTTCCAAATTCAAAACTGAGATACCTAGCCAGATTACTAGCAATCCATTAGTTGATTTCAGCCTCATCCTCAAGTACATTCTGTTTTCTGTTCTCACATTTCTAGAGGTTGTTGTCTGACTTCTAGGGATCTTGTACTTAGAATTTTACAGCCAATATTAGAATGGTTGATCCTTAGTTTGCTTCCTTGGTTTTGGTGGTAGATACAATGTCTTTTTCAGTGTTAAAACATTTTAGAATCACAGAGTGGTTTGAGTAGGAAGGGACCTTAAAGATCATCTAGTTTCAGTCCCCCTGCCATGGCAGGGACACCTTCCATTAAACCAGGTTGCTCCAAGCCCTGTCCAGCCTGGCCTTGAACATTGCCAGGGATGGGGCAGCCACAGAGTTTTTGGACAATCAGTTATGGTGTCTCACCACCTTCACAGTAAAGAGCCTCTTCCTAAGATCTAATCTAAATCTCTTCTCTTTTAGTTTAAAGCCATTCCCCCTTGTCATATCACTACATGCCCTTGTAAAAATCCTCTCTCCAGATTTCTTGGAGGCCCTCTTTAGGTATTGATCTCCTCAGAACCTTCTCTTCTCCAGGCTGAACAAGCCCAGCTCTCTCAGACTGTCTTCATAGGAGAGGTGGGGGTTATGTTTCCCCTTTTCCTGTCAGTCAGAACTTCAGTGGACTGCCACAGCATTGATAATGGTTTGGCCAGTTAATCTGCCAGGTCCCTTGTTGGCTTCTCTGTCAAATGGGGAAGGAAGTTACCATTTTAGTCAGTACATTCATATTTCTACATTCTCATGTCTCCAGTCTTTTGAAAATTAATTCAAGCTAGCCTCAGCATCAAGCAATTTTAGCAAATATAACTGCATTTGAATCTCATTTTATCATTAAATACTTTTTTTTTCCTGGCTCTAAACAGATATGCCTGTAAGGCAGAAATTTTAGTAAAGGGAATATGAAAAATGTGAGAGCAATTATGTAGGAATTAGGAGAAAGCAGAAAGGAAGTTAGTGAAGTAAAAAAGAATGCCTGTCAGCATGCTGATCACTCAGCCATCCTTGCATGCTTACTTGCCCTTTGGTGGTTTGGTTATTTTGGGGTTTTATTTTGAATTCTTTTAAGGCTTCAATTCTGTGGAGAGGAAGTCCGCAGGAGTTCTTTAGTGTTTTTTTCTTAACTCTACTTTAACTTTCCAACTTTATTTGTGGTAGATTTTATTTTTTGACCACTTGGCATTTGTGGGGTATTTGCATACTCTTGTCAAAGTGTGCCAGTGTACGTTGACACAGTCTGACCAGCTCTTCGAGCTATGTAAGCGTTTGCCTGCCAGGTAAGATGGGAGAGGATGCTTTGACCAATTCTGGTTAAGAATATAAAGCATTTTATAAGAGATGCAATAACTTTTTAAAGTTACTAAGAATTATGTACATTAAGGTGATGTTTTTCTTGTTAACTTTAAAAAAACAAAAGCAAGTAAAACCAGTTTGTGTTTTAAAATACATTAGATCATACGATGGAAGTGCGTGAGCTATTTTTCTGTTTGCCCACCAGATGCTGCTATAGCCACGGAAATAAATGCAGATTAAGGGATTTAAAAAAAAAAAAAAAAGGAAAAAAAAAGAGTGGTTTATTTTCATTACAGATTACCTTTACTTATCCTGCTCCTGGAAAGAATTACATGCATGTTTACATTTTTGCATTGGGAGTAATCCCAGTGAGTTCCATTAAGCAACTCACTCTGTGTGAAGTTAAGCATGTTTATAAGCTTTCTCAGGATGAGGCTATATCAGTTATGTTTGCTGTTTTCTGTATTTGCTATTCTGTTTTCCCCATTATGAAGCATAAGAGGGAAAGGCAGAAGAACAGATTCCATAAATTTGTGATTTTATTAGAAATGTAATTTTTTAATGCTCCCATAATGTAAAATATATTTCTTTAATTAATATAATTTTGTTTAAATTTCACATAGTTTAGGTTTCTTCTTTAACTTAGTGACTCCAGCAACAAGTAGGCATCACTCCAATATACAAAGACAGTAAAACGTCTTCCCACAGGGCAAAGAAATGCCATCTATTAGAAGGCTGTATCTAAAATGGTACCACTTTGGCAAAGCTATTTAAACACTAATTTGCTAGTTAGTATTTTTGAAATTAAAACATTCTCAAAATGTCCTGGCTATGATTGTTTAAAACCCCCCTAACAGTTCATTTTCTTTATGGCAGTGGAAATAAATGGAGCCTTTGTGTTTGCAAATGTAGAAAACAAATCACTTTTTTAATGACTGGATTTTCCTGCCAGCTTGGAATTTGCCGCATGTGCGTTTTATTTGGAATGCCTGAAGAGTGAAGTCATTTGCCATCTCTCATGCAGATGGGGCTGATTGGCTGAGGTGTCCTTTGCAAAATGTGCGCTTTCATCATTCACGTTTGAAGGGGATCATTACAGTGTTTCCGATAGACACTGAGGATGGATGAAAGCGGAGGGCTGAGGCTGAGTGTCCATGAGTATCTATAGCCTAGTGTCTTAAAAGCCTGGACCAAAACTTGGGCGCTTTGGAGTTTCCTTCCATCTTGTTTATTTATGTTAGGAAATACAAAAATACGTCCCCAAACCAGAGAAGCTTGAATTAGCTTTCTTGATAGCAGAGTTGACAGATAGCTTATCTGCTTTTATTTGTGCTTTCATTCCTAAGTGTGGAGCCATTGGGAAATATCTAAGCTGCTGACTGGTGTAACAGCCAAGATTGATACAGTTTTGTTTACTCATTTACAGAAGGAGTGCACTCTGATGTGAGTTAGCACCAGAGCAATGATATTTCGATTCTTCCCCAATGGGACAAAGTACATACACTGGAATGTTGCAGTGGTTTCTCATAATGTTCAGCAGCAGTTGTGTGATGGTATTGAAGCATCCCCAGGACATGATGGTGCATACCACAGTGACATGACAGATGTAAATAAAAAGCTAATTTGATTCTTGCCATTTTCAATGCTGCATGCTGAAAATGCTTTTATTATAGCTTCTAAATTTTAAATGTGTCCTGAGGTTACCTTTTTAAAACCCTAAAATGTAGCGTTAAGTTTTTAGCACAGGTAAGTTGATAGTCTCAAAATGGCATTTCTACTTCTCAATTTATGGTATAGCAGATAGAATATTTGGAAATTAGAAAGGGTTTCTCAGCCTGTCAGGAGCAGGATGGAGTCTTAGCTCAGATCCCCCAGTCCTCAGCATCCCTGGTACAGTGACCTGTTTTGGTTGTGGCTCCTGAGCATCTTCGGTGTTGCCTGATCACTTTCTGTATTGCTTTCCTGTGCTGTCTCTCTGTAAAGTTTTGTGGCTGAGTTCTTGCAGCTGGCCAGACCTTCTCAATGTCTGCTTATACAAACATTGAGACCCTTCTCTGCAGTTTGGCAGTGGGGAGCAGAGCACTCACCAAATCCCTTTCTGCTGGACACTGAGGGGATGCAAAAGACAAATGAAAGGGCAACAGTGAACGTACTGTAGTCTCATGCAGATGCCAACTCTGAATGGTGTTTACAGGGGCTCAGGCCTGCTGGTTTCTTCTTATCATCCCAAATGGCTTAGCATGTGTACTTCAAATTCTGCTATTCTTTTCCACTAATTGGTCTGATTTTTATCCTGACATACTGGGGAAATTTTTCCTATGTGTATGAACACGTGTTTCTCTCTGCCTATTAGTCTGGGGTTTTTATCAATTTTTATTTTAACTGGCCAGTTTTCTTCCAATTTAACAGACAGGTGAAGGTCACAGCAATAATTGAACCCTGATGAGTTCTGAAACCTGTTAGGTGAGTAGGAAACAGACCTGTAACTTCTGGGTTGCAATCTGAACTCCCATCTTACTAGAGATGGGAAGGAACCCTCATGCAGAAAAGGGTCTGTAAAGAAAAACTCCTAGTAAATCATAGGATACTAATGAGTGAAAAAATATACTGCATTAGTTCCAGTACTTAAGCAGCAACCTATTGCTATATACTGAAATTTCAGTTTTTATGGGATGGACATTTGATTCTGTAAGTTGAGTGTATTTGATGTTTTTTTGATGTTTCCTGACAAACAGCTGGCATGTTTGACTGAAATGCAGTTGAAAACCCTTCCCTTTTTCACTGTGACTTTATGGCAAATGTAGACTCAGCTATAAATTAAACATGACGGGATTTCTGGGGCAAGTTACCAGCTTTGTGCTATGTGTTCATACACAGACTTTTCCAGCTCAGGGACATGGTGTTCTCTTGTCTTCAGTGAGCCTTGTTTTCCTTGTTACATGTGGTTGAGTTTGTTTATCTCATTAGGAAAGCCACAGGATCCGTAGGGAAGATTTGCTGTTTCATGTATATATAGCACTGTTGCAGTTGTTCTTTGTTAGCCTATGATCAAGTTTGAGTTAAATACAGTTTCTAACTACTGTTTTGGGGGTTTTGGGGTTTTTTTTTGTTTTTGCTTTTGTTTTAAATTGAGTTTTTCAAAAAGGGTTTCTTCCCTTTTGTATTTCCCTTACTAAATCTGTGATTTAGTAAGAAGTAAGCAGGTGGATTTGCATGGTCTGGGAAGGGTGTACTCACCTTCACAGTAAAGGAGCTTACTGAGGATAAGCCTCCCCCCCCCACCCCCCCGGGTATGTGACTTCCCTTTGAGCTGTATATTTTTCTTACTTCATGTCCTTTGAGACTTCATGGGTGTCCTTTACAATTTCAATAGAGATATGAATTGGCAGGACTTAAAAGGAGAATGAATCTGTGGCAGGATGTTCATTTTTAGTCCTGGCCATAAAACCGCACACTTTTTCTTCTGTAAATTGTGTTTCCTCTCCCCTGGGATTGCTATATTATTTCTTTCTGCATTTTTTTTCTCTGATAGGACTGGAACATTTACTTGCTATGATTGTTTTCAATGCCCATTTGATTTTGAAGGGCTATTCTATGTGATTTTCCTCTCTTATCCTCTATAGCTTCTGATTCTGTGTAATTTGTCCTGAATGAAGATGCTCTTCCATTAGTAGAAAGGCAGTTTTTACTAATGTAGTGGCAGTGAATGTCTTGTAAAAATTTCTTTTGTACGGACTTAGCAATTGTGGAGGTAGAAGGGAGAGCTGTAGACTGTTACATACAGTATCTGTATAGTCTAGGCAAAGATAGAAAAAGCTTTTAGCTCTGGAGGGAATTCTGAGCTGTTCATTATCCTTGTCCACTCACTTTCTTGTAAATGTGTAAAATAGCAGTGGCAGTGGTTCCCCTTATGGGTTTTTTTCCCCGTTCTGGGTCAAATATGAAAGACAAATAAATACACTTAAATTCTCTTCATTTGTGGAGCCTGACTCAGAATGTCCTACTTATTTTTTCATCCAGAGTGCCTCCGAATGCTGACACTGGGCATTTAATTTTGCAGCAGTTAGAGATGAATGGCAAATGTGAGACTTCCTGATCTTTGCCTTATCAGGACTGCCATCAGTATCTTGTTGTACTTTTGTGTTTAGTTTTGCCTATCACATACCTAGTAAGTCTGCTTTGCCCAGCATTTTGTGCTACGCTTTCTAAAAGCAGCACAAGCAGAACAAAAGAGGTTCTGAGTTTGCAGTCATGCCTTCCTTCTTGACATTAGGAAATAACGTTTCTAACCCACAGAAACAGGATATGGAAACTGTTTTGAACTATGGTAGCCAGAGGTGGCAGCATTCACCTTCCCAGTGCAGCTTGGCTTGGTTGGTGTTTTTTTTTTTTAAAGCTTCAGTAGCTTGAAGGAATGGATGAATGATGTCAAATTTTTAGCTTCCACTGAAAAAATGCAATGTAATCCAGAATTCCTATCCCTTGTGGTTATGAAGAAGAGACATAAAACCTGATTGTAAGGGTTTAAAAATTGGAAAGGCATAACAAAAGAAGAGCACCTCTATTGTTTTTTAACATACGGCTTTTTAAGGCATTGCTGTGATTTTTTTTTTTTTAGCCTGACTAGTGATTGTTGAGTGCTTTGAGCTGGCAGCATCTGTTGGCTTGTGTCCTGTCACAGCAGGTAAGTGAGTGGGAGTTGAAACTGCTGATCTTCCTGTATTCTGATCCTGAGAGAAAAGGAGAGAGAACGTTTCAGTAATGCATCACCTGCTTTCACGCTGTTTTCCCCACAACATACCCTTGGTGTACGTCAGTGCTTTTCTTATGGTCTGCGTGCAGCATGAAATGTGTTTTCTCAATTAAGCTTTATTTTGCTGAAGGGGTCTCTCCTGCTCCTGAAAATCCCAAATCTAATTTGCTGAAAATAAAAATAGTCTTTTTGCTGGCACAGCTTCATGAAACTATGTTGTGACAAGACACGATCTGGTTTAGATTTTAAAAGGTGAAGTCTGTGAGGCTGGCAAAGGTGTTTCAGTGCATCCCAGAGTACTGTCTGTCTGGTGCAGGGTCCTAGGGAGTAATCCAGGCAGAGTTTCTGGCATGTGCAATAGGTGGGGTGTAATTTATACAATTAACTTCTTAATGGAGCACTGAGCCATATCCATACTGCTCTTTGGCTTGTTTGGGAGGGTGAAGTCCCGAAGGTGTGTGTGAGGTTCCGCTGTAACCAGTCCAGAGCACTAGATCTGGGATTCTCCCAGACCTGCTTCAGGTGTTTAGTCCTGTGGTGGGTAGGAATCGGTTTGAGATCTGGTTACTCTGGGCTCCAGAGGAACGGCTTAGCATTGGTAAAGTCCATTGTTGTGCTTGTCTTTGTTGCAGATGGCCAAGATCTAGTTCAGGTCTCATCACTGCCTGAGGTGTCCAGAACTGCCATATCTGAGAGGTGTGAAACATCTAGCTCTGTCAGATCCATGAATAGGACACGTATTTTTCTCCAGTATCCAGTGGAAAGCCACAAGTAGTCTAGTTAAAAGAAACAGCATGCTGCCCAGGGCTTCAGCACTATCCATGGACAGCCTGTGAATCTCTGGTCAGATGCGTAGGCTATACACACCGTAGCTCTGCACCTCATTTTCTGTTGGAGACAGGGAGATTCCGTCTGTTCTGAGCAAGGCAAACAGTCTGTCCCACCAAGTGCAGAGGCCCCCTCTCACAGGGACAGGATGTGAGAGGATAGCAATTGCAGCTGGCTGAGGTTGGAATGAGAAAGAAAATAGAAAGGATTAATTTCTTTTCACCCCAAAAGACATGAACACAGTCACACTGTTTAAGCAGAACAGATTTTTAGTGTAAGAATACTGTTGGTGATCTTCTGGAGTGAGGCAAGAAGTGAGCCCTGTAAGCCTGGCCAGTCTTAATGGTCCTTCAGTGCTCTTCTGCTGTGCTGGGACAGATTAAAAAGAAGAGGGTGTTTATGCATAGGTCAGGCTTCTTCTGAGAGGCTGACAAAGTGTATAAGGATCTGCCCTTCTTGGTAGCAGTGTATAATAGTCAAGGTTCACAACCACATAATATTTTCAAATACTGTTTGAAACACTATTCATGGCAGTTTACTGCAGCAGTCTGGAAAGCTTCAGCATCAGTTCAGACTTACTGTACTCCTGTGTCATACTTGGGTTATGGCCTGAGACAGATTACTCACAGGAAGACAACAAACATAAACACTGACCACATGGTGACCTGATATGTTAAAAGCACTGAGAAACAAAAGTGCCCTGTGGGATCAACATGAGTCCAAGGCAATAGTTATTAAAAACCAAGGGTTTGGAAGAATATAAGACTTGGCTACCTTAACCCATGCCTGCAAATAGAGCATTTTTCCACCAAATGACAGTGACAACTCTAAAAAGTGACAAATAGAGGCTCCTGGATGCTGTCTGAAATCCCCTTGCTTGCTTTACTTAGCAACTGTCTCGCCACACTCACCTGAAGATGTCTCTCCCTCCACTTCTCAAGCTGTGGGTGCTGGTAAGGGATGCTAAGAATATGTGCAGGTGCCACCTCTGGTTTCCTCTCCTATATGCGGAGGCATGTGACAGGGCTCCCCAGACCTGGTGCAGTGATGTGTATTTTTGAAGGAATATCTAAAGAGCATATAAAGAGCAGCTATAGCTTCAGTTGTGATGCTGGGTTGAGAAGCAGTCATCCATTTAGTCAGTTCTGCTCTCTCCAGTGGGTAGATATGTATTAAGACTGGATATCAAATTTACACCGTCTGTGTTGATCTGGGTTTGTCAGTATCAGAGTTACTGCCGTGACTACAACTTTTAACAGGTTGACTGCCTATTTACCAGCTTCTGTACCTTACTCTGCTCTTCTCTAAACTTCAGAATAAATTAAGTTTAAGCCTTGTTACCAGTACTGCCTTCACAGGGAAGCATGTCAGTGTGGGAATGTGATTCAGATGAAAGTCATCTGGAGGCGGCATGGTTTCCTAAAGGTTACCTGTGAGTCCCTTACTAGCGGGCAGAGGAAGAGCAGCTGGAGACAGCTGTTCATTCAAATGCCTCCTTTCATGTTGGTAACAGAGTGCTCATTTATCTGGATGCATAGGACTACCTTATGCCTCCACAAAGTGTCTCCTTGCAGAGAATCTAGGGAACAATCGTGGCTGGATTGGTGACATAGTTTTGGCTACTGCTGGGGTTGTGGTCTGCTCTTGGCATGAGAGAAGCAATGTGACGCTCTTGAGTGATGTCTGGAGGGTCAGATAGTTGGGGTCTTCTGTTTCTTCCTCCTGCTGAAGGGTAGTAAGTTTCCTTATGCATGCTGCATGCTGTATTGTGCCTTCATTCACCCCTAAAAGACAGTCAGCCAGTTTTGCCTTTTATCTCTTCCCATCTGCCATAAAGAGCTACGGGCATCTCTCTTTTTTTATTTTTTTTACCATTAATTTGGCATGGCTTCTAAATCTGTTACAAACCTGAGAGCTGAATCAGGCAGTTTCCTTAATTGTGTGCCAGTTTATGGAGATTATGACGTGTCCATCTGGCTCAGAGACAGATCCCTAGTGCTGGGATCACGCAGTGCCTCAGGCTATTGCCTCGTAACTGTTAAAGGGTATTGTGAGTTTCTTTTGGAGAGGTTGTGTACTTTGCGTGTACTGTAGGATGTGATGGTCAGGTGGGGATGGAAACCAGAGTGTCAAAGTGAATCCACAGTCAGCTCCATCTTGTGGGGAAGGTATTGGCAGGCTTTAAATGCTGAATTCAGTGAGCAGGTGGAGAACAGAGCCATGAGAATACTAATGAAGTTTCATAATGAAGTTTCATTTATGGGTCTGTTTAGGTTCCAGTGAAATACCGGTAATTTAACTAGAATACTGAATAGAAAGGATTCAGCCATTTAGTCATACCAGTAAAAATTATGTGGATCTTGAGGCAAAGCTGTTCCATTTAAAACAGAAACGAGGAAAAAGACAGTGTGTGGTAGGGTTAGTATTGCTCATATTTGTAAGTTTCAGCTAGCAGCAGGCAAGTCCTCATGTAGATTTATATTTTCTCTTAAACAGAACTTGTAAAGGCAAAGAAGTGTTTCCTGAAATGTTTTGAAAGTTCGTGCAGAAGACTCATTCACCTACTG
The DNA here is from genome assembly GCF_037157495.1 of Lathamus discolor. NCBI lineage: Eukaryota > Metazoa > Chordata > Aves > Psittaciformes > Psittacidae > Lathamus > Lathamus discolor. The sequence goes on along the minus strand of NC_088884.1, from coordinate 133,574,295 downwards.
TGTAGGTAACTTTCTAGCACTATAATTTTTTGTGCATTACATCATGATTAAACAGGATAATGCCGCCCTGTGGATCAGCCTTATTTGTCTTTTACTTTATTTCATTGACTGCACAGCAGGGGTTTATATTCTAGAAAGTTCAGATCGAAAACCTATTCTGTAGCTTGGTTGGAATGCAGCCCTCTGGTAAGCACTCAGTATTTTGCCATAGGTGGTGCATACAGCTGATAGTGGGCTGATAGGTTTGTGGTTCCTAGTATTTTCTGTTACCTCCCTTAGAAGACCAATAAGGGCATTATTCTGTTTTTCCAGTGTTGTGCGAAACAGCAACAGTGAATGTTGAATCAATAAAATAATCCATGGTTTAACTGCTCTAAGGCAAAACTATAAATTATTTATTTTTCTTAAAGCGTTTTAGTGGCATTATCTCTTTGTGTTTTACTTGAAATATCATTTGGATCCCCTTTGTGTGAAATGCTTTATTTGAAGCTTTTTTTCAGACTGTTAAATTTATAGATTAGCTTTAGTAGTGAGCCAGTTGGAGTTAATCAATTGAGAACAACTGTACAGAGGTTCTCTAAGCCAGGCTGGATTTGAAGGGTTTAATTTTAATCATAGTCTGAGAGCTACAGCTGCTTCATGTTTGTTTAGTAATAGAGTTGATGAGCAGCTAATTTAAAAGGAAAGCTCAGGCACAGGTGTGAAAATTCTCACGAGTATGAGGGAACTGGCCCTCAATGCAGGAAGATGGTGCTGAACATATTGCCCTGCAGTAAGCTAGAGTTTTAGAAAGTACTTCTAAACTAGCACATGTGACATAAATCCCTTGACACAAACATCCTTTTTATCACACCACTTAAGTTATCATCCTGTATGTCAGAGGCCAGGGTTTAATTCCCTGCTCTGTCTGGTTTTGAATCTGTATCTCCTGGTTCCAGGATTTGAGGCTTAGTGACAACAGTGGTTAGTAGGGCTTTAATTTTTTTCATATGATGCTATTACAGTTTGCCTAGAAAAACTAATACTGATTTGAGAAGCACCAGTTACTTCTGGCCATTCTATATGCATACAGAGTATGCAGAGGTGTGAATCCACTGTGGCTAGCTGCCTCCAGGGACCTTGGGGGAGGCAGAATGTAACTTCTGAAGAAAGGCAGAATTGCAAACACCTTCTCTGTCATTTCTTACTCAACAGGTCATGAGCTCCGTGGGCAGCATGTTTAATCATAGTAAATACTACTTTTAGGTTAGTAAGGGTTCTGATTTGTGATCTCTGTGATTACACTAGCGTTCTTCTAGCAATTACTGCGTGTCGTAGCTCACAGACAAGAACAGTGACTTTAAAAAACGCTCCTTACCATTATGCAAGTATACAGGCTACTCAGTTGTGGAAGTGAAGAAGTTAAGTGTAGAATCATCATAAAATCATAGAATGGTTTGGGAAGGGACCTTAAAGATCACCTAGTTCCAACACTCCTGCCATGGGCAGGGACACCTTCCACTAGACCAGGTTGTTCACAGTCCCATCCGACCTGGCCTCGAACAGTGCCAGGCATGGAGCATCCACAGCTTCTCTGGGCAACCTGTGCCAGCGCCTCACCACCCTCATAGTGAAGAATGTCTTCCTAATGCGTAATCGAAATCTTCTCTCTTTCGATTTAAAGCTATTCCCCCTTGTTCTGTCACTATATGCCTTTGTAAAAAGTCCCTCTGCAGATTTCCTGTAGGTGCCCTTTAGGGCCTGGGAGCTGCTCTGAGGTCTCCCTGGAGCCTTCTCCTCTCCAGGCTGAACAAGCCCAACTCTCTCAGCCTGTTTCCATAGCGGAGGTGCTCCAGCCCTCTGAGCATCTTTGTGGCCCTCCTCTGGACTCACTTGAGCAGGTCCACATCCCTCTTGTGCTGGGGACCCCAGAGATGAACACAGCACTGCAGGTGGGGTCTTACATGATTTGCTCAAGGTTGCAAAGGTCTGTTAAAGGTAGCTGTGGCAGATGAAGAGGCTGCTGCTTACAGATATTGCTGTCGGTGTTGACCACTGCTGCAGTGAGGCCTCAGGTGATTTCTGTGGAGCAGGATTCCCTAGGAAGGCAGGATGTGTGAGACAGGTGGTGTAACACATTGCTGTTGCAATGTGGGAGTTCTTTTGTGCAGCCAGTCCCAAAGCTCTATTTTACAGCAGGCTAACATGGAGGAAAGAGCCGGATGAGATTCAAGAATATGTCAGGAGAAGTTTAAAATAATTCTAGCAGATTTTGACCAGAGTATATGTATAAAAACCAGAAACGGTTCTCAAGTTCTGAAACATAGGGTCAAACTCATGCAGGTAAAGTATTCTCCAAATTCACACAGAAAATACCTTAAAGCTTTTGGTATTTCAATGACCTCTGCATTTTCTTGATAAGATCATAGGCAGAAATAGAATCATAGAATGGTTCAGGTTGGAAAGGACCTTAAGATCACCTAGTTCCAACCCCTCTGCCATGGGCAGGGACATCTCACACTAAACCATGTCAGCCAAGACTCCGTCTAGCCTGTCCTTGAACACTGCCAGGGATGGAGAAATCACAACATCCTTGGGCAACCCATTCCAGTGCCTCCTCACAGTAAAGAACTTCTTCCTTATATCTAACCTAACCTTCTGCTATTTAATTTTAAACCCATTCTGCTTTGTCCTTTCACTGCAGTCCCTAATGGAAAGTCCCTCTCCAGCATCCTTGTAGGCCCCCTTCAGATACTGGAAGGCTGCTATTAGGTCCCCATGCAGCCTTCTCTTCTCCAGGCTGAGCAGCCCCAGCTTCCTCAGCCTGTCTTCATACGGGAGGTGCTCCAGTCCCCTGATCATCCTCATGGGCCTCCTCTAGACTTGCTCCAACAGCTCCATGTCCTTCTTATGTTGAGGACACCAGAACTGCATATAATGCTCTAAGTGGGGTCTTACAAGAGCAGAGTAGAGGGGGCAGGATCACCTCCTGTGCATTGCTGTTCTAGTAAAAATTTCCGTGTGCTCCGGAAAAATGGGTCCAGTCTTGGCTGTTCAATACAATCCCCAGACTGGGGGAATAATAAATCAGTTCTTTGGCTTCTTGGAATTAATTATAAAATGAAGTTCTTTAAATAGTGTATTATTAGTGAGGAATGTTATAGATGTTAGTATCCATCTTACAAAAGATGAAGGTATACAGAGATACACAGTTGCTTTGAGACTATGCAAGTCAGTAACAAGGTGAGGAAATGATGCAAAAAAATCTTGATTTTAGCCTTCTGTTGAAATAATCAGATTCATTGTATTTCTCAGTGCAAATTCATGCAAATCCTGTTGGAGTTCACTGGACATTGATATCAAATGTATCTGAGATGAAGGTGACTGTAGAGAGAGACATACTCTTTCAGTTACAGGAACCTGAGTTGCTGCTGCTGCTAATAGATTGGGTTAAAGAATACTTACCTGCTCTGTAAGAGCAGCTCCTGTGATTTGAAACACGTTTAGATCCTTTTCTAGCTGTGGGTTAACAAGGTGAATCATGGATTCCACAGTGCCTTCATATTGTCCAACAGTGATAGAAGAGAGGAAAAATAATCATTTTTTTCTATCTGTCTTGATATTTCTGGTTGTTATGGTTATTGTGCTGGCATAGAATTGATTTCATTTCACAGATTTGTCTTCATTTTCCAAAAAATGGAGAAACTGATTTTTCTGACATTTTAGTTTCACAATGCCTACCTTTCTTAGCGAAGAAACACTGTGTTGTGGAAGGCAGTGGATGCAGTAGTAAGAATAACATCCTGTGCCTGGAAGGCACTGTGAGCCACCGGAATCAATCCAAGAGCCTTATCAAGTACAAGTAAACAATAAAATGAAACCCATTTATCTGAACCAGCAGTACAAATGTAGAATATGAGGTGTTCACATTTAACCCTGGCAAAGCCAGCACAGCAGTGGAGGAGAGTTTTGCTTGTCTTCCCTTCTGGTTTCTGCTGTATTCTGTATGATGCTAGGGAAAGTGTGTGCATGCAATTGTGTATCATAGACACACATGTAGGTGAATGTACAAGCTATCTTTACCTATAGAAATATCAAAACTTTAAGTTGAGGTTTAGAGAACTAATACACCAACATGAAAAAAAAAGTTGCTTCGGAAACAAAAGATGTTTTGGAAAAAAAGCTGTTTTGGAGTTGTTTAGTTGGAAAAGTTGTTTTTCATGTGATTTCTGACTACTGTAGCAATCAAAAAATCAGTATATGACACAGTGCTAAATAACTCTGTCTGCATGACTTGCTTTGCAGTAAGAAGCCTGTATATATTTGAGGGAATCTAAAGAGTTCAGCAGCTTCAGATGTGATACTGGATTGAGAAGCAGTCATCCATTTGGTCAGTTCTGCTCTCTCTAGCAGGTAGATACGTATTGAGACTGGATATCAAATTTATATTGTCTGTGTTGATCCTGGATTTGTCTGTATCAGGTTTATTGCTGTGACTACAACTTGTAACAGGTTGACTGCCTGAGTATTTACCAGCTTTTGCACCTTACTCTGCTATCCTCTGTTGCTGACCATGACAGTAAATTAAGTTAGTTTGGGTATGACTTGCAGTGACTGTGCTTTTAAAAGCCCCAAACATATGGATAGGGTTTTAGGTGCAGCACAGATGCTTTTCACTATGCTGTTGGTAGAGTAGCTGTTTGGCTAAAGACTTCAGGGTCTGGAAATATTATTAGCTATGATCAATACTAGTAAACAACATTAATAAAAGTGAGTTTTGTAGTATCTTTTATTAGTACTTGCATTCCAGGATGTTTTTTGCTGCCAGGTGGCACTGAAACAATAAAATATTATGTTATTTTAGCTTACCTTCGTTGCGTAAGAAGGCATTGTGGTCCTGGGCAACTGACTATAAAACAGGAGGTCAGAGAAAGTAATGACGGATTAAATGATCATTAGTCAATTTAGTTTAAATTCAGTGGAAGAATAATAATGGAATTTTCAACTCAAACAGAGAATACGCAGTACATTCAGCTGTAGAATCTTAGGATCATAGAATCATTTAGGTTGGAAAAGACCCATGAGTCCAGCCATAAAGCCTAACTCTGGAAAGTCCACCACAAACCTATTTCCGTAAGTGCCCCATTTACACTTAAAAACCTCCAGGGATGGTGACTCAGCCACTTCCCTGGGCAGTGTGTTGTGATGCCTGATAAACCCTTCAGTGAAACTTTTCCTAATATCCAGTCTAAACCTCCCCTGGTGCAACTTGAGGCTGTTTCCTCCTGTCCTATCACTTGTTACTTGGAGGAGAGACCTACACCCAATACATTACAACTTCCTTTCATGTAATTGTAGAGAGTGATAAGGTGCCCCCTCAGCCTCTTTTCCTCCAGGCTAAACAGCCCTGGAGCTCAGGAACTTGATTATGGAGATTGCTTGTAAATTGCTAAATGTATTGGGAAAATTTATCCCAACTAAGATGAACAAATGTAGACATTTAGCTGGATGAATAAGCAGCTTGGAGAGAATTTAGAAATTTAAGGGGAAGAAGATGAAGACTCATATGGGTGAAGATAAAGGGTATTATAGGTCTAGCAACCTAGAACTAACTGCATGCTTTCTCAATAAAAACAGTGACATTGGGGTGAGAGTGATAATGAAAGGCAAGCATGTAAATTGCAGTGGCTGTTAAACAGGCCAGAAATTCAAGTTGTTAGTACACTCAAATGGAGTTGATGAGCTGATTTCCATCTCAAAATTCTCAGAACTGTTGCAGCTTCATTAGCAAATATTTTAGACGAAGCAAAGAGGTGTTCTAGAGGCCAACAGAGTTAAAAATGAAGTATTTGAGAAGCAGGCAAAAGTCAGCATGAAAACTGCAGGTCAATAAAGCTGTCCGTAATTGCCTTCAAACCTTCAGCTAGAAATGCAGCTTCAAGACATGGATTTAAATGGGGTTAAAATGCTGCAATGGTTTTTGGAAGGTACATTACAGAAAATTAATATTACTACTTTCTTTGATTTGGTACTGGATTTTCTAAACAAAGGTGATATCTCAGATCTCTACTTTGGATTTCATTACAGAATTTGATATAGCAACACCTAATAAATGACGCCTTGAATTAGTGAAGGAAGTGGTTAACTTGAAAAGTGTTGCTAGAGGAAGGAAGAAAGGGAGGGAGGAAGAGATGAATTCCCAGTCTATCACTCAAGCTATATTCAGGAAAGATGGGGAAGAATGGGTATCGCTGTTGGGTTCCTAAAGAGGTCTTACCTGAAATGCTGTGTGCTTCAGGTACTGGTCACTTGTGTTCAATAAAGAGAAAATGAAAATCAAACAAGTACCAAGAATTGCTATTAGAATTATGAGGAGAATGGGGGACATATAGGAAGACATTGAAAGGGCTTGGCTTGTTTAGTTTAGCAAAATGAAGGTTGAAAAGGGGGATTTTTAGTTTTCTGTGGATATATCCAGTGGTAAGCAGAAAAGAAATATTTATATAAGGTGAAGTTATGATGAGGTGGTGATATAGTTTAACAGTAATAAATGTAAGTGGAAATTAGAAGAGCAACTAGCTACTTTTAGGATGGAGTTAGGCCAGTTTCTAAAAGGCATTCCTGAGTGGGACACTGGGTAAATCTTTCCTCATTCGTGTTCATGTACGTGATTCTCATGAGAATTTTGGCAGATTGGTTTTACAAATCAGTGCCAGAAGACAGGAAGGCTGTTGGGCATTACAGGTTTGTTCTGTTGTTTTCACAATTTAATCAGCAATATCACTTTGATCTGGTAACATCTACACGTGTGATTCTGATTATTCTATAACGTTTGATTTCTTCAGAAAGCAAAATAGGCATAGCAGAAATGTAATTTTTCCAGCTCTAGCATTTACTACTAAAAATGACATATTATATAGTAAATTCTGAACAGACAATGCAAGATGAAGAGATTTTCTTGTTTCTTGGTTATAACCAAGTCATAAACACTTGGAATGGGGATTTGGAACAAATAAAACACCTTCTAAAATTTTTGATGTAGATGAGAAAAATAGTATGTATCAATAGATCATCTGTATCCAATTACAGGAATTATTTAAAGATTTGGATGAAATTTCAGATGTTCACTATTTTGTCCCTCAAAGTAAGTAGTAAATGTAGCAAATATGTTCCATGGTGATGCAGCTGTGTGTAGCATGGGTATAGTTATAGGTAAAGTTACAGGGAGAAAAATGTTTGTCGAATGATGTAGATGAAGTAAATACTGAATATGTTCCAAATAGAAGTAATGAACGGAAGAATATGATGTGCCTGAGGAATATGCAGAAGGTGCCATTTGGGGAGTTAATCTCTATTGCTAATAGGAAAAGAAGGATCCATGATGGTGGAGTGTCTCAAGAAACCTGGTCTGGAAAAGTACTCAAGGACCTGCAGCAGGATGACCTTGGGTGACTGCCACATGCCCACCCATCTGCTCTTTCACTCCACCATCTCGACAGGACAGGGGATGAAAATAAGATGAAAAGCTTGTGGGTTGAGATAAAGACAAGGGAGGTCATTTACCATTTACCATCACAGCCAAAACAAACTTGACTTGGAGAAAGTCTGAAGGGGTCTATGAGGATGCTGGAGAGAAACTCTTCATTAGGGACTGTAGTGATAGGACAACGGGTTTAAACTTAAGCAGGGAAAGTTTAGGTTAGATACAAGGAAGAAGTTCTTTACTGTGAGGGTGGTGAGGCCCTGGAATGAGTTGCCCAGGGAAGCTGTGAATGCTCCATCCCTGGCGGTGTTCAAGGCCAGGTTGGACAGAGCCTTGTGTGGGATGGTTTTGTGTGAGGTGTCCCTGCCCATGGCAGGGGGGTTGGAACAAGGTGATCTTGAGGTCCTTTCCAACCCTAACTATTCTGTGATTCTAAAGTGAATTTATTTTATTGATAACTAAAAGTAGAGTGGGATGGGGAGAAACAAAGCCAAAATTAAACCCGCCTTCCACCTCTGTCTCTTTGCCAGGCTCAACTTCACTGCTTCATTCTCCTTCTACCTCCTCCATGCCCCAAGCAATGCAGAGGGATGCAGCTTGGCTGATGTCCTCAGCTGTGTACTGACATGGGTCTGGTTTGGAGCTGGCTCTATCCAGAGCAGTGGCAGCAATGTTTTCTCCTCACAGAGGCCCCTCGTTGCCATGTAAAATCAAAACAACTTGTCAGGCCTCTGACACCAGAAATAAACCCAAAGCAACTTGGAGTAATAGCCTGAAAACCAAACCAAACAAAAAAGACAACTGAAATGTGTTTCCTCTCTAGAGCTCCCTGAGTTTTGTTGATGCTACCAATATGAAAACCAAGAATTTAAATAATTAGGCTGTATATAATATAGTCCTCTGTCTTAAACTTTGTCACCTGTTCCTAGTTTCTGTACTGGTAATGAAGCTACAATGGTGTTGTGGTAGAAAAGAATCTGGCATAAATTGAAGTAGTCCCATTGACGTCAAAGGAAACACGCCACATTAGAGTAGCTCTAGAAGAAGGTGCTAAAAAGGCAATACAGTGGACTACTGAACTTTATTATAAAAGTAAGGAAATTAAACACTTTCCCTGGTCCTTATTTCTACAAACAATTTTTGGCATTAATCAGTCTCCATTCTTTTCTTTCCTGGCAAAAAATTATAGGTGGTTCTTGTTTGTACGCAGGAGTGGTTGTGAAGAGGTATGTTATGTAACACGCTCAGAAATGGCTTCACAATTTGTAGTCTTTTTGAGTCTGGGATCCTCTGTGGTGCTGTTAGAGTGTGGCACTCAAACACATTGCAGTAGTAATAAGGTGAAGGACTTCAGTGCTCTTCATTTGAAAGCTATTACTTTGCAAATGAAGTTCAGTTTATCCCCTGGTAACTTGTTTTGTAGATGGGAAACAGCTGAGACCACTGCAAGTTTGCACACAAACACAGTGTGTAATATGTATTTGCCCAAACATATTGCATATTGAAAAAATAATTATTTTCATCCTTTTGGTAATATGTGTTTTGAAGACAGTTGGTATTAGAAGGCACTTAAAACTAACACAGGCAAACAGTGAGGATTTCACACTGTCGTTTGGATAAGCTCTGTTTGGTAAGTCAATTATCATACTTTGAGTCTTAACAGTTTGAAACACATGGCTTTGGTCTCTTATCTGCTTTAAGTAAACTCTAGTTCAAAAATTGCTTTGCATGCAGCAGTACTAAGTATACAAATTCTGAGTTAAAGGGCATAGTTGGTATTCTCAGGAGGATTACACCCAAAAGCTCTTCAAACTGCTATCTTCTGACACATCTGTTTTTTCAGTTGTGGGAATAAACTGAAATGTTTGGGTAACAGTTTATTTTTCAGAATGATTTGTGAACCTGCACTACAGAGTTCAATTACCATTTTATCTCTCAGGCTTTTCTAATGCTTAGGTACCAAACCAGCAAAAATCACTGGTTACTTCTCTCTCTGACCTTCAGGTGGAAAAACTGAAGACATACATAGATACGTTAAGAGGCTTTTAGCAGATGTTTTAAAGCATTACTTTGCAGATTTTTTCCCCTTAACAAGTCAGTTTTTCTTAAATTGAATGGTTGAGACAAAGGTGTTTCCTTTGCTCTTTTATCAAGTTAGGTGGAAGTGATTAGAGCAAATTCTGTCATCAGTTCCTAGGTTATACTTTTATCTCCAGTGCCTAATAGGTTGGTTGTGTCAGCACACACTCGAGGTCAGCCCTTGATCTCTTCAGGCAGCTGTAGGCCACCCATGTGCTCAGAGAGATGAGGGGAGGTAGAAGGTTTTTTGGGACTGACACAGCATTTCTAACTCTTGTCATGTCTGGTATTTTTCCTAAATCTCCATTGAAATCTGAGCTTTAGTTAGAAATTAAAATGGATATTAGCTTTAAAAAAAAAAAAAAAAAAAAACAACAAAAAAACAACCCCAAACTAACTGGTTTTTATGCAATGTGATCCCAAGGTAAAGTTAATTCCATCTGTCGACACTGCTGCTGACCTTATCAGAGGGCCGAAGTCCTCTCTGATAGCTTACTCACACCTTTCCAAAAGTAGAGAATTTGCCATGTCCTCTGAACCGCTAGCTCTCTAGAGAAGAAGGGTTCTGTAGCACTGCAAGGGATTCCTGGAAAGGACCCCAAAATTCTGATTTCTTTATTAGCTTGAAATAATTTACCAATCTGCTCATTTGAGATCATATTCTGAGACATCTAACATTTTGCTTGTGTTGTATGGGTGACCTAGCAGACAACCAATGAAGAAATGTATGTAGGTAAAGATTAAGTTAAATCAAATCTCAGTTAAATCAAAGGAAGATAGGCACTCCCTCGGTTCAGAGTTTGGTGGAAGGATTGCAGTGACAAATATTGCTGCACTGAAGTTCTTTACCAATATCACTTTTTTAGGAATACGGTTTAGTAGGGTCTTTATCGTCAGTTTGTCATCAACTCAACACATATAGCTATATTTTTATGTTGAGAATGAAGTTGCAAATTTTGAGGCTACCCTGAGGGACAACTTAGACACTTGCTGAAAGTGATGATTTTGTCAGGGGAAAACTTTTTTTGACTGAATTAAAACATCCAGATGAAGTAATTGCAAAATATAAGGAGAACAGTGCAATTTTAACAGAGTGAGAAAGATTAGAAAGTGTTTTCGACAGATCATAGAAAGTGTGTGAAGTACTAATTACTGCATACACTTGTTTCTTGCATTTTTAAACATACCCCAAAAATGATTGAATGGAATTGGAAATACCTGAAAAATACTGGTTTTAAGCTCTAATTTTGGTACAGGAAACTTAACAGCATCTGGGAACAGAGTAGGCATTGACTTGCATTGATGACTGTAGAGTGCACATCACTCTTGGAGCTAAAATGTGCAAGAAGTGGAGTTCACATGTCGCCATTTGGGTTAGCTAAGGCATGGATCTGTATGAATAATGAGTTACTAGGGAACCTGATATTTATTTGCTCCTTTTTTGTGCGAAGTTTGCAACTTTGCCTAAAAGTTGTAGAAATGCTTGTTGTGAGATGTGTTATAGAAACAACTGAAAATCTGATAAGATTAAAAAGAAAATTTCACCATTTAGAATAGTTTTTTTATAATTCTAAATCCAAGTTATACATAGGCATGTGTGCACACATACATGCACAAATTTCTACCATACCAGGAAAGTGATAATTGTGCTGATGATGCTACTGCCATCAGATTTTCTAGGTGTCCTCAGACAGGGTTACTCTTGACATACATGTAAGTTCCCCTTGAGAAATGTTTCTGCAGTTGTCATTACCAGGCTGTTGTACCTGATGAAGATTAGAAAAAGAGGTGAAATACTGTGTACCTTAATTTCTATGTATTTATAATTTGTTCTCTGTTATTTTAGCTTCTTCAGCTTTATGATCTCCAAATGTAGATGTAGATTGGATTTGTGAAGAGAAATGTGTGTGAATTTCCTTGTTATTTAATAAGATAACTTTGGAAATATGTCTCGTGTGCACTGGAGATTGTATGCGAGCAGACATTATAGTCTGGAGAATGTGCAGCTAGGAATAAACCAGGATTAAACAGTTATGTAGGAAAGGCAGAAATAGTAATAAGGCCGAAAGAAAACCACCTTAATTTGTTTGGTCAATTGCTTTGAAAGTTCAGTGTATGTTCTATAAAAAGAATATTTGTGAGTTCTTGAACAATTCTCAACTGACCTATATGGTTTTATGGTTGACTTGCCAACAGACATATGTCACAGCTATTTAGCAATGTAGTAGAGGGAGGGTTTTGTTACTCCAGGGAAAGGGCTTGGCACTCTACTGCCTCATCTGTAGAAGCAAGAGAAAAGGAGCGTGTGTGGAAAGTGAGGGTCTTCAAATTTAGAATTTGAATAACTTTATTCAAAACCCGAAGACTTTTAAAGTGCTTTTAATCAAAGCATTGTATCTTATTCAGCCTGAAACAATTATCTTTCAGATTTTCAGTTAAAAGTTTTGCATTTTTAAAAAAGTTCATTCTGATGCAGGACCAATGCTAAAGCTCACATCCTGAAAACCTTGAGAGAATGGGAAAGCCATTTCTCTAGTAACTGAATAGTTGTTTTCACTTTTAAGAAGAGAAAATGCAGTTCTTGTAGTGTCACTGGCAAAGACTTCAACCTCTTTGGAAAGTCACATTTCTCTTGTGTTAGGAGGCATCTTTTGGAACTTAATAGAAAAGTGATGGGACTTTGGCTTCAGATTACAGTGGCGGGTGGGAAGAATATTTGTGAGGTGGGAAATTACAAGCTTGAACAAAGCTTGTAGTTTCAGAACAGAAGTTCCTTTGGTTTTGGAGGTAAGAAGATAAATCAATGAGACTTTGGATATAACTAAGAGTAGTTCATAACAAATAGGATGCTATGCATGCTATAGAGAAACAGGGAGACACAAGAACAGTTAAAGATAAGGATTACTGTTATGAATAGATTGACCAGGACATTAAAGAATGAAAGAAATGTAGCTAGAAAATATGTCATTTGAACAATTAGGCTACTGCAGCCGAGAAGTACAAAACCAGAGTACTATTTATAAAGACCTGGTGCTTTGGTCCCATGCAAGATGAACTGCAGACACATATGTATGTTACAGCTGTACATAATGTTACATGATGATTCCTGAGCAGGAATCCTGGACTAGACAAGATGCATTATTTGCATTCACTGATCTTTAGTGGACACTAAATCTTGAATACAAATTGAGAAAAAGTCATTATGTTGGAATATTGTTGAAAGCAATTCAAGAAAATTCTAGAATAAAACGGGAGCTTGTGCAGAAGACTTCTCTTTGAAATTGCATTTACAGTAAAAATCCTGCAGCTCAGTATTCTGCAGCTGACTACTCCAGCTTTACTTTTCTATTAACCTATGTGTAACTTCTGTCAGAAAATTAAATGGGGAAGAATGAGTGTTTAGAAATAGATCCATTTTAAAGAGTGAATGTTTGTACTCATCAGAAGTTAAGTAAATAGACCATCCATTTCCAAGTCAGTCTTCTGGGGACTTGCATTTAGGTAAGCACTAGCCACAGGTTATCATTAATAGCTGAAAGCCAACACTGCACAAAGGGCTCTATCAACAAGGACAAAAAACGTTTTTGAAATACTTATGTGTAGTTAGTATAGAGGGAGAGGATGAGTTAACATTGAGCAGCACTGTAAATGAAATTGAGCGGATATTGCTTTAGAATTTTATGATTTACTTTAGAACTTTGTCTTTTTTTAGGGTTGGTAGCTTTCGTTTGTCTGCTAGTTCAGTCTTAACTTTTTTCTGTTCTAGTGTTATAAGGTACAGAAAAGAGGGCAGGTGTTTATGTGAGCTTGTCAAGGATAAGTATAAAGGAAGATGTTTTATTTGTTGGGGGTTTTGTTCATAACTTTCATCTAGTTGCAGCCCATTTTGTCAAATATACATTAATTTGTTACACTTCTGCGTTCCCGGACCAATTTCAGCAAACGTGTTACAGGAGGTGACTTGAACAAATGGACACAAGCAAGCCACAGTAAACATGATACAGATTCAGCTTCTCTTCCAAGTTCCTGATTTACAGCCAGTACCAGCAGATACTTAGGTGATAAAGTGAGGAAGGTTCAGTCTTTAATAAAACTGACCCAGGACTCTGGGTGGAAGGAGATTTCCTTTAAAGACTAACTGTTTCAGTTCAGAGCTAATTCTTGCAGTGAATCTGGAAAATTCTCTCTTGTTGATTTCTATTTGATAAGGATTTCTCTTTTGGCAATGACTCATCCTCAGAATAATGTTGTAGTGCTGTAGCTCTCCTTGGGAGTACAGTTGGAGATTCTAAAATAAACAATGTGGAATTTCTAAATCTTTGCATAAACACTGGCACTTTATTTTCTGCCTGGGATTTGGACAGTCCCATAGCATATGTAACTGAGCGTCCCTGTCAGAGTTAAACGTTGTCAACATTTGCTTATGCTGGTGGTACCAGCTGTGTGTGCTTTCAAAATGGAGCACACTGTGGGCCAAATCCTGCTTGTTTTGTTTGCTGAGCTCTGGGCCAACAGACAGGAATTGATAAAAGGCTTTTCAGAGTTAAACACATGAACTGCTGCATCTTGATCACCAAGCTACAATGCTGCTACTGGGGCCAGTATCAACTCATCTTTGGATGGGACTGATGTGCATCAGGCGCAAAAGGATGTGTAAAATACAGCCTCACCACTCATTCAGTAGCAAGTATTTGAGTAGTACAAACAGGATTTTGCCCATTGTTTACTTTTGTAGAACAATTCGAGTTAATGGATGTTAAAAGCTCCCAAGAGTACCTAATTAAGCCATTTGTGGAAGCTGCACAGGCAGTGCAATAGGCCACAGGAGGGCTGAGTGTCTCTGAAAACAAACGAGAAGGGGCACTGTTTTGTAAGTGTAGGCACACAGGCAAACTGTTAAGATTATACCTTGAAGCTTGTGTAAGGCAACTTTATTTTGTCACTAGGAGATCAGCTGTATAGCACATATCTTGGGGTATGACTGCACTAATGAGTAGATACTCTGTAGTTGCTGTCGCCCACTTTCAGTTTGAGCACCAATTTATCCTGTGGTTACTAGAGAACAAACAGTACCTATATAAAGGGCAATGGTATGCATCTTAGCCTGATAGCAGCTAGCTCTGTGAAGGTCTTCTCTCCTTTATCCCAAGTGTTCTATACCTCCTTTTGGTACATCGAAGAATTTCTGCTACTTAAGCTTTGTGCAGAATAGACTGAGCTTCATGCCTTGTGATCAGAGAAAGGCTATTCAACCTATCCAAGCCTTTCAAAGATCACTTAAAGAGCAGTGCTTGAGAAGCTGAACTAAAGCAGTGATTGCTTCCATGTAGTCATTTTCACAGCTGCTTACTGCTACACCCTGTTATTTTTTCCTAGGCTAATTTGCTATTTGACTGAGGAAGCAAACAAAAGACAAGTTCTCTCATTTAGCTTGAGGCACTGCTTTTAGGTGTATAGTACAGCAATGTGCATCTGCCTGTAACTGCATGCATGCATCCGCAACCTGCGAATACGTACAGGGGTGGTTTGGTACAAACTGTTCACCAGTTTAAAATTATGCATGAGAAACATCAATGGAGAAACAGCTTTATGTATGTATGTATGTATGTATGTATGTATGTATGTATGTGTGTATCTATCTATCTATCTATCTATCTATCTATCTATCTATCTATCTGTTCATCTAGCTATTTGTTTAACTGGAGCAAAAGGTCCTTTGCTTAGAGTAATGCCTTTCCAAACTGTGCTTGACTTACAGAAAAAGCTGCAGAGAGGGAAGTTGGAAAAAGGGAAAACGCAGGGTAAGATCTGCTTCTAGAAATACGAATAGATTAGTTTAGTTGGACGGGACCTTAGAGCAATCCCCTAGTCCAGCTGCTTGACAGCTTCAGGGCTGACCAAATGTGAAAGCATATTATTAAGGTCATTGTCCAAATGTGTCTTAAAACACTGACAGGCTGTGAACATTGACCACCCCTCTGGGAAGCCTGTTCCCGTGTTTGACTATCCTTGGAAGAAATTTGTCCTAACATATGAAGACATTCCTTCCTAACTATGGAGCTGTGTTTCATATATGGAGATATAAGGATATAATGACTGGATACCCAGTGTCTCCACTGGGTGTTTTATAGCAGTGGAAATTGACCGCAAAGCTAGTGTGACTGCTGCTTCCAAGCGGAGCCCTTCGGGAGCTTTGTGTGTGAACACATGAATAATAGCTGTAGTTTAAATGAGCATAAGCTAGAGTGTGGAGAGGAGGTGAAGCAAGCAGTATAATGGTATTTATCACACTGAAAGCATGTCCAAGTACTTTTGCAAGAAATAAGAAATATTAAGAACACTCTGCAATACCAAAATCCTGCATTTACATTCACCTAAACAACTTTGGCTGTATTTATTTTTATCCTCAGAACATTTTATTCTTGATGAGTTCAGGTGGCCTTTTTTTCATGTTTATGATTTATTTGGGCTTGTTTATGAATTATGTTGGGCTTGTTCAGCCTGGAGAAGAGAAGGCTCTGGGGAGACCTTAGAGCAGCTTCCAGTGCCTAAAGAGCACCTACAGGAAAGCTGGGGAGGGACTTTTTACAAGGGCATGTAGTGACAGGACAAGGGGGAATAGCTTTAAACTGACAGAGGGGAGATTTAGATTAGATATTAGGAAGAAATTCTTTACTGTGAGGGTGTTGAGACACTGGCACAGGTTGCCCAAAAAAGCTGTGGCTGCCCCATGCCTGGCAGTGTTCAAGGAAAGGTTGGATGGGGCTGTGAGCAACCTGGTCTAGTGGAAGGCGTCCCTGCCTATTGCAGGAGTGTTGGAATTGGATGAGCTTTAAGGTCACTTCCAACTCAAACCATTCTGCGATTCTATGTAGACTTTTGTGTGTGTGTGTGAAATTGAACATCACCATTGACATTAGGTTTTCTGAATCTACATTAACATCTGAGGCTTGAAAAGAAGCCTGGGAATGAAGATCACCTCTATGTAGAGGTCAGTGTGAGTGCAAGCTGTTTAAATGCCACAATGGCTTGTAAATTTGACCATAACCTAAAGCTTCATCCTTTTTAATGTTGAGAAAGCTGTTCAGGTTCAAAGAGGCCTCCTATTTAGGTGTGCTGTACAGAAAGTGACTTATGTAATTGTTTTTGCGAAACTTTTTTTTTTCTGTAAAGTGATGATAATGAAATCTATTTTAGTTTGCTCTATAGATGGCATGTGTCAGAAGGATAATGGGAATCTACTTAGTGAGCATCATATGTTATGGGTAGAAAAATCTGATGATGAAAGTGTAGTGGTGTAGCAGATAAAAATGTAACACAGCATCTACTTTCAACAAAGGATAATGGAATACTGTGCAAGGAAAAAAAAAAAAATCCAAGAACTCCTGTTTCCCTGTAGTATTCCTAGTTTTCAAAGGATTTTTACCCCTGGTTTCTTAGCTCTTCACTGACTGACTTTTATTGTGTCCCAAGTTCTGTTACTCTTTTCTCCTTATCTCCCACTGCTTTATGGGTCCATAAGGATTGACACCACATGAGAAGGTAGGAAACAGAGGCCCAATACTGCAGCAGCATGGAGGGAAAAAAAAATCAGATATGTATTGTGAGAAAGCTCAGCTTTTTGTTGTTCACTTGCCTATTCTGAGTCTTCAGTCCATCTGAACAGCAACAGAGGCAGTATTCCTGTTACACTTAGCAATTCAGTGTTCATCTTTAGTGTGTTTCTTTATAGTCAGTGTTTGCTTTATAGTCAGTTTTCATATGTGGTGAATATGCCAACAATCCCACAGCTTCACAAGCCCCTCTGATCTTTAATAGTGGCAGGGTAATGCCACTAGGAATCAAAGCAATCTGTCTTTAAACTGCAGAGTTTAGTTTTATATGTCAAGGACACTTAAACACTTCTCCTTACTGCTTTTTCTTTCTCAGAACAATGCAAACATCTAGATTTCTCATTTATGGTACTTTAAACAAGTCCAAAGCTGTTATCTGACAACCCTTGTTGACAAGACCGATTGTTCCCACAGTTATAATCTCTCCTTGTTTTCCTTTGGTAAAAGATGATTTTGGAGGGGAAAGTATTCTATTTACCTTTTCTTCTCCCCTCTTCTGTCTCCCTCCTTTCCCCTTTCCCCTTTCCCCTTTGCAGCACTTTTCCTTACCACCTGCTTTTCCATTCTGTCTCAAACCACAGGTAGGGCTGGGAGTAGAGGAAAAGTGGAATGTTTTCATTTCTTTTGAAGATTAAGGCTTGGATTTGGATGAGAGCTGATAGACATGGACTCAGCACAATTTTTGGTAACAAGTTCAGTAGCTGATGTGCAGAGATGATCCTACACCCTGTGCCTGGACAGATGAGTTATATAGCCTTCTCTACAACAATGCTTATTTGTTGGGCACTGGGGGCAACTTTATTTATGAAGTCATCTGTATGGATCAAATGCAATTGCCAAAACAAGATCTAAGACTGATGTAGAGATAGTCAAGAAAGTTTCAGGTTTGGGTTAATCTTCCATTCTGTGTATTGATGCACGTGCTTATATGTACAAGATTCTTGTCATGCTTTTGATAACTGTGGTTAATCTTATTTCCCTAGCGAGTATTTTAAGGTAGTTACCAGCAGCTAGAAGTGCCTGCTTGCTCTCTTCCCTGACAAGTATCAGAGCAACATAAAACAGAAAGCAGTAGCTGCTTTTGGCACTAGATCTGTATTTTAGGCAGCTCATCCAGTAATGCCAGGAAATGATTTAAGAAGGATGTTCAGAAGCTCAGTATCTAATTTCACTCTGAGTGCTCCCATATCAACACTATACTAGTGCAGATCCATAAGCAGAGGCAGAGATGACAAACAGATGTTTAGTGAAGAAACTAACAGCTCAACCAGATGAAATAAAACCACAGGAGCATAAGTAGCATGGTGCTCACTGTGAAGCTGCTGCACCATCTTTTCACCTTTGTGCTGGATCAGTCTGAGTCTGGTTCCAGCTGACATGTTGCTCTGCACGGGTGGATGTTTTGGCTCAGTGCTTGATGGTGAGGCTATCAAAGGTCTGGCCATCTACTCCCACTGCGTCAGTCACATTCTTCTGTAGTTTGCCCAGCATCTGTTGTCTGCACTATACCTGATTGCAGGTGCTCCTGCATCTTCCTCCTCCTTCTCCCCTGAATAAATATTGATGCCTGGTGTTGTAACGTGTTCAAGGAGACAGAAAAAAGCTTTTCTCATGCTAGGTAAGTTGGCTCTACTAACATTTCTTCGCTGTTTTGCACTCTAATTGCAGTTGCAGGAAGAAGTTATGTGTCATGAGCTCAGACTTCCTAAACCCCTTGTGATCAATGCAGTCTTTAGGAGACAGCGATTTGCAATGTGAGAATACATCTGCCTTCTCAGTGATGATGAAAATAACTTTACAATACTAATTGAACTGGGAAATGTTTACATGTGGGATACAGAAAATAATAAGGTATACACAGAAAGTTGCACTCTAAAATGATCACTGAGATGGGGTTTGGAACAATTCATTTTTTTAAGAGAGATGACAGTGTTATTTTCCATGGGAGAGATGACTTCATTGTGCTGCCTTTTTCTGTTCTTCTGTGGTGATGAGCACACCTGAATCTGCACTTTTGGCCTTTTGGCTTCTACATAATGAAAGATAGATTCTACGTGGTCAATGGCTCGATGTCCGGCTGGAGACCGGTAACGAGTGGTGTCCCTCAGGGATCGGTGTTGGGACCAGTCTTGTTTAACATCTTCGTCGCTGACATGGACAGTGGGATTGAGTGCACCCTCAGCAAGTTTGCCGATGACACCAAGCTGTGTGGTCCGGTTGATATGCTGGAGGGAAGGGATGCCATCCAGAGGGACCTTGACACACTTGTGAGGTGGGCTGATGCCAACCTTATGAAGTTCAACCATGACAAGTGCAAGGTCCTACACCTGGGTCGAAGCAATCCCAGGCACAGCTACAGGCTGGGCAAAGAAGAGATTCAGAGCGGCCCTGCAGAGGACTTGGGGGTGCTGGTCGATGAGAAAATGAACATGAGCCGGCAGTGTGCGTTCGCAGCCCAGAAAGCCAGCCGTATCCTGGGCTGCATCAAAAGAAGTGTGACCAGTAGGTCGAAGGAGGTGATCCTGCCCCTCTACTCTGCTCTTGTGAGACCTCACCTGGAGTATTGTGTGCAGTTCTGGTGTCCTCAGCATAAAAAGGACATGGAACTGCTGGAACAAGTCCAGAGGAGGGCCACGAGGATGATCAGGGGACTGGAGCACCTCCTGTATGAAGACAGGCTGAGGAAGTTGGGGCTGTTCAGCCTGGAGAAGAGAAGGCTGCGTGGGGACCTCATAGCAGCCTTCCAGTATCTGAAGGGGGCCTATAGGGATGCTGGGGAGGGACTCTTCGTCAGGGACTGTAGTAATAGGACAAGGGGTAACGGGTTAAAACTTAAACAGGGGAAGTTTAGATTGGATATAAGGAGGAAATTCTTTCCTGTTAGGGTGGTGAGGCACTGGAATCAGTTGCCCAGGGTGGTTGTGAGTGCTCCATCCCTGGCGGTGTTCAAGGCCAGGTTGGATGAAGCCTTGTGTGGGATGGTTTAGTGTGAGGTGTCCCTGTCCATGGCAGGGACGTTGGAACTAGATGATCTTGAGGTCCTTTCCAACCCTAACTATTCTATGATTCTATATGTAGAACATAATGTAAGAAATGATAGATTTATTAGGTAGCTTTCTAGAACAATGTCTTTTAAATTTCCAAAAAGGAGATGGTAGAATGATGTAGAAACACTCGGTTTCCTTCACCTACAACAAGCTTTGTCCTCCACAGTATGATAGGAGGAGCTTTGAAGTCCTGGGAAAGATTATTGTGCCAGCAGCAGAAAGGGAATGGTATTAACCTCCTGCAGAGATGTAATTCTTTAGGTAATAATGAGCTGCTTTCATATTATAATGCAAGCAACATACAGAAGGTCTGCCCTTTTGTAAAAGCTATTTTAAGGTTTTCAACCATTATAGTCAGATAAGACCTATTATAAAAGATTTTACCTATGTATTGAAAAATAAGCCTGTCTCTACAGAAACTACCTGTTAATAAATGTTATGTTATGTAGTCCTCTTTCCTATAATTTGTGACATTATTAAGCATTTGAGGCTGATGGAGGGAAGGGTCTAGTGCCCATAGTGAAACAACAGATGAAAGAAGAACTTGCTTTTTGAACAAGAGGCAATTGGAGATTCCATGTACATTCATTTTGGCCTTGGCGTGACAAGCCATGCTTTAATGGTGGAGTGATGTCTTAGTGAAAGACTACTTGCAAATTCGCTGACCCATATCCTGTTCATCAGACATGATGCTGAAATTATTGTCTAGTTGAGGATTATTAATGAGCTCCTGGGAGCATGGCATTATTAACAAAAGAAGAGGAAGTACTGCTGACTGGCGACACAATTGTAGTTGTAATATCTAATTAATACTTAAAATTGCTGTGGTCTGGGTTTGCCTCGTGCCAAAAAATAGTTAGCTAGGGAAAGTAATGTTTACGTCTGCTATCAAGCACAAAAAAGTAGAATGGTCAGGCTGATGCTGTTGGAATCTTCCAATAGTTTATATGCAATTTAATAGTTTTATGGTTTCTTCTCTAAACAAAAATGCCAAGATAAGTAAAATACAGTAATGTTCAAATACATGAAGAGGTAAAAATGTGTGGAAATGCATATAAAAAGGCTGCTAATATGCATAATACTCTTCAGCAAAATACATGCGGGGAGGACAGGGACATGTTTCAAAGGTCTCAGTACAAGCTTAGGACAAAGGATATTCTGAAAATGAATGTGTATTCTGAATCTGAGCCCTCATAAAACTCTCCAGAATACAGACCTTACTGAACAAATGCATGGAAGTGGATTCAGTACTTTGTGCAATGTCTTGAATAGAATTTTTTATGGGAATCATAAGAATGGATGCTTCTTTGGTGATCCATTTGCCCCTTCTGCTTTTTCTCTCTCCCCCCCCTCTCCAGTATGGGTATCTCTTGTACCTTTTTTCTTCCTTCCTTCTTTGCATTTCCACCGTCTTTCATCCTGGTTGTCATTTTCCAGGGGAGGGTCTACTTCTATTCATTCCTCTACCTTTTACCTTAATGATAGTACAGAGGGGTTTGGCAGATTCAAGTTGGAACTGGCAGTGTACAGGGTAGTAAGCTCACACCTTGCTCCCTTTACTACCTTAGCTAGATTTTGCTGTACATACAGTATCTCTGTAATATGTCTAGAGAGAATACAATGGCAGATGATTCTGAACTACTGCTCAGTCTTTTACTATGTACATGTTTACAAACATTGGGTAGTAGAAACTCCAAGAGAATCTTTGCCCCCCTCAGTCTTCATGCTCACATTGCTAGAAAATGTACTCTTTGTTCCATTCTTACCAATCCCATTATTCTTGTGTTGCTGTGAGCGTTTCCTGCTTTTGAGGAGCATGTTCAGACACCTCAGTGGTGATGTACATAAGTATATAATGTAGACAAAACCCCCCTTAGTTAAATTTTGAAAGATGTACTTTTAGAGACAACAAAGCTCTGGTGCATAACCTCACTAGAAATGCATGATCTTCATCACTGATACTGAAAGAATGAGGTGTTTGTGGTGATTGTTTCTCCTGGGGTGGTTTGCAGTGGGTCTGTAAGAGTGGTTTTCTCCAAAAAGTGTGATTAAATTTGTAAACTAACCTGTGAGAGAAGCTGAAAAACGTACTTTTTCCAGGATTTTCATGTTGTGAATGCTTCTAACCTCTGCTTTCATGGACCCTTCTCACTTTACATGTGGACCTGCACAGCTGCATAAATTAGTCTAACTTGATTTGCGCTATGTACGCTAACAGGGTTTTCCACCAGCATCATATATACCTCTGTACAGTGTGTTATTGTCACAGGTGTACTTAAAATGACAGGAATCTGATGGAGTCACATCAATCAAATCTGACATGAATATTAATAGCACTTATGTACTATTTTTAGAAGTACATAAGTGTGTGATTTTGCAAACTAGCTTGTTCATTCCTGTGTTAACCTAACCAGTACTGCTGTAGGAATACTGTCATGATTTAATGCCAGTATATGTGACCCTGTGCTAAGCCAGAGGGACGTGCATATACCCAACGCCCACTGTTGCTGTGTTCTGTAATTCAACTCTGTAATTCAGTAATGTTTAAAAAACAACTAAATAGTTACCACATGGTAGAAAATTAGCAATAGGGGACTCATATTTTTGTGCAGTATTAAATCTGCACATGGAAAAAGTTAAATATCATCCTCAATGCTATCCATGTGTTTAGTCACATTGAATGAAATGCTTATAAAGCATGACATTATTTAATTTTTATAAGGTTTCCCACATCCACTAAAATTTATTGCAGTTGCTTTGAAAAGCTTTGTGCAGGTGCCTTTTAAGCTGAGCTCACTCAAGTCAGAACATCACACACACTATGTGCAGTTAGTCACTGGATACATAGTATGGTATTTAAGTAATCCCATAGTAAATTGATTTTCAGTAATCCAATAGTTTGGTGGGATTGTGTGTATATAATTCACATGCAGAAATATTGAAATATAATCTTCAAAAAAGTGTGACATGAGAATTTGCCACGGTGAAGAGTCTTTTGACATTGTGCAAGGGTGCTTGCGGTTCTCTGTAAGAGCAGTCCCATTTCCTTATTTCTTTTCTCATCTCATAGTTCAGGGAAATGACTTCAGGAATACCAACATCTTCACAGGAAGGGTACTAGACATTTGCTGATTCGGGTTCAGCCCTGTACCGATAAGTGCTGGTACTGCTACTTTGGGGATATTTATATTGGGAGTCAAGAGGGAATAACTTTTTCTCTGTTGGTTTTGAGATTGTAGTGGAATTTTCCTTTTCTCTCAATTAAAAATACTTGGTAAATTGAAATAGCATAGTAATCTGCTGAGTATCTAGGGCTTGGATAGCATATTAACCTGAATCTTGAAATCTTGTTTGTCGTGCCTTGTATGTGATTTATGTGAGTTTCCTTGAGTTGAATTAAAGTAAGATTCCAGATTTTCCTGTCACTGATGTGATTCATTATTACATAAAACACAACTGTCTTTCATGTGAGTATTCCTGGTATGTAGGTGATATTTGGGAACTTCTTCCTGACTTTCAGGGATTGAGACTGGGACTGTGTATGTATCTGAGAGTGTAGTTTAACTTATTTTGCTCACAAGCAATTTGGAATTTGTTCCCGAACATTAAGTGAAGGAGCCTCAAGCTCTGTTCCACTGGGATTCATGTCTGTGACAGTCTTTATCTCCCTCTGAATAAAAATAACAGTATCTGCTACAGGAAATTCTCAAAAGTTATTTGCCCCTATACAACTGAATTCATGGCAGGACACCATGCGAAACTCTTCATAAAGTGGACAGTAAGGTGGTTCTTCAGCCTCTAGCTGACCAAAGTTCCCTGCCTGCTGAATACTGTAAACTATTATAGTGTAAATAGCCTAAGCTATGTATAGTGTAAATAGTGTAGGCGTTTGGTGAGGAAGAGGGGAAGAAGGCAGTTTCAGATCAGTACAAAGGTGAGAGTTGGAACCGACCTTTAAAAACAATCTTCTGCTACTCTCAGTCAGTGTATTTTGCCCCTAGTACTGCAGTGATGCTTATCATGAGAATGTCTAGTCTGGGCAAGTGGTTAAGTCCCATGGCAGCTGTTGACATTTTGCTAGTATTCTCTTTGCTTGTAATAGTGAGGACAAACAATGTGTTGGAAAGGAAGAGCATTGCTATTTACACAGCAATATGTGGTAGACTAGGTGTGAATTTGCAGCATATCTTTTGTGTTATGGCAAGTGTCATATGCCTTTCTTAGACCCCACAAGTGAATGTGAGTAAATCGCTCATCATTGGAGCACAGGCAAGTTATTTCACATCTGCTTTAGCGAGCAAGTACTTCCTACTGGGGCAATTACAGCAGAATAGCTGATGAGGTCCCAGTTCATGCTGTAGCTGACATTTCAGTGATTTATTTCTCTATCCATCCCCTGAACCCCGACCTGTGCCTGATTTCATCTTTGCCCATGGAAATGAAAGCTTGATCAGGCTTTCCATTGACACCAGTGTGCTTTGGATCAGGATTTTACCCCTTTTTCTGTGTTAATTTGAGCCCTTGTTGCTCTGAAAATTTAAGTCTGGTGATCATTTTCTGTCAAGTTTTAGTATCTGTGTATCTTTGTGGATATTCAGCTGCTTGTAGTAACTGGCTTACTTCTTTTCTAATGCTTCCTCTAGTATTTACTTGTAATTCTTTCTCTAGTATGTACTTGTAATTCTTTCTCTCTTACTGCACATCCAAATCTTGGAAATCCTAGTAAAAAAGAAAAGTCTGAGTTGCTAAAAGTCATTAAAAACAGTGAGGACAGATTTTTACGCTTGTCTGTGTATTGAGGAAGAAAATGTGAAGCCTCAGAGGTACAGTTCAATGTACTGCATTATGATCAATCCACCTTGCTATACTCTTGTAGTGATAATATCTTCTACCCAGGAACTGCTTTTGGTTGGGAGCGTTTAACCATATATCACCCTCAGGCAGGTGGCAGGTGATCAAAGCCCTGAAAAGCTGCTAAATGTAACTACCTAAGTGTCAGTGGTTTGGAGTTCGCTTTTTTTCTCCAAGCACAGCACTTTATTTTTTTATTCTGAATTGCTTTAGCGCAGAAATAGAGCAGGAGTTGTCAGAAAGCTGCACAGTGCAGCCACTGCACTTTTGAAGCTGGTTCTAAGATTTTTGTAATGCTTCTTGAAAGTCAAGCAACCAAAGATGACTTCAGAAGCCAGACTACAGCAGCTGTTCTTCACAAGTAGTGTTTCTGCAGTGTACTGACCTTTTCACTCACTGTAGGCACAAATAAATGAGGAGGTTATTTGCAGGGAAGGCTGACAGGACAAGCGAGGATTAAGTAACTATTTCTTAGACACTAGAGCACTTTATCTGTCCTAATTTTTACTTATTGTGAAAGACTTCCCATGCAAACCGTCCTGAAAATAATAGAAGTTGCAGACTGTCTTTTTTTATTATTATTATTTTAAATCAAGAGGCCTTTTATGCTTTGAACATACAGGAGATGGTGAGCTTTGGAAATTGATACACACAATGCAGGTAGAGAGATGACAACTTTTGTTAACTGCAGTTCATTTCCTTGTTGTTATAGCAATAAATTTACTTGTACTGTGCATCCTCACTAAGGAGGTAATTGAATCTGAATAACTTTTGATGTCCATCTTAGGGGCCAAAGCGTTAAAGAAAATTAAATACCTATAAAGTATATAGCATTGTTTTGCAATCCAAGGCCAAGGCTTTTTAAAGAGTAAGGACTTGCAAGAATTGTAGCATTTGAATTCCTCTAAAAATCTCATGAAGGACACACAGGGGCAGAGATAATCCAGTTTCTGGGTGAGTATTCTGTTGGACTGGTTACCTCCATGCTCACATTATTCATACTAATGGTTACAGTTTGGATTTAAGCCCTGAAGTGTATGAATACTTTTGAAGAGACAGCCTTGTCATACCGGATTTTTTGATTGGAGCTCCACTCATACAGCCTGTGATTGAAAAAAATGAAATGAAAAAAACTGTATGACAGACTGAACACTTTCATGCTGTCCAGGACTTTGTGCTGGGAGGTTTCCTGTGAGAGTCTCAGGACCAGCATTACATTCGGTCAAACAGTCCATTCTCATTGCAGTACTGGCTCAGAATCATTGTCCCATGCCTAGCAAATGGTAGAGGAGGAGTGCGTGTGGTTCACAGAGAGAGCACTGGCTGCTGAGATGAATGCAGTAGCGGGTCTGCTGATCTTTTCTACACCACTGTGCTTATTAATGTCTCTGAATTGTATGTGCTGCAGAGGTTCACTGAGTATCTGTTTCCTTTCTTCCTTAGTCCTCACACCCCTGTGGGTACTTGACTGGATAACGATTATAGTCTTGATGCAAGAATTTGGCTGAAAAGTTCCATGGCAAGTGTTGTGGAGGAAGGTGGATCGACTGTGTCTTTATAAACTTCATGTAAAACTCTGTCTTTGCTGAAATCATTGCACAAAATGATCATGTAGTGGGACTGGAATTTCAAATCATGCATCTGAGCTCTTTGGATTTTGATTTTCATCCTCTTATATGGGGGTGGGGGGTGGGGCGGGAAATGTTCTGTGAACCAGCAGACAGATCTTCCTTTGTGGTTGAACACATAAGTAAAACATAACCCTCTGGCATGTGGCTTAAAGAAATAGGGCATTATCATCACAAAACACTTGAAATAGTCTATTTTTTTTCCTGAATTAAAAACAGTTGTGTGATTGGGAGGGTCATGTTTTGTAAGTTTGGCTCTTCAGTGACATATAGCGTACTCAGATAAACACATAGGGAAAGAGTTAATCCTAAAAGATTTAGTTTTTTTCAGGAAGTTGCCAGTAACATGGAAAAAGCAGCACAAGCTGTGCCATGTATATGTGTCTATACTGCCTAATGCAGTTGTTCTAAAATGAAGTAGTTGTCTCTATGGTTCATCTTCTCTCAGCACCTGTCGGAATATTTTGCAGTGAGACACCTGTTCGGTGTAAAAGTAATGCAAAATTGATAGCATTTCATTGACTTGTACCCACTGAAATCTCCACTGAGGTCCAGAGGGATTCCGGTCTTTTTAACGGCTGCTTGGAGCTATATAAAGCTGTGTGCCTTTAGAATTGCATGAGTGGCTTCTTTGAAGAGAATCTGGTACTATAAAAAATTAAATTGATCATTTAGACAAGACATAATTAAGTGAACAGAACTAATGAAACGCTGCAGGAGTATCATCAAATATGAAATTCCAAATGCCCCCCAACGGGCACTTGCTTCATGAATGACTACCCAAAAGCACTGGCCCCATCTTTTGAGAACATGTATTCATTTATTTTATACTTCTTTGGATAATGGGACATCCATGATACCTTTACATATTTCATTAGTATGTATTTCAAGCTCAGAGTTGTTCACTAAGGAATCAAAAGTGGAGTCATTTTAGTACAGACATGATTTGTTCAGTAACTGAATATCTGCTCTTACAGCCTATTGTAAAGCTTTATTTCTGAGTATGTAGCAGAGGTCCTTTTGTTCATGTCATTCTACAGGACAAAAGTATTATCATGCAGTTGTAGTAGCTGATTAATCCTCATCTTCTGGAAAAGGACCCCTTGAAAGTACTCACCTCATCCATGATTCTTGTGGAAATTAGTTTTTACTGGTTCACTATAGCTCTGTATCTGAGGAGATCTGGGAACAAGTAATGGTTAGATGATTCTGGGCTTTTCTTCCCTTACATAAACTGTACCCTGTCACAGTCAAGGTCTGTTAAATTGCAGTAGAATAGCTATGGCCCAGCATTGGAGTGAAGTGAGGAAATACATTTTTCAGCATCACTGTGATGGTTACATTTTCTGTGGGGTTTTCCTTGCAGTTTTTATTCTAGTTTACACACAAAGCTAAAAAGAAACAACCCTCAAAAGGGGAACAAATACAAACCTAAGGAAGTTTCAGCTTGTATGAGGTCCTTCATAGCGATGTGATTATGACACTCATCCATTCATCTTTATTACAGCTACTGCCATCCTTATAACTTCTTTCATTCTACCAGTATCATTTCTAACAAGCAAAGACATGTTCTAAAGACAAAACACCCACCCCCCAAAAAAAAGAACTTTTGGGAGCTGTATTGATTGCGTGCTCTGCCAGTCAGTGGGAACGTACAAAAGCATGGCAAAGAGTAGGAGAAGTTGCATGTGTGAACTGACACTTGGCATTTTTACTGATAAAAGGAAAGGCAACAGTTAAAAATACGAAGAAGACCCAATTCATGCCACTCACCCATGTCTATGATTACAACTATTCCAAGAGAGGGCCATAGAATACCTAATGTCTGAGAACTCCTGGGACCTTTTGTTTGCTGAGTGGTAGATCACAAGAGTAAGTAAAGGTCATAACAGAAAGCAGTCATAAAATATTCCATGTGCAAGCCTGCTGTTTTTTTTAATATTTTCATTTTATAGACACCATGGAGGTCTGTATGAGGAAATAACGTTAAACAGGACAACAGGAGGTGCACAGATTTTCAGCACAGAAATAGACACCTCTTAGTGGTTTCTGGTAGAGTGGCATCAAAAATGGGGAAATAAAGTATGTTTTACTAGGTGAAGAACATTCTGTGAAGAAGACTGTAGATTTAGAAAGCATCTCTGAGTGCTTATTAATGGGCATTTTTATGCTCTCTTGGTGTCGTTGGAACTACTCTGTATTCCTTACTCAAGCAGAACTGGTGTTGTTCTGACATAGGATTTTACTAATCAAAGGCTGTAGAATTCAGAAACAGGCCTTTAAAAGTCTTATCAGTAGAATATAGCTGAAGAGTATCACAGCTGTAAGTATTTATATTTAAAACTTGCTTTTTGTTTTTAATTAAAATCTCTCAGAAACATGCATAAGAAGATTAGTGAGAAATTTGTGTTCTTAACTTGGTATCAGTTGTGAAACCACTGGTAAAAACTAAATATGTGACTTTTTTTTTTTTTTTTGCATGTATGGAAACACACATGTATACATGAAGACTATATGTAAAGTTTTCAGAAGTAACTACTGATAGAGGTGCCGCAATGTCTGCACACTCATGTTTTATTTTAGAAGTCTTGATTTTAAAGAGTGTTGTCTGCTTTCTCTAGGAAATTTTGTGTTGGTTTTGAAGCCTATCATTGTATAAGTGATACTTAGCACCAATTAATAACATCACACAAGTACAGGAACCTCCAGTATTATGTCCTTCTGAAACATCTGGATTTACAAATCCTTCCAGGTAACAAGACTTCTTCTCCTAAGTGTTGCATGCATTTTAATTGCTTGTCCACCAGCCCATGTTTGCTCTTGAAAGTGCATTAAGTGTAATCAGCAGTGGTTTAGACTTCTGAAAGACTGAGGAGTCCTCTTCAACACCGCTTTGATGTGAGTGAATTGTTAGCAACACAGTTGACTCAAGGTTTATTAGCACTTTGACTACAAAATCAATCTACATGTCTCATCTCACCTCAAATGTCCTGTTTAAAATTATCCCTCAACAGCTCATATAAGCATCATTGTATATATCATGGAGATCCCCATAATGTTTCTGTGAGTATAGACCTGTGCAAAACTGTGAAGAGGTGGTGAGTATTCCTAATGACAAGCTAGGAATCTTTAGGAGAATGTTGCATTTGTTTCAAGCCGACAATCTTGCTCTTCTTTTGCTGAGCTTAACCTTTCTGTTATATATGACAATCATTAATGTGCCAAAATTTGACTCAGCAAAACCTTTTTTTTTTTTTTTTTTTTTAGGAAAATAGGAAGAGCACGGATGTGCCAAGGACCATTATATCTTTTTTTGCCTCCCTTCTTGCTGGTGTTTTAGGAGTCTGATCCATAGGTAAAAACTATGTTAAAAATTAATTCTGCAGATACCAATGGGAATTTGCGTATCATAAATTAGAAAAAGTATTAATATGAAAAAAAACTCCTCCATCTTTTAGACATCTTACCTTAGCCTTTTAAGGATGCTTGATATTTCTATCTGTGTTTACTTTGGCTATCTATTGCTATATTGCACACACATACACACATGTTCCAGTGGATTCTTTTTACTGAGTTTCTAGGCATAAAATGTGTATGACAGGATAGCTCTGTCACCTGCAAAGCCGGAAGCCAGCATGCAATGCTGCAAGCTCTATTAGTAGTGCATCTGCAGCCTATTTCAGAAATGTCCAGAAATAGATATTTTTGCTTTTATTCTGAATGAAGGTAATGGAAGGGCTGGATGGTGACATTGTATACAAAGAGCGATACGGTGTCTCTAAAGTCACGCAGGGTGTTGATTTAAAAGGCAGGCAATACAATTAGTAGTCCAGATACTGGATTTAGCTTGTGCTAAAGGAATGTGTCTCTTTCCCTGCGAACACAAACCTTCTGGTCCCTTCATAGAAACCAAAGTAATGTAGTGAGAAAGTTAATTGATTGCTTGTTTTCTAGTTCATTATTGCTGATGTCAGTTGGCACTGAGAAATCCTTTAGGAAACTCAGAGAACGATCTCTCTTCCAGAGGAGCATAGAGACCAAATGAGATAAGATGTGAAGTTGACTTAGATAACACTAATAATTGGAGTAATTTCCCTGGGGAAGTGGTGGATTCCCCAACGTTGAACATCTCTAAGATTCAATAGACAAGGTGCTGGGCCATCTTGTCTAGACGGTGCTTTTGCCAAGAAAGGTTGGACCAGATGATCCTTTAGGTCCCTTCCAAGCTGGTTTTCTGTGAATAATGGTTTTCCTTTTATTTATGTCTAGAGATGCTTGAATACCCAAATTTAGTAGAGATAATAAAACAAAGATGTATTCAAGATATGAATGAGTTAGGAGTATTGTATATCTTAACATTTATCCAGACATACAGGAAACTAGGAGTGTAAAAGGGTAAAAGCAGAGCCTTAATTATTTTAGCACTGAGGAGGAGAGGAATTTTTCTTACTGTGTTTTCCCCTGAGTGGCAGCAGGAAGCACTAGTGTTCCTTGGGGAAAAGGCAGATGGGTTTTGCAAGATATTAGTCTAGAACAGTGTTAGCCAGAAATGTCACTTACAGCAGCAGAAGGAAGCAGTGAAAAGGGGATTTGATGGCAGCAAAAGAGCAGACATTTCTGTCTTAGGATGTTGGGGTGTTGCAGAATGTTCTGTGCGTTATCAAACTGGCAGGTTGAATAACTGGAATAGCCAGATCAGTTAAAATGTGAACAAGTTAGGTTGCTTCCCAGCCGTTGCTCTTGAGTCTGAATCCTTTCTTAAATTGTATGTGTTACATCCCCTGCTTTATTTTAGAATGCAGGTTTGCATTTTCAAGAAACTCAAAGTATTGAAGTAAAAGATAAGAAGAAGAGTGTTATTCTGTTTCCTGTCCTTTAGAATCTCACATGTGTAGACGTACACCAATTAGATGTCTTCAAGTATGGTGACTTGGAACACTTTTCTGCTGAAAATAGTCTTTGACAGAAAGAGACTAGTTTTGTTCTTCCCCAGATGCAAATCAAACTGTTGAAAATGTATGTCTCTCAATGTGCATCTCTGTCAGACTCATTTGTCAGCCAGGAGCTAGCTGGACTTAGATTTCTCTAAGTCAGATGAAGAAACTGGAATGTGGACAGTGTGAGATTCCAGAGATAGCTCTGGGAGTTGCTGTGTGTGAACAGTATAGTTTATCTTGCTAGTGGAGCCATACGGAAAGAAGCAGATGGTTAGAGTGACCATTTGATCGAAGAAATACAATGGCCCTAAAAAGATAGTCCTTAGAAGGGATGATGACTGATTATTTCAGAGCAGTGGGCAATCAGTCACACTTCAGCCAAGGACTATTCTTCAAGCCATCAGAGAAGAGTGCTGCAGTAAGGCATATCTAGTAGAGGAAGGAGTTCCCACTGACATTTAACTTAGTTGGAAAAAGCAGCAGTGGAAAGTGAAGAGGTGTGAGGTGTTAAGAGACATTTGTTAATGTCGAAGTATGGAAAATTTTCTTTTTTGTTCTCTAAAAGCTGAACTGAAGAAGGGAAGTGTGAAAAAGAAAGGCAGTATGGGAGAGATGCCTAGGAATGTCAGCAGATTAGAGAAGGTGGTAATGTCTTCAATGTGTTTTCCTATCTTAAAAATGAGGTGTCTGCAAGTGTCAAGCTTAACCTTTTGCACAAAACAACTGTGACTTACAGAAATGGTAGAGAATATGTGTTACAATGATGATTCCACAATGTTTTGTGATATTACCAAAGAGTTCTGTAGAAATGAAAAAGTATAGGTATTAGCAGTTTGTGTGCCAAACCCAGAGTTACTGGCTTTAAGTGTTCTCCATAAGGCAAAGACAAACACTAATCTCTTCTTTTCAAGGGGAATGACCAACAGTGCAATGACTGTAGTTGGAAAAGCTCACCGACAATGTCATTGCTACCATAGTGGGGGAAATCCTTCACCACATTAAGGATACTGTATTTTATACTTTGGAGTGCACATGAGGTCTGAAAAGAATAAATTACATAGCTTTCACTTGAATGGAAGTGTATATAGAAAGTTTGTTGACATTACAGGGTAGCTTACGCTTGAAAAATATCTGTGCATACAACATTTGTTTATGTTGCATTTGTGATTTCATTTGTAAATATTGTCATTGGGGTAAGGCTAAGTTCCCAGAAATGACAGAGACATAGCAGAGGAGGTGGCAAAAGCAAACAGACTACTACTTGTCCTCAAGATTTAGGATCAGCTAAAGAATTTAGGCTCTGAACATTGACTTGTCAAGTCTGCTAATAAATACATTTGGAGCTAGATCAGGTATCTCTACATATCACTGTGTAGACATGGCCCTAGAAACAGGGGAGTCTTACAATTTAAAGCTTAGAGCTTATGACATGTTTATGTCTGTGTTAACAAGGAGTTACAGGCCATCATGCAAGTATGTCTGCTTTGGAAAACAATTCCTCTTCATTAAATGTGCTAGTATTAGTCATTTAGTGAACCACTAATGTCAATAACCTTTATAGAGTTATTAAAGATAGATTAATGGCTTTGAATTAACAAGGGCAAGTGTAGAGTCTTGCATCTGGGGAAGAACAACCCCATGTACCAGTACAGGTTGGGGGTTGACCTGCTGGAAAGTAGTGAAGGGGAAAGGGACCTGGGGGTCCTGGTGGATAGGAGGATGACCATGAGCCAGCAATGTGCTCTTGTGGCCAAGAAGGCAAATGGCATCTTAGGGTGCATTAGAAAGGGAGTGGTTAGTAGGTCAAGAGAGGTTCTCCTCCCCCTCTACTCAGCCTTGGTGAGGCCGCATCTGGAATATTGTGTCCAGTTCTGGGCCCCTCAATTCAAGAAGGACAGGGAATTGCTTGAAGGAGTCCAGCGCAGAGCCACAAAGATGATTAAGGGAGTGGAACATCTCCCTTATGAGGAGAGGCTGAGGGAGCTGGGTCTCTTTAGCTTGGAGAAGAGGAGACTGAGGGGTGACCTCACCAATGTTTACAAATATGTAAAGGGTAGGTGTCAGGATGATGGAGCTAGGCTTTTTTCAGTGATATCCAGTGATAGGACAAGGGGCAATGGGTGTAAACTGGAGCATAGGAAGTTCCACGTTAACATCAGGAAGAACTTCTTTACTGTAAGAGTGACAGAGCACTGGAACAGGTTGCCCAGGGGGGTTGTGGAGTCTCCTACACTGGAGATATTCAAGGCCCGCCTGGACAAGTTCCTGTGTGATGTACTGTAGGTTACCCTGCTCTTGCAGGGGGGTTGGACTAGATGATCTTTTTAGGTCCCTTCCAACCCTTGGGATTCTGTGATTCTGTGGATTCTGTGATTCTGTGAATTCTACATCAGACAGAGTAATAGGACAGCCACATGCACCACCACTATTGCAATGTTAAGAGCATGACAATCTGTCATGATTTTTCTATATGGTGCTTGTCAAAATAGTAACTGAATATTTCACACAGTTTTCAACTGATACGTAGGATTTTTAAGGTCTCTTTTCCTGTATTACTTGCTTTAAAAAAGCCCTAAACTTTTCTTCGCATGTCAGAGATTCTCCTGCTTAGGAAGTTTTTCCCTTGTGCTCATTGGGTTTGTTTTATGAAGTATGATTCCTTCTATCACTCTCTCAGTGCCAAATCTCCCAATTAGTATAGCTCCAAGTGCCAGGAAGAAAAACTTTCTAGGGCCTCATGTGGTTGGACAGGATCTCAAAAGTTGTGTGTCAGTGTGGCTCTACAGTAGCCCTTTGGATTCAGTAAAGATGGAGACAGTACAGGAAGGCTTTGCCTGAGCACACTGGCCATTACAGAGACTCCCACATTCTGGCTGTTGTCATTGAATTGCAGTTATAGTTTGGGGGTTGACCTGAATGGAAATTCTGTTCTGCCACATTTGTCTTATTTATGTGCCAAGCCTGAAGTTTGATGTTTGATGTGAAGAAAAGGATTTGCCTGGTAGTGTCCAACTTAGACTTGTAAGTAAACAAAATGCTGCCTCAAAAAAAAAAAAAAAGGCTTATCAAAGCCTGAATTTTGATACTGAGGAATTACTTTGCAGCAGATGCTCAATTTCTTTCCCAGTTCTCCCTGACCAATCCCTCTTCATTTTGGAAGAAGGCTTAAGAAAAGTACAGAGTTTAGCAAACACATTTAGTGATGTTTATGTGAATTTCATTACCTTGAGCCAAAGGTTATGACTGTATAGCCATGTAGTGAAAAGGATTGAAAGTGAATAGTTTTTGGTTTGGTATTTGATATGAACTTCATTTTGTCTCTTCCTGAACCAAGACTGATTGTGTGAAACAATACCAAAGATAAATTGCACGGTATTTGTTAGAAAGGGAGTATAACCTTTCAGATCTTCAGGATCTCATAATCTTGCTTATGAAGTCTGTCAACACATGAGGTCTAGCACTATTCCACAATCAAAGTATACTAAAGTCTTCATAATCTTCTGTGTGCATGTTCACAGTGCAATTAGTAACATTGCTGAAGCATCAAGTAATACAGTGATTAGTGATCCGTTGCAATACTCAGTGCCAAAGATGTTGTTATATTGATCTTAACAGGCTTAAATTATAGGATATAGTGTTCCTTCCTGAGCATGTAGGTTCTTAGCTGGAATAAATTGCAGCCAAATGCAAAATCACTCTCAGTCTGAGTGTCTGCTAAATTAATCACTGGAAAGAGAAAAAGCCACAAGCAACAAATAAACTTCAAAGACATGGCAACTGTGGGATCTGGTGAAATTAGGAAATTGGGACAACTTGATAGAAACAAAAGAGATGGAAGTTGCTTTGATGCATTTCAGGTCAATTGTTGGAAAGCTTTGGAAAGAAATCAAACTCTCCATTCTAGCCTAATCAGATCAAACAGGGTCCTGTTTGTATCTATGTGGTACATTTTGAAAACTGAATTAAAACAGCAAAAGTGAAATGCGGTGTCTATAACATATATATAAATGCATGTGATAATATCCATTGTGGATGAAAAGTTCTTTTCTGTAAGTAGCCACATGATAAGCTAGCAAACATAATAAGGCACTGTTTTTACTTTTAGCTCATTCAGCCTCATCTGCTAAATTACGTCTTCAGTCACTGTATTTGATGTACCAAAGTGATGAACATGGTTAAGAAAAAGTATAGAAAAATAACTGATTTGTGGAGTCTGGCTGCCTGTAATTATTTGCACAACCTGTCTTTGATGGAAATGCGAAAGCAATTATATTTTAATCCATTTTAGTCAGTCAGAGGGTCATAGGGCTTGGTTCAATAAGGAACCAAAGCATGTGCTTAATTTTAAGCATGTGATTAATCCTGCTTACATGCTCAAAGTTAAATGCTTTGCAGGTTAGGGTCTGAAGTAACTAGGCTGCATAGACACAAATACGGGAAAACACAGAGCAATGAAGGGATTGTGTGCTGTTTTTTTTTCCATACAGATACCCTTGCTTTCTCTAAATCCCCTCTTTCTATGACCTCTTAACCCTTTCCTCCTCCAAATAGTGA
Source organism: Lathamus discolor (assembly GCF_037157495.1). Classification (NCBI taxonomy): domain Eukaryota; kingdom Metazoa; phylum Chordata; class Aves; order Psittaciformes; family Psittacidae; genus Lathamus; species Lathamus discolor. Next base: position 133,538,124 of record NC_088884.1, on the reverse strand, counting down.
CAGAAACCCCCCCAACTTTCATAAGAATGTGCCATTATCAAAAACCTAAGGTTGTATGTAAGCAAGTCAAATCCTTGCCACACCTGTGGTGTTACCAGTTATGAGCAAACATGCATCTATTCAGAATTTATGGTGAGAGCACAATTATATTTATGATCATTAGAAGAGCATCTGTTATGTGTGCTAATTCCATATTATGTATGTATTATAAATATATATAATACATATATATATAATATATATAGTAATATATATATAATATAATATGATAGTATTGTATCATTTGTGCATTTCATACTTCAGACTCAAAAAATTCAAGGGAGCAAAGGCTATTTTATACTGGCCAGATCTTCCCCCAGATTACTGACTTCAGAAGTAGCAGGCTCAGACTCTACATGCTGAGAGTAATCAAGGTGACAAGGACAATGAGGACAACATTTTTTTAGAAGATGGAGAAGAGTAGTGAATCAAGGTGACAAGGACAATGAGGACAACATTTTTTTAGAAGATGGAGAAGAGTAGTGAAAAGGATGACGACAGAGGGGCAGGGAGGAATAAGGAAGGTGAAGTGTTGGAAGAGAGATTTAGATAATGTAAGGTGGAAAGAAGTAATAAAAAACCCCTAAAGCTGTGAGCCCAAAATACTGTCAAGAAGCCAGAATAAACATGGGTTGAATTAAGGAAAGAGGTACAGAAAAGAGGGGATGTGTTTTTGCTTAAAATATGGAACTTAATGCCAGAATACTGCAATGATGTTTGGAGTGTGAACTGGGTCTTGGGAAGTGTGGCTATGTTAGTAGATGCTGGATGTTTAATTGTGGTCATCTTGACAGTCCTTACAGGATTTTGCTGTAGATATTATCTACAAGGTAGATACAAAGTCTTTATGCACAGGACATAGTTTGCTGTTATAGTTTTATATGACTGGTGTTGGGATTTTAATATCAAATTCTAAAATGGCACAACAAAGTAAAAACTCTAATGGTTTTCAAGAAAATGAGTAAGAATAATCCTAGCATTAAAAATACTGTAAATCTTAGAATACCTATTTTTTAATGAAATGGAGTGAATTGATGGTTCAGAAGTTAGTTCAAAGTCAGTAGTGGTTTGCCATCTGCATCAAACCACTGGACTAGAGAAAAAGCAATCCTTTGAGAAATATGAGATGATCCACATTTGGAAAAAGTTATGAGTATTAATTTTAGAACTTAAACCAAAGAAAGAGAGGGACTTTGTCTGTGGAAAAAATAGTATATGGGAATTTGGGTTTTTTTTTTTGAGAAGGAAATTATGCTACATGGTTAAAATTAAACTTTTTAAGAGGTGAAAAATTATACATTTACTAAAATGCTCGATTCTAGCTTTCTGTCTTTTACAGACACTTCTGAATTATAGAACAGGTGCTTGATATGCAAGCTACCGAGTTTCTGGTATTCTGTAAAAGCTTAGGAGCTTGCTTTGCTGTAGATTATTTATTTACGACTGTGACAGCCTCATATAGTGTATTTTCTAATGCAGCCATCAAAAAGGTTTTTGATTTTCATACACCCATAGGGTCACATGCCTTTTTCAGCTTAAATCAAAGAGCTTCTTTTAGGCAGGATGTACAGGTTAAGAAAAATATTTCAGCATGGCTCTAAGGAGCTGCTGTGTTGAAGAGTATGTTGTTTAGCAAACCCCAAAGTAATACAGCCCGAAGAGGGCAGCAAAGATAAAGCTTTATTTTCCTTACCTTTTCGCTGTTTTCATTGTACATTGTACTCTGAAAATGCATTACTGGGCAGCACATATTTACAGGCGTTTCTGGAGCTATGGTGCATAAAATACACAGTCAGGTCAATGAAATCCTTTGTTGGGATTTATCTGAGGATCCAACGCTTTCACATGGCAGTGCAGAACTAGAAGACATGTCCATCAGGAAAGTAGCTCGCAGATAATGAACTGCATGAGCCAGCCTTGCTTCAGGTGGAGGAGCATCCCCTTAGACTAGAACAACATTGAGCTCTGCAAGTAGGTTAAAAGAATGATTTTGCAGATTGCAAAAAAATGAGATGTTTTCATATTTTGTTTTAACAGTTTTGGAGAGGCCAAGCTCCCTTCAGAAATAGACCAGTGGGATTTTATAAAAGGAAAAGAGTTTTATACTTTTCCCACTCGTCTGTCTTGGGAGCTTCCTGACAGCCAGGATTATATTGAAACTTAGGTCATTTTCCTTGTGTTAAGGGGCAGTGAATTTTATATGGTAAAAAATTATATGTGTGCTGGGAGGAAACTGCAATTGCAGAACAGCAGATATCTAAATTGTACTTAATATTTAGTATGTTTGTTTCTGTTTAGGCACTGTTATTCCTCAGGAGCCTACTATTTTCTTTAAGCTCAGGAAATAACATACCTTTTTAAAGCTTAAAAAAAGTGTGTGTTTGTGTGTTTTCTTTGCATGGACACATACAAACATGGACACCATTATGAAATTGATTCTTAAAGATACTTTGTACATACAAATGTAGTGGGTTTCTGTGTGTATATATGTATCCCCATGCGGATAGAGCATACAACCCATACCCATTAGGAAATGTGTTTGGGGAAATTTAGGCAAAGCTAGGAAAAGAGCTTGATTTTTCCCTCTGAAGGAGACAACTCGTAAAAGATACTGATTTAGTCAATAACTTTTAATCAAGAAAGTGGTGCTGAAATGGGTGATGTTCCAGGAGTAAAGCGACATGGAGGTATTATTAGGGATAAGAGTGCAGGATTCTTAACATTCACTGGCAGTACTCCAGTAGGTCTTGCAAATCCCCCAAAATGTAACAGCTACGATTTTCCTCAGATCCCTTTTCTAGATAGCAATACAACGACTGCCAGGTACTCTGCCCGTTACTGAGTAGAGATGTGTCAGGAGGTTCTTTAGAGTCATGGTAGAGAAATAAGGAAGGAAAATACATGGTGAGCGGACAGAAAGAAATTATTTTTCCTGCTTGGCAGAGAGTTCTGATTTTTCCTTTCAAAAATATCAAGCTTAAAATTTAACACTGAAATTCTTTAGTTTGTGAGAAACTAAATATTTTCATTTAAAAACTTGTGAAGTCCTCAAAACTTGTAAAGAACTGAATTATTTTTAGCTAAAAAATACAAACATTGTTTTCTGAAATTATAAGAAAAACATTTTGTTTTGTAAGAATCTTCCTAATCAGCTGTTGAGGCAGGTACTGAGCTGGTATGAGCTGTATGGAGTGGCTCCACTGAAATACAAGTATCAGCTGGCTGAGGAAAGAGACCAGTACAGTTAAGCACATATAATTGTTTGGAACGGCTTCATTGTACTCAAGATATAGCATTGGAAAAATCATAAGGAAGAAGCTGAAAATAGTCCTTTCTTGACCACAGTTCATGAAACATTTAACCACACGCTTCAGTTCATGCCTATTTAATAATGTACGTAAGTAATATATTTAACTTTAGTCGCATGCCGAAGTCCATTGCTTTCCAGGGCTTTTAAATAGAGCTTTCACTTTTACCCATATTAAAATGACAGAGTTGTCCACTTGCCAATACGTAACTAAATGGTATTTCTATTTTAAAAATTAAGTACAAAGACATAAGAACCACTCACTCTCTTCTGAAGAAGCATAAAATAACAGAAATTTTTTCACAACCCGAAGTTTCCATTTGCTGTATTTATTGGTTGTACATTTCAGGTACATAATGTACAGATTGTACATTCAGGCTAATAAATAGAAACAAGTAGATTTGATTAGAGTATAACATACACATGTACCCTACTAACAATGATAGAATCACAGAATGGTTTGAGTTGGAAGGGACCCTAATGATCATCTAGTTCCAAGCCCCTGCCACGGGCAGGGACACCTCACAGTAGGGCCAGGTTGCTCAAAGCCCTGTCCAACCTGGCCTTGAACACTGCCGGGGGTGGGGCAGCCACAGCTTCTCTGGGCAACCTGTGCCAGCGCCTCACCACCCTCACCCTCATTTCTTTCCTTAATCTAAATCTACTGAATGGTGGTTCTTGCAATGATAAAGTGTTAAGATGTGTTTTGGCAACAAGTCAAAAAAGATAGCATGTGTTAACCCACTGGAAATGGGCTGGTATCAGTGACTAAGTTGACAGGCATGTTTTTTCTGAGCCTACTAACCCTAGGCACATTGCCAAATTAACCAAGATCCAATTAATCAAGAAAACAGCTTTTTGTCCTGCATGATTTGAGCCTGTTGACAATTTCTGTCTTTCAGTTGCGCGGTGCATAGCCTATATCCTTCCGGATGGCATCTGCTGTAACCTGGATTGTTGCCAGACTGAAAATGAAAGTGGTTACTTTTCTTTTTGGCTGAAAGAATATGCTGTTGATTCTACTTGACCCCAGCAAACTTTTGTTATAGCACTCTTATGCTTACTATGTCTAGTCACCAAACACATCCCAGTTCTGTCAGTTAGAGAGAAAATGCACGGATTTGAAGCATAGAACAAAGTATACAGTCAGTGATGTAGTAGATACACTTACAGCTTGCTCTATGATGCCATGCTTTTCATCCTTTGGATTTGAAGTAATCTCCATGCATCATTTTCACAGAAAATTATTTTGAAATGTTGTTAAATGTTGTTATTTCTTCAGTTTTCATCTAGAATCTAGACTTTCATACAAGTTTTGTTAGAGTCACACTGGCAGTAATAGATACTGATATTTTATTAAAGACTTTTCTACATCTAGACAAGTTTATTTACAGAAGATAGGGCAAAGAGGTCCTAAAAAAAAATCAAAGCAATTATCTGTTCTTCATTGTACCTTTCAAGAGCTTAATAACAGTATTGTTTTGGTTCTTAGAAGTATAGCCTATACTGCTGTAAACCAAACCGGGTTCTGACACAGTCTTCTGCCCCTTTTTGCATTGTTTCGTGGAAGACTGGACTTGGGGCTGAGCTGCTAAGCATGTGCTATGTTAGAAAGTGTAGATTTCAGCACCCTGCCTGGTATTTTAAAATAGGACAGTAGGCATTCCTGCGAGATGACAAAGCCCTGCCAGACTTCAGAGCAGCTTTTTTTAAGATTAAAAAAATTACGATTTTTTGAAGTTCTCCGATTAGGAGTGTGATACGTATTTATGGTGCCCTCAGGTTCTGCACAATAAAAATGGTGAAACCTTTAGTCCTTTTAGTAGCTCACAGTTTTATTACAGAAGTTATTTTGTAGATTTTATGCTTAGAGCAAGGTCATTGTATTGCACTGTATAAATTATTCTAAGTAATTGCTCAGTTATTTTATAGCTTAGTCGCAGGATTTTTTTATTATTAAACATAGTCTTTTCTTTAAGGCTGGGAAGAGAAGGTCACTATAAATCACATGGCAGCTTGCCATTTGGGGTTTCAGCTCTACCTGTGATAAGGATTTAATAACAATCTGGCCCAGACACCAGTTCCCTCTCAATTACCTTTCCACATGGGCATTAGTTCACACTGTTTATTAAAAACTCCCCTTGTAGTTGTTTTAATGGAGTGTTTCAGATTAATGGCCCCTGTGGAGTTTAACTTCATTGCACTTCATTAAAGCTAGATTGTACAAAAGGTTACTTCAATTAAATCCAGAACCCGACCTTAAATCTGTATGGATTTTTTAGAAAATGTGGTAAAATTGCTATGCCAATCCTTTGAGATTAACAGGACAGCATCCCTTTTGGTGACCACATTTCAAAATACATTCTGTCTGTCCTGAATTTGCTTGCAGATTAACATTCAGATTTCAGATTGGAAGATGAAAGCAACTGAGTGGTGTATGATCTATAAATTAATTGGCTGAGCAGTTTTGTTAGAAATAGGGCAGCCTAGGGAAACTCGAGCACTTTTTCTTGCCTGTAAAACATTTGCTGGATGTTTCACAAAACTTCTATGAGGAAATAACCGTTTATCCGCACTGCAGGAGAAAGTGCACTCCTGTTTTCTAAACACAAGCCCCACAAATGACTGCCTAATACACTACCTCTTTTGCATGGGTATACCTTTCACTGCAAAAGTCGTTGGTGTTCTCAATTGCCAATCCTTGCCAAATGTCTTTGGAGCAGTAGGTGTTAGGAAAGGTGTTGCGTAGTGAGGTGTAAAGAAAGGTTGATGCAGAACTTTCCTGGAAGCGAGATCAGTTGGTTTAGCAGGGAGAGAGGAACAGGGGAGTGACACTGAGGTTTTCCTGAAGAAGCAGATAAGCTTGCTAGTCTTTCTAAAAAGATGATGGTTTTGATTTCCTAGGAAACAGGGTAGGGATACTAAATTTTGTGGGTTGAAGACCTAGATTAACCTGAGTTTGGACATTTTAAGAAATATTATCATAGCAGTTTTATTGATTTTAACTAATTCCTAGGTAAGCTTTCAAAATAGGCTCTATGTGCAACAGAGAACACAAATATATGTGTATGTGTTCCTATATTTAATGAATTTTATCATTTATAATATTGTTACTATGGTAGACTCCAGATGCTTCGGTCTAGATCTAGCTCCTGTTTTGTTAAGGATTATGCAAACTGTGAGATGATGCGAGATTGGCTTTATGTAGCTTATGAGTAGTTGAACACAGCGTACAACACATACAAGTGGCAAGCAAGTTGGGTATACAGTATTTCTAATTAGTGCTATTGAGAACAAGTGGCCAGTTGGTCATGTTTAGGCAACGAATATGGCTTCCTAGTAAATTGGGGCAGACTTGATCTACTGGAAAGTAAATTAATTTATAAACTAGAAGTCAACTCCTTGGTTAAAGCTGCCTGGTAAAAGATTTATTTTCCAAAAAAGGACTTGGCTTAACCAGCTAGCTAATGTATACTAAAGAAAATTATCTGTCCTCTAATGAGATAAATCTGGAAGTCCAGTCTGTAATATTCCTGTGTCTAAAATGAGATTTATTCTACATCATAGTGTATCCATGATTGGTATCCTTGAGTATTAGGAGGATTTGGTGTTGCTGTTATTATCAGTTTTCCCTCTGAAATACACTGTTCAGATCTTGTCAATAAGTTGTACAATGAGTCTCTAGTTGAGCAGTATAAAATGATTTTTGTGCTACGTTTATATCAATCTCTTGTTAAAGGAAATAAAAAGTTGTAGTTGGAAAAAGCAGCAATTCACACTTCCGTCATGATTAAAATGGTAAAATTGAGTCTTGTATTTGTTTCTATATATACAGAAATAGAGAGCCAAGGCTTATGGCATTCTGTAGATTCACACATACATCCAGACATTATTGAGATTAAGCAAAGATCTGAATATTTTGCATTAGACATTCTGAATTTATTTTAAGATCTGACTCATCATAGCAGTTATTAAATGTTATACTTAAAGATATTTCTTGAGGAAAATTTTATGCGTTTAAAAGCAGCATCTTCTGTCAAGATCTTTGAGAGCTAGAATTGTGTGTTCTTTGGTAAGGGGAAGTGTATTTCAGTTGCAAGTGATTATGAGGCATGGATCTTGTGTGTATCATAGTTTCAAGACAGCATGTTACCCAGCTTGCATCTGAAGCTGTGGGCACAAGAGAGTGGATTCCAGGCTTTCTATTTCAAGATCATTAGTATTTAGAATGTTCTTTCCAACTGGTCATATCAAAAACCTTTTCTCCTAACACTTTCAAGTAAATTTGCGGAACTAAAGAGAAGAGCTTTTGGCATTATATCTTTCTAAAGTACTGAGAGATCTCTTGGTCATGACCCATAGTCTGGGGTCAGACCATCCTGGGTAGTACTGAGAGTTTTACCTGTAATTTTAAAGGAAAGAAATCTAACAAATAAGCCAACCGGCTTCTACTCCCCTGCCCCATCACGTCCTTTCTAAGCTGTCAAACACTGTGTCTCCTTAGAATAGCTGGTTGAATAAACACATACTATTTTTAAGCAGATAATTTAGAGAGCTGTTCACAGACCCCCTTGTATTACCTATATTCTGAAGGATTCACCTTCTAAATGAGCCAGCTGAGCTGAAAGGTGAGCTGGGATGACAATGTTAATCTAAATGGTACAGATACATGAAAGTCAATAAGGGGAAAAAATAAATCAGTTTCAGTGTAGGAAGTAGAGGACATTCCATTGACAATACCAAAGGGCAGACTTGATACAGATGAAAATGTTTTGTTTTTTTTCCACATGACCCATAGTTAGGTCTTGCAATGCACTAAAATAGGACATTATGAAGAATAAAAGCATTTAAAAGGAGATTGCATGAGCTTATGGAAGAAAATTTGAAACAGTGGTTGGATGAAACACTCAGCTCATAAAATCTTCAAACTGTGAATGCTGGAAGGTAGAATTGCACAGAAGGGAAAGTTTGTTCTATACTTTCCTTTTTTATGCTCTTTCCCATAGCTTTTGCTGCTGGCCTCTACCAAAGACAAGTTGCTGCAGTAGTTACACTTGTGGCTCTCAAACTCACTTTGAAGTCCTGGCTTGGCTATGGTTCTGGAGTGGCATTAAGGTCGTTTCAGGGATGCAGTCCCCAGAGAAGGGAGCAGTAGATGTTTGGTGTGAGGTTTTTTGTTTTTGTTTAATATATAAATCGTTTATCTTTCTGTATGCTTATTAACTTTTCTATGGTATTGCTTCTTATGCTTTGTTGTGATTACATAAAATGCTGAGGCTAGAGCTGTCATCACATGTAGGTGGTGATATGACTGGTGTAGCAGCTGTCTTTTCAGCAGGAGTACAGTTTTATGTCTGACTTGCTTCTGCCAACTCTGTGGCTTCCTGTTGATTTCCATCTCTGCAGAGAAGACATCTGCCTTTAACACAAGCATGTTAAAGAGAGCGCTGGTAGAAACAGGGTCCAGTATGTCCTCTGCAAAATGAATCTATTCCCATTTGTCAAACTGCTCTGCAAGCAAGGAAATTAATCTTTTCGCCTCAAACCACTACACACAGGGCTCATGACAGAATAAGAAATATTCTTTTTTTTTCACCTACAACTGATAAGAAATTGTTCATCAGATTGGAAATCTGTCCTCACTCCCTCTGCCTGCTTGAATCTGCAAGAATGAGGGATACTGTGGCAATTCAGGAAAGCTTTTAAGTATATGCTTACCTCCAATCACTATTTAGGTAATGGATGCTAATAGTGCTGTTTGTATAGTTACGTTTGAAAGTGAGTAAATGCTTTGCAACACTCTGGAGTATTTTGTCACTGTGTAAGCTTTTGTCTGTGAGTGTGTATCTCTGATGAAAAGTGAAACAGTTTTCAAGTATTTCAGAATGTAACCAAGTGCCAGCCCATTAGGGCACATCGTATTGATACTCACCTCACGATTCTGACTCCCAACTGGATGCTACGTTAAATTCAGGGTCATGGTGTTAATCTTCAAAGTCCTTCACAGAATTGGTACACGTTACCTCAGAGAATCTCTCTTTGTGACTACAACCTCTCCTGACAGCTGTGTTCCTCAGGAATTATGAAGCTGTCAACCTCAAGGGTGAAGCCTGAGAGGGCAGAAGACGAGGCCTCCTCAGCAGCACAGCCAAAGCTTTGGAAATCATTATCAGAGTAGATAAGAATGACCACAAATCTCTCTGTCCTCTAGGCAAAGTATAAAACTCACTACAACTTAGCTCCCATGGGCACAACTAAAGACAATAGAGTGTGAAAAAAGTTAGCAGTAAGAAAAAGATGAGCAAGGTAGGGAGGAGGAGGAGAAAAACTGCTCTTACATTGCCTTCTAAAAATAAAAGCCTTAGTTCTGATTTGAGGACACATAATTGGAGTATTTCAGATATTATGGAGAACGCGTTTGTTCATTGGATATTATATTTTGAATTTTAGTATATAGACATCCATTTGTGTGCTCCTAAGCTTACCTTAGTTTCCTTTTAATGTAATATTAATACATACTTATATTAGTAATGGAGTACATGCCTATATAAGGCCAATAAAATGATAGGTAGTTCCTTTTACTTAAAAATGTGGTTTTGGCAAATTGCATAAGAATAGGTAGGATTCCACTAGCTGTCTCGCAGTGCATAAAGGTCACAAACTGATTCATCAGGGTGCATATGTTTTATGTACTTTTAGGTAGGAAAAGTACCAAACCCGCTAACATCTTTTGATCTGCAACTCTTAATGACATCAGACTGGCCCTTTATCTTTCTCCATGTTTATCTGGGATTGTTTGCCTTTGACTTTAACCAGTATGCATGACTCTTGCAAGTATGAATTAAAGGTGAAGATTTTTTGTCCCTCATGTTGGAGTATTTTAATTAAAAAATATAAAGACCATGTTTTGTTTTTACAGCTATTAATTACTGAAAAAACACAGTGAACTGGGCATGTCTTTCCTTCTTGTGACACAGGCACACAGATTAAATAGAGCTGATTGTTGATTAGGGTGCCCTAATCCTGCTGCTGCTGACAAAGACATTTATTCCTCAGAAGGCTCAGGCTTGTGCTTTTCCCTTCAAAATGGGCTCTCGTGTTGTTAGGGTCAAAATGCAAACTGCAAAATTATATGCTTCTGGTTTGATTACTATTAGTGTTAAATACAGAATACAGAACCTTTGGAATTGATGCTTGGAGCTAATTTTTATCACACTAAAAATAAGAAGAGAGAAAGACTCAGTCCCCCTGTGCTGGTTTTAGCTAGGGTAGAGTTGATTTTCTTCATAGTAGTTAGTATGGGCCTGTGGTTTGGATTTGTGCTGGAAACGATGTTGGTAACACAGACATGTTTTAGTTACTGCTGAACAGTGCTTACACAGAGTCAAGGCCTTTTCTGCTCCTCACACCACCCCACAGCGCGTAGGCTGGAGGTACACAAGAAGCTGGAAGGGGACGCAGCCACGACAGCTGACCCCAGGGGTAACCCATACCGTATGGTGTCATGCTCAGCATATAAAGCTGGTGGAGATTAAGGAAGTGGGGGATGTCTGGAGCGATTGTGTTAGCTTCCCATATAACCTTAGCGCGTGATGCAGCTCTGCTCTCCTGGAGATGGTTGAACACCTGCCTGCCACTGGGAAGTGGTGAATGAATCCCTTGTTTTGTTTTGCTTGTGTGTGTGGCTTTTGCTTTACCTGTTAAACTGTCTTTGTGTTAACCCACAAGCTTTCTCACTTTCCTTCTCCTGATTCTCTCCCCCATCCCACCGGGGAAGAATGAACAAGCGGCAGTGTGGTTCTGAGCTGCTGGCTGGGGTTAAAACACGACATACACAGGCATCACCGGCAGAACTTCCACCTGCTGTGCTGGGGTTGGGCCTTTTTTGAGCCTGCATGCTTGCTATTAGTTGAGATGGGTATAATGCATTATTTGTGTTCAAACCCTCCACATTTTGGAAGTCAACAGAATTCTTCAGCTTGGAGCTCTTTAAGCAGAAATGTGTAAGCTCTGTTCTTACTGCCCAGCTATGAAGTTCCATGAGTTATGGTGTTCTGTAAAAATAGCAGCCATAACTTTGTAAATGGGCAGGAGCTTGTTACAATGTTTT